>NC_133332.1:278251052-278851052 GCF_042186555.1 Aquarana catesbeiana | reverse complement strand
CTTTGCAACTCTGGTTGGCAAGATAGTACAACAGGCTTTCTGGGGTAACTTCAGCAGTAGGTAAGTCATCTGCACAGAGGAGAAGGTCATCAACATATTGGAGGACAATCACTTCCTGATGATCCTTTTGCCATGTGTCAAGGATGGTAACCATAGCTTTTGCAAACTTGCCTGGAGAGTTCTGTGCCCCTTGTGGCATAACTGTCCAGGTATATTGTTGTAGTTCGTGGGTAAATGCAAAAAGGTACCAGAAGGAGGGGTGAAGGGGGACACTGAAGAATGCGTTTGCAAGGTCCACCACTGTGAAGTATATTGCTGTTGGAGGCACCCCCACAAGTAGAGTGTGAGGATTTGGGACAATTGGTGTGTCTGTAGACTGTAGCTTCATTAACTGCTCGGAGGTCCTGGACCATTCTGTACCAGTCTGGTTCTCCCTTAGGGGTTCTCTTTTTCACAAGGAACAGAGGTGTGTTGCATGGAGATGTACAGGGTATCGGGGCTCCATTTGACATGAGGGCCTTGACATGCTTTGAAATAGCTGCAGATTGGACTAACTTTAGAGGGTATTGTGGTTTCCGGGGCAGGGGAGCTCCAGGTTTCAACTGCACCATGACTGGTGGCAACTTTTAGTGTCCTACATCCTCAGCTCCTGTGGACCATAGACAATCTGGAATTCTGTCCATCCCATCCGGTGGAATTGCAGTAGTAGGTGATTCTTCTATGGAAATTAGCAGAGGGATGGAACACAGTGCAGAAGTGTCCTTAATAGAGTATTGGTAACTGTAGGCGCAAACACACAAGTCCATATATAACAGGAGATATAAAAGGCTGAGCAACTTAGTCCCTAGGGGACAGGCTGGAAGTTCAAGGGTTAAGTGGTAACCAGTAATGTAATGGTTAAAATAGGCTGGTAGGCTAGGCGGCTGCTGTTTCCTCAGAGAGCTGGCTCTGTGATGGATGAGAGAGGGGTAGAGAAGGAAGCGCCACCTGAGTGTAGTATTAACAAATGATGTTTAATGACACCAGGTAAAAACACACTTAAAGGATAAAAACATATAAAAGGCTCATCTGTATAGGTATGTGGTCCCCAGTGTTCCCTCTGATCCTGTGGTGGTGACGCTGCAGGGATGCTGGGCTGCAGAAGGTGGATCACCAGCCGGGAGCTCCTTCTCTGGCCATCAGGAAGAGACTAGGGGCCGGCGTGGAGCACATGTGGAGCGTGGATGACATCACAGGTCGTCCGTCTGCTTCCGGGTTCGGTATCCAGGGGAGGGATCGTCCAGGGAGGAGGGCTAGCAGAGAGGTTGAGAGAAGGCTACGCGCTCGGAGCCACTGCTCCTTCAATATGCCTGTAGGCATTAAGTGTCCTTAATGCCCAGTGGAGAAGAGACAGTAACAGATCCATCTTCAGAGAAGACAATGGAAGCCTGACGTCTGGACAGTACATCTGCTCCCAAGAGATTGAGGTGGAAGAGACAACGAATCGAGCCAGAAGGTCCGGGTACTTTCAAATTTGTAGGGGGCAGGTCAATGGGTTAGTTCTGGGAGTTCCATCTACACCCACACAAGATATGTCAATATTGGAAAAGTAGGAGTGGTCAGGTAAATCCTCTTCTCTAATCACGCTTCTGGCTGCACCTGTGTCGATTAGGAAAGTGGTTGGATGTCCCTCAATGGGTAGGGTCACCCTCGCTAATGGGCCTTCCGAGTTCTTTGAAGAGGTTGCCATGACAGGCGTGAGTGACACAGGCTTGCCCAATTCCTAGCGTAGGAGATCCAGGTGTTCCAAGGTGGGAGGTCCAGGGTTTTGATTTTGTTGCCGCTGATGTTAGTATTGTTGTTGAGGATTTTGATTTTGTGCATTTGGGTTCCCTGGTGGGGGAAATTGCCTAGGGCGTCTGGGCGCTTTACAGTCCCTTTTGTAATGTCCAGGATTTCCACAGTTGGAACAGGTTGGTGGTGGCCTCGGTGTGTATGGGGTAGTCCCCGCAACCATAAGTGGTGTGGTTTTCTTGGTGGTCTGAGAAGATTCCAGACCATTTGCTACCAAAAGGAGGGTGTCTAGGGGCAACACACGGTACTCCGGTCGGGCCATGTTGAGGCCTTTCCGGATTGACTCCTTGAGGCCTGCCACGAAGGCTGAAGACCACGAAGGTGGTGAATCCCAAATCTGAAAAAACTTGTAACAGTCTGGTGTAATACTTTTCTACTGACTCTGTTTTGTCTTGAGTAACATCTTGGATACTTGTGGCTTGGTCGGCCAGTCTGTCCCTCGCACACAGCTGCTCACAGAATTCCACACCAGTAAAGGTATTTTCATCGACAATCCTTGCATCATGGAGATTTTTCTCCATGATGGGCCAGTAAGCATCTCCAGCTTTTATTACACATAAACTGACTAGATCTCTCCATGCTGCTGAGTAGGTTTTATGGATCTGGGCCAACCTACGGTAAAAGGGCACGGGCCGTTTTTCTGGGTCTGGCAGAGTGGTCACCAGGTGGATGCTTGGAGTGGAGTGAACGTGACATACATCACAGGTGCATCGGTAACTGGCCTAGGAACTACTGTCAGTGCCCGTGGCATTGGGGTTTGTGGAGGGGGTTCCAAGTAATCAACTCCTCATCCTGTAAAGAAGATGGGAAAGTATCCGGTATGGATGTCGGGGGGATGTTGATATAAATGTAAACTAACATCTGGCCTTGCCATTGTATGGGGGAAGGCCGAAACTCCACCTGTGGGAACGGTGGCATACGGTCCTAATATGTTGGGCATGTCAGGAGTTTGGGGCGGTAGGGGAGGCATGTAAAAGGTACCGTCCGCCCTTATGACCAGGTAGATGTAGGTTACAGGGCCTGTAGGCCTTCCGGTGCTCTGACCAGGTGTACCAAGATGGCCCCTGGAAGGAGTCATAGGGAGTCTTCCGGCATCTTGACTGGGTGTACTAAGATGGCCGCCGGAAGGAGTCATAGGGAGTCTTCCTGCATCTTGACTGGGTGTACTAAGATGGGCGCCGGAAGGCGCGTGTTGGGCTGCGGGCGGCAGCAACAGGGCGTGTGATGGCAGGCAGCGCTCAGTGGAGTGACAGGTGTTACAGTTATCATAGGGCGGTGGCTTGTTATTGTCAGTCAGCACACATAACGGTTCATTCTTGTCAATGCATTGATGATACACATACACCGTCAGTTTTCCCTGCTTCACATGCTATACTAGTAATTTCATAGCTGGTCAAGAGTTAACTTTTTTTTTTTTACAGACAGTCTTTCACTCAGGAATTTGAAGGGAGGGACACTTTGCTCCTTTTGTTGAAACCCAAGAGTGGGGGGTGAGGGCAGAGCTGCAGAGCTGCAGTCAGGCTTCTGTGATTTAATTAGTTCCTGTCCCATCTCTCCTTTTCCGTGGCCCTCCCAGCAAAAATCCCAGGTTTCTTACACTGTCTTTCTCTGCCCCCTCACCCTGTTCTGGCTGTTCTTGGTGACAGGGGCACCTCTCAATACCGTGCCATTCCCGCTCAGCCTCTATTTCTATCTGCTGTATCGACTTTCCTATACCCTCTTTACCTGGGTAATGGGCATTAAGGCGGAAGACTAAGACCTCAGGTCTTTTGGGTTTCAGAGGGTGGCGTCCTAACAGTTCCTGACCATATCCTAATTCTATTACACTCAACAGACCCCAGCCACCCTCATGAATACCTAACATTAATCCACATATACATTTAGGACACAACATGACATACTAATCAGTGCCACAGGAGGAGAGAGATGCTCAGGAGCAGATTTCACAGAATCACCGCTCTGCCACCGCCGGTGATGCGCAAACTGACACCCCTCCCTGCGATGTGCACACCGCACTGCCACTTGTGACGCGCACACCTCACTGCCACCTGCGGGAGAGTTACTGTGTCAAATTAGTTCCTCTGTGCACCAACCCACTCTCCCGGTCTCTCTTTCTCTCCCTTCAATGACCAACACATATATACAGACATAAACCGGGCAACAGATACTCAGGTACAGGTTCGATACAAATTAGACCCCGGGCAAGCAATTATCTGTCTCTGGTGACCGCCGGAAGATGGATTACGTACTGGTAAGGTCCTAAAAAGTATGTCTTACTGTACTCTGGAGGTGATCAGTCTCCAGCCTGTCTGCGTTGATCCACCTTGGCGTCCTTGCGATCGGCTGTCCGTTGGTTCACAACCCGTGGCCCCACGTTTGGGCGCCAGCTAAAATGGATCAGACCAATCGTCCGGTGAGTATCTGTCCCCGTCCTAATTACGTCTATTTCAATACGAGTGCATGCACAATGAAATACCACACTGAGCCTGTGTTCAGATATGTGATAATTCTTTATTCTTCCTGGTTACATGGGGTTATATATATGGGAGCGACTTGTGCTGCGAGGGAGTACATCGTTAGTACAGTCTTATCTATATAATTGTAGCCTCTGATTGGCTATGTCCATGTAAGGTGAACTTCCTCCAGGATCTAGGTGTCATCATCTTGGGCGTAATCCTGGACAGAGGCGCCATCTTAGGTACACATTTTTCATTTGATGGGAGGGGTGCTGCTAGCGGCCATTTTGAGCAAGGAATTAATAAAGCACTTTTAATATACAGAAAAATATAGACTTTGTTAGTATAAAAGCTATAAATAGAAAATGGGCATTTTATCTGATCCATCACACTATAACATTACCTCACACGTGTGGCGTGAACATATGCAGACGTAACATACGTATGCGTTCACCACTGACCATGATCACAGGGGGGCGGAAGCACTTTACATTTTTTAAATTGTATTATTATTTTTCTTTTTCTTTTTTTTTACACTGCCCCTTTAATCTGTTTTCTTTTTTTTATCACTTTTATTCCTATCACAAGAAATGTAGACATCCCTTGTGATAGTAATAAGGACTGCCAGGTCCTCTTTACGGAGACATCTGGGGCCTATAAGACCCCAGATTGCTCCTCTACCCTGGAAAGCATAAGATAAAAAGAAAAAAACATTGATCTCTGCTTTCCAGGGAAAAAATGGCAGTATTTACATCTGCCAGAACCGGAACCATGACATTGTTTCCGGCCTCCCAGAACCGTAAAGATAGCCGGGGACCATCTGATCTACGGCCAGCTCTATGATAACCCAGTAGCACTGCCAGATAGAATACCAGGCTCCCCGATTGAACGGGAGAGCCCAGGGAGTTGCCAGTGGATGGAGGGGTCACCTCCTGCTACCTGAAAAAGCAATCCAGTGGCTAATTAGCCACTTGGATGGCTTTACATTATAGGGAATCGCTGGCTGAAAAAAAAGATGCCGGGATGATGCCTATAGCTGCAGGCATCATGCCGGTACAACCACTGAAAGTCCAGGACAACATATGACTTATTACAACCCCTGGCAAAAAGTATGGAATTACCATTCTTGGAAAATGTTCATTCAGTTGTTTAACCACTTAAGGACAAGCCTTGTCTTGGATTTTAGGTGTTTACATGTTTAAAACAGTTTTTTTTGCTAGAAAATTACTTAGAACCCCCAAACATTATATATTGTTTTTTTTTTTTTCTAACACCCTAGAGAATAAAATGGCAGTCAATGCAATACTTTTTTTTGCACCATATTTGCGCAGCGGTCTTATAAGCGCAATTTTTTTTTTTTAAAAATTCACTTTTTTGAATAAAAAAAATAAGACAACAGTAAGCCCAATTTTTTTTTTATATTGTGAAATATAATGTTACGCCAAGTAAATTGATACCCAACATGTCACGCTTCAAAATTGCGCCCGCTCGTGGAATGGCGTCAAACTTTTACCCTCAAAAATCTCCATAGGCGACGTTTAAACAATTCTACAGGTTGCATGTTTTGTGTTACAGAGGAGGTCTAGGGCTAGAATTATTGCTCTTGCTCTACCGGTCGCGGCGATACCTCACATGTGTGGTTTGACCACCGTTTTCATATGTGGGCGATACTCACGTATGCATTCGCTTCTGCGCGCAAGCTCGTCGGGATGGGGTTTTTTTAAAAAAAAAACATTATTTTTATTATTTATTTTACATGATTTTATTTATTTTTACACAGTTTAAAAAAAAAAAGTGTCACTTTTAGTCCTATTACAAGGAATGTAAACACATTAAATATGAGATCTGGGGTTAAAAAGACTACACTAAAATGCAATAAAAAAAAAAAAAGTCATTTAAAAAAAATGACATTGAAAAAAATGTGCCTTTAAGACGTATGGGCGGAAGTGATGTTTTGACGTCGCTTCCGCCCAGCAGTGTCATGGAGACGAGTGGGCGCCATCTTAGCCTCACTCGTCTCCAGGCACAGCAGAGAAGGACGCGATCGCCTCCACCGATACCGATGGCTCCGGTAAGCGGCGGAGGGCACCGGATCGCGGCGGGAGGGGGGCCCCTCTCCCGACACCAATAAAAGTGATCTTGCGGCGAATCCGCCGCAGAGACGACTTTTATCTTAAAGCCAACCGCCGCATGAAAACGGGGATACCGGGGTTATGGCAGCTAGCTGCTGCCATAACAACGATATCCGCCGCCAAAGTTTGGACGTACATCGGCGTGCGGCGGTCGGCAAGTGTTTAATTGTGTAGAAAAAAAAACTAATCACAGAATGCCTCAAAACTATATTCATTTGACATTCTGTTAGGTCACCTGAGGCCAGGTGACAGATGCACACCGTTGGGGTCAGGAGTGCACCGCTAAGGTAGTGGACCCTACGGATGACTGCTGCGGATGGAGCTCTGGGTGGTTCAGGAAGCAGGTCCACTGGAGCACCAACACGGATCACACTGGGAGCTAGAGCATGAGATTCCCCAGGGCGCGGAGTCTAAGAGCCAGCAGGTGTACACCAGAGCCTCTAGTGGTGAGGATGGGTTTGGCTGCAGCTGACTCCAGATCGTGGCTCCCGGGGTCACTCAGCTCAGGCTCACGGACTGGCTTGGGTGGACAGAACAGAATTAGCAGTCCAGGACAACAAGGGATAGTCAGGGGATAAGCCAAAGTTTGAGGCAACAAGCAGGCAGGGATAGACAGGAGAACAAGCCACAGGTTGGTGTATCAAGCAGACAGGGATAGTCAAAGAACAAGCCAAGGTTGGTAAATAGGATCAGACGTAGAGCACATGGCAAGAAGCACGCAGAAAGCCAAACACACAATATTGATCAGCAAGGCTCGGCCTGCAGTACACAGATTAATAAAATGTTTCCTATTAGAGGCTGGGGTGGAGCCATTCTTGAGGGAAGATTACTTAAGCACACAGGTGAACAGCGATCGGTCTCTAAGCTGAACACAACAGAGAGGTAAGCAGACAAACAGACATGAACATTACTGCAGATTTATGACACATTCCAACCTTCTGGCTTTAAAGTGATTGTAAGGGCTCCTTTTTTTTTTTTTTATTAAATAACAAACATATCATACTTACCTCCACTGTGCAGCTCATTTTGCACAGAGTGGCCCCCAACCTTGTCTTCTGGGGTCCCCCCGGCAGCTCTCGCGGCTCCTCCCCACATCAGATAACCCGCTAGGGGTAGCGCTGTCCCGAGGGGGTTATCTTACGGGCGCGCTCCCGAGTCTAGCATTCGGCGTTCATAGCCACCAAATGTATGACTCGGCCCCGCCCCCCCCATTGGATTTGATCGACAGCAGCGGGAGCCAATGACTGCGCTGCTATCAATCTATCCAATCAAGAGCTGAGAACCCCCGGGCAGAGAGACAGCGTATCCCCGCCGGGTCAATTTCCAGGGCTCATGTAAGTAAAACGGGAGGGGGGGGACTGGTCACTGCCAGGTGTTTTTTCACCTTAATGCATAGGATGCATAGGATTTAAAACAAACAACTGTATCAGATTACATCCTGAAAAATTATGTCATCATCACCAAACATGCTTTCAATTGATTAAATAAGAAAAGTGTCCAAAATCTCAATATAAACTTGTGCATTTATTGAACATTTAATGACTGTCATCTCCCCCGTACCTTTACCTGACATGCAACCCCATATCATCAATGATTGTGGAAATTTGCATGTTTTCTTCTGGCGGTCGTCTTCATACATTTCATTGAAACAGCACCAAACAAAAGTTCCAGCATCATCACCCTGCCCAATGCAGATTGATGATTCATCCCTGAATATCACTTTTATACAGTCATCCACAGTCCATGGTTGCTTTTCTTTAGCCCACTATAACCTTGTTTTTTTCTGTTTAGGTGTTAATGGTTTTTTGTTTGGCTTTTCTCTAAATCCCATTTCCTTTAGCCGATGTCTTACAGTTTGGTCACAGACATTGACTCCAGTGTCTGACCATTTGTTCCTCATTTGTTTTGTTGTGCATTTTCAGTTTTTAAGGCATATTGCTTTAAAGGGGTTGTAAACCCTCATTTTTTTAAATTTTTTATAACAAACATGTCATACTTACCTCCACTGTGCAGTTCGTTTTGCTCAGAGTGGCCCCGATCCACCTCTTCTAGGGTCCTCCAACGCCGTTATCAGCTCCTCCACGCATTGGAAAACTCCCTAGGAGAAGCGATCTCCCTGAGGGTTACCGTACAGGCGCACTCGTGAATCCAGCATTTGCGTCCATAGACACAGAATGCCAGACTCTGCCCTGCCCCCGGTGCCTGCGTCATTGGATTTGATTGACAGCAGCGGGAGCCAATGGCTGCGCTGCTATCAATCTATCCAATCAAGAGTCGAGGCAATGGGCAGAGAGGTAGAGCGCGTCTACATCGTGGGAACAAACGGGCACAGATGAGTAAGGGGGGGGGGAGTGATGCATTAAGGTGAAAAAACACAAGGATTTACAACCCCTTTAGGTTTTCTAACGTGACACTTTGATGTCTTCCTTGGTCTACCAGTATGCCTCCCTTTAACAACCTTCCCATTTGATTTGTCCTAACAAAAACCATCATTAACACCTAAACAAAAAAACAAGGTTAGAATGGGCTAAAGAAAAGCAATCATGGACTGTGGATGACTGGATGAAAGTGATATTTAGTGATGAATTATGAATCTGCATTGGGCAGAGTGATGATGCTGGAATTTTTGTTTGGTGCTGTGTTCGGAACAGCACAAAACAAAAGTTCCAGCATCATAAAGCTACGGGGGTGATGACAGTCATTAAATCTTTAATAAATTCACAAGTTTATATTGAGATTTCGAACACTTTTCTTATTCCATCAATTGAAAGGATGTTTGGTGATGATGACATCATTTTTCAGGATGTAATTTAATGCACATGTTTGTTTTAAAACTGCAAATTACATGGTGATTCCATAATACTTTCCTTAGAATTGAATGATTGCATATTTTTTCCTCTGCTAGATCTGCAAAAACAGCTGCAACTGACTACAGTTTTCTTTCTTTTTTTAATGATGATTCTATACTTTTTGCCAGTGTTTGTATTTAAAGGATTTGTGAATTTTTTCACCCTCAGGCTGGGTTCACACTTATGCAATGCCAGACATTGCATGTGAGTCACACTGCATTGTTGTGCACATAACATGGGATGTCTGTGCAATGCGAATTCAGGCATACAGTTTGTATGGCTGAAATCGCATCGCATTCGCACCAAAATGCCCTTTTTTTGGTCTGCACTGGAATCGGATTCCATCCGATTTCACAGTTCTCAGTGCATTCTGCGAACTGATTTGGGGGTGTCATTAACTTTACATTGACACCCGCAGCGGTTCACAGAGAGCAGTGTGAACTGCCTGAAAATCAGATGCGATGCGGGAACCCACGCAGGAATTGCGCTAGTTCCCGCATCGCACCAGTGTGAACTGAGACTCGAAGCCTTATAAAAAAGGTCCCCCCACAGCAGTGCCCAGCTTCACATGCCCATTTTGTTTGGCAATGGGTTGCCCAGCAACCACTTGTTAATCATAATTTGCTTCTAACTGACTTCAACAGTTTTTTACTGAAATCTAGAAGAATCGGTTTTCAGCAAATTCAGCAGAAACTACTATCATAGAGCAAATTTTCTTGGCCTCCCAGTGACTGTTTTGCATGATTCAAACTATAACAAGGGGCCCCATTTATCAAAGTATGTGAACTATGAGTAAAAACTGTCTATATTGCCATCATATTTCCTTTTTTCTGAGTGTTATTTTTTTAAAGGTTTGTAACTATTGTTTGTAACTATTGAGCAATACAAAAAGTACTTGTTTTAGGCATGCTAATTAGTGAGACCCTCTTGAATTCCTATGAGCTTACCTAATAGGACAATGAAAAGAACACTAATGCTGCAGAAAAGTGCATGAAGTATTGTCGTCTGAGAAATTCAGCAAAGAATATCAAATCACTAACTTTTCCAACCAGCTCTAGGCTTTGTGAGGCCTGAGGACATGGGGCCCCACTGATGCCCTTGAGCTACGCAGCAGGCCTTTCCAGATTGAGATCTTTTTGTGGTGGAAGGTAGGGGTGACGTGCGGGGACGCAACATCACTCCTCATTGGCTGGCAGGCGGAACTTCAGGAGTCTTAGGTTACACGAGAGGTGAGTGTAACAGGGCTCTTGCCTGAACATAGCGGCATTTAGATGTTCTGTCACCTTTAAAATAAAGTGCTGCAAATCAGATTTTGGCATGCTTAAATGAGAATAACAAATAAATAACAAATAAGTGCAGTTCACTAAGCAGACTAGAACTGCCCTCGGGTAATTTAAGGTAAACAAATATATATAAAAAAGCAGCTCTTTATCAGTAGCAGAAAAATCAATACGAGAATAGATAAATCAATATTTAGCAACACAACTGTACTCTAAATGTGTCTAAAGGATTAGAAGTTTTCTAGTGGTTTTCAAGGGCACTCGAAGAAATTAGAGAAGGTGGAGTTCCCCTTTAAATCGCAACAAGAAATGGCACAGGGCCAATGGAAGGATTTTTGTTTACTTATCCCCGGTCCAAGAAGTGACATCATACTGGGGAGGGCTGGCAGCCTGTCCAGTCAAGTTGCCCATTAAACCACTGAATCAGCTCATCCATGCCCAACTGGTTTTTCAATGCAGCCTCACCAGTGCCCACCAGTGTCGCCTCATCAGTGCCCATCAATGCAGCCTCACCAGTTCCCATCAATGCAGCCTCACCAGTGTCCATAAATGCAGCCTCACCAGTGTCCAACAATTGCAGCCTCACCAGTGTCCATAAATGCAGCCTCACCTGTGTCCATAAATGCAGCCTCACCTGTGTCCATAAATGCAGCCTCACCAGTGTCCATAAATGCAGCCTCACCAGTGTCCATAAATGCAGCCTCACCAGTGTCCATAAATGCAAGATCACCAGAGTTGTAGTTTCCTCTGAGCTTCTCGGGAGCTTGAGCGCAGACAACTCTTGGAATGCAACAATGGCTGGCTTGGCCGCCGGCCCAACTTCCTGCAGAAGGAAAAAAAAGACAACAGGCAGCGACTGCTGGCTGATTTCAACATAGGTTAGGGTGGCCTAGGGGGCAATTGCCACTCTGCCTCCCCCCCAGCCCAGCCTGCCCATGACGTCACACATGACACTTCCCGGTCCGTGTACAGAAGATGAGGGGGCGAAGGTCTACTGAGCTCCCGCCACTCTTCCCAGTGCCACCCACTATGACAGCACCAGGCCCACAGGTGGGACAGTAGTGCCCAGTAAACATGGTGAAGGGGGCTGCACATCGCTGCAGTGGAAGTGATAGGCGGCGTCATAGCCACTTGTAACACTTCCACATGAAAGGCGTCAGTCGGCTTTACCAAAGTACACACACTCCCAGCTGCTATAGGGGCTGGGAGTGTGCAAAAAAAAAAAACATTCAGCACTGTATAAATCAGAATAGGATAAATAAATTAGAATTAGGATTTTACCGCCCCTCTATCCTGGCGCCCAGAGGTGGCTGCCTAAGCAGCCTTATGGTAATGCAGGCCATAGCCCTTGGGCGGCTACAGTTATAGAGTAGTCTTTAGGCTCAGTTCACACCAGTGTGCTGTGTGACCTCACTTGTGATTCACACCGCACTGCAGTGCAAATCACATGTGAAGTCTGTGTTATGCGATTTCAGCCATACAGATAGTATGACTGAATTTGCATCGCATTTGGACCAAAGTCATGCAGGACCCTTTTTTGGTCTGCACCAGAATTGGATCGCATGAGTGCTCACATCTATGTGATCCGATTCATGTCTGAATTGACAGTTCACACTGTGATATGTGAACCGATCTGGGGGTGTCATTAACTTTGTATTGACACTCCCAGTGGATCGCATAAGGCAGTGTGGACCACCTGCGAGTCGGGTGCGATGCGGAAACCTGTAGTGAATTTGCAGGGTTCTCACATGGAACCTATGTGAACTGTGCCTAAGTGCTGGTTCACACTGTAGCGATGGGGGAACCCTGTGAATCCACTGTGGGTTCCCTCATTACACGTCTCCCGGGGGCAGTTTACACTGCCCTATGCGAACTGCTGGGAGTGTTGACACCCCCAAATCAGTTTCCATATCGCAGTGCGAACTGCAAATTTGGACAAGATATTTGATCGCATGGGTGTGAACATGCGTTCCGGTTCTGCTGCCGATCAAAAAAGGGGTCCTGTACGAGTTTGGTCCGAATGCGATGCAAATTCAGCCATACTACCTGTATGGCTGAAATTGCATCGCACAGAGATCGCATGTGATTTGCACTGCAGTGTAGTGCGAATCACATCCGATGTCGGACATCGATGCAGTGTGAATCGGCACTAAGTCCTAAATCTTCATCTCTAATCATTGGTGCATGTTGCAGCTGTGAACAGAGCCTGCAGGCAGTATTAGGGCCAAAGAATAACCGGGTGGGCCGTTCCTATGGATGGCAATAGATAATGGCCGACTGGCCCTCTTACCAAACCCTGGGATAAAGCAACAATGGTTCCTCTGATCAGGAGTTAGCTCATTCTGGGTTGCCTGTGGCGACTCCGCTAGGTAGCGCCCAGATCTGCATTCTGGAAATAACTTCATGCCTTTTTTCACAAGGGATGGTGCTATGCTTTCTGGTGTGGCTTTCTCTCTGGTGGTGCAGGGCAGCGGGGTTCTCTCTCATCTCTCTCTCTCTGATGGAGTCCTATCAGCACAATCCTCTCCCTCTGGAGTCCTTCCCCAAAAGCTCTCCTAAGCTCCTGGCTCGCTCTCCCTCCTTTACAGCTGGACATGCTGGGGGCTGCAGTTTCTTCCCTTAGGGTTGCAATGTCCAGCCCTCGGGAGTACATGTCCCACAATCCTCCTCTCTGCTTAATTTTGAGTGTTTTCTTTCCCCTGCCCAATAAGGAGGTAGAAGAAACCTAGCCAGTGCTGCTCCCGAATACAGTGGTGAGAGGAGGAGAAGTAGTGGGGAGAGAAGAGCCCGCAGCTCCTCTCTCCACACAGAGACACAGCCGCTCTGATCTCCTGCTGCTCTGCTCTCTTCCTCTGACAGGAGGAAGGAGGGGGAATGGGCAGGAAGCACAGAGAGCCCTCCAGTCTTTCAGCGGCGGCTCGAGCAGGGGGGTGAAGGAGGTCTCTTTCTCTGACCTGCTCCTGTCATTTGCTGGCAGGGAGAGCAAGCAGGATGGGGATCCCCAGCACCCGCTATACATATCAGGCAATTTAGGGGGCCGTGAGGCCCCTGTGATCGCGAGGCCTAAGGCGGCTGCCTAATTTGGCTAATTGGAGAGCCGCGTCTGTTTCCAACCAAGTAGACAAACTGCAAAGGGTGGTAAAACAGTGTTCTACTGCAAATATAGAAGTCTTGAAGTCGGGGTGGATTTGGCCCTATTCACATGGGCGCCTTCACCTGACAGACTTCGCTTGTTCAGCGGGGTGATCGCTCCGCTGATCCCCACTGAGATTGCGGGTGACATGTCCGTCTGCCCTCACTGTGCAGAGGGAAGACAGACAGAGTCCTGCCTGTTCATTTTTCACCCGATCATATCTGAACCGATCCGCTAAACAGATGGAAAATAGGACCTCCATCCTTCTGGATTTGGTGGACAGGATCGGATCTGACTGGATTTGCTGTGGTTGTCAGCGAACATGTCACCGCTGACATCCGCTGCTCCATAGGGAATGGAGGGTCCGATCAGGTTCGCCTGAAAAACTGACAGGTGGACCTGATCGGACAGCCCATGTGAAAGGGGCCTTAGTAAAATTGGAGTGTGTAAAATTGGAGAGTGCAACTTTGTATGGTAGCCAATCAACTTCTAACTACAGCTTGTTCAATTAAGCTTTGACAATAAGGGTAATTTGGCATGCCGACTTTGCAGCTCCGCACTCATTCCCAAAAGTAGTTCCTGTACTACTTTTGGTAACTTCGGGAGGCGACTTGTATAGACATCTGTGCAGGTACCCGCACAGATGTCTGTCAAATTGCCCCTGAAGTCGGACTGACATGCGGGTATGAAATTGTGGGAGTTCAGCTGAACTTGCACAATTTCTTTTTTTTTTTTTTTTAACTTTTTATTTATTTATACAGTCCAGAACAGACAAGACCTGCAAGGTTAACATAATTAAAAGGGTAGCACATAGAAGACACACAGTGCAATATGTTATAGACGAGAACACATCTCCCCCCAGGTGGGGGGCCATAAAATTATGAACAGGTACATCTCCGAAGTTCCCGGTCTATCATACTGGCTTGGTTACCACGTACACTATACTTTAGTGCAGTGTATATTCTACTCCACCATGAGATATCCCCTGCCCACATGATAGTGAGACAGATACATCTTCCCACGGGCCTCGTCTCTCCCGGCCTCTTTTTTACAATTAAATGAAAAGTAAAGAGAGAAAATAAAAATGTCTGTAGATTACAGATCTTAGATGAGAAAAGAATTAAAAGTCAAAGAGTCAGGGGGGGGGGTGTTAAAGGTGGGGTGGAGAAGGGGGAACCCAGGAACATGGATCCCTGGGGTGTCCAAGGTTCAGCATGTCAGAGCTTGTATCGATACATACGTCGTCCAGCAGAGTAAATGGAGGAAAGCCCCGAAGTTCAGGTATCTATGTCGTTGCCCCTGAGGGCCTGGCCTTCATCTGAGAACATAAATAGGTTCCACAGAAACCAAGTTTTAGAGTACCTGTCTCGTTGGTGTCTGGCTGTGAGTATGAGGTCTTCCATTTTGTTTATTTCCCTTACTTTTCTAAGCCATATTTAAATGGTCGTGGGTGAGATTTTCACAGGAGGGGGATGCAAGCTTTGGCAGCGTCGAGGAGATGTCAGAGTACAGATTTCTTGTAAATGCTCGCCGGGATCCCCGTGGTGTGAAGGAGGAAGAAAGCCTAATCATGAGGAATGGGACACTCTGTAAATTTTTGCATAATTTGCCGGACTGTCTCCCAAAAGCTTTTGAGCCTGGGACATGACCAATGGCGTCCCTGGGGGGGGCAGAGGGGGACCTGACCCCCCCCCCCAACATTATGCTGTGCCCCACCAAAAAATTTTTTTTTTTACAAAAAATCAATGTCTAAGAGGGAGAGAGTCCCCAGTCAGCTCCTGCGGGTGATTCCTCCCCCCTCCCTGACACTGCATAATGCGAGCGCTCACACAACCACGGCCGCCCGATCTGCTCCTTCCCCTGCATCCTCATTGGCAGGGAGAAGAGTGAGTTGCAGGAAGGACTCCACCAGGACTCTCAGTTACTGAAAAAACAGACTGATTTCTCCTATCCTTAGGACAGGAGAACCAGCCTGTAAATTCCAAGAGATGCCAGACCAGAGCAGTCAATAGCAGGGGCAGGACAGCAAGAGGAGGCTGGGAAACCCCACAGTGGCAGAACACCAGAGCCCGGAGGCAAGACAACCTTTGCAACCCTGATAGTTCTCCCACTGCTTTGGATCCTTATATTTTCTTGGTATGCTGGTGACATATATATCTTGTTTTCTGCCACCCTGGGGGACCCCAATACAGTAGGAAGGGAGCTCACTGCAGAACATGTGAAAGGGCCGTTGTGGGGTCGTAGTAAAGGGCCCCAGTATATATTTATATATCTATATATATCTATATATCTATATCTATATCTATATCTATCTATATATATATATATATATATATATATATATATATATATATATATATATATATGCATTTTATAGTTGCCCCCCTACTTTTGTCCCTGTCCCCCCATGTGCCCCCCCTAAATATGAAAGCTGGAGACTCCACTGGACATGACCAAAAGATGTGTAGGATGTCCCCTCTCTCCCTCCGGCATCTCCAGCAGAGATCAGAAGTTGCAGGGAAGTATTTATGCAATTGAGCTGGGGTTTTTTACCACCTTGACAGAATTTTATAATTGGTCTCCTGCGCTTTTGTACAGATGGAAGATTTGTGTGTGAAATGGAGGATATGAAGTCGCTGTCTCGGATTAAAGCTTTGATTCAAGTCCCGTTCCCATCTGGCTATACCTGGGTGCTGAAAGTTGTCTGCTGGCATATTTAACAGGTTATATGTGAGCAATAGCGTGTGTGGCAAAGTTCCCGTGTCAGAGCAGTATTCTTCAAAGGTCGTGAGGGGTTGGCCAGGGTCTCTAGGGTGTGGCATGGACTTTAGGAAATGGCCTAATTGGAGAACTTGCACGATTTCTAACCTGCAGTCAGTGTGAACCTAGGCTTAAACCTGGAAGCTGATTGATAGGTTTCTATGCAGAGCTGCACTGGATTTTGGAGCTGCAGTACAAATGTTTCCCCCTGTGCTCCTTCATCCAGAGTGGGGGGCACTCTAATACAGGAGGTGTATTACCAGGTGAAAGCTGAAGTGAAAGTCCTTAAAAAAAAAAAAAACGAATGCAGGCACTATTATTATTATTATTATTACTATACAGGATTTATATAGCGCCAACAGTATTCGCAGCGCTTTACATCGGGGAAGACAGTACAATTACAATACAATTCAATACAGGAGGGATCAGAGGGCCCTGCTTGTTAGAGTTTAGGCACTACATCTAAAGATTGGTAAGCTGCAATATATCACATTTTTGGTTTTGGGCTAAATACCGCTTGAGGCTGGGTTGACCCTGCCACACAGAGTGGCTCAGAGCAGGGGTCCAGTGCGTCCCTCTTCACCATTTCAGGTCCGATTTCAGTCCGAAGTTTTGGCTGAATTCGGACCTGAAAAGGACCAGAAGACTCACAGGACTCCTGAGCAATTCGCTCCAGAGCCGCTCCGGAAATGTGTGGTCACAATCTACTGCCGTGAGAATTGGATGCAGTGAAACCTCCGCATCCAATTTGAAAAAGTGTGAACCCAGCCTTAATATTACCTCTGAATACGAATTGTAACTAATAAACTGGATGTCATTTCTGTATATTTATATGTTAAATCCTGCTGTTTTCATACTCTAATCCAAACCATCAATATGGTGTTTGCTTTGATACATATCTTAATATGCAAAATATTTGTTTTAATGTCACATTGCCAGTCTGTTGAGTGCAAGCCCAGAGATTTATGGTCTTTATCAGAGGTGTATATATTACACTGCTGACACCCCAAGGTACCACTTACAGGTGGTCTGGTAGTAACAGCCAATCAGCAAACAAACAGGCACAAAACTAAGTTCACATGCATAAGTGTACTCAGGCAAGCATCGGGTTGAGACAGTCAGCAGACAAAAAACAAGGGACTGAGGCATATGGCAGACAGAAGCAAAGTCCAAATAACAGGCTAAGGTCAGATTCCAGAAAGCAAGTGTAAACACAGTGTAGTCAGGCAGACTCAGACAAACAGAACTGATCAGCCACTGGGTGAAGTCACCAAGTTCCCAATATTGATGTTAATATTGCAGAGTAACAGCAATGCATTGTAATATAATGTCCAAAAATGAAGATGGCAACACAAAGCAATCAAAGCAATTCTAGCAACTCAAGATCTCCCACCCACTTTAACCATGCACAATCTGTGACCCATGTTCAACCGCAGGTGGATTGTTACAAAAGTTTCAGTAGTGTAAGTCATAGCTCCCCACTGTCCCTGATTTTAAGGGACTGTCCCTGATTTGGTGCAATTTCCCTCTGTCCCTCATTCTTCCTCATTTGTCCCTCATTTTTGTCTGATCTATATAACTGTATGTAAAATGCACTTTTTATCTATCAAAAAGCGTTTTCCAGCACTAAACCTTTCATCTGATTTCTAAATTGCTGCATTTGTAAATTCCAAAAGCCAATATAAAGGAATAGTAGTGGTAAAAAAAGCACTTGTGGGTTTAACCAATCCTGTTTTTTTGTACAATTCTCCTTTAAGGGGGCGTGGCAAGGGGTATGTCCTATGCCTGCATACTTTTGCTGATAGGTGTCCCTCATTCCCATCTTAAAAAGTGGGAGGTATAGTAAGTGATCCTTTATTACATGACTATAAAACTGACTCTATCTAGTACCAGAACATAGATAGAAGTGCAGTGTTAAGAGTCCATTATTCACTCTGCAATTTTCAGCAAAACAATCTGCAGATTCCTGTGTCTGGAATTGACAGGTGTGTGCGAATAGCTGCAGTTACTGAGCTTGTACAATGCAATGACAGGCTTATTCCTGGCTGTTCACGAAGCCAAAGATTACCTGCAGTGATCATGGTTGGATGTACACAATTGCCTCCAACTACGATCATTGCAGTTAATCGCTGGCTGTGCGAACAGTCACAAATATCTGTGGCCTCTGACAAGCTGTCACTGCATTGTAAGGGCTCTGAAATCTGCAGATTCTTGCCACTGGAAATCGCAGGGTATGTAATTGCCTGTGTGAATGGACCCTATACCTTGTTTACACATAGTGTGCACTCTGAAGGTGAACTGTGTTGGACTTCAGAGGGCATTTGGAAGGTGGTATGGTCGCATTATATCACCTCTTCATCTCCTTTTTTAACCCCTTAAACCCTGCACTAGCATTGCACGTAATTGCAATGAGCTCCCATGATGATCCTTGTTTGGTGGGTGGTACTGCCTGCGCGACAGCAGGTATAATTTTTGGCACTTCTTTGCATCATATCATTTGTGGCATATTTACACCCCTGTCTGCTACCTTTGTAGCTTGGGGGAGTGGTTGGGGAGGCAGTAAAAAACCCTGGGTACGTACTTAGGAAACGCTGCACTACCAAATTAAGGACATGTGCCAGGCATGGCACATGTGTCAACTTTCCCTGTCTAAGGGCACACATGAGGTTTGAGCCATTATTGGACATCACCATTCCTGGCGCCAGGTGGCGTAGTGTGAATCACCTCTGGGCCTGGGCTGCAAGAATCTCTGCTCTGGTGTGGTTCCTGTCCCCTAAACACACCAGCTGAAGCACTGCATGGCACCTTTTAGCCTGACTCTGGGAAAAGCCCTTTGAACGCTTAGGGGGTACCTGATGTTGATAGGACAATTCTGCAGAGGAGGGCATGGAGGTGGCGGAGGAGGAGGAGGAGGGGGTAGAGCTCACATGACTGGTATCATCACCACCAACTGTATGGAGACATATGGAGACATGGGGGGAAACAACATGCTGCAGCACTGAGCCCTGTCCTTCATCCTTTCGAGTTGCAAGCAGCGTTACCCATTGTGCTGTGAACGAAATATATTGCCCCTTGCTGGACCACGTGTCAGCAGTAAGGTGGATTTTATGGCTGACTGCCTTGCCCAACGATACCAGAACATTCCCTTCCACTTGATGGTAGAGATGGAACGGCCTTACGTGAAAAGTAGTAGCGACTGGGAACCTGCCGTTGTGGTACAGCACATTGTGTAAATTCACGGAAGGGGGCAGAACCCACCAGGCTGAAAGGCAGAAGTTGGAGAGCCAACAGCGTTGACAAGCTTGCATTCAGACGCTGGGCATGTGGGTGGCAGGGATTGTATTTTTTTTCCGCTGCGGCAGATGGGGCAGAGAAATTTGCCGGCTACAGTCTACAGCTGGTGATGTGCTTCTGGCAGATGTGCTGCTAGGACCTAGGACCCCCTGTGCTATACCATCATCCCTGTCAGTGGAGGCTGCTGAAAGATAATGACTCTTAATCGCAGGGGCAGACTGAAGTGGGTAAGGATGAGGGACAGATTTGTGACCCTTTTGTGTGGCTTTTGGGTGCTCTTGCTAACGGGCTGAGTGGTTGGATGTTAAATGTCTTGTTCAGCATGTGGTACCCAAATGGTTGGTGTTTTTGCTATGTTTGATGTGCATGAGACAGAGTTTGCAGATAGCAATATTGCGATCTGCTGCAGATGTGCTGAAAAAGGCCAGACAGCTGAGCTTTGGGGAGTGGGCCGGGAGATAACAGCTGCAGAATGTGATGGAATAGGGTGGCTGATCTCTACTCTTTCTTGATGTCGGCCACCTTGGGGTTGTGCCGCCTTACCTTCAGTTTCCTTCTCTGCTCTATCTGGCACCCAAGTCGCATCAGTGACCTCATCATCATCCACATTTCCATCTTCATCATTACCACTGGAGACAACTTGGCAATACGCTGCGGCTTGGGGAATATGAATGCCAATTGTTTACCAATGTTCCTCCCTCTCTCTAGGCTTATGTTCCTGTCATCCTCAACCTCAGAACCAACATCTGAATCCAGTAATGGCTGGGCATCATCTAGGAGCAAGTGGCTCAAAATAACTCAGCTGACTCTTCAATGGCTGATGTTGGGGCTATGGCAGGAATAGATGTGGACAAGGAGGCAGGTTTATCCACTCTGACAACTGCAGGGGACTGCACCATTGTCTCTGACAAAGGATGAGGAGGATGAGGAAGGTTTAGTAAACCAGTTCACCACCTCCTCTGCATGCTGTGGCTGGATAGCACAGGCAAACTTATTAAACAGAGGAAATGATGCCCTGCCTGAGGACTGACCACCACGCCCACTTTTTCCTGTGGACACATTTGTTGCTAGCCCCCTTTACAGTGCAGAGGGAACATCTGCCTCCTCCTTGTTGTCCTCCCAGACATTATTGGGAGGGAGGGGGCGGCACTTAAAGGAAATGTAAAGAAGAAGTTGAAATCTGTATGTTCATGCACTTTAATCAATGTAAAGAGGTGTCTGGTGCACTTTAATTTGAGTACTCACACTACACAGACACACCCCATGGATACACTATAATATAGTGCAATATAATGCGCCAAACGTACAGTGACTCACAGATCTATATATAGCGTTAAACTGGCAGTAAGGCACACAAAACTATTTGGCATTAAACTGGCAGCAACGCACACAAAACTATATGGCGTTAAACTGGCAGTAATGCACACAAAACTATATGGCGTTAAACTGGCAGTAATGCACACAGAACTATATGGCGTTAATCTGGCAGTAATGCACGCAAAACGATATGGCGTTAAACTGGCAGTAACGCACACAGAAGTAAATGGTGTTAAACTGGCAGTAACGCAATCAAATAGACGGTGTTCAATCATCACTACACTGAATCTATCTGAACTGTCCCTACTCTAGCTATACACTAATGTACAGATTACTGACACAGTCTCACTACACTACACTGAAACTATATGAGCTGTCCCTATTCTACACTAATGTATGTATGCATGACATGGTCTCACTATACTACAGTGAAACAATCTGAGCTGTCCCTACTCTAGCTGCACACTATGCAAAGCTGAATGATGGTCCTCCTCACTAGACTCACACTATCCCTAGACTGACACTAAACTAATATTCTACACTGACAATTGATGCAAAATAGCACAGTATAGCAACTAATAGCACTGAACAGAGCCCTGTTCTAGCTCTCTCCATGCTGAAATCACACTGAAAATGGCTGCTATTGAAAGAATACTTTTATACTGTGGGGCGGGAAGGAGCCATGATTTGATAAAGTCATGATGACAGTGTCCAATCATGACTCTGGCAGTGCTCTGTGCCCTGATTGACTAAAGCTTTCACTGCTTCAGCCAATCAGGGCTCACAATGCACTGTTCAGTGCCGCAATGCATTGGTCGGTTCGGGGGGCCGAACAAACAGTCGAAAGACCCGTTTGTTCGGCTGTTCGCCGAAGGACCGAACAACAAAAGTTCGGCCCGAACTTATGCTCGGGCCGAACCGTTCGCCCATCCCTACTGTGACATACCATAGTCCCATTTCTTTGTTCTGGTGCGATTTTCCCTATTCAGGTGGCTAAGGGCATGTCTCCTTATTCTTTTAGTAATGACCAAATGTGCTTGGGTTCTATTTGTGGGCTGTTTGACAAACTCATTGTAAAATCTGCAACTTGTGGACTTTAATGTGTACCCCAATGAAGTAAACAGGAATCAAATCTTGAAAGCCAATTTTGGTTATTTTCAAAGCTAATAGACAAAATGGTATTGTCTAACAAAGGGCCTGGGTAGCTGGGCACTGCCAGGAGAACCATGTACCACTGAAAGAGTTCAGCAGGGAGCAGATTTTTAAAGTAATACTAAACCCAGGATCCTGCATTCACTATATCTGGTCTCAAACAGAACATGGAAATGCAATAGTTATAGTAAATATAAACCCTTTCTCATCAGCTGTTAGAGCAGTCTTGTGACTTCTATCAGTGTCCAGCAGAGCACTGGTTAAAGCCTGTAGGAGGAGTTTTCATTCTCCCTTAATTGTCCTATGAGGCTGCAGGACCCCGACCCTCTGTTTGGGCAGTGCTGATTGGTCCTGTGCTGATCGCATGTACTCTCTCAAGAAAAAAAATCTATCTAGTAATACACACCAAACTGAGCATGTGCAGCTTGCCCCCAATGCTCTGTTTTATCAGGAGAGGGTTTGGGGACTGTGAAAAAAGGAGAGGTTTAGAAAAGACAGGATCAAACAGCCTTTTTACACAATGTGGGGGATTAACCCTTTAGGTTCCACAGTGAGTATAACAAACATGCTTTACTGCATATACAGACTGATTTTACTGTTGTTGGTTTAGTAACACTTTAAATAAGTCTTAAAATGATGGTGGAAGTGGATGGTGTGGAAGCCTCCTAAAAAGCTGTACCAGACTAGAAGGGCCGGGCATGGATTTTATTGAGGGACTCCACACAAAAAAAGTGTCATACTCCCACAATCAGGGCCGGACTGGGAATGAAAACCAGCCCTGGAAAAAATGTCATACCAGCCCCATAGCAATTTATGGGTACAGTGGCTGCGTTTGATGGCACAGTGGCTGCGTTTGATGGGCACAGTGGCTGTGTTTAATGGGCACAGTGGTGGCAATTTATGGGTACAGTGGCTGCGTTTGATGGTACAGTGGCTGCGTTTGATGGTACAGTGGCAGCGTTTAATGGGCACAGTGGCTGCAATTGATGGGTACAGTGGCTGCAATTGATGGGTACAGTGGCTGCATTTGATGGTACAGTGGCTGCGTTTGATGGTACAGTGGCAGCGTTTAATGGGCACAGTGGTGGCAATTTATGGGTACAGTGGCTGCGTTTGATGGTACAGTGGCTGCGTTTCATGGTACAGTGGCAGCGTTTAACGGGCACAGTACAGTGGCTGCGTTTGATGGGGCACAGTGGCAGCAATTTATGGGTACAGTGGCTGCATTTGATGGGCACAGTGGCAGCGTTTAATGGGCACAGTGGTGGCAATTTATGGGTACAGTGGCTGCGTTTGATGGTACAGTGGCTGCGTTTGATGGTACAGTGGCTGCGTTTGATGGGCACAGTGGCTGCAATTGATGGGTACAGTGGCTGCGTTTGTTGGTACAGTGGCTGCGTTTGATGGTACAGTGGCAGCGTTTAATGGGCACAGTGGTGGCAATTTATGGGTACAGTGGCTGCGTTTGATGGCACAGTGGCTGCGTTTGATGGGCACAGTGGCTGCAATTGATGGGTACAGTGGCTGCGTTTGATGGTACAGTGGCAGCGTTTAATGGGCACAGTGGTGGCAATTTATGGGTACAGTGGCTGCGTTTGATGGTACAGTGGCTGCGTTTGATGGTACAGTGGCTGCAATTGATGGGGCACAGTGGCAGCAATTGATGGGGCACAGTGGCAGCAATTTATGGGTACAGTGGCTGCAATTGATGGGGCACAGTAACTGCGTTTGATGGGCAGGGCACAGTGTTGGCAATCTATGGGCACAGTGGCAGCGTTTGATGGTATACAGCTTTTCAAAGATAATCTGGCACTTGAACAAAACATGGGAGAGAGAGAGAGAGAGGGGGAGAGAGAGGGGGAGAGGGGGGGGAGAGAGAGGGGGAGAGGGGGGGGGAGAGAGAGGGGGGGGGAGGGGGGAGAGAGAGAGGGGGGGAGAGAGAGAGGGGGAGAGAGAGGGGGGTGAGGGAGGGGGGGAGAGAGAGAGGAGAGAGAGAGAGGGGGGGGAGAGAGAGAGAGAGAGAGAGAGAGAGAGAGAGGGGGGAGAGAGGGGAGAGAGAGAGAGGGGAGAGAGGGAGAGAGGGGGGGGGGAGAGAGAGAGAGAGAGAGAGGGGGGGAGAGAGAGAGAGAGAGAGAGAGAGAGAGAGAGAGAGAGAGAGAGAGAGAGGGGGGGGGAGAGAGAGATAGATTTTTAATACCTTGTTCTTGTGCTGCAGCAGCTGCACGGCCGGCCATTCACTTCTATTCTCTCCTCGTGCAGATAGTTGGCGGTGCTGGCTGGCGCCGCACGGGACGAGTCATGAAGGCAAAAATTAAGCAGCACGGCGTTCTCCTGCTCCTCCCCCTCAGGCACACAGGCACACAGACAGAGGCATGATGAGTGTGGTGGGCGGCACGCCGGCGCCCGAACGGAGGAGACACAGACAGCAGTGAGTGACCCAGTGACACAGCCATTGCATAGTGCAGCAGCGGCGGTCGCCGCTGCTGCTCTTTAGATTGCTGACACAGGCAGTGAGCGGCCCCGGAGACACAGGCAGTGAGCGGCCCCAGCGGTACTTTGTGCAGCCAGCCTACCGGGATAATTCCCGGTATCCCGGTAGGCCAGTCCGGCCCTGCCCACAATCCATACTCTTATTGAATCATGCAGTTTGACTGTCCAGGAAAGAGAGGCAGTGAGCGCGCTTAACTCCCCCTGAACCGGGTCACAGGCCCTCAACATGCTGAGGGTAACTTGGCCCAGTGATTGTGAGCTTTTGGGACATGGTTACTCATTCACCAAGAAAAAATTAAATAGTAGATGCACACGTACACTGTGATAAACCCTTTATCACAGTCCCTGGGTGTTACTCCATTGTCAAGCTTGTCATCCAGTGATGCAGCTCCAGGGTCAATCACAATGAACCATTACCCTGACAACCTGGTGATACAAATACAGTGACCCACACATGATGATCCTCACCCAATGGACTCTTGCTGCAATTGACAGCTCACCATTCCAGGCGCTGAGTCAATGGTGATGCTGCCTAACATCACTGACCAAATAAGGTATTGATAATATTTATTTAATGATGCCCATTGGCTTGTTTACAATTTGAAAAAAGCCAGCAGGCAGTAGGATCCTTGTTTACTAGGACCCTGAAACAAATGACACTTTGCAGCTGCTTCCGTCCTGGCATCCAATGAAGCTTGCATCCAGCACAGTGGATAGTTAGCATTTAGTGGTGGTAGGAATAAGCTATATGAATGACTTGATGTTGCAGCAGCAGCAAGAGTATGGGATGAACCCTGCATTGCCCCCAGACTCAAATCTCATCCCTAATTGCTCTCTGCATCTTTAGAAGCACACAGCTATCCATGTTCAAGTTACTTGTTCTAACATTAAGCTCTAGATCTTGATATCTAGTAGCTATTTTGTATCCTGGTCTCAGTCTCAGTCTTAGTCCTTGCTTTCATCTGAGTCTCTCCCATTCCCTAGATCCCTGTACTCTTGTGTCCCAGTTTGCCTTCACTCCTAGTTCCTGTCTGTTATCTATCTGGCCCACATTAATTACCTTGCCTATTATCCCTGATCTGCTGGACCTGACCCTTATGAAACAACTCAACAGTTCCTCCCCTGACTTTGTATGGACTACAGTACGTCCCTGCTCAGCCCTGCTCAGATTCTCGACTGTTTGTACCCCAGCAACAACCTTGGCTACCACCTTGACTATTCTCACTCTTTTTTTCTCCGTCCTGTGTTCTGGTTTTTCCCTCTAGTTTTTTACCTCTGGCCTTTCCCTGATTACTCTCCAGATTCACCTGTGCTTACTTTGTCCTGCCCGCCCTTGAGGTAGTCATGTGGTTTAGGGTTGCCAGAAACACAAAGGCATCTACACCATCAGTGACCCTGGTGAAGACCTAGTAACTCTGGAGCTAGCATCCATATTAAGAGCTGTTTTCCTTAATCAGCAGATCTCTGATGATGTGCAAGATGCAATGACCTATATCAGCCAGCTGGATTAGACCTTTAATAGGTTTATAAGACTGGGCAAATAAGTGATTGTTACTTATGCATTACTGTTCTGTCCTTAGCACAGTTTACCCCACCCACCTAGCTATAGCCTTTGATCTACTCACAACCACTGACAACCCTAACCCTTTACATACTCCTTAACTCTGAACCTATCCCCTAAACCAAGGGTTTCCAAACTCTCTAAAGACAGGGCCAGTGTACCGTCCTTCAGACTTGGGGGGGGGGGGGGGACGGACTGTGCCCAGTGGGTGTAAACAAAGCCCAATATTTAGTATTAGGGGAAGATATCGTTGGTGTCGTTGGGAGGAATTGTGACACATTTTTGTTGTCAGTGGAAGGAATTATGCCTGTAACGAGCCCCTGCTCGCTCGGTTCCACTCTCCCGACACTCCTCTGTGGCTATAGAATCAGACTGCAGATCGCAACATCTGATGGTTCGGTCATCCGATGCTCCGGGACTAGAATTACAGCTATGTGCCGTTCTAATCCAGTTGTGTAGGTCAGAACAAACACCAGGCAGGCTGTATGTAAGTTCAACCAGGAAAATCTTTTATTGAAAAATACAGGCTCTTTTATACAATAAAGGAGGAGGTGCGTACCGCCGGCTCATATTACTCTGAACATATACCTATGATCAGAATCCTAATTAACATGGGCTAATTAACGAATCCCTTTAGACAGCCTAGATGACTCAGACATGACCTTTATGCCAGACTGGCCGTCTTGTAGCTCAGAAAACCCAATCAACATTATCACAATAGCAGAGTTAATTAACACAAACAACAATGGGTATCTAATGACTCTTAGATCCCATACTAGAGACTTATTTACAATACACATTCTAGCAGGCAACAGACAGACAGGTGGCTGGAATTGACATCAACATCTCCTAACAGTATTTGTCCCAGCATTATGAATCAGCCACTATTTCTAATATGGCAAATCCAGGGTCCCCAGAGTCTGTGTGTCTTGGGGGACCAGGACCCAAATCCACAGTAATACCACCTCTAGGGTCCCCAGGCATACAGCTCACAAAGAGCACCGTTCCCCCAAATGCCAGGGCCCACGATCGATCGGCAAGAGGCTAGCATTCAGTCCCCTCCAAAAGTCTCTCTCCCGGCTAGGTCCGTCACATTTCTCCCCTTTCGGCAGGAGACTAACACAGGAGGAGACCCCAGACGGGTTGACTCCAAAGTTAGTCAGTAGTTCCAGTTCTCTAATGTCTGTACCCACACAGTACCCCAAACAAATTGTTCCAAACAAAGCATTACTCACCCAGCCAACCTCTGCCTCTCTCAGAGAACATATCTGCCACTGAGGAGAGGCCTGGACTGGCCCTTCTCCCTGGAGTCCTTTCTGCCTCTGGAGAGAAGACAGGGTGTCTGGGCTCACTCCGTCATGCTGTTGGGGATCTGGGCCGACTGCCCAGCATCCCTGGGGTATACAGGTGGAGACTGAAGTCCCATCCACCTTCACAGGAAATCCATCCTTTGTTAGTTGAGGGCAGATTCCAGCAGTATTCGGCCCTGTTGCCAGCCCTTCTGCTGGAAACCCCACACCATCTGCTCCGGCTAACTGTTGGGGAGGGAGGCCGACTGCCCCGCCTCCCTGGAACTCTGTAGTTGTCGCCGGTGCTGGGCAGAGGTTGCTAGCACTCTGCCCTGTTGCCAGCACTTCTGCTGGGGACTCCGCATCCTCCACTCCAGCTAACCATTGGGGCAGGAGGCTGGCTTCCTCCACTCCCAAACTGTGTAGCTGACATTGGGGAGGTGAGCCGGCTGCTTCCTTTTCCATTCCCTCATCTGGATGTTGGGACGATATGTCTGTGGTACTGTCTCCCAGGTGCACGGATCTTTGCTGGGGAGGAAAGACCACTTACTCCACCCTGGCCACCTGTTGGGGAGGGACGACGAACACCTCCTCTCCCTTCTCCCCATCTCCCTTCTCCCCAACTCTCTCCACCTCCTTCTCACCCTGAGCCTCCGGAACCGCCGCAGGTGTAGGGCAGAGATCTTGGACCCTCTGTCTGGTTGCCAGCGCTTCAGCTGGGGAAGTTCCTTGTAACTTCACAGATACTTCTGTCGGTGCTGGGCAGAGCACAGTGAAGTTTGGCCCTAATAACAGCTCTTCTTCTGCTGGAGGCTCACCAGGTTGTTCTTCCTCAGCAGAAAAGTCTATCAAATCCCCTGTCTCTGCAACTGGTGTCTGGGGATAAAGGTTCACCATCTCCTGTCCTTGGAACCCAGAAGATGCTATCAGTGCTGGGCAGAGGTTAGCAGAGCTCTGCCCTGTTGTCAGCACTTCAGGTTTGGGGATGGCAATCTTCAGATTTTCCACTGCTGATTCTCTGGCATGCTGCTGGACAGGCACATTCCTCCATCCAAGATCATCCAATGCAGAAACAGGTTCATCAAGGTCAGTCAGCACTTGCTGCATCCGCCATAAGACCTCCGCCTCCATAGCTGCGGGGCCAGGTTGGCAAAGCACACCGTTACTCTGCCACATTGTCAACTCTTCAGCCAGGATTTCAGAGTTGTCAACTGGTATTTCCTGATAGTCCCAGGCAAAGGGAGCACCACCCTGCTGCTGAGCAGAGTCTAACAGCTGTCTGTAGGAGATCTCCAGCTCCCATTCCTGAACGGCCAGAAACTCCAAATCTTCCTGTGCCCAGTGCACTTCTGAGACATTCAGTCTTCGCTCTCTGTGCTCCATTATTTCCTCCAAACACCACTCCCAATCACTCCCAAAGTCAGGGTCCTCGGACAGCCTCCAGTACAACAATCCCAGGCCATCGTAGTCAAAGCCTTCCGTGGGGCTGTCATCTGCTGTCCACGGGCACCCTTGGGCTACATACCACTGGAGGGCTCTGTAGCTCTCGTCCAACCGCATTTCTGGCTGTTCCCCCAATAACAGCATTCGCACTTCATACTGCGACCAGTACCTTACATGGATGGAGGGGAGAACTTTTCCCTGGTTTCGCTGCTCACGGGCTAGCGTTTCCTTCCAGAGTTCGCAGCGGATAGAATCAAACCATCCTAGCAGGACCTGCTCTGATACTGGTCCTCTGTGCTGTATCTGCATCTCTTGCAACCTCCTTCTGAATTCCTCTTCCATGGTGGCTGGTATCTGTACCTCTCCTTTCCTGCTATCTGGACCTTGGATCCAGGTGATGGTTTGGATGTGTTCACGGCAAGGAAGCACGATCCCACCATTCCCTCCACGGCTCTCAAGTAAGTCTTTCAGCGTGGCTCTCCTGCAGGCTGGTTTGGAGTGTCCCAGTAACTGGAGAGCAAATCCCACCACTGCCAACCAATGTATCGAGCCCCTGCTCGCACGGTTCCACTCTCCCGACACTCCTCTGCGGCTATAGAATCAGACTGCAGATCGCAACATCTGATGGTTCGGTCATCCGATTCTCCGTGACTAATCCAGTTGTGTAGGTCAGAACAAACACCAGGCAGGCTGTATGTAAGTTCAACCAGGAAAATCTGTTATTGAAAAATACAGGCTCTTTTATACAATAAGAGGAGGTGCGTACCTCCAGCTCATATTACTCTGAACATACACCTGTGACCAGAAACCTAATTAACATGGGCTAATTAACGAATCCCTTTAGACAGCCTAGATGACTCAGACATGACCTTTAGGCCAGACTGGCCGTCTTGTAGCTCAGAAAACCCAATCAACATTATCACAATAGCAGAGTTAATTAACACAAACAACAATGGGGATCTAATGACTCTTAGATCCCATACTAGAGACTTATTTACAATACACATTCTAGCAGGCAACAGACAGGTGGCTGGAATTGACATCAGCATCTCCTAACAGTATTTGTCCCAGCATTATGAATCAGCCACTATTTCTAATATGGCAAATCCAGGGTCCCCAGAGTCTGTGTGTCCCAGACGGTGCTCACAAAGAGCACCGTTCCCCCAAATGCCAGGGCCCACGATCGATCGGCAAGAGGCTAGCATTCAGTCCCCTCCAAAAGTCTCTCTCCCGGCTAAGTCTGTCACAATGCCCTATCATTGGTTTCAGTGGAAGGAATAGTGCACCATCATTAGTGTCAGCGGAAGGAATTACCCCATCATTGGTGTCAGAGGCAGGCATTATGCCCGTTGTTAGTGTCAGTGGCAGGAGTAATGCCTCAAGGACCGGATAAAGGCAAGCAAAGGGCCACATCTGGCCCCATGGCCACAGTTTGGAGACCACTGCCTTAAACTAAGGTGACCAGATTTTCTAAATGAAATCCGGTGACACTCTACTGACCATGCCCACTTTTATAGGGTGGGGCAGGGGGCCGAGATAATGTGGTAAAATTATACTAAAAGTGAGAAGGGCTTAAAAGGGTTTGATTTAATAACACCTACGTTTACTTTTCTCAGGGTCAAGAGTGTATAACATACAGAGTGTAGAGGCCAAAAGTAAGTGCCTCCCAAAGAAAAATTAATCTGTCCTTCCAATTCAATCCCCCACCCTCCCCTCCATTTCAAAACCACTTTCAGCACACATTCTCCCCTCCCTGAATTGTAATCATTAGACCTCAGGATGACATTGCTGGTCAGTCCCTACAGTCCGCCATCTGCTGGTGAGATCCCTTCCCTCATCTCCAGGTGGTAACACCTATACAACTGCAAAGGGCACCATATACTTGCTGGATTGGGAGGAGACTGTGGCATCAGGTGGAACAAGTCACCTCTCCAGCACCCTACCGCACAGCAATCACCAGCACACTCGTGTAACAAGTCACGTCCCAGGTTATATTCGGAGGTGGCTGCCTGCAGAAGGATCTCCAGTCACAATCTAGTTCCCTATAGTAATGACACTAAGTGCCATTGGTGTCAACTGCTACCGATTTACATGGCACCACGACCCCCCCCCCCCCATCTCCACACACACACACATACTTCCCCCACATTAAAACACTGTGCATAGGGCAGCTGCTCTTCTTGGATTTACACCCACCCCTTTGTTCTGGCCCTGTTTCCTAGTGTAGTTTTGACTTACCAGCTCCAGGACCAGATGTGCACTGCAGGACACCATCACAAAGAAGAGCAAGCAGATCACATGACCAAAACTGTTAACTGTTTCCTAACATGCATAAGGAACTAGGCATAACAATTGAACTTGAATTATAACAAAGCATACACATCATTACAGCAGCAAATAACCCACATCCTTACTTCCTGTGAAAATCTACACAAACCAAGAGGGGAAGACCAGATAGACCATGTGATATTGGCATGTGACCTCATCCTGACACAGCTGGGAGCAGGCACACTCCTCTCTTCCCTCCTCCTGTTGCAGTCTAATTACAGAAACATTGCTAGAATGGATTATCCTGAAGCCACCCAGGACAGTGACACCATTATTAAAGCAGGGCAGAAATCAGGGACACATTCTTCTGTGGACAAAATTGGGGACATTGTTTTTCGGGCACAGCCCCCTAAAATCAGCGACTGTTCCCTTGAACCAGGGGCATCCGGTCACCCTACCCTAAAGCCAAAACTTCAAACCAATCTTTTATTCTCAATTTACCTTTTAATATTAGCAATGGCCCTAATGCTAATATTATGTAGGGCAAAAAAAATTTAAGTGATTGTAAACGATCACCTTGTAAAATAATCCATTCAGTTTAAAATAGAAATGAAAGGCAAACAATTTGTGCATAGATATTAAAAAAAAAAAAAAAATCAATAACTTTTTTTCCCCTTTTTTTATGATCGCATTACCTCTGTTCTCAACTGAATAAGAGCTGGGGGGGAGTAGCAACAGCACACTAAGCTTCCCAGTGAATGGCTGTGCAGCAGGGGCATGTCAGGACAAAACAACACAAGAAAAGCAATTCATCAAGGAGGAACGAGCAATATAGCAAAAATGTATACATTTTATTTAAAAAGATTCACTTTAACACCAATCAAAAACCATGGTTTAAAAAACCAAATACCAACACCACCAATAAAATAGACAACGTTGTCTAAAAACAAAGTGCAGATGGCCACCACAAGCATACAACACATACATTCCTCTCAACTCACACAGATGGAATAGAAATTATTTGAGCAGCTATTTGATGGATAATGGTCCTGAATATTAATGAATATACAGGTGAATGGCTGGTGAGGAGGGAGTGATGGGTCGTGCAGCCGTGGGAAATTCACATCCACCATGTAAGTGGTAACGCAGAGGATGAGGACATGTCTGCTGATGAGTAAGTCATTCAAGGCTACAGATATAGAGTGAAGCAATTCACATGTAGTGAAGTGGTGTCATTAGTAGCCGGCGGGGTGGAGGGTGTCTGCTGGGTGGAGAGCTGTGGGTTTGTGGAGATAGGGATATGCAGGGATGGAAAGTCAAATCGGTCTCAACATCACAACATCATTGGTTTTTGATTGGTGTTAAAGTGAATCTTTTTCAATAAAATGTATACATTTTTTCTATATTGCTCGTTTCTCCTTGTTGAATTGCTTTTCTTGTGTTGTTTTGATATGCGTGGTTAATTCAGAGGAACACACCCACCATTACGGCCCAGTGCTTTGGGTGTAAGCAATAGGCTTGACTAATACGGGTGAAGTTAATACTCAACCTTCATCCGTTGCTAATTGTATTGATCTAGCAAAGCTATTTAGTTCATTTTTTATTTTTTCTTGTTGTTCTCATATATGCACAGTGGGATTATACTTCCCTTCATTCTATGAACTCAGCTTTGCAATCACAAACACCAATCTGTACCATTCACCATCATTTTTAACTCCGTGGGCCTGCCTGTGGGTGTACGTCCCCTTATTCCCCACCACTTCTTCTCCCCCCTTACCATTCCCCCCTCCCCCCCCCTTCCCTATTCCCTCTTTCCATCCTCCCCAACCCCTTTTCTCCCCCTCTTTCTTTGTCTTTTCTTCTCTTTGTGATTCCCCCTGTGATATGGCATACCTGCTGGATGCTGACATTGACAGAGAGATTCAATCTGCCTTTTCCTGTCAGCAATCGACCCCTTCTAATGGTGAGGACTCTCTCCAGACCCTTTTCAAAAATCATAAAAAACTGACTATCAAGTTTTTGAATAGAAAATGGGATATTTCATCTTTAAAATCCCACATTGAAAATGGGATAATCCCCAGGGGTCATAGAGAACGAGTCACTCCAGCAGGGCATCTCCACACTCCACGGTTTATTGAGGCCTGGAAAGCCAGCTGTGTGAAACGAGGCCTTGAGATAATGCAGTTGATTGTTGACGAGGAACAGACACAATTAGAAGAAATTAAGGCTGAAATAGATGTCAGCGCCGGCCTACTTGAGCCCTACAAAACAGACCCTTTGTTTGAAAAGCATAATGAACTCCTTAAAAAAGAAGTAGAGAAAACCCAAAAAACTTGAAAATTAATAAACAAGATAAGTTTAAACAAAACCTACTGGACCTAGAACGTGCTGACCTCTTTGATCCCACAATTCACAAAGGAAGAAGTAGATCTCGTAGAAATAGAGGAAGAAGGAACAATTCCCAAAACACAGCTAATAGTAAAACCCACCACAGACACTATTCATCCACAGATAGTGACAGTGAGCACAGAGACCCTTCCGTGACTTTTTTAGAGAAGGACCAATCATCCCCCGACAATCCTGTAACAACCACGGGAAAAATCAAACCAAATATAAAAGGCATAGTATCCACAAATCAGTCCCCGAATCGTCAAGGAAGGTCAAGGGAAATTCGCAAAAGCCAGTGACAATTAAGAAACAGGACACACAAAACATAAAGGATATTTCCAATTTAAAAGAACAAACTTCTCCCAACTCCTTGTCGGATATGAAGGTGGTCAATCTTACTGAATTTCTGCTTAACGCGCACCACATTTCTTTACTTAATAGAGGCCTCTCTTTCTCCCCGATGTCAGGGATGAATGAATTCGAGGTCTATAAGGATATTTCACTCTTTCTTAGGAAAGTAATCCTTAGGTACTGGCACTCTTCCAGACCTAACCAAACTCAACCAAATGTACCTAATAGGGAAGAAAAGGAGGCCCTTGATGCCCTAGTCTCTCTCCTACAAGAAAACAATGATTCTGATTCAGATATAGAGACCCCCCACTACCATTTTACACTGACACGTCCAGCAAATCTACCCATTAAGTCAGTCAAAATGCCTCCACTTTCCAAACATAAATCTATTGAATTTTTCCTGGCACAAGTTAAGAGGGATCTTTCTAAGGTTAATTGGAAATACAGGGGGATTGATGACCTCACGAAGGAAGAAAGGAAGGCCCTTAGGGAACTTGAAGAGGCTCCTGGTATCAACATTAAGGGCAGTGACAAGGGAGGCAATCTGGTTCTCCTTACTGAGGATCAATATGAGGGTGAAGCCTTGAGACTGCTGGGTGATAAATCCACCTACTGTAAGCTCGATTCAAACCCCTTCCCCGACATTGTAAATGCCCTTAATTATCTACTAAGCCTAGGTCTGGAAGAAAAATTGATCACAAGAAAAGAGTTCAACTACCTACGGGTGTCCCAGTTCAATACCCCCACAGTCTATATCATACCAAAACTTCATAAATGCCTACGTAATCCACCCGGCAGACCCATAGTGTCTGCAGTGAATGGTCCCCTTGAAAAGACTGGGAAATTTATTGATGCACTAATAAAGGAACTTGTACATGATTTACCCTCTTATGTGCAGGATACAAGGGATGTGCTACTTCGATTGGACACTATGGATCTGCTGGAAGGAGCCCTCATTCTGGGTATAGACGTGGAGTCCCTGTACACGTCGATTCCCCACACATGGGGACTCAAGGCCGTCAAATTTTTCCTGGATAGGAAATTTCCACTTCTCGGACAGCAGAATGAATTTATTGTTCAGATTCTCACTTTCTTATTGGAACATAATTGCTTCCAATTCCTGGGCTCCTTCTACCAACAGATTAGAGGGACATCTATGGGGGCACCCTGGGCACCCTCATATGCCTGCCTTCATTTAGGCATGTGGGAGGAGGAACTGGTCTATTTGTCGCCAATGTACCTTGGCCACAGCCACATGTGGCTGAGGTACATTGATGACGTGCTAATGATCTGGGAGGGCTCTGAACAGGAGCTGGCACAGTTTATGAACGAACTTAGCAAACACTCTACTGCAGGCTACAAGTGATCATCCAAAATCCCTGATTAAGGGAATACTTGTGGGCCAGTTTCTTAGAACTCGGAGAAACTGCTCCACACAACAAGACTTTGATGCCGAAGCCAGGGACCTATATGATAGGTTCAGGGATAGAGGTTACTCCCATTCATGTATCAGGGAAACAAGAAAGAAGGCCCTACAGACAGACCGTAAAAAGCTCCTTGCTAGAAAAGATCTTAACCCCTCGAATTATCTACATGAACCCCCCAGGATCATCACCAAGTTTGGGGCCCAGTGGGAACAGATAAAGGCCATCTTAACCCAACATTGGCATATCCTGACGGAGTCTCCCACTCTTGGAGATATAGTTGGTAAACCTCCTCTTCTCACAGCCCGTCGCTCCAGGAATCTCAGGGACTGTCTTATTCATTCTGAATATAAAAGATCCCCTACTCCCAAGTGGCTTACTCAACTTCCACCTCTGAAGGGAATGTTCAGATGTGGCAGATGTTCGGTCTGCAGGTATGCTGACCGCATGGACGTGTTCACCGATTCTGACGGTAAAAGACAATTTAAAATCTATAATTCTATTGATTTTACCACCATGAGAGTAATCTATATGCTCACCTGCCCATGTGGGAAAAATAATGTGGGCAAGACTAAACGGCAACTTAAAGTCAGAATCGGTGAGCACGTCCAAAGCATTCTAAGCAAGGATGATGAGGGCCCCATTCCCCTTCATTTTCTCCAATTTCATGGTGGGGACCCAGCTGGACTCACTTTCAAGGGTATATACAGGCTTAATCTTCCCCTAAGAAGGGGTGACTTTGATAGAATCCTTTGTCAGAAGGAAAAAATGTGGATATACACCCTTGACAGCATGTACCCCAAGGGGTTAAACAATGAGTGTAATCTCTCAGTCTTTCTTACCCCCTAACCTCCCTCAGTGAACCACTTAACTTTCCCTTTTCCCCTTTTCTCTGTGCAATATCTGTGTTTGATATCCTAGTTTAAACTTAAATTAAAGTTAATTCTTTATTGGCTAAACTCACCACTTACTTATTTTTTAGCATATCCTTATTTACCCCATCACTTGCCTTCCCCTTTTTCCTTTCCTCATCCTTTCTCACCCCTTACCCTTTCCTTGTCATTACTGTACCCACAGACAGGTCGACTAGTGCATTTACTAGTGTTGTCTTTCTGCATATATGGCCGATAACTAGTCACACTGTCACCTTGACAACTGGATGCCGCTGTATTCACATACTTCAATGCAACGGCTATATAAGGTTACCAACAAAGCGACAGTGCATGCTCTGAGGAAATCCCTGTGACGGATGAAACGCGTCAGCATGACGCCATCACGCTCTGCATAGCGTGCATGCAGACCCGGCACACCAGCCCTGGGGACTCCACCAGCATTGGAACGGGAATCTGTTTAATAGGCTTGGAAGACCGGGAATCGGAGGATGATATAGACCGCCTCCTAACGGCACCTCCCCATCCCCATACTATTGCTCCCGATAGCCTCTACCCTTTTTCTGCTCATGTACCCTTATCGGTGGATGGAAGTGGATCTGCTGAGCTGTTCGGAGACGGATTGAAAGGACACTGCAACTTCACAAACCCACAGCTCTCCACCCAGCAGACACCCTCCACCCCGCCGGCTACTAATGACACCACTTCACTACATGTAAATTGCTTCACCCTATATCTGTAGCCTTGAATGACTTACTCATCAGCAGACATGTCCTCATCCTCTGCATTACCACTTACATGGTGGATGTGAATTTCCCACGGCTGCACGACCCATCACTCCCTCCTCACCAGCCATTCACCTTTATATTCATTAATATTCAGGACCATTATCCATCAAATAACTGCTCAAATAATTTCTATTCCATCTGTGTGAGTTGAGAGGAACGTACGTGTTGTATGCTTGTGGTGGCCATCTGCACTTTGTTTTTAGACAACGTTGTCTATTTTATCAGTGGTGTTGGTATTTGGTTTTTTAAACCATGGTTTTTGATTGGTGTTAAAGTGAATCTTTTTCAATAAAATGTATACATTTTTGCTATATTGCTCGTTCCTCCTTGATGAATTGCTTTTCTTGTGTTGTTTTGATATGCGTGGTTAATTCAGAGGAACGCACCCACCATTACGGCCCAGTGCTTTGGGTGTAAGCAATAGGCTTGGCTAATACGGGTGAAGTTAATACTCAACCTTCATCCATTGCTAATTGTATTGTTCTAGCAAAGCTATTTAGTTCATTTTTATTTTTTGCATGTCAGGACAAGTCTGATCATCGGAGGAGAGCACACTGAGTTTCCAGCATAGCTAGAGAACTGACCACGATGTGCTCTCCTGCTTAGTGTGGTCAGTTTTTAATAGGAAATCAGAGGGAATGGCAGAAACACCAGGGATTTCACACAAAGGAAGCGATACAAAGAGAACAGGATACTTTTTTCATACAAGTACATTTTACCGCAGGCACATATCAGGAATATGAAATGCTGGGGTAACAAACACTTTAAGCCAGCCATAGATGGTTAGAATATCGCCTGCTTCAGCGGGGACCAGCCAAGTTTCTAATCATCTATGGGCAGGCTGATTGTACCCAAGTCGATCCATTTATAGTATGTAATTATTGACAGCAGATATAACAGCTAGCAACAATCATTGTATTCACCTGGCTGGGATGGCTCCCTCTGCCCCCACCCCCACCCACCCTTATGCCACGTACACACGAGCGGACTTTGCGGCAGACTTTGTCCTGCGGACTTTTCTACAGACTTTACGACGCACTTTCCGAATGAACGGACTTGCCTACACACAATCAAATAAAGTCGTACGATTCGTACGTGATGACGTACCACCGGACTAAAACAAGGAAGTTGATAGCCAGTAGCCAATAGCTGCCCTAGCGGCGTTTTTTGTCCGTCGGACTAGCGTCCTGACTCGAGTTCCGCTGTAGCCCACTGTAGTCCGCTGGAGCCCACACACAATCGAATTGTCCGACGGACTCCGGTCCACCGAACCAAGTATGCCGTAAAGTCCGGTCGTGTGTACGTGGCATTAGAGAACACAATAGCTCCACATAGAGCTGCACGATTCTGGATAAAATGAGAATCACTATTTTTTTTGCTTAGAATAAAGATCACAATTCTCTCACGCTTCTGAAGAACTTTTTGTCTTAAAGATTTTCAACCCCTGAACATTGGGTTATCAAACAAGATGACAATAAAAGAAGACATACGGTGCTTGAAAAAGTATTCACACCCTTTGAAATTTTATCATGTTACAACCAAAAACGTAAATGTATTTTATTGGGATTTTGTGATAGACCAACACAAAGTGGCACATAATTGTGAAGTGGAAGGAAAACAATACATGGTTTTGAACATTTTTTACAAATAAATATGTGAAAAGTGTGGCGTGCATTTGTATTCAGCCCCCCTTTACCCTGATACCCCTAACTAAAATCTAGTGAAACAAATTGCCTTCAGAAGTCACCTAATTAGTAAATAGAGTCCACCTGTGTGTAATTTAATCTGAGTATAAATACAGCTGTTCTGTGAAGCCCTCAAAGGCTTGTTAGAGAACCTTAGTGAATGAACAGCATCATGAAAGCCAAGGAACACACCAGACAGGTCAGGAATAAAGTTGTGGAGAAGTTTAAAGCAGGGTCAGGGCTGTCCACCTAAATAAACAGGCCGTGCAAGGACAATGTTGCCCCTGTGCTAAAAACCCTTTCAGATGGGGAACTGTTTGCAGGAATGCAAATGTATTTCCTGGCCAGTGCAGACAATCTCGGATACTGCTCCATGAGAACCTTCCACCAGGATCATCTTCACAGTCAGTGTTGCTTAAGAGCAGGTAAGACTTCAGCTCCAAAGCCAAGCTGATGGACTGTACATGCTATTGCACTGTTCTATATTATACATGCAGATATGATGTCCATTCCACCTGGCACCTCACTGCCACCTTGCTAATACCCTACCTCCTGTCATCCTCATCCTTATCACACCTTGCACCTCACTGTCACCTTGCTAACACCCTACCCCCCATTTTCTTCATCCTCATCACACCTGGCACCCCACTGCCACCTTACTAAAACCCTACCACCTGTCATCCTCATCCTCATCACACCTGGAACCCCAGTGCCATCTTACTAACACCCTACCTATTGTCATCCTCATCACACCTGGCACCACACTGCCACCTTGCTAACAGCCTACCCCCTGTCATCCTCATCCCACTTGGCACCCCACTGCCACCTTGCTAAAACCCTACCCCAGTCACCTTCATCCTCCTCACACCTGGCACCAATCTCATACATGTGATTACGTTTCAGGTGATTAAACAGATTGGTGGTGTTACACTTTGGTGTAGAAACAATGGCTAAACATTGCTTGCAGTGGTTTGCTGAGTATCATCATCTGGTTTGAAACCAAAATAAGCCCACACTTCGGAATAAGATCCTTTTTTTTGGTACTAAAACAATGTCCGAGTTTTTATCAGACTTGCTTGTGCATTGCTCTGCCTCACTCTTTCTTCTACTCTGTTTAGTTTCTGTTTGTTTCGAACTTCTCAACTGTTGCATCCGCAACAGAATCCACTGTTCTGATGCAATTAACACAAGCAGATCTGGCTTGCACAATACCTGATTAAAAGTTATCTTCAAGGCGTCAATGCGCCCATGCCCAATGTGGGTGATTGCATGTTATCTTGAGAACAGAACAGACAAGAGGATTTGCTGCTCTCCTGTCCTTAAAAATATAATTGGCTGAATCATAGAAATCCAACAAAACCAACAAACACCAGTGATTGCGCTGATCCAGAAGACCGCTGGGCTAAAGAGTCCTTTATATATATATTATATATTCTAATTCTCCAATCACTAAGGTGCTGCAGCTCTCTTAGTCTTCCACTGGGTGGGTGGTGGACATGTACCTAATAGAGAAAAGAAAACAAGAGAGTGCACAGTCATCCACCCTAGCGTAATACCGTTTATTTAGACAGGAATAAAAACACTTGCAGCTAATGCACTCACATTTAAAAGGCAATGGAACAGCGTGTTTATAAATGAATCCTCCTCTCCTGGGCCATCTCTGTAAGATGTAAGGAAAATCTGTGAGTTGAGAGAGAGACCCGATGACTATGGTAAACTGCCAGGGCACAGCCCCAGCGTTTCCGCTCTAATGGGCTTGCGCCCAGGACCAGCCAGCGCCGTGCGGCAATGAAAGCAGACCATGACGCAGGGAGAGGATAGACGTCTGCATGCTGGGGTTGCTCTGACAATGCGTTTTAGAGGCATGGCCTGATAAAGGAGGTCACACCTTCGAAAAATGTTGTCATTGCAACCTCAGCATGCAGACGTCTAGCGTCTACCTCTCCCTGTGTCATGGTCTGCTTTTATCGCCGCACGGCACTAGCTGGTCCGGGCGTATACGCAGTAGTGCAGGAACGATGGAACTGTGACCTGGCAGTTTACCACAGTCATCTGGTCTTTCTCTCAGCTCATAGATTTCCCTTACATCTTACAGAGACAGCTCAGGAGAGGTAGAATTCACTTATAAACAATGTGTTTCGTCGCCTTTTAAATGTGAGTGCATTATCTGCAAGTGTTTTTATTCCTGTCTGAATAAACGGTATTACACTAGGTCGGATGACTGTGCGTTCTGTTTTCTGAATCATGGAAATGCTGGATTATGATCATGTGGGGGGTTGAATCGAGATCGGGATCTTTTAACAGCTCTAGCTCCATGGGAGCTGACTGTGTTGATGGAGTTTTTGTATTTTCTTTCCTGCAACCTGTAAAGAAGAAAATTGCATAATCTATGGTGTGCCTTATTTCATGGTATACCAATAAAAAAATCAGGCACCAAAATACCTGTTGTAAAGTGTCTTTGCCAAATACAACTGATCTGATAATATCACTACATCCAGTGTTGCCTTCAGGAATATTGAAAGCATAGTATGTAATAATATTTTCTAATGATTTTTAGTCTTTCTGTAGTTCTTATATATATATAGATATATAGATATATCTATATATAGATATATATATATAGATATATATATACATACACACAGTATATTTGCTTTATTTATCTAGGTTTAAGACAGAGCAACTGAAGTGTTTTCCGCAGTAACCAAAGAGCTTCTCCTTTTATTTTTCCTTCGGCCACAGAAACATAAAATACAGAAGCTGAATTGTTACTACAGCCAGTATAATATTATCAAACACAGCTGTTTGGAAACACAGCTGAGATGCAGCTGTTTTTATAAGTGATCAGTAGTTTCGAATTGTACAGTCTTACCATTAAACTTTTTTCTCTCGGAGGGGCAGGAGGCGGAGCCTAGCGGAGCAGACATGCATTGTTAGAGCTCCACACCGCTGAGGAGAGAAGAGAAGGACAAAGCGGAGCCTGCAGGCTCAAAAGGTATCCATTTGAACCTTTTTGCCCCAGGGAACAAACTGTGAAAGTTTGGGAAGGAAATATGGTACTGGGAGGAAACCGTGGCAGAAATAAAAATCACCTCACAAAGAGCTCACAGGCACTCACTGCAGCTGAAGCAGCTCCAGTCACCTCACAAGATACAGCATCAGGGCGCTCTCACAGACAGAAAATGTCACAGCAAGACTCTCCATTTGAGTCAGATACAGAACAAATCCTCTCACAAACTTCTCCACAAGCCTCCTCAGTATCCCCAGTAATATTATTACAATTTGAAAAGATGCTTCATAAGGCTTTAAAACAAACCTCAGACCAAATAACAAAAAGCCTAACCAAAGAAATAAGAGAGCTGGGAAACCGCACCGCAGCCTTAGAAATAAAAATGGATGAAATTGAAATTACAACCCAAGAAAATATAACAGAATTGGAACAATTAAAAAAAGAGAATTTAATACTTCAAACTAAGCTCGAAGATTACGAAAATAGAGCCAGACGTTCAAACTTGCGCATAAGGGGAATACCTGAAACTGTGACAGACCTGCAATCTACTATTACTGCTCTATTACAAGAACTAAAGCCAGATATCCCTATTGAACGTTTAGAACTGGACAGAGTACACAGAGCCCTCACAGCCAAAAAGAAAGATGGACCCCCACGTGATATAATCACAAAATTTCATTATTACAGAACGAAAGAACAAATACTAATTGCTGCAAGAGAAAAAAAGGAACTTAATTTTCAAGGACACAATTATCAAATTTTTGCTGACCTATCCCAACTTACTATTACTAAAAGACGATCCATGAAACCCCAACTAATGGAACTGCAACGCCACAACATTATGTATCAATGGGGCTTCCCTTTTTCAGTCAGATTTAACCACCAAGGTACAATTTACAGAAGCAGATCAGCAGATGAACTACAACAAACCCTTTTAAAATTAAATCTGACAGAACCCACAAGCAGCAACACTCCCACACGCAGAAGAATGGCATCATCTTCACCTTCAGGCAGCACCCAGAAAATTCCAGAACAAAATGGGAATCATCATTCTCACAAAAGAGGCCGTTATGCCACATCATCCATGGACCAAGAAGATTCAATGGACTGACATCCTAATTCCTGATATCTCTTCATTTATTATACTAAGAGATGGTTCTCTATAAAAAACCTGTATTTATAACTGAATGTAACTGCATTCTGATAGTCACACACTGTGTGGGATCATGTTACATTCCAGTTATATTTCTTATTACTTCTGATTCATATAGCCTTAGAATATATAAGTGAAATAAGGAAATTCTTGTTCAGTTATATATTATCAGGTAATAACAATAGATTTATTACTTTTTAGGACAAATATGTTCAATAATCCAGAAGTAATGGAAGCTTTTTCTTTCTTTTCTTAAAACAAATATATTATTACCTAACTAGTTCCTAGAATTATGTTTTTGTTTATTCTAATCTGAATCAATACAACCTCAATTTTATGAGTTAACATATCTAAACAGTTACATATGAATAAAATATGTAATTGTTTACTCTAAAAGGGTTAAAATCCCAAAATATTTCAAACTATCTTCATCAATACCAAAGTTATTAACAGTACCTTTCTAACTGAATTATTTAGCCTAGGGCAAGACTGACCATATACAACCACCCTGGAATAAATAATTTCAACAAAAACTATATTCTGCACTCCAATTAATGAAACATCATTTTGATGTCTTTTGACATAGCACTTCTCTCCTGTAAGCGGAAGATCCGCGTACCCCCATTAGCCCTCCTCATTCTCCCAACCATATTATGTGGGAGTGTGACGAAGGCACTTATTCCCCTGAGAGAGATATTTATTCTCTTTCACGGGTAAATTGTGATTACTTGCAAAAAATAATTTATACAATGTATCATCTAATCTCATATGTTTTTTGTTTACTCTTTACTCCAGAATTCACTGGTTTCTTTTCTATCTATTCATCTCTTCAGTCCACACAGGTTGATCTGCGCAGTCAGCTCTGCATAACAAAAAGTAAGTCAAAACTATTTGATCTATTGCCATGGCACCACTGAATATACTTTCCCTGAATGTTCAGGGAATAAATGTCCCTCAAAAAAGGGCCAAAGCCTTCCGTACTTTCCATAACAAGAAGGCTCACATAGTATGCCTCCAAGAAACACACTTCACCAAAGATTCTACTCCAAAATATATTTCTCCTTTTTATCAACAAATTTACACGGCTTCTGCCTGTACCAAGCAAAGGGGAACTCTAATTGCATTTCACCGATCCACACCATTCACCTTATCATCAGAAATTAAAGACCCAGAAGGTAGATACCTGATACTCATGGGTTATATAATGGATACAGCAATCACGGTGATTTCCTACTACGCTCCTAACAAACAACCTACACCATTCCTCTCACATATATTACAAGTGATTAATACACACAAAATAGGAACAGTGATAATGTGTGGGGATTCGAACCAGGTCCTCCTCCCATTTCTAGATAAATCACCTTTTACACCATCTAAAATAACCTCTAGATTACCTTTTCCTCAACTTCTTTCCAAATACAATCTGGTAGATTCGTGGAGAGAAAGTAACCCAATGAAAAAGAAATTCACTTATTTCTCGCACCCTCATCAAACCTTCACCAGAATAGATCATATTTTTCTAACCATAGGAATGATACCAGAAATTATTGCATCAGATATAATTCTGATTCCGTTGTCTGACCATAATGCAGTATACACTACTATAGCCTCAGCCATACCAAAAGCGCATGACCCAACGTGGTACTTACCGGACATAATGCTCAAACACCCACTACATCAGATGGCCATTGAACAAGCTTTAAAGGAATACATATCAATTAATAATACAACAGACATCTCCCCAATAACACTGTGGGAAGCTCATAAGCCTGTCTTGCGTGGTACAATACAAAGACAAATGGCACTATTTAAATGGGAACGCAAAAATCTAGCAAAAAAACTAGAACTCAATTTTAATGCAGCCTACATATCATTTCAAGATAATCCATCTCAGAGTACAAAATCTCATCTGGAAAAATCTAGATTGGAATATGATCTATTTCTCACTGAGTCAGTTGATAAATCCCTCAAACGCTCCAAACACAATTTCTACATGAATACAAACAAACCAGGTACATATTTGGCTCGGGCATTAAATTCAACTAACAAATCTTTCAAACCAATACGTTTGAAATTATCAAAAAATGTTTACACTTGTAATCCAGTTAAAATAGTCCATAAATTTCACTCACATCTCGCAACTTTATACAAGACAAACAATGAATTTAATCCTACAGAGGCTGAATCCTTCTTCTCAAAAATAACCTTACCTGAGTTATCTCAGAATCAAAAAAGCAGTTTGGATGAGCCTATAACTATAGATGAAGTTGCTAACGCCATAAAAGACCTAAAACTTAACAAAAGACCAGGCCCAGACGGCTACTCGGCTTTATACTATAAAACATTCTCAGAAATACTCTCTCCCATTCTCACTGAAACTTTTAACAAACTTCTAGATGGACATTCTTTTCGGCAAGAAACACTAATGACAATTGTTTGTATGATCCCAAAACCCCTTTCTGATGATACTTCCTGTGTGAATTATCGGCCTATCTCTCTGTTAAACCTTGATATTAAATTATTAGCAAAAATAATAGCAAAACGCCTCAATAGCATTATAGGAAAATTAATACATAGAGATCAAGTAGGCTTCATGCCAAATAGACAGGCAAGCGATAATATACGCAGGGCAGTGTTATTGGCACATATTGCTAAAAAACGGAAAATCCCTTTATGTTTTCTATCTCTCGATATTAAGAGGGCATTTGACACAGTATCCTGGCCATATATGCAATATTCATTACAAAAATGGGGTTTTGGACCCCACTTTTTAACATGGATCAAAGCATTATATAATAAACCCAAAGCCTATATAAAATATGCTGGATACAAATCTGAAGCCTTTAATATCGAAAGAGGTACCCGACAGGGTTGCCCATTATCTCCCTTATTATTTGCCCTTATACTCGAACCCATGGCCCAATACATCAGAACAAACCAAACTATAACTGGCATTGAAGTAGGAGGTATTACACACAAATTATGTATATTTGCAGACGATATATTACTTTTTCTATCATCACCACAGGTCTCTGGTCCTAACTTAATACCAGCTCTTGATGGATTTGCAGCCCTATCCGGCCTTATGATTAATCCTAAGAAATGCCTAGTGCTTAATATTTCACTCACAAACATGGAATTGATCCCGGCTAGGGCTGCACTCCCATTCACATGGGCAGAAAAATCAATCCCATATCTTGGAATTCATTTAACAGCATCTCACTCTGACTTATTCTCAACCAATTATCCTCCTGTATTAAGACAGATCACAAATCTAATAAAACAATGGTCGCAACTTCCTTTATCCTGGATAGGGAAGATTAATGCAATCAAAATGACTATTCTACCCAAATTGCTTTATCTATTCAGAGTCCTCCCTATTCCAATTCCTTCCTACTTTTTGAGAATAGTACAAAAAAGAGCAACTTCGTTTATATGGGGCTCTTCTAAACCACGTATACCTATACACACACTACATCTTCCCAAAAATAAAGGAGGCCTGGGATACCCTAATTTTACTAACTACTACAGAGCAGCACATTTGGCCAGTCTGTCCAAATACCATGCAAAACAGGAAATCCCATTATGGGTATTTATAGAGGCTTCAGAAAATGACCCTCTATTAATATCAAATTTATTATGGCTTGATCCTAAAGACCGCTTTAAAATTCATAATCCCATAACTAAACACTTCTTATCTCTCTGGGATAAACTAAAAACCAAATATCAGTTACAATCTCCACACAATCCTCTCCTTTCTTTTATCAGAAATCCGGCCTTTTATCCGGCATGGATCTACCCAAATTCTTTTAAAGCTTGGACAACATCAGGCATTCAGACACTAAATGACTTCATAGCATCTAAATCATTCCTTTCATTCCCATCGCTTAGAGAAAAATATGATCTACCAAACTCTGAGATATTTAGATATCTCCAAATCAAAAATTTCTATACACCATTCCTAAAGGGGGATGCACCATTATCCCAATTATCCATTTTTGAATCAATCTGTACAAAAGATCCATTTGCTAAAGGTACAATTTCATCACTTTATAATCAATTATATGGAGTAGCAAATCTTAATAGACCCTCTTACGTTCAGAGGTGGGAGGAGGACCTGGGACGAACTTTAGAAGACACGGACTGGTCTAACATATGGCTCACATCTAAGTTATCTTCACCCAACATCTTAGCACTGGAGACAAATTATAAAGTCCTAACTCGCTGGTACCTTGTACCCGCTAGAGTGGCAAAATATTCACCTAATACCTCAGCTCTTTGTTTTCGAGGATGCCCAGAAATAGGCACATATTTACACATATGGTGGACATGCCCAGTAATCCAAACCTTCTGGAAGGAAGTCTTCGTGATTGCATCTAAAATATTTAAAAAAATAATACAACCAGATCCATATTTAACTTTACTTAATCTAAAACCGGAATGGTTAACACTCTCTCAATTCAAACTTATGATCCAACTAATAACGGCTGCAAAACAAACAGTGGCCAAGGCATGGAAATCTCCTACATTGGTACTAGCAGAAACAATTCACAGAATGAATAATACAATGTCCCATGCTAAGATGGTAGCCATCGATCAAAACCAAATTCCAAAATTTGAAAAACTTTGGCATCCTTGGATAAAACAACAGTTCCTGTCAAACTTCAATGACTCTGTCCTGTTGCCATAGTAACAGATTAAATGACTTACAGAGACACCCATTCTAAGGCTTCAAAGAGAACTAAAAAGAATAATAAACTGACGAGCGGGACAACCTTGTGGACCATACCTCTACCTTTCAACCCTTTTTCTTCTTTCTCTTTCCTTTTCTCCACCTTACGATTAAAGCTCATTATCAGAATTTATTTGACCTATATACACTCTACTTGTAAACAATATGTATAGTAGGTATAAATCATTTAAATACCTACAAAAGTAACTAAGGAAATGATATATATCTTTAATTTAGGTTTACGTAAACCCAATGTTTAATATTTGAAATTTCATTATATTTACCTATAGAAACCCTACTGTAAAACAATGAGCTTACTTTATAGATCCTTGTAAACTTACTTTATGTATCTTTATAACATTGTATACTCAATAAACTTCTTTTGACAAGGAAAAAAATATTACTTGCACACAATCCCTGCTACTTGGAGGGGACGAGTGCCGCTGGATGACACAGAGCCGCGATCTCCTGTGTATCCGGCACTGTCACGCACAGTCCTGCCCCCCTGGCCCGGCATTGGACCACTGCTCTGTCCATCCTATGAGCCAGGCGGTACTGTGAGTGACTGAGCGCTGGATACACAGGAGATTGCGGGTCTGTGTTATCCAGTGTCGCTCGTCCCCTCCAAGTAGCAGGGGTTGCTGAAACTGGGTGTAACTGAATGTATGCTATATTACCTGGTGGACATCGACCGTTAAAGAGGAACTGAACATTGTATACTCAATAAACTTCTTTTGACAAGAAACTTTTTTCTCTCAGTCAGGGAAGGCGCATGTGAGAGCACCATTGCATCAGTTGAGGCACCAAAAAAGCATCACAGTTACGGTCGCAATGAAGGGGCCTGGATGAAAGACCCTGCAGCAAAGGATGACAGAATTTACATCACCAATTATTACTATGGAAATAATCTAGTGGAGTTTAGAAACCTAGACAATTTCAAACAAGGTATGACATTTTTTACTTTACTATCAGGGAGGGAGGGGGGTTGGTATCAGTTATACATACGTTGTGATTGGAGCAAATTTTCCTGTCCTGTTAAATCATGTATATTGCCTGCCCTTAGATATCGAGTTGGTCGATATTATGCAATTTAAAAGTAAACACATTCTACTTGCATTCACAGTCTATAAAATATACGCATGAAATACAGTATAAAATGTATTTAAAGCAGAGCTTCAGTCATTTTTTCAACTTTCCATATATTAGATCCTCTGCCCTTGTTGTTTTAACTTTGGATAGTAAAACATTATTTTTTTCTGCCAGTAAATACCTTATACAGCCAACTTCCTCTTTCTTGTCTCGTCATTAGCCTAGGCTTATGAAATCATGCACAGCTCTCTCTCACTCTCGTGAGAGTTTGCCAGGAAGGGAGGGGGGATGAGTCATAAGAGGGCCAATGAAAGCTGTAGAGCTGCAGGTGTGCCTCGGTGTGTCTGTGTAAATCCAGGAAGTGAACAGGCAGCTGCCCACAGTTAAAATGTTTGCAGCCAGACACAGTGGAGGGAAATTTCTGCAGCATATTTTGCAGGTACAGAATCACAGTATATATAAAATAATAAAAGCGGTTGGAGGGAAGCTTCAGAATGACAAAGATGTTTTTATTACAAATTAAGTGAACAGACTGCCGTTCCTCTTTAAGAGTGGTCATCCCTTATAAATTTTTCATTATATTTTATTTACAAAACTGTTGTTTGGCTGCATCTTGAGTATGATGTGCAGTTCTGGTCACCAGTCCTCAGGAAGGATGTGCTTGAACTTGAGAGACCTCAATTATTAGGAAAGTCTACAAACATTAAAATGTATTCTCCCTTGAAAAGAGACGCTTTAGAGGAGATATGGTGGTGCTATACAAATACCTTAATGGTGATTCTAGCATAGGGAAAGAACTATTCAACTTCAGGGAGCCTAAAAAGACACGCGGCCAGGCAATGAAATTGGAGCTTGCCATAAGCTGCATAGGGGATGTTTATTGTCTGAGTTTCACAAAACTCTTTTTGATTTGTTCAAACATAAATACTTTTATTTATTTTAATGCAAAAGGCATAGTACAAATATGGTTCATGCAACAAATACAGAAAAACCATATAAACAGAAAAAGTAGTGACATCCAATTGTACAGGAGGCATCACAGATACAAAGTACATCAACGATATACAGCAAGAGATGTGGGAATCTATCATATTAATGAGTAAGAAGCAACAGTAGCCACAAGCTCAGTCTAATAGGCTATTTCCAGGGAGGGTATACAGTAATAAAGCATCTTCGTTATAGCCCTATTAGCAGTATATAAAAGTGGGAGAAACAATTCAGATATACGACACCAGTGATAGAACTTATGAGGTACATGTAGCTGCAGACGATAGCCGTCTATCCCAAATTGTATTATATTTACTGGGGCAACCTGGATTAATGTAGAGAACCTTTTTATAAGGCAAGGTGTTATTCACTTCATCAGTCCAGCCTGGGAGAGTGGGAGGTAGAGCTTGCATGCACTCCCGGGCCACCAAAACCCCCAAATGACCCCATTTTGGAAAGTAGACACCCCAAGCTATTTGCTGAGAGGCATGGTGGGTATTTTGAAGCTCTCATTTGTTTTTGAAAATAAAGAAAGATAAGAAAACATTTTTTTTTTTCTTTTTTCTTTTTTCAAAACTTTGTGACAAAAAGCGAGGTCTGCAAAATACTCACCATACCTCTCAGCAAATAGCTTGGGGTGTCTACTTTCGAAAATGGGGTCATTTGGGGGGTTTTGTGCCATCTGGGCATTCCATGGCCCCAGAAACTGCGATAGGCAGTGAGGAGTGAAATAAAAAATTTACACCCTTAGAAAGCCTGAAGGCGGTGCTTGGTTTTCGGGTCCCGTACGCGGCCAGGCTCCCAAAAAGTCTCACACATTTGGTATCCCCGTACTCAGGAGAAGCAACAGAATGTATTTTGGGGTGTAATTTCACATATGCCCATGGCATGTTTGAGCAATATATCATTTAGTGACAACTTTGTGCAAAAAAAACAAAATTTGTCTTTTTCCTGCAACTTGTGTCAAAATATAAAATATTCCATGTACTCGAAATGCCTCTCAGCAAATAGCTTGGGGAGTCTACTTTCCAAAATGGGGTCATTTGGGGGGTTTTGAGCTGTCCTGGCATTTTATGCAGAACATTTAGAAGCTTATGTCACACATCACCCACTCTTCTAACCACTTGAAGACAAAGCCCTTTCTGACACTTTTTGTTTACATGAAAAAAAAATATTTTTTTTGCAAGAAAATTACATTGAACCCCCAAACATTAAATATTTTTTTCTATGCAAATGTCCTACAGATTAAAATGGTGGGTGTTTCATTTTTTTTTTCACACAGTATTTGCGCAGCAATTTTTCAAATGCATTTTTTTGGGAAAAAAACACACTTTTTTAATTTTAATGCACTAAAACAAACTATATTGCCCAAATGTTTGATGTAATAAAAAAGATGATCTTAGGCCGAGTACATGGATACCAAACACGGCATGCTTTAAAATTGCGCACAAACGTGCAGCAGCGACAAACTACATACATTTTTAAAATCTTTTAAAAGTCTTTACAGCTTACCACTTTAGATTTACAGAGGAGGTCTACTGCCAACATGACTGCCCTCGATCTGACCTTCGCGGTGATACCACACATGCATGGTGCAATTGCTGTTTACATTTGACGCCAGACCAACGCTTGCGTTCCCCTTTGTGCGAGAGCAGGGGGGGACAGGGGTGCTTTTTTAAAAAATGTTTTTTAATTATTTATTTTGCTTTTTTGTTTTATTTTTAAACTGTTCCTATCATTTTTTTAATAATTTTTTATTGTTATCTCAGAGAATGTAAATATCCCCTATGATAGCAATAGGTAGTGACAGGTACTCTTTTTTTGAAAAAATTGGTGTCTATTAGACCCTAGATCTCTCCTCTGCCCTCAAAGCATCTGACCACATCAAGATCGGTGTGATAAAATGCTTTCCCAATTTCCCAATGGCGCTGTTTACATCCGGCGAAATCTAAGTCATGTAATGCTCTTAGCTTCCGGTTTCTTAGGCCATAGAGATGATTGGAGCCATTCTGTTCTCTGATCAGCTCTATGGTCAGCTGGCAGAACCACCGGCTGCATTCTCAGGTTCCCTGTTGGGACAGGAGAGCCAGAGAAAACCATGGAAGACGGTGGGGGGGGGGGGGGACATTCCCTCCCACTGCTTGTAAAAGTCATGAAATGCTCTTAGCTTCCGGTTTCTTAGGCCATAGAGATGATTGGAGCCATTCTGTTCTCTGATCAGCTCTATGGTCAGCTGGCAGAACCACCGGCTGCATTCTCAGGTTCCCTGTTGAGACAGGAGAGCCAGAGAAAAACACGGAAGACGGTGGGGGGGCATTCCCTCCCACTGCTTGTAAAAGCAGTCTAGAGGCTAATTGGCCACTAGGATTGCTTTTACATGAAAGCCGACCACTGGCTGAAAAGAATGATACCAAGATGATACCTAAACCCACAGGCATCATTCTGGTATAACCACTCAAAGTCCAGCAGCATACCAGTACATTGCTGGTCCTTGTTGGGCATATATTGTAATCTTTTTTTCATGCAGCCTGTGGGCTGAATGGAAAAAGAGATTGATCAGTGGGTATGCCCACCATTAGAATACCTCCCTTCATCTACCTACTTCTAATGATGGGCATACATGCACCATTTTTTTTTTAACTGTGGTGGGGAAATCACCTCCTACAGCGCTGGAGTCACGGCTTTATGTATCATGGGAGCAAACACTGTTGCTGTCAAGATAAATAAATCCGCGCTGCAACTGAATGGCGTATCTGCTAAGCAAATGATGGTTAACAATAAAACAAAGTAACATTACAGTATAACAGTAAGACATACCATACCTGTAAAGCAAATACAAAAAAAAAAATAGTAAAAAATAAAACATTTAACGCAATCTGTGCCTAATAAATATATATATATATATATATATATATATATATATATATATATATATATATATATATATATGCCGAAGCATGGGGGCATCCGCCCCAAAAGTTAGGAGCAAATCGCTCCTCCGACCCTGCTGCCCCCATGCTTCGGCATATATGCTCTATTTTTAACTGTGGTGGTGAAATCACCTCCTACAGCGCTGGAGTCACGGATTTATGTATTGTGGGAGCAATCGCTGTTGCTGTCAAGATAAATAAATCCATGCTGCAACTGAATGGCGTACCTGCTAAGCAAATGATGGTTAACAATAAAACAAACATTACAGTATAACATAGTAAAAATAAAACAGAGAGAACGATAGATATAGAACAATAGTGAGCGAACAGTAGAGCGGACAGTAGAGAGCGAACATAAGAGAGAGAACAATAGAGAGAAAGAGAAGAAAAATATAACCACATCTATTTTTGGCTTTTTTATTTTTTTTGTGTTTTTGTGTGTGTTTTTTTTTTCACTTTTTTCACTTTTATAAAAACTGTAAAAAAAAACTATAAACTGAACGTTTCAGATTAGGGTCTCTCAAAATGTGATGGCCATCACATCTTTCGAGACTCCGAGACCCTGTGTACGTGTGCCTATGACTGTGTGGTGCTGTACCCTACGCTAATACTCAACTAGTGTGTGATAGCGTTCAAAACAGTCACCAATGCAAAGACCAGGTTGGTCAGGACAGGAGGGACAATAAAAGCGGGTGTCCCACCTAAATCTGCGCTTTCTACAGACACGACATCTTGTTTGGAGGTTTCTTTGGGTAGGGGTACCAGAGAGGACATGCGGAAAATGCCTCTCATGCAGCCGGCTTACTGCATTTGCGTTGGGAAGTTGGGCCAGAGCACCGTCTAGAAACAGAAGGGCTCTGATTATCTCTTCCTGGAATTTAACTGCTTCAATACCGGGCCTATTCTGGCACTTCTCTACTTCATGTAAAAATCATCATTTTTTTGCTAGAAAATTATTCAGAACACCCAAACATTATATATGTTTTTTTAGCAGACAACTTAGGGAATAAAATGGTGGTCATTGCAACTTTTTATCTCACACGGTATTTGCGCAATAATTTTTCAAACGCCTTTTTTTTGGAAAAAAAATGGTTTCATGAATTAAAAAATAACAAAACAGTAAAGTCAGCCCAATTTTTTTGTATAATGTGAAAGACGATGTTACGCATAGTAAATAGATACCTAACATGTCAAGCTTTAAAATTGCGCACAATCATGGAATGGCGCCAAACTTCATTACTTAAAAATCTCCATAGGCGACGCTTTAAAATTTTTTACAGGTTACCAGTTTAGAGTTACAGAGGAGGTCTAGTGCTAGAATTGTTGCACATGCCCTAACGCACACGGCGATACCTCACATGTGTGGTTTGAGCGGCGTTTACATATGTGGGCGGGACTTACGTGTGCGTTCGGTTCTGAGCGCGAGCTACCGGGGAGGGGCGTTTTAATTTTTTTTTTTATTATTTTAATTTTTTTTACTTCATTTTTTTTTATTTTTACACTTTTTTAAACATTTTTTTTGATTACTTTTATTCCTATTACAAGGAATGTAAACATCCCTTGTAATAGGAATCTATGTGGCAGGTCCTCTATATGGAGAGATGTGGGGTCAATAAGACCCCACATCTCTCCTCTAGGCTGGAAAGCATGAGATCGGAAAAAAAAAAATTCAACGATCTCATGCTGACAGCCGCGATCGCGGCTTCGGTTATTTCTGGGTACCCGGGCGTGACGTCATAACGACGCGCCCGGGCCTCCCACGGTCATAGAGATGACTGGTGACCATCTGTTCACTAGTCATCTCTATCGTCAACATCCGGCGCCGGCCGATTCATTCTCTGGGCCCCCGATGGCACGGGAGAGCCCGGAGAAGCACCGGATGGCGGCGGGAGGGGGGGTGTCCCCTCCCGTCGCCTATAAGAACGATCAAGCGGCGGCACTGCCACTATGATCATTCTTATCGTGCACAGAATCGGCGGCTGAAAAGAATGATATCTGAATGATGCATCTAGCTGCAAGCATCATTCAGATATCACCCCACAAAGTAGAGGACGTCATTTTACTATAGGCGGGTATCGAAGGATCCAGTTTGTCCTGAAGCTCTGTATAGCACATGAGCGTTCAGCAAAGCCAATTGAAATAAGTGTACAGAAACTTTTTTATACCAGCATCTGGCCTTATGGGCAATTAGGTACTGCGCCAACAACTGGTCGTTGAGGTCCACCCCTTCCATATTGAGGTTATATTCGTGGATACAGAGGGGTTTCTCCACAACACCAGTCGCCGTAGAAATTTGGACTGACGTGTCTGTGTGAAGGGAGGAAAGAACGAAAACATTCTTATTATCCCCTCCACTTCACAGCGAGCAAATTATTACATCTCAAGCGGGCTCTCTCCCCCAGCCTATGACGGGAATCTACAAGCCGCTGGGGAAAATCCCAGCGAATTAGATTGCACGGTGCCACATGCGCCAATTTGATGATCAAACAAGTGACTAAAAAGTGGCACGCTTGTGTAATAATTGTCCACATACAAGTGGTACCCCTTTCCGCATAAGGGTGACACCAAGTCCCACACAATCTTACCAGTACTCCCTATGTAGTCAGGGCAGTTCTCCGGCTCTACGGAACTATCTCTTCCCTCCTAAACCATAAAACTACATGTATAGCCTGTGGCCCTGTCACAGAGCTTATACATCTTGACACCGTATCTAGCACGCTTGCTGGGAAGATACTGTTTGAATGACAAGCGGCCAGAAAACTTAATCAGGGTCTCATCAACGCTGACAACTTGATGGGGAGTAAACAAGGCTGCAAAACGTTGGTTGAAATGGTTTACGAGGGGCCAAATTTTGTAGAGCCGATCAAATTCAGGGTCACCCCGAGGACGACAGAGTTCATTGTTGTTGAAATGCCTGATAGGAGAGAGGAGGAGGAGGCGGCACATCACCAATGAGGCAGGATGCCCTCCAGGGGCCAGCCTAAGGGCAGCACACTGACTGCATCACACCGCAAAGCTCCGCATGTGCAGGGCGCTGCTGTCTCTGCACGTTATTCCAAAAGTTCTTTGGTGTGGGCCTTTTTTGAGACGAGTGCATCAGATCGTACCGCTACTATTTGCAACATATGTCTCAAGCGTATCTCGCGTGGCCAAAACATCTCCCGCTTAGGCACCACATGCTTGACCAGACATATGTTGACCTGCCATGCAGTTCATTGGCAAGCGTAGCTAAAAGACCCACACCAAAGAACAAAGAGGACCTCTCCTTGCTCCTTATCAGCTGAGATCTCCAACCCCACTATACCTTCAGTCCTCTCTGAGACCTGCACTGAGAATAATGAAGGTGTAGAATTAGGTGTGTCACAGCCAAGTACTTGTGGGCAATCTGCTTTCGGTACACCGACGTCAGATTGTACCAGGAAAATTTCCCTGCCCCAGCTGCTGCACCGCCGAAAGAAGTTCGCTCCCAGCCATCCACATGCCCAGCGGTTGAATGCTAGCTTGGCAAAATTGCTAGCACTTCAACTGCTACCTTTTCAGTTGGTAGACTCTGCCCCCTTCCGTGAGTTTGTGGAGTGTGCGGTTCCTCAGTAGCAGGTACCCAATCGCCACTTTTTCTCACGGAAGGCGATTCCGGCTCTCTAGCGGCATGTGGAAGGCAATGTCCATGCCTCGCTGGACAGGGCAGTCAGCGGTAAGGTGCATATTACCGCTGACACATGGTCTAGCAGGCATGGACAGGGACGTTACCTAAGTTTCACGGCGCATTGGGTGACTCTGCTGGCAGCTGGGAAGGATGCAGGACAAGGTGCAGTAGTGTTGGAGGTTGTTCCGCCACCACGCCTCCAAAATGCCACTACTAATAATTCTGACACACCTCTCTCCTCCACCCCCTCCTCTTCTTCTTCCTCCATGGCCTCTTCCTGTGCTTTGTCCTCGGAACCAGTGGTGCTCCGTAGGTGTTCAAGGGGTTACGCAAGTATGCAGGCCAAAAGATGCCATACAGTGCTTGAGCTGGTGTGCTTGGGGGACAGGAGCCACACTGGGGCAGAGGTTCTGTCAGGGGGCAGGTTCAGAGGTGGTTGACGCCACCTTAAGGCAGGAATGATGGTTTGTGACAATGGCACCAACCTCCTCTCCGCCCTCCGACAGGGACAAATGACCCATGTGCCCTGTTTGGCTCACGTCCTTAACTTGGTGGTGCAGCGGTTCTTGGGCAGGTACCCGGGCTTACAGGATGTCCTGAGGCAGGCCAGGAAAGTCTGTGTGCATTTTCGCCGGTCATATAATGCCAGTGCTCGGCTGGCAGACCTCCAAAAGGAATTTAACCTGCACAAGAACCGCCTAATCTGTGACATGCCCACCAGGTGGAACTCAACGTTGGCCATGCTACAGCGGCTACACACGCAGCAGAGTGCCATCAATGAGTACCTGTGCGACTTATGCACCAGGAAAGGGTCAGGGGAGCTTGTTTTTTCTCCCCATGCCAGTGGGCCATGATCAGGGATGCATGCACTGTCCTGTCACCATTTGAGGAGGCCATGAGGATGGTGAGCAGTGACAGTGCATGCATCAGTGACACTGTCCCCCTTGTCCACCTGCGTGGAATAATGGACAGGGCACTTGAGGCAGGAAGAGGAGGACTTACTTAGCTCTCAAGGCCCCCTTTATCCAGACAGTGTTCCTGCGTGCCCGCTGATCACACAGGAAGAGGAGGAGGAAGAGGAGGAGGATTGTGTCAGTATGGAGGTGGAGCCTGGCACTCAGCATCAGCAGCAGTCTTTATGAGATCATTTACAGTCCCAAGAAACACATAGACTTGTACGTGGCTGGGAGGAGGTGGCTGCGGATCATGTCGTCCTTAGTGACCCAGAGGACTCCGGACCGAATGCCTCAGCAAACCTACGCTGCATGGCCTCCCTGATCCTGCAAAGCCTGCGGAAGGATCCTCATATTCGTGGTATCAAGGAGAAGGAACAATACTGGTTGGCAACCCTCCTTGATCCACGTTACAAGGGTAAGGTTGCGGACCTTATCTTGCCGTCGCAGAGGGAGCAGAGGATGAAACATCTTCGGGAGGCCTTGCAGAAAGGTCTGTGCAACACGTTCCCAGAGACTGGAAGGTTACAAACTCCTGTTTCTGGACAATGTGTTACTGAGGCTTCGGTCAGTCAAAAAAGGAGCAGGTGGCCGTCTGACCGATGCGTTCAGACAATTTTTTAGTCCACAGCCCCAAGGTATGATCGGTTCCAGCAACCATTGCCAGCGTCTGTTTTACATGATGCAGGCATACCTAGGGGCAAGATCTGACTTGGACACCTTTCCCACCGAAAATCCTCTGGGTTACTGGGTCTTGAGGATGGATCACTGGCCAGAGCTTGCACAGTATGCAATTGAGCTACTGGCCTGTCCTGCATCCAACGTTCTTTCGGAACGCACATTCAGTTCTGCTGGAGGCTTTGTAACCCGATCACAGTGTGCGTCTGTCCACCGACTCGGTCGATCGACTGACCTTCATAAAAATGAATCAGTCTTGGATCACCACCAGCTACCAAGCACCTGATGCTGATGTAACTGAATACATTTTTTTGAAATGTCAGATCCCTTCAAAGACTGCCTATGCTGATGCTGAGTGACTATCCTGTTATACTGAGTAATTATCCTCTTCCTCCTCAATGATCATGATGATAGCTTGTAAGAACATTTTGGTTCTGGGCGTCGCCAGTCCCGCCACCAGTGCCTAAGGCCCAATTTTTCAGCCCCTGTTTAACAGGGGCATGTAATTACAATTTTCAATGCAATTCTTTGCAGCAGGGCTAATTCCTGCACTCCAACTAGAGTATCTGTGAGGGGTTGCAGTGTTGTGGCACCAGTGCCTAAGGCCCAATTTTTCAGCCCCTGTTTAACAGGGGCATGTAATTACAATTTTTGATGCAATTCTTTGCAGCAGGGCTAGTTCCTGCGCTCCAACTAGAGTATCTGTGAGGGGTTGCAGTGTTGTGGCACCAGCACCAGTGTCTAAGGCCCAATTTTTCAGCCCCTGTTTAACAGGGGCGTGTAATTACAATTTTTGATGCAATTCTTTGCAGCAGGGCTAGTTCCTGTGCTCCAACTAAAGTATCTGTGAGGGGTTCCAGTGTTGTGGCACAAGCACCAGTGCCTAAGGCCCAATTTTTCAGCCCCTGTTCAACAGGGACATGTAATTAGAATTCTTGATCTAATATTTCACAGCAGGGCCCGTTTCTGCACCCACCAAGAGTATCTGTGAGGACTTACAGTGTTGTGGCACCAGCACCACCACCAAAGGCCCAATTTTTCTGCCCCTGTTCAACAGGGGCATGTAATTACAATTCTTGATCTAATATTTCACAGCAGGGCCCTGTGAGGGCTTACAGTGTTGTGGCCACAACAACACCTAAGGCCCAAATTTATGCTGAGTATATAGGGCAGGCCCCTACTTTCAAACATCCAACTTACAAAGACTCCTACTTGCAAACGGAAGGAGACAACAGGAAGTGAGATGAAATCTACCCCTAGGAAGGGAAATTCTCTCCTGTAAGAGTTAATATGGGAAAAAAATGTTCTCCTTTCCACTGATGCTTTATCACCAATCCTTGTTTCACAAAAAAAAAAAATTTTCAAAAAACATTTGTCATTGGGACAAAAAGTGAGGTGAAATCTTCTGAAGAGGAGCACAGACAGCAAAACAAATGTCACAGGGGTGATAACCCTTCCCTAGGTTTTCTAAAAAGCTTAAAATAGATTTTTTGGCTGGAGCTAAACACGTTAAAAATGTACCAGTTCAAAATTACAAACAGATTCTACTTAACAACAAACCTACAGTCCCTGTCTTGTTTGCACCGCCTGTATACTGCTGTTCAGAGTATATAGGGCCTGGGGGCCCCACACCTTTCCTTTTTTAATTTGGGCGCGGGGTTCCCCTTAATATCCATACAAGACCCAAAGGGCCTGGTAATGGACTGGGGGGTACCCATGCCTTTTGTCTCACTGATTTTCGTCCATATTGCCAGGATCCGACATTACATTAAAGCCGCAAGCAGTTTTAAATGACTTTTTTTCCTTTAAAAATTACATTTTGTGCAGGGACTGTTCTAAGCACGGGAAACACGCGCCACTTTACAGGCATACTATAGACAACCCCCAGGTACGATATTTAAAGGAATATTTCACTTTTTTTTTTTTTACTTTAAGCATCATTAAAATCACTGCTCCTGAAAAATGTCCGTTTTTAAAAGTTTTTTTTGCATTGATACATGTCCCCTGGGGCAGGACCCGGGTCCCCAAACCCTTTTTAGGACAATACCATTCAAATTAGCCTTTAAAATGAGCACTTTTGATTTCGAATGTTCGAGTCCCATAGACGTCAATGGGGTTCTAACGTTTGTGTGAATTTTCGGTCCGTTCGCAGGTTCTGGTGCGAACCGAACCGGGGGGTGTTCGGCTCATCCCTAACCAAGACCACAATATCTGCTCACTGGGCTTTTTGAAAAGTCAATACAGCAGTTCATTTCATTTTATCTCCACGAACATTCCAGGTGAGAAATTTCAATGTGGCCATAGTTATAGCAGGACAAAATACAGTATATGGGCTCAGCAAGTGTACATATCCCCAGAGCAGATGAGGGGAGCAATGTGTTGCATAGTTCAAGTAATATATCCCGCAGAGGTGTAAATACCCCAACTCATATGAGCATAAATCACAAACAAATCAGGCAAAATAGCCCAGTTAAAAAGGACATACACAATCGTTAGCGCATACGTTAATGAAAAATAATAAGGCACCATCTGGGACAATACACATAATAGACATCCAATGTATTACACTAGGAGGACAAATCCTCTGAAAAGCTTAGTGGGCAGCAGGGCTCCCGGTGGCCAACTACAGGCAGCTGGCAGTGATAGAATAAAGTTGGCTAAAACTACAGCAATTTTCTCACTTACGGTGACTTGCCAGGATATTAGTCCACAGCAGGAGATGCATGTAGCTGTCAAGGGATCCCCAGAACTCTGTGTGAAAGGTGTGCAAACCACCGCCAGGGCTATTCAGGAGGTCCAGTATTCGGGGCAAAGGAAGAAACTAGTACATAAACTGCAGGAAAGGAAAATAAGGGTCTGGAAAAAATAAACTGTCTCAGTTGCACAGTTTGAGGAATCAAAAAAGGGACCAAAACCCCCCTTCAAGGGAGGAACTAATAGACAATGGAGAGGAATAGGGTGCAACATTAATCAGGAGGGAAAGTCTCAAAAAGTATATAAGCTGTATGAAGAGCCTTCACCATCTCGCAGTCAACAGAAAAAAAGAGTGGAGCTAAAAGGGGCAGTTGCAGTGCTCTAAAAAAGCAGAGTACTCATGGCTCAAATGGGTTCCAGCTGTTCCAACCATGCAGAAGCTACCCCTGGATCCTCGAAAGAAATTAACTTTATCTTCATCAACCATGCGGAGACAAGCAGGAAACAACATAGCATATTTAGGATGGCTTTTTTTGAAGATGCCTCTTGATCTCTGTAAAGTTATGTTGCTGCTGAACCTTCACTGAAAAGTCAGGAAATATGTTGTAATAGGGAATGTTGCCTTTTTCTGGAGACAAACAGCAGATGGTATCATGATCCTTGTAGTTAAGTAATTTGGCAATAAAAGCTGGTGGAAGCACTCCTTGTGGTGGGGGTTTTGCCACCATGTGGTGTGCTCTTTCCACCATGAAGGATTGCAAGTAGGCCTCTCTACCGTAGGTAGTGATAAGCAGATCCTTGAGGAATGTGGCAGGATTGGCTTCCTCAGCACCCTTCGGGAGACCAATGAAACGGAGGTTGTTGCACCCCAAACGGTTCTTGAGATCGTCTTTCTTCTGTTGGAGTTGGGCAAGATGGTGGTGCACTTGATCTGAGGAGTCCTGCAGTGGGCGTAGTGCATCTTCCATACAGCCCAGGTGATGTTGGGCCCCTCTGACACAATCTCATAGCGTTTGAAAATTCTGGTGAATTAGATAGATATCCACTTTGACTTCTTCTATTTCAGAAGTGTCGTCTGGCAGATTGAGATTAGGTCCTGTACTTTGTTGTTATCAGCTGCCTGCGGATCATGTTCGGTGAAAGAGGAGCTGCCATCTTCCCCCATTGGTCTCGGTCTTGGCAGTGGAATTTCTCCAGTTTGGCGTCCGTTGTTTTGTGAGGGAGAGACATGGTGCAGTAGCTAGAGAGATCTCTCTGTGTAGAATAGCAGGGTGTATAGTAGCAGGATAACTGGCAGGAAAAAAGAAAGGATGCACCTCTGGCAGAGTTCAGCTCACCCATGTCCTACATCATGCAGCTTCAGGCTGTGCTCCCAATACTTTTATTTTTAGGATACACACATTGAATCGGGCTTTATATATGGAACTGTGAAGACCCAAGCAAAAAACACAATAGACCCAGAGACATAGTCTATAGGGTCCATCACCTTAAAACCTAGACAGGCATGGCAGAAAGGTAACTTCAGATGCATCAGACTTTTTTATTTTGATTTCCTGGAATAGAACCTTTACTGATTCCAGACTGGCGCCAGCTCCCATCAGAGGCGCCTATTCCACCACAGAACAAACATGAAAATAGCAAATCTCCCGGGAGAGAAAGATATTGAGCAGTATGGAGGATCTATAATTTTGCAATTTCTTCTTGTATACTGTATATTCTTCTATGTATTGTAGAGAGTCAGCCAGCGGCAGGGTTAAAAGAGGGTTAATTGAAGAGGGCAGGTACCTCTTCAGGCCTGTTTATTTAAGTGGTTGTAAACCTCAGTCATGAAATTTGGACAAAGCATATACTGTATATCTGTAGTGTTTACATCTCTCTCTCCAAAGCTCTAAAGCTGGGTTCACATACAGTATATGTGGCCATGGTTTCAGTGTGTGTGCGGGAGTCTGGTGCGGTTCTGTTCAGCGGTTCAGGTGTGATTCAGGTGCACATTTTTACCTGAAATCGCACCTGAACCAGACTAAAAACCGCACAGGACTCTTTTTAAGCCTCTGCCCCCCCCCCCCGCAAATGTGTGACCCAGCAGCTTTGAGGAAGGCTGCCTAGTCACATGTTATGCAAATCAGATGCAGTTCAAAGTGTCTTCTCTGGTGCTTCGTTCCTTTCTTAGCAGCATTTAGTTTTCCCAATACAAGAGATAAATTTGTGATGAGGAAGCTCAGCACGGTGCTTGTTTATTCAGAACACTCTTCTTCCTTTGCTCCTGTTTGCTGTGTATGGAGGGAGGGGTGCCTTTTCTCCAATCAGCTCTCACACAGTGTAACTGCAGCTCACCGCCCCCTCCTCTGTGATACTAGCAGTTGTAGAAGGATTTTTAACATGATTCTGCCCTTTTGAATGGGGTGTAGGGAGTCGAAGACGCTTCTCGGCCTTTTGGCTAAGATCAAATGTAGTATCTGTTCTTATCAGTTTCCAGGAGGTGGTGCTTGCTTCTGTCCCTGATCTATGGTGAAATAGTGAAGGGATGGCGGTTGCTATGCAAAGCCTGCTGGAGTAAAGGTGACCTGGAGCGGTTTGTTACCAAAAGGGAAGCCTTCTGATGGGGATAGAGAACCACAGGGTCTGATCCGGAGGGTCGGGCTTCTGGCCTAGATTGGGGTAGCTCTAGCTCCAGCCAGTTTTTCTGGGAGAGAATGCTTACTCCTCCTTTGGGGGGGGGGGGAGTGGTCAGTATCTCCCAAATATAATTAGGCAGGAGGAACGGAACAATGGTGGAGCCTGATGGTAAAGGGCTCTCACCAAGTTTCCTGAACTCCAGGCCTTCCTGGTTGGGGTGGGGGCTGCTGTGGTCTGGGCTGTGGGTCAGGGTTGCTTTGAAAAGCCAGTGGTGAATGTGCCCCTGAAGTGGCAGTTCAGGGGTGCCATATAGTCACTGTGTTTATGCACTTGATTTTATGGCACCATGGTCACTTCACCACTACACACATTTTTCACACCTGCCTCTTGGGCCGAGCCTTTTGGCTAGGACCAGGGGAAATTTTTTATGCCTGGCCGGAGGGCCGGCCATTGTATTGCACAATGGTCACTTTCACTCTCTCATCTTACTATCTCCCTCACTTTTTTATTTACCCCTGTGTTTGTCACTTTTTTGTATTTTTTTGTTTGTGATGTATACACGTTCTGTCACTGTGTGGTGAGTAGGGTGTTGGTCCTCGGGCCTACTCTGAAAGTCTTGGGAAGGGGTGGACATAGGCCTTCTGGCTTGGTTCGCCCTCTCCTTTGGGGGTCTCCCTTCGGGGGAGCCCCACCTGTACTTGGGTTGGTCTGTTTCGGCAGACCTTCCAGTAAACGGGGTCAGCCTGGTTTCGGCCAGATGGACCCATTGTCTGAGTACCTCAGTCCTTGTCTGGAGCCTAACGCCCCGGGGGATCAGGGTAAGGTCTTTCCCTCGTGGAGGACTCTGAACACCCGTTGCACGTTTTTGTGTTTCACTCTCTATGTGTGTGCACTTTTTTTAGGCACCGGGTGGAAGTTTTTGAGGTGTGTTTGCACGCCACTGGCTTTAAAAAAAAAAAAGTAGGGAGACGAAGACTACAGATAAAAAAGGAAAACAAAGGAGTATTTGTTTCATCCCTGTGTATCATCTGATGCCAGTCACTTCACTGGGTATATGAGAGGGTTTACAACTACTTTAAGCAGCTGGTCAGAGAGATTTGTTGATGACTTTTTTGCTGTTTGTGGTGAGGCGACCTGAATGCAGCATGGAAGCCTCCATACTCTGACTTTGACCTGCTGGGTGAGCAGACCTGTAACTGGGACTTTCTTTACTACATATGCTGTGGCTGGGATGCTAAAAGATTCATGTAAATGTAGCAGTACCCACGTAGGGGCTGCTGGTGATTGTGGTCCGTCTCCCAACCTGCACAGCCAGGCACATGAATTTCCAGACACGCTTTAGTCAAGAATCAGTGTTTGTACTTTGTTGTTGTGTTTTTTATTGATAGGGATATAATTTGGATGGGGATAGGGTACATATAGACTTGATTGAAGATAAAAAAATGCAGGGACTAACTATATACACCTCTGGTATATACAACCTCTCCTCTTTACCTCCAGCACATACACTTGATTGCAGACTATCACTCCCAGGACCAGCTAGCACTGTTGTTGAGGCCTGACAATGGCTCAGCCAGGCCCAAAGCAAATACCCTTTGCTAGCTGTCCCACGTGTGGCTACTGATCACAGTACTACCTCTTCAGACCCTGCCAGCCCTCCTGGCTGCATCTGCCTCTTTTCACTGCCCGTGCCACCACAGTGCTCCTGACTGGCTCTGCACCTATCCCAGACTGCTCCATCCCAGTCTTCTCAGACGTGCCTCCCAGTCCTCCTGACTGTGTGTCACTCACCAGCCCTCTTGGCTCTTGGAGGCTTGCCCAGCAGTATTCTCCTGCTGTCGTCCTTGCTCCCAGTGCCTCCTGGCCAGGACACCTCCATCCGTCTTGAAGAGGGCCCTGTCCGTACCCAAGCCTAGGCCCAAGGTCACCCCACCCAGACTGGGGAGCTCCCTCAAAGGCCACAACAGCCTAACACTCCATCTCCAGCTTCCACCTGAACTCTCCTCCCCAGCTAGGCTGACCCAGAGTATTTGAGGGGGCCTGCCCCCTTCCAATCCAAGTTGAGGATTGGTCAGGGCCTTCAGAATACTCCAGGCAGCTCCACCTTACTTCCCCTCCCATCTTTCTAGAAGGTTCCAGCACATTCTAAAAATAGAGGGGAGGTCTAGTGATGCTGCTTGTGAGTCATCTAGCTCTCCCTGGATTTCTGCCCGACCCAGAAAACAAACAAGCAGGCTTGGCTGCCAGCCAAGACTGCATAAATTAACCTACTCTACAAAAAAAAAAAACGATTAACATTTCTAGTACACTAGAGGGTGCTACATAAGCCTAGGTTCTGCTGATATCAAAAAGGAGTGGAGGTTGTATAAATTTCTGCTGTGTATGCCAGCCGACATACCAAGCTTAAATTTTGCACATGGTTTCCCCTTGAGGGCGGGACTGAGAGACAGAGTATCATAAAAAAATACAATAATCTTATTACATGCTTTATCAAAAAAACACAAAATATATACAGACATAAATAAGAAAAATCTGTGCAAAAAAGTTCAAGGGTGCATAACGTTTCAGAAGAATCACAGATAGGTAGGCACACAGGGTATGAACATATAGCAATAGGAAGTGCATACAGTGTTTTCCTACGTGTTACAGAGAAAAAAAACTCCTTCCTGAGGGATATTCTGATATGCATTTGATTCTAAATGTAGCAGTCTAGAGTATAAAAAGAACATATTCTCAGCAAAAAAAACATACTTCAACAGTGTTTCTCCATCCATCCAATGGCCGCAGATGGATCCAGACAAAGATGAAAATAAAAATATATGTGCACTGCTTGATACTCACATGCCCAACAAACAGTCGCAGAAAAATCAGAAAATAACTACAGTAGTCTGCAAATATATTAGAGTCATTATAGTGATTCTAGCCATCCCGATAGGTCAAAAACCTCACATACAGAGGTAGGCCTGGGGGTTAGGCAAAACGTTTGTCCATATTGATACTAATAGAGATCTTCCCAAATGTATTTTTTACATGAAAAAATATCATACCAAAAAAATAATAATTATAGAAATATATACCTTTAAAAGGTGCTGTGCGTGTACGGATAAGACTGAGATGAAAGTACAAACTTCAGGGGACAGGCAGGTTAAAATCCCCAATAGCAGAAGGTAAAAGGTAGCAGGGATAAGTTCTTCAAGGGTCCATATTGCAGGCACAGTTAGCTGATTACAGAGATCTATGGCGACCCATAAATACACATTTTCTCAAAGGAGCCAGTCTATAAGCAGCAAATGAAACAAACGCAGCATCAAACAAAGTGAGCCGAGAAGGGTTTCAGCGTAATAGACAAAATTTGAACTCTCGTCTAGGGACAAAGAGTGGAAAATACCAATAATGTACTTCACCTGAAGTCCTGTATATCTGGTGTGTGTTGCCTCATCCACAGTCACAGCACTAATGCTGCACTGCCAGGATTGCTATTAAATAGTAATCAAATGCCACAAACCCCACCTACTGTACAAGACAGGTGTGGGTGATAAAAATCACCCACACCCATCGTAATGCTGACACCGCGGTCCCCCGAGTGCGCACCACACGGCGTCACCCCCCGCCCACAATCAAGATGTCGGTGCAGGAGGAGTGACATCATGCGTCATGCTCCCACCAGCACGCAGGCACGGCTGCCCAGGGATCCAATGGGCATAGACTGGAGAGATAGGTGTTGCGCCTCCTAGCAACACTGCAGCACCTGTGCATGGGTTAGCAGCCACAATGACAGTCAAGCAATCAAGGGAGATGCAACAGGGATGCCTGGGGGAGACCAGGCATCCTAAGCCCAGGTGATGGAATCAAGAGGAGATGTGTGCCCACCAAAGGAGCCTGGGAGGTCACATGAAATTGCCGAATGGACAAAGACTAGACAGAAACTGTCCAGAACGGCCCCTGCGTGTCAGGGCTGCACATAGGGAAATCACACAACCCAATAAGCCTCTCCAGGCTGGAATAGAGTAAAAAGGAAGGAGAAAACGATTGAGGGAAAGAGAGATACAGGAAAGGAGGGGAAAGACAAACAAGAAAAGTCAAGGTATGGGAGCAAGGCTGATCCGTAGTCTGCAACCAAAGTTTGAATGGAATGCAAACTAAACAGCAGACATAGGGGTAGATATAGAAAATGGCATGAGGATAACAATGGGGAAATAATATAAAGGTGATTATCTCAAACAAACATACATCTTATAGGAGACACATGAACTATATAGATACAATCAATACATCATGTATATAAAATGAAGAATGAAAGCCTGAAACCCATAGAACTTATAGGTAAAATGGCGATATGGTCTCGAGAAGAGGGACCAAAAATCATTGGGGGGTCCAGTGAAACATTATGGGTTGTGCGTGAATTAGATCACTTCTCAATTCCTCCAGATACAAATCTCTCCAGTAAGGGCCTATAGTTCATGGCCTCGTTGAGGCCTGGAAAGGTTGTAGCTTGGAGCAGGAAGATCCATTTCAGTTCTTTTTGTAGTAGGGTTTTGTTCCAGTTCCCTGTCCCTAGGACTGGGATGTACTCTATCCAGGACAACAAACCTGATCTTGGGGAATACACTGTTGTGCAGGGATAGAGCATGCAGCCCCAAGGGGAGATCTGGAACACATTTCCTCATTCTCCAGATATGTTTGGACATCCTGGAGCGTAGCTCCACCTTGGTTTTACCCATGTAAAAAGAGCCGCAGTTGCAGAGTAGTAAATATACTACCCCCTTGGTTTTACAGTTGGCAAAATGCGCTGCTTTGAAGGGCCTACCATTCAGTAAGATACATGTGGGTCCCACCTGTATAAACTGACAGAAGGTGCAACCCCCCATGTACAGTGGGGACAGAAAGTATTCAGACCCCCTTAAATGTTTCACTCTTTGTTACATTGCAGCCATTTGCTAAAATTTAAAAGTTAATTTTTTTTTCCTCATTAATGTACACATAGCACCCCATATTGACAGAAAAACACAGAATTGTTGACATTTTTGCAGATTTATTAAAAAAGAAAAACTGAAATATCACATGGTCCTAAGTATTCAGACCCTTTGTTGTGACACTCATATATTTAACTCAGGTGCTGTCCATTTCTTCTGATCATCCTTGAGATGGTTCTACACCTTCATTTGAGTCCAGCTGTGTTTGATTATACTGATTTGACTTGATTAGGAAAGCCACACACCTGTCTATATAAGACCTTACAGCTCACAGTGCATGTCAGAGCAAATGAGAATCATGAGGTCAAAAAAACTGCCTGAAGAACTCAGAGACAGAATTGTGGCAAGGCACAGATCTGGCCAAGGTTACAAAAAAAATTTCTGCTGCACTTAAGGTTCCTAAGAGCACAGTGGCCTCCATAATCCTTAAATGGTAGACATTTGGGACGACCAGAACCCTTCCTATAGCTGGCCGTCTGGCCAAACTGAGCTATCGGGGGAGAAGAGCCTTAGTGAGAGAGGTAAAGAAGAACCCAAAGATCACTGTGGCTGAGCTCCAGAGATGCAGTCAGGAGATGGAAGAAAGCTGTAGAAAGTCAACCATTACTGCAGCCCTCCACCAGTCAGGGTTTTATGGCAGACTGGTCCGACAGAAGCCTCTCCCCAGTGCAAGACACATGAAAGCCTGCATGGAGTTTGCTAAAAAAACACCTGAAGGACTCCAAGATGGTGAGAAATAATATTCTCTGGTCTGATGAGACCAGGATAGAACTTTTTGGCCTTAATTCTAAGCGGTATGTGTGGAGAAAACCAGGCACTGCTCATCACCTGTCCAATACAGTCCTAACAGTGAAGCATGGTGGTGGCAGCATCATGCTGTGGGGGTGTTTTTCAGCTGCAGGGACAGGACAACTGGTTTCAATCCAGGGAAAGATGAATGCGGCCAAGTACAGGGATATCCTGGACGAAAACCTTCTCCAGAGTGCTCAGGACCTCAGACTGGGCTGAAGGTTTACCTTCCAACAAGACAATGGCCCTAAGCACACAGCTAAAATAATGAAGGAGTGGCTTCACAACAACTCCATGACTGTTCTTGAATGGCCCAGCCAGAGCCCTGACTTAAACCAAATTGAGCATCTCTGGAGAGACTTAAAAATGGCTGTCCACCAACGTTTACCATCCAACCTGACAGAACTGGAGAGGATCTGCAAGGAGGAATGGCAGAGGATCCCCAAATCCAGGTGTAAAAAACTTGTTGCATCTTTCCCAAAAAGACTCATGGCTGTATTATATCAAAAGGGTGCTTCTACTAAATACTGAGCAAAGGGTCTGAATACTTAGGACCATGTAATATTTCAGTTTTTCTTTTTTAATAAATCTGCAAAAATTTCAACAATTCTGTGTTTTTCTGTCAATATGGGGTGCTGTGTGTACATTAATGAGGGAAAAAAAATGAACTTAAATGATTTTAGCAAATGGCTGCAATATAACAAAGAGTGAAAAATTTAAGGGGGTCTGAATACTTTACGCCCCCACTGTATATGTGCCTTTGTTTTTGCAGGGATCACCTCGGTTCTCGCCTCTGAACTCACTTTGAACAACATAGTCCCTGATTGATGTTGCACGTTTAAAGGTAATAAGTGGTTTGGTTGACACAAATCTGCCCAGGTTAGAGTCCATGGACAGAAGGTGCCAATATTTTTGCACAATATTATGGATTTCATTGTGTTGATTAGAGTAGGGTATTATACGAGTTACATTGTCCATTTAACCTGCGCTTTTTAGTTTTTGAGGATATAAAAGTTCATATCTGTTTTTTTCCAAACATTTTTTATAGGCTCTCTTAAGACATGTTTTTGAGTATCCTCTATCCAGTAATCTTGTCTGTAATTTTTTAGCTTCGATTTGAAAGATTTTATCATCGGAGCAATTTCTTCTGGTGCGTAAATATTGGCTAAAAGGTATGGAGGTTGTAAGTGGACGTGGATGGAAGCTTGAGGCGTGGAGTATAGAGTTTCCTGCTGTCTGTTTCCTGAAGAGATGAGTCTGGATGGCACCCCCCTCCCCTCGGAGGACGGTGATATCCAGAAAAGTCACCTCATCAGAATGGTGAGTCATTGTGAAAGTTAAATTGAATTGGTTCTTATTGAGCCTTGCTAGAAACGCGGACAGCATCTCCGTTGGACCATCCCAGATTAAAAACACGTCATCGATGTATCTTACCCACATCATGATGTTGTCAGTGTACATCATTAGTTGCTCATCTGCCATCAGAGATCGCTCCCACTCCCCCAGGTTCAGATTGGCGTACGATGGGGCACAACATGTCCCCATCGCAACACCCTGCACCTGGAGGTAGTGGGAGCCATCAAAGAAGAAAAAGTTATGGTTGAGGATGAAGTCCTCAATTTGTTGGGATAAGATGTGACGGTTGGTGGCCAGACCCAACGTGTGCGGGATGGAGCTGTAGAGCGCCTCGACGTCAATAGTCACTAACGCCGAGTGCTCTGGAATAGACAGGCTATCCAAGATCTTGAGAAAGTGAATCGTATCCTTCATATAGGACGGTAGGCTGATTATGAAGGGCCTAAGATGTTTGTCGATTAACCGACTAAGTCTTTCAGAAATAGAGCCATTGCCCGAAATAATCGGGCGGCCCGGGGGGTTAGTGCTGTCCTTGGATCTTGGGGAGCGTGTAAAACGTGGGGCATCTAGGATGCTCAGTGCCTACATATTTCCAAGTGGTAGCTGTTATAATACCCCTTCTGCCCGCATCGTCTATTAAATCATAAAATTTGGCATTGAATTTGTCAATCATATGAGTAGGGATGGGACAAAACCAATTCTCATTTCTGAGAATTTTCTTGCACATGAAAATGTATTGATCATTATCCATGATGACGGTGTTGCCACCTTTGTCAGATGGTTTGATCACTAATGAGTGATTTTTTGATCTTTCAAGGCCTGTTTCTCCAAAGGGGTTAAGTTCTCCTTGGGATTCAGTTTAGATGATAACTTGTTTACTTGCTATATGTTCATACCCTGCGTGCATACCTATCTGTGATTTTTCTGGAAAGTTATGCACCCTTGAACTTTTTTGCACAGATTTTTTCTTATTTATGTCTGTATATATTTTGTGTTTTTTTGATAAAGTATGTAATAAAATTATTGTATTTTTTATGATACTCTGTGTCTCTCATTCCATGCCTTTAAAGTCAAGGGGAAACCATGTGCAAAATAGGTTCTGCTGATGGAAAGATTTACCTGCCATATGTAAACTGAATCTGAAGACAAAGACTGTCATTTTTCTATTTGGTGCTGAATAAAGCGGATTTTAGGTTTAATGAACTGTCTCCCAGAAGCCTGTTTACCCCTCTGATCCCTGCAGTATATTCTTTGCATTCAAATTTTTATTGAAAGCATAACTTACATGCCTCTGTAAAAAGCATAACATAGTCATATGGTAAATCAGAGCTCCTCGCAGGAGGAAGTACATGTTGTCAAGTGGAAGCATGACCATAGCAGTTGTAGTTCATGGAGCAGGGGATGCCCAGAGATGCTCAAGTCACAGTGGAAAGTGAAACGAATGAACACAATAAACTGTAAAACTCTAAATTTTAAACAATGGTGACCAGTTAACCCTCCTCAACCATAGCTCAAGGTTTTAGTTGGGACAACTAGGCACCAAAGAACATACAGTAAGGAGAAAGGGAGGAGAGAAAAAGGGAAAGGAAAAGGGTGAGGTCTCGGGGGGGGGGGGGGGGGGTTGAAAAAGGAGCAGCACCACAAGAATGCGTGGATAATGAATTGTGATGAGTCCATCTGACTGGTGCCCACAGTGTCCCTTCCTCTGTGGCACTGAGGCAACACAACTTCTTCTGGCGGACTGCTGTTGTTGCTGGAGCCTGAGCAATACCTGGGCTACTTCAAAGGGAAATTCAAGGGAGTCCTTTCTTTCTGGCACTCTCCTTCTCAGAAGAAACAATGAGCCTCTATCCCTTTTTTTTCACAGGGTAGCAACTCTCACACATTACACTGGCCCACTTGCCCACTGGCCCAAAGGAATCTCAAAGTGTCCTTGCTGAATGAAGTATCTTTGCAAAGTACAGTATCCTTTTTTCTTTCTTTTCCGAACAGCACTTAAGCAAACATAAGGGCCTTTTTGCCCAAAGATCTTCACAAAGTGTCCTTAGCAAAGTATCTTCACAAAGTGTCTTTGTGAACTAGGAGTTTACTCTGGTTTTGACAGGAGGAATCCTCTGTGTCAAAGGCATTTTTCCTCCAGATGATGAAACATTTGAAGTTTCAATAGTTCCTTCCTTCATTTGCAAGGATAGAAGGGAAGGGGAAACTTGGATAAATAGGGCCTTTAACCCTGTGAACGACAAGCCAACTGTGGCAATCCTTCGAACTCAACAGCCCTTTACTGACAGTCCTTAAATTCGGCTTGGATTTGGCACACCTCAATAGTAGTGATCTGGATGAGGGATCTGCTTTCCGGACTCACGATGCTGAGAGACCAAGCTTGGCTTCTCCCATCTGGGTGATTGATCTCCACTTAGTCAATGCGTATCGACCTCCCCAGATTCTAATTCTCTTTGATGGAGAGGAAGGTGTCTCATAGGGGTGATCTGGATAAGTTCCGGTGTGGCTAGGGGACATATAGGAAGTTCCAGACGGCTTCATCACACCAGGCATCCCTCTTGCTCTCAATCTCTTCCATGATCTTCCTCAGATTGTATGGATAGTCATATCTGTACTCCATGGCCACCTTCCTCTGGAGAAGCTGTTGAAAATGGGAGAACCTGGGGAGTTTCTGCCTATCACCTCTCCCAGGTGGGGCATACGGGGGTCTCCACTTTGGTGATCAGTTTTTGGTAGATGTCAATCTGTGCTCGAGCCCGAACATAGGTGCAGGAATAGGTCTGGGACCCTTGTGGCATAGGCCTCGCAGAACCCCAGATTCCTCGCACACCTTATGCGAACAACTACCGCCTCCGTCTCCTCACTGAGCAAACTGGGACTTGGGGAGCTTCTTCTTCCCTCTGGCCCCCAATCCCACTCAGTCTTGGCCTCTGATCCCCAATGACTGATTCCCTCTTCCAGGGACCCAAATCGGTGCTCGAACCGTGGATACCCCACATCATTGATTCCTACCTCCTCCTCACTGGACGAACTGGAGGACTTCCACTTTTGTATCCATTGAAGCCCTCTGCCTCTTTAAGAGCTGGACTGTTGGTTGCTGCGGCTGTCACTGATGCACCCTGTGGCCATGACTTGGCCTTTATAACCTACAGATATTTCACCTCGGATACATGGATCTCCCTGGTCTGAGAGATGTTGGTGCGGGTGTGCACCACTGGTTCTGGCCCCAGCGGTGTTCTCAGCACTCCCTGCATGGTACAGTAACCCCTTCAGTAACCCCTTCACTGCTGCTCTCACGCTACTCAGTTTCCATGAATAATACTGTAATGCAGACTGTGTTCCCTGCCACACACACACCCTCATCTGTCGACACTTGAGCCCGGGTTGCATTCTCCTGCTCACATGGCAGCCCAGCTCCCTCTCTGCTGCTTGAAATGGTCCTGCTGTTGCTAGCTGCATGGCAGATATTTCCTTTCCCAGCACATATACAGAAACAACCCCTGACGCGCCAATTCCTGCGTCCCGGCTTGCTGTTTTCCTGAACACAACTTGAAAGCACACTTGCACTGATTACTATGAAGCAGATATCACTTTCCTCCACAGTGCAACACATCCTTTCACTGACACTCCAGCACTTTACTTGAGAAGCAACCACTGCTGTAATGCAGACAGACATCCCGGACGAGCCCCCAAATGTAGCACTGTCCCCGTAGGGCTTGCTGAGTGTTGACTTCGTAGGCCTCTTTCTGATTACCTGCAGCTGGTTACCAAGATTTTCCACTTGGTTGCTGAGGATTCCCACTTAGTTGCTAGGGGGTTCCCACTTTGGTTGCTAGGGGTTCCCACTTAGTCCCGCCTTTCTCCTGCTTGCTCGTTACTCAATGACCTATCCAGGGTATCTGTGTTTTTGTATTTTATTTTGGAATTTGGATGGGAGAAGGGATGAGTGGGATACTCCAACTGGAACTATTCACAAAGGATAAAAACAACTCTCACTTGACCTCTCCGGATTATTAGCAGAAGCAGTCACACTGCTTCAACCATTCAGCCACATGTATGGAGTAGTTAAGTCTTCTTGCTCTCACTAGCAACAGACTTGATGCACTACATTATCTTCAGGACACTCTCTAGCATCCCCTTTACTGACACCCATCCACCGACTCTTTTAGCTGAAGGGGGAGGCCCTCACTCAAAAGACCCCAAAGATACAATCTGTACTCACAGTAGGCAGAATCAGATCCTTCCTGTAAGCTCCCTTCCAGTAAGCTCTTCAGGACCTCTGGATTCAGCTTCTCTCTCTAGGCCCCTTGGTCGACCACCCAGGGCAGCCGCTCCCTCCCTCCTGGACTCTGTTCCCCAGATCAACTAACTCTGAGCACACTTACTACAGTATCCCAACATGCAATGCAGCACTTTCCCTCTGCCAATTGTGAGGGCTGTAACAAAGCCTGTGCACTCACTTGTCAGGTCCCCTTCCACTGTCCAATATGCCTACCTATTGGACCAGTGAGGGACAGTCAGAACAAGCTGAGCTGCATCTGAGCCTGCTCCCTGGTAGGCAGAGAGCACTCTAAGTTTTACCTGACCATCTTCCTGGTAAACGGAAAGACCAAAAACTATACTCTCTTCTAGCACCTAACTAGGAGGGTGCTACATTTGGATATCTCCCAGGTTATGAGTCTAAAGTGTATGTCTCTTAAAAGTAATAAATGCACAAATTTCTGCAGAAAAAAATGTGAATTTATTATTTTTTCGTGCAGGATCCTGAAAAGTATTGCACCCCTGATCAGTGGATCAGGGGTGCAATATCAGGCTTCAGCAGACAACCCCTGCAGCTTTTAGCCCATACCTCCATATGGTCTGTCAGCTTTGAAGCTGCTCATCAGCGCCCTCGCAGATCATTCAGAACTACACGCTGCCTGCTGCAGTGGATGACGGTACTTGTAGTTCATTTATTCACAGGAAACTGTGAATGAATGATGTGGCTATGTGAGTTGCCATGCTGTTTTTGAATTGTGACAGAGGGTGCAGGGAGAAGAACCCCGACCCACTGTCACACTGAGCGGTGGAGAGATGGCAGGAGCTGAAACATGTTACGTGTTGCACCCTAAATATGGGTGAAGCATGTAACATGTTCCAAAATGCGAACCTATACTTTAAGGATACACTAGGATACTGACCAAACTCAGTATGGGCTGAACTTGCAGGAAGCTGTCAAAGTATAGCAATTTATGGGCCCAACCAGCAGCAGCTATGGAAGTCCCCATCTCCCAGGGGGCAGGGATGCTGGTGAAATCAATGGCTTAACATGGCCATATGCCCATATTTGGACAGTGGTTGTGGGATAAGGAATTTAATGGCCACAGCTGATCTACATACCTATCTTGTTTTCTGTGGGTCCAGGCTGAACAGAGTTCAGCTGGAACCTTAGCTTATCCTTACTTCTAATATTCATTGGACAAAATGAAGAAAAATACTTTTCTCATATGCTCTATGAGAGGCACACAACCCTCTCATATTGGGTGCTTGTTTTTGGCCAGTCAAAGTGATTCTGAGATATATTTTCATATAAGGAACTTATTATGTAGAGCAACAATTCTTTTTTTCAGATCCTCAAAGAGTTCTTTGCCATGAGGTGTCATGTTGAACTTCCGGTGACAAGTATAAGAGAGTGAGAGCGATAACACCAAATTTAACACACCTGCTCCCCATTCACACCTGGGACCTTGTAACACTAACAGGTCACATGACACTGGGTAGGGAAAATGGCTAATTGGGCCCAATTTGGACATTTTCACTTAGGGGTGTACTCACTTTTGTTGCTAGCAGTTTAGACATTAATGGCTGTGTGTTGAGTTATTTTGAGGGGACAGCAAATTTACGCTATTACTACTTATACAAGCTGTACACTCACTACTTTACATTGTAGCAAATTGTTATTTCTTCAGTGTTGTCACATGAAAAGATATAATAAAATATTTACAAAAAATGTGAGGGGTGTACTCACTTTTGTGAGATACTGTACATTAGGGTTGCCACCTCATCCCTTTAAACCCGAAAACATATGAAGTACACAAGTTCTGAGGCTAATTTAATGCAGATAAGGCACCAAGTGAGTTTAATTACCACCTTAATTAGCCACAGAAAATGTGTAATTATTATGTGTTCGGGTTTAAAGGGATGAGGTGGCAACCCTACTGTACATACAAAGTTATATAGTTGGTAAGGTTGAATAAAGGCACCAGTCCATCCAGTTTAAACTGTGTGTGTGTTTGAGTTTAAAATATGATCTGGGGTGCATTTTTAACATGCATCAAACATGCATAGGGCATTTGGGGAGCGTTTTTACTGTGTGTTAAGTGTGCATCAAGCTCAACGAACAATTTCCATAAATGCTATAGGCGCGTTTTTTAAGCGTGTGCATTTTGAGCAGATGTGAACAGGGCCTAAGTGAGGAGGAAATGTTATTTAAAATACTAAGGGCTCATTTAGACGTGCAAAGCAATTTGAGCACCCATTAACACACATAATGCATTAAAGTGTGTTAATTGCGTGTTTTTGGTGCATTTTTTATGCATTTGCAATGTGTTAAAAAAACGCTTGCCAAATTCCCCCTCTGTTTTTTTTATTGTATAGAATTTTATTATTATTATCATCTTGGCTAGTAACACTTTCTAAATGCATATCAAATGCGCTGTAAATGGGGGCATTTGTGACACGCTTGAAGTGTGTTTGCAGCGCGTTTACATTGACATCAATGGAAGCATTTTTAGGTTTGCACCTGAGATGGGAGTTGTGTGTGATTGCTTTGCCAAAAATGTCCCTGCGTTGCTTTGCCAAAAATGTCCCTATAGCAATTATAGCATGTTTAGGATTCATTTAGAAAGTGATGATAATACAGAAATCCATACAATTAAAAACAACACAGAGGGGGCACCTGGCAAGCGTTTTTTTAATGAGAAGCAAACGCATTATAAATGCAGCAAAAAAAGTCTTTAATGCATTAGGTGTGATAATGGGCACTCCTATTCCTTTGCAGGTCTAAATGAGCCCGAAGACATTTTCTTACTTTTTTCTTCTTTTCTAAAGCTGTACTGAGTTGTCCTGTTTATAAATAGCAAATATGATTAGGTTAGGGTGATGTCAGCAAACATTTTTTCTGTACACATAGTGGGTCTCCCTGCATACAGTTGATTAGTAAAATTGAAAACAAGAGAAGGGAAAAGTATCCAGCAACCTAGAGAATTATGAAGAAGGAGATAAAAGTAGGAGAATGAAAAGGGGGGGCACAATTTGGGGCCCAGCTGCTTGAGAATGTGGCCACCTCACCACATATCTTTAAAATAACATTTAATTGTTGTTTACCATGGTCCCTTATTAATATGTTAATGATATTTCCGGGAAGATCCAATGGGAATGTGAGGAATTTTCTGGAAGTTGGGATTGTCTATACTGTATAAGAGCTGTGTGTGGGAGGCTTATTCCTTTTCCCCTGGGACATGAGCAGCAGCAGAAGAGCTTGCCTTTAGCATTCACATGGAGTCCCTGGTCAGGTAGTTGTGGGAAAAGGCCAGCAGTGACAGGAGAGAAGCAATGCTTCGGCGCTGTTTAGCATTACCTGAGGAGAATGAGAAGAACAGCAGGAGCAGAATAATGGAGGAAGCGTGGGTTGCCCATGGGCGCAGCGGAGGAGTTCGAGCCAGCGTGAGGAGGAGCCAGCCCTGCATGAGAGCCCATGTCGCTGCATTACAGCCCAGCCACAGGGGAAGCCAAAGAGGAATGAGAGCTGCAGAGCGGAGCAGCGGAAGATGGTGGCAAGAAGAGACAGTCCTTTTTCCCGTCATCGATGAACAGAGGAGGAAGCCGGGGCAAAGCCAGACAGACCGCAGAGTGGAAAGAAAGGGGACAGCTGTCCTCTCCACGGCCCCCAGAATACAGGAGTCATTTCAGCAGGAAGTAGGGTATGGAGATGTCCAGCATGTCATGTCCTTGGCTGTGCATACCCCTCAGGTCCCTGAACCAAGTCTGCTGCTGGAAGGGATGGCTCAGCAGGAGGCGGGGCAGCTTCCAGCAGCTGGTGAGTTTACACAGTTTAATGCCTTGTCTAATTGAGTGGCTCTTTAGTATATAAATGTATCTCCTCTGTTTAAACTGTCCACTCTTTTCCTTCAGCTCATGTGTCTTCTGCAGTCCCTGCTATTTCTCAGAGCTTTACCCCTTTTAACTCATTATCTCAGCACAATTTAGGCCTATTGGTACTAGTGGGATACAAAGCAATTTATCGGTCCTTGAACCTGCGAGTGCTGTGGTTCTTGCTAGGAACAGTATTGCTGAAGTGTGCATGAAAGATGTTATGTCCTGTGAATTGTACCCCTTAGGTTATCATTTAAACTTGTCAGTGAAAGAAAGGATATGGACAGGAGTAGATAAATACCCAGGTCTTTTCATAATTGGCTTCAGGCCTTTTTCATTAATTCTGGCAGATGGTATTTTTATGACGAGTCGTTTAGAAATAAATTGTCCATTCACACCTCGCTCAGGTGGGGCATGAAAAATGTGGGTTTGTGGCTTAATTTGATTTTGTCCCAGAAACAATTAACACCGATGCAGAGTATGGTTAACCCTTTGAATACAGCCTATAGAAGAGGCTGTTGTTTTTTTTTTCTTTCTATAAAAGTCAATGCCGAGGGAATGCATCCTGTAAATACAGGCAGGAAGGTGCCTTTTGTGCAGGAGCGCACCCAGTTGTCATGTGCTTTAAGAAGCATGCGATTACAGGGTTCAATCAAGCACAGAAGGATATTTTTTCCTAAAAGCCTGCATTCTAGGTGGCTGAAAAAACTGCACCCACGTTTGGACAAGTACCCAAACAGGGAGAAGGCGTTTTTTTATCTCATTGAAGGTTTTTTCACAGGTTCCCCCCCCCCCACAAACTTTTTAGGAGAAGGAGGTACGTTGGTGAGTAATTGAAGTCAATTGAGTCTTTTCTCCAGGTGGTTGGGGACAAAGCGTGGTAAGAGATAGCTGAAGGGATCATTGAGGGTCCTTTTAGGTACCCGCCTTTTAGGAACTTTCGTGTGTCCCCACAGGGGGGAGGTTCCTAAGTGGGAACCCAATGCCTTCCGCCTTATTCAATACCTGTCTTTTCCGAAAGGGAGTTTGTTAAATTATGACATTGCTGTGGCCTCTTGCTCAGTATCTTACGTGTCATTTGAGGATGCAATTGTCAAAATTAGGTCATTTGGGAAGGGAGCTCTATCAGCTTTTCGCTTCTTGCCAATCTCCCCATCAGCCTTCAACTCCCTGGGTTTTCAGTTTGAGGGCTCCTACAGTATTTCTTGGTCAAGTGTCTTCCATATTCTTCAATATTTGTCTGAAAGTGAAAGGCACTCTGGGAATATTTAATAATATAACCGACTCGTTGTCTCGGTTTTAGATGGACCGTTTTCGCAAGTTTCTTTTAGAGGCAGACAAGGAGGGTATCCCTTTGCAAATGTGGCATATAATATGAAGTTGGCGTCAGAAACTATTAAGGGCTCGGTCGCTCCTAAGACTTGGGCGAGTTATTCGGCCGCTTGATGTAGCAGGATGGCATTTGCGAGCAATGAGGGTTTTAGTATATACAGGCCATCAGAAGAGGGTATTTTGGCTTTCGTGACATCCCTCACACAGCAAAAGTTTTCGAGCAGTCCTGTAGTGAAGACGCTGATGGGCATCTCCCTTTTCTTTTGTTTAAAGGGGCTCCCTAATTGTATGTCTTCTTTTTAGGTTAAGCAGGCCATTAAAGGATACAAAAAGGTGACTTTTGTGTCAGACAGCAGGAGACCTATTTCTCTGGAAATTCTTTGTGGTTTTAGTGCAGCTATTTTTGCAGTTTGTTCCTCTGCATAAGAAGCTTTGCTTTTTAGGTCCGCGTTTATCCTGGTAATTTTTTTGGGACGTTTCATATCTCAGAGCTTGTGCTGGGATCAAAAAATGGCTGCTCAGGTATCCTCTATGATCATATGGCTGTGGAGCAGTCAGCTGTTCACATTCTTATAGCATTCTAAAATGGATCCCTGTGGTAGAGGTTCATGGTTCAACAGTTTCTGTGAGTCAGGCCTACTGTGGTTGGGCATTTCATTTTAAATTTAGCACCTCTAATGAAGTACCAGCTTGAATTTATTTTTTGCAATTGCCTCAGACACATGGGTCTAAGTCATTTTAAGTTCTCCTCACACTTTATAATAGACGCATCTTCAGCGGCGGCCCGGAGGGGTTTGGAGGAATCGCCCATTAAAGAAATGGGGAGGTGGAAGTCAAAATGTGTTAAATTGTATGTGAAACCTAATCTCTTTGTTACATTTTTCAGACTGGCATCGCACTGTATAGATTCAGGGACAGAGCGGCTCAACATAATTACTCATTGAACTTGTCCTTGCATCCGGAATCCTTTACATATTTTGGAAAGGTGTGGGAGGCCTCGAGTAGTATCAGTTATATTTTCATTTATCAAGGTTATTTCAGGTTTGGCCCCTGCCTTCTATATTAGTCATTCATCTAGGGGGTAATGATTAACCACTTCCGGACCGCCGCACGCCGATATACGTCCTTACTTTGAAGAGGAATATCGTTGTTATGGCAGCAGCTGCTATAACCCCGGTATCCTCTTCTTCGGCTGGCGGTCCGCTTCCCAATAAGAGTGGTCTCTGCGGCGGATCCACGGCGAGATCACTTTTATCAGCGGCAGGAGAGGGGTCCCGCCGCTTACCGGTGCCCTCCGCCGCTTACCGAAGCTGTCAACAGCAGCGGAGGTGATCGGATCTTCACTTTTGCTGGGTATGGAGATGAGTGAGGGGAAGATGGCCGCTGCCGGTCTTCATAACATTGCAGGACGGAAGCGACGTCAAAACGTCACTTCCGCCCATAGCTCTTAAAGGGACACTTTTTAAAATTTTTTTTTTAAATGACAAATTTATTTATTTATTGCATTTTAGTGTAAATATGAGATCTGAGATTTTTTACCCCAGATCTCATATTTAAGAGGTCCTGTCATGCTTTTTTTCTATTACAAGTGATGTCTACATTCCTTGTAATAGGAATAAAAGCGACAAAAATGTAAACGCGCCTGTCTCGCCGAGCTCGCGTGCAGAAACGAACGCATATGAGTAGGGCCCGCATATGAAAACTGTGTTCAAACCACACATATGAGGTATTGCCACGATCGGTAGAGCAAGAGTAATAATTCTAGCCCTAGACCTCCTCTGTAACTTAAAACACACAACCTGTAGAATTTTTTAAACAAAAAAAAAAACATTTTTTGAAAACCTGTTTTTAACTTGTAAACAACACATCTCAAAAAGATGCTCGGTCCTTAAGTGGTTAAGGTAATATTAGGATGATAGATTTGTTGTTCATGAATAAACGGGATCTCCACCATTTTAAAATGACTTGTACAATGAAATCATTCCACATCTTTCTTGGCTGTCCTCGCCTCAGAGGAGGGTTATGGAAAAGATGAGGAAGTTAATTATTAGGGCTATGCAAAAATACATGCCCATTATTGGTTGTCATATAGATGCGTAGATCTGGTGGATGGAATCCCGGGGCTTTACAGGCATGGGGTGCACCTCTCAGATGTAGGTGTCGACGTATTCAATCTTGGCCTGCAGTGCGAGATTGAAATGGCCGCAGTTGTTGGGGTGGGCCAGGCTTGAAGCAAGTCTGGCTTGTGGTGTGATTTTTATATGTTAGAATGTTGGTGACTTGCCGCTCGAATTCTGATAACTGGGCATATTAATAATTTTGTGTCCATTAAGTGATGATGAAATTTATTATCAATATAAACAATAATTGTTATTTTTATATTACCCAATAAATGAACCGCTGCCAAGTTTTGCCAAACTTGATTCTTTGTCTAATTATTTATTGGGTCGTATCTGGGGAATGGTTTTGTTCGGGAGAATGTGGCCTACGATCTCATGAAAAGGGGGGGCACAATTTGGAACCCACCTGCTTGAGATTGTGGCCACCTCACCTCATATCTTTAAAATAACATTTAATTGTTCTTTACCATGGTTTAGCAGGAAAAGGTTACTGTCCCTTTAAATATGTTAAGGATATTTCCAGGAATATTCCAATAGGAATGTGAGGAATTTTCTGGAAGTTGGGATTGTCTATATAAGAGCTGTGTGGGGGGATTTTTCCTTTTCCCCTGGGACTTGAGCAGCAGCAGAAGAGCTCCCTCCCTCCCTAGTCTCATGCACTGTTTATGTGGTTGGGTCACCCTGGATTTCTAGGGGGGACGTGATTTGTATATGTTAGAATGTTGGTGACTTGCTGCTCGAGTTCTGATAACTGGGCAGATTAATAATTTTGTGTTCATTAAGTGATGATGAAATGTATTATCAATATAAAGGATAATTGTTATTTTTATATTAAACCAATAAATGTGCCGCGGCCAAATTTTGCCAAACTTGATTCTTTGTATAATTATTTCTTGGGTCGTATCTGGGGTATGGTTTTGTTAGGGAGAGTGTGGCCTACAATGAAATATTGTATAATGCATAATGAAAGCAAATTGCATTTAGAGAACATACAAAGATAAACTTGTGGTGCTAAAAGAAACTTGTACTGACTTAAATATATATGTTGCCATCACTGAGATCTTTAGACAATGCTAGTAGCCTGGCTTCAAAATAATCTAAGTCACAAACCCAGAAAAAATATGCAAATTAGGACTTCTGATTTCTCGTGATCTGTGCTTGTTATAGGTCATTTACTAAACTGAATCCATTCTTTACAGTTGTGATTAAGTAGTAGTTATTCAGCAGTGATGTCTTGTAACAATCTGCTACCTTTGTTTCAGGTCGATGGAGCAACTTGTACAAGGTCCCTTACAATTGGATTGGTACAGGGCATGTTGTATATCAAGGAGCCTTTTACTACAACAGAGCTTTTACAAAAAACATTATCAAGTATGATTTGAAGCAGCGTTTTGTAGCAGCCTGGACACTTCTTCACGATGTGGTATATGAAGACACCACTCCATGGAAGTGGAGAGGTCATTCTGATATTGACTTTGCTATTGATGAAAGTGGCCTCTGGGTCATTTACCCATCTGTGGACTATGATTATGCTCAACAAGAAGTCATTGTCATCAGCAAACTTGACCCCAATGATTTATCTACAAAGAAGGAGACAACATGGAAGACTGGCCTGAAACGGAATTCCTATGGAAACTGCTTTATTGTTTGTGGAATTCTGTATGCTGTGGATGTGTATAACCAAAAAGAAGGGCAAATTTCCTATGCTTACGATACTCACACAGATACTGAAGCAGATCCAAAGTTGCCTTTCATTAATGAATATGCCTTTACAACACAGATTGACTACAATCCTAAAGAGAAAGTACTATATGCTTGGGACAATGGGCACCAGTTGACATACAAAGTGAACTTTGTTGACTGATTGGATTGATAGCTTGTTAAGACATAGATCAAGCCTATGCAAAGAGTGCACTTTTAAGAATCAATTAAAACAAGTTGCTTGGGGAGCAACTCAAGTATTATTTTGGGAGTCAGAAGAGGTTTAGCCATGAAAAGTGTAATGGTTCAAGTAACATGGTATGTGACTAATCCCTTATCATGAAACTAAACAATACTTTGGATGTGTGAATGGACATGGAATGAATGCCCCATAGTATAATAAAAAGTCTATTTTAATTGTCAGCCTTTTGACATCCTATATTTTTTAGCTTACTCCGATGAAAGCAGTTAAACAGATATAGCACAAAACACTTGGGATCAACTATGCATTCAAAAGGACCACCAAAGGACCCCCCCCCCCCCATTCTCCACGAACTTCTAATTCTAATTTTTTACTATGTACAATGTTTTTGGGGTTATTTTATCATACTTTATTTTTATGAAGCAGAAAATGTGTTTTGTGCAATTTTTAAAAAGTATTCTACTTCTGTTAAAAGATTAGGAAAATGGGAATGAATTTGCCTCAGTCGCCAAGAGCAAACAGCGAAAAAGACATTTGCAAAGCATACGGATCTCCTCTTGTTTTGTTCAGCCTTTGCTGACATACTGCATGCTCATGTCCTGTGAGTTCTGATGGTCTGTCACCATTTTATTCTCAGTGTTTGTGTTTTAGCGTTTGTGTTTTTTTTCTCTAGCTAGAGTTCAGCTTAAAGAGTAACTCCACTTTTCTTAAGAAAATAACAGTTGCCTTTGTGTGATCAGTGTACATGAGTTTAACAAACACATTTCTACCTGTTTCTACTCTGAAGAAAAAAAGTTTTGTTTGCAGAGTTAATTTGAATGGGAGTGACCTTTTCATTAATAATCAGCTGATGCACTTGCAGTGTAAAGATGAGGAAAATGCAGGGTCTGCAGCCCTTTTGAAGGGATTTGAAAGATCCTTTGGAAGTATCTCACGAAAAATGAAATACCTGAGGATACCTAAAATCTAATTGTATCTTAGTACAGACATCTGACAAAATCATTGAGCTAATTACGCAAGCAGTAAATTACATTTCTGGTTCTGTTCTATACTTCAATGACGTACCAACCATATCCAGGTTGCCATATTGCTGTGAATTTTACAGAGAATTATGGCGCTGCAGTTTGAAAGAGAAAGGTATTTTTTATTGACATTCGATTATGATATGACTTGTGTAGCAATTGCATATCCTATATCTTTTTATTAGCTATTAGCTATTTTTTTCCAAACAAAAGTGGAGTTACCCTTTAAGTGATTGCACTGGTAAAGTGAAGTTTAAGTGCAGTGTTTTGTTTTTTATCCATTTTTGTTCACTAAGGGGCCTATTTATAAAATATTTATTGGATGTCACAAAAATTCTTTCAAGTTGCATGACTTTACCCCATATTTTCACTAATACTATAGCTTTCTATGATCGGCTTCATCCAGTAGCCAAAATGCAGTATATTTTTCTGAATTACTGCAAGAAAATAAATGGAATTTTTGGCCACTAAATGAAGCTAGGAAGTCATAGTATTAGAGAAAATATGATCAAAATGTATGCAGCTTGGACAAATGCTTCTGACATTCGTCCAACAAATGTTTTATAAATAGACCCCTAGGTGTACATAGAGCTGATGATGCAATACATTTAGGTTTGAAAATATTTGCTTAATTCTCCAATTAGAATGGGTAGCCATTTTTTTTAGAAAAACCTGCTGAATTTCGATCCATCTATGGCTGCTCCTGTTCCAGAAAAGTGGATCTTATGATCTAGTTCTCTCGAACCAGCTTGCTGAAAAATTTTCCTCTGAAACAGCCAGGTAACCAGCACTTTTAGATAGAGGATAGCATTGGCATCCTAAATGCTTCTCTTAGAAAAGATTTTTTAAACACAAACTCTAACCATCCACTTGGAATTGGGAATTTCTTGTAACATAAATCTTTAAACATATTTACTCAATCTAATTTAATAGCAGGAAATGATAACTTTCACCTGAAAATGCTCAATAAATAAATGAATATCATTGAGCAAACTCACCGCCAAACTGTGGAAAATTAATAATATAGTGTGCCAGTTTTCTAGTGCCAGTAACATTTTCTCGCAGCTTATATCCCTTGAGAACATTTCTGTAGCTGTTTTCAAATGTATCCTGGCTCAAAGAAAAGTACCCACATCAAACGTAAATAAAATAAACAAAACTAGAAAATGAAGTTTAATCTCTTCTGTAGATTTTAGTTCTTAGCCCTCATGCACACAGGCTGTTAAAAAAACGTTATGAAAACGCCAGTATCTTTGCAGTGATTTTTTTAAACTTTTTTCAGCGTTTTTCAGTGTTTTTGCAATAGCGTTTTTGAGCGTTTTTCCGCGTTAGCGTTTTTTGAGCTTTTTTTTTTTTTTAATTTTTTTTTTTTTTTTTTTTTATTTTTTTCAATGGATCAAAAACGCTAAAAAATGTTGGTGAATGACGTTTTTGAGCGTTTTTGAGCGTTTTTCAGAGTTAGAGCGTTTTTACAGCTGAAAAACGTCTCTCAGAACCCACTGGTCCTGGGTTTTTTTTACAGCTTAAAAACGCCTATGCCACGTGCAGCTCAAAAACGCCTAGGTGGGCATGAAGCCATAGACTAACATAGACAGGCCTTTTTAAGCTGCAAAAAAAGCTCAAAAAAGCAGCTGTAAAAACGTCCGTGTGCATGAGGACTTAAAAGGAAAAGTATGTTTAGTTAGTAATTTTGTTTTATTATTTTAACCTTTACCCAAAAGCTAATTTTGGTGGGGCTTACACTTTAATGTTTTACCATCGTTATGCTTCCATATTTTATTTATTGTGTTCAACAAACAGAGCTGTAAGTTCTTTCTCTAGCTGCCATCCATATATCAGGAGATGCTTACTGACTTCTGAATTGAGCTTACTTAGACTTCTCAAGAGTCTGTTGTTTTCAATTGGGTCATATCTGTTCCTCGATAGAGAGCTCAAACAAATTACTAATGGTGTAGAAGATTGCTTTTACCACTTTCATTCTATGATTGTCACAGGAAAAAATATCAGCTTTTTGGTTCTGTGAATCTGAGGGAAGCAAAATTGTTTAGGCAGAGCTGCTGACTGGCCCACTCTACCTGCACATCAGTCTTAAAGTGATACTAAAGGCTTGTTTTTTTTTTTTTTTTTTTTTAATTAACAAACATGTCATACTTACCTGCTCTGTGTAATGGTTTTGCACAGAGCAGCCCAGATCCTCCTCTTCGCTGGGTTTCGCGCTGAATGTACCCAAGTTGATTGATCGATCAACCAGCCTGTCAGATTTTACATGAGATTATTGCTAGTGGCTATTATAGCCGCTAGCAGCAATCACTGTATTCTCCTGGCAGGGACAGCTTACTGCACCCCACCTGTTGGGAGAACACAATGTCTCTGCAGGAGGCACTCCCCCATCAACACTATTAGTCAGTGTTGATGGGGGAATCAAGCGATTTTCTTTCCTGCAACCTGTAATTGCAGGAAAGAAAATCGCTCCATCTATTGGCCAGCTTCAAGTTGAATAATGTCTATGCTGAAACTGTAGACCATCTACATATCTCCCGAAGCCTGACTGGGGGACTCCAGTTTTAATATCCAATTGACTGCAATAAATGTAGATTCTCTGTTCAGATGAACCATCAGTAGATCAAATGATCCTATTAATAAAAGTAGCAACGTATACTCTTCCTATTACTCAGTAATAACAAGCAGGCAGCTAATTTAAAGTTGGCTGAACATGGATAAGATGAAAAAATCTCAGCAGCCATGTACCACTATCAGGATTGCTTACTGCTGCAGGCTCACTAAATTGGCTGCATGATTTTTTCCCCCATTCGTCTTCCAGGACAGACCTTGAGAGATGGAGCTCCTCCCCGGACAGGAAACACATTGCCTCCAGCTCTTTAAAAGGCGAACCCTCAGGCATCTGATCAGTTTTTTGTTTCCACAGTTGGAGGAGACATGTTGCCTGGAGGAACCAACTTCAAAGGAGAGATGGAGTTGGAGAGCATCCATCAAGAGCTGTCCAGACTAGCAGAAAATCTTCCTCACCTTCCTTCCTCTCCGCAGGCCACGGGTTCCCTCTGCATTGGTATGGAGTTCACCACCCCCCCCTCTGGTGCCGGAGAGTGGGCAGTGAAGGCGAAGCATGGTGGCGGCCTCGGCAGTGAGAGAGCTCACTCTCCTCACTGACCCGGAAAACGCCGGGCATCACTTCCGGCAGATATGATGTGGCCTCCTACGCAGAGAGCAAGGAGAAGGCCAAGCCAGCATAGATAAAAGGCGAAACAGCATGGGCTTTAGACGCCAGCAACAACGGTGCACCATGGAGGCATCCCACACTCCGGGGGAGTCAGACGTCAGTTCAGCACAGGTAAGCTGGCCTGGCCAGAACCTTTTTTCCTGTGTATCCATTTATTACAAGGGGAGCTAGAAGATCCTGGGGGAACCACCTTACAGCTCTGTGGGCACCTTGGCACACTGGGAGGAGGCCAGGACTAGATGAGGTTTCATTTGCTTTAAAAAAAACCCTCTCTCCTTCTTGCCCCCCTCTCAAAAAGAATCCAGATCAGAGAAAGCCACCACCAAGACAGATAAGAAAAAAATGTCCTTCATGTAATGCAAGGATCTCATCTAGTTACACAAAAACTCTGTGTCCTACTTGCATCACAGCCGTGTTAAATATCGAGGAGGATTCCCTCTTTTCTAAATTCCTCTGCTCCTTCAAGGATGAAATGCAATTTACTTTTGAATCATTCAGAAAATTTATCTCAGACACAAGAGCCCCAGGCTTGGCCGTTAGCCAGCTGGATCAGGTGCCCACTTCCCCTACTCGGGCAGCTTCAGGTTCTTTTAGAGAATAGGGAGAATTCCCTTAAAAACACTGACCCAGATTCCTCCCAATCAGATTCAGGGCAGGAGGAAGGCCAGGAGGATTCAGGTGTACCCACAAGGTTCAAACTTTCCCAGGAGTGAATGAACCTTAGAGATGAAGGAAGAAAAAAACACACTCTCAAGGCATGACAAAATGTATCAAGGGTTGAATGAAAAGAAACCCAAGGTAGGCGTGGCCTGGACGGAGACTAAGATGGCAGCATAAGCCAAGAGCTCCTGCGATCCGGGGTTTGAATTTAGCCTTTAGGGGAACCTACACCTTGCTAACATCATGAGCAGATCCACCCGGAGCTCCTCGACATCCCGTGCAACCATCGACTCAGGTACGCAGCTGGGTAGGAACATACCGGACATATTCCGGACCCAGCGCTTGGCTGCACACGCGGCCTCACAGGCCCCATCACAGGCCCCATCCCCGACCTCGCCTAGCATGGAACCTGACACTCCACTGGCCGGGGGATCCGCCGCAACCGCGGGATGGACTCACCCCCCAAGCCTGTTTGATTTAGAGACAGTTGCTGCAGACATCAAAAATACTGTCACAGCGGCGATCGCTGACCTTAAAGCTGAAATCCACGCGGTGGTACACAGGATTGACGAGGTGGAACAAACCTCTCAGACACACGCAGCCGCCATTCAACAAGTACACACCGCCTTTAACTCCCAGCTGTCCCAACTCCTGGACATCCACAGACATGTCGAAGACCTTGACAACCGCGGTCGGAGGCATAATATTAGAGTGAGGGGGGTACCTGAGGCCATAGAACCGGGGTCATTGCAACAAACCATCTGCACAATCTTTAATGAACTGATTGACCGCCCAGCAGACTCTCCCATAGAAATGGAAAGAGCCCACCGAGCTCTGCGCCCTGTACCCCATGAAAATGAACCACCAAGGGATATAATATGTTGTGTAGTTAACTTCCCACTAAAAGAGGAAATCCTCCGCAAAGCCAGGGAAAGAGGCCGCATCCTCCATAATGGCGCAGAAATTAAGCTATTTCAGGATCTATCCCAGATAACACTCCAGCATAGACGAGCACTGCGCCCCCTACTGGACGTCCTATGAGCCAGAAATATTCAATTCCGCTGGAAATTCCCCTTCGGGCTGTCAGCATCCGCCAGAGGCCGCTCTGCGCTCCTTCGCACACCCGAAGACTTGCTGGTTTTCTGCGATCAGCTCGATCTTCCGCACGTTGAACTTCCAGAGTGGTACGCCGCCTTTTTTCCCTCTGAACCCTGGCTCCCGGTCTCGCTCCATCCATCACCAAAGGCCCAATGCCACAGATCCCGCAGATACAGAGCTGATCAACCTAATCTGGGAAACCACACATCACGCCGTGATCAACACCAACGCAGCCCGGGATCCCCGTCTACACCCTCCAGGAGGAGGGATCGTTTGGATGCCTAATTCACCTTGTTTCCTGTTCACCAGGTGCCGCTGCCTGATTCCTACTTTCACTGGTCTCCGCATCAGCCTTCAATCTCTTCGTGAAACTGCCTGGCAACACTACTCTATGGATGCCCCGATCCACCAGCCGGATGATCACCATGTAAGTTGAACAACAATGAAGCCTTACTACTCATCCTTCCTCGACATCCACATCATCTTCTGCATTGCCTTATATGACATTGTCAGCTTACTGCAGCCTACGTCTTTTTGCAGTCGTCCCCACCTCTGGGAAGTAACTCTGGTGGTTTTTTTTTTTTTTTAATTATTTTACATATACAATAACTGTGAGGGCGTTCTTCTTTTTTTTTTTTTTTTTTTATCCCTCTGTTTTCATGCATAGAGGTACACACATGTTACTATCAGAATTTCTGACATTGCTTAGTTTAGCTAATGTAGCCTTTGTTTTAGCCTCTATGTAAACAACATGCCTCTCTTTGTCAGCCTGAGACGTCACTCTGGGCCATTCTAATATCGCAGGAGAATGTCTCCCAAATCACAGCGAGATTGCCGGGGTTGTCCTTCTACGCAATCCCCCCACCTCCTCCAGAGAGATCCACTCTCCTTGAATGGTCCACAAAAAGTTCCACTTGACACTTCAGGCTCTCAAACAGTCACACAATACGGCTGATTCTTTCCTTTGCCCCTCCTGATTACCTTAACTTTTTACAGTAAGAAGCTGTAATCAGCGGCGGCACTGGGCACATATGTTTGATATGTTTCACTCACCTCAGTTGAGGTATAAAGTGTTCATAATAATCTGGCTTTAGATTGCATTTTGGTTATTGAGTTATTGTTTTTGCACTAGTGGTAGGTTCCCCACTATACTCACCCAACTCTAAACAAAGATATTTACCCTTTCCCCGGATTGCAACCTCTCTGAGGTCGTCGTCCCTTCTCACGTCCCCACACAGCGGTCCCATTGGGATTCTTTGCTGACCCTCCAGACTTTCCTTTCTCTAAGGTGGCTTAGTTAACCTAATTCCACCTCTGGTTGATCTTTTCTCTGTTCCTTCTCTATTCTTCTTATTTCTTCTCTCTCCCATCCTACCTCTTTCTGACCCCTCCCCTATCTCCTTCCTTAGCTTCTTCCTTCCCTCCCCCCCCCCACTTTTTTTTTTTTTTCTCTATCTCTCTCTTTTTCCTTCCTTGACTGGATCCGCCCCTGCCTCTCCTAGTGCTTACCGCTCATTCATCTACCCAATATTGCCGGACCCAAGCCATGTCTTCCCTGACGTTGAAATGCCTATCTCTAAACGTGAAGGGCCTGAACTTACCAGAGAAAAGGTCACAAGTTTTATCTTCTCTCACCAAACACAGAGCCCACTTCATTTTTCTGCAGGAGACCCACTTTCGCTCAGACGCCATACCTAAACTGTCTAACCACATTTATCGGACTGCGTTTCACTCCACCAATCCTGACTCTAAGACTAAAGGCGTTTCTATTCTCGTATCAAAAAATGCTAACTTCCAAGTATCTGATTCCCTTATCGACCCTGACGGCAGGTATGTTTTCCTTAAAGGTTCTTATGCTTCCACACCAATCACATTAGCCAATATTTACTGCCCAAATGACCAACAAGTCGCCTTCTTTAGGAAAACATGTGACCTCCTGACCTCTTTTAAATCGGGAATAGTACTCCTGGGAGGAGATTTTAACGTGCCCCTAAACCCCTTACTGGACTCCTCCACAGGAACATCTACTTTAACTTATAAAGCGTTACGTCAGATCAATCTACGAATGCAATCATTGACCTTACATGACGCATGGCGCACTTTATTCCCCTCTGATAAGGATTACACCTTTTTTTTCGGCCCCATATCAAAAATACTCCAGGATCGACTATTTTTTTCTCTCCCAGACTGACCTTCCTTTACTCCAGCAGTCCACTATAGAACCGATGTTTTTGTCTGACCACCACCCAATCACGGTGACCTTATCTTTCCCCGAACCCAATTTTAGAACGAAGATCTGGCGTCTGAACCCCTCCCTTCTCAAAGACCCCCTAGTGATGGATCATATCCGCATGAGAATTCAACAATATTTCACGGAAAATTTGAATCCGGAGATTTCCCCAATCTCCCTTTGGGAAGCGCATAAATGCGTGATTCGAGGTGAGCTAATCGCCCTGGCTACAAAAGCTAAGAAACAGCGCCAAGAATACATAAACTCTCTCATCAGGACGATTGGAAACGATCGAAACCTCCCATAAATTGACACACGCACAAGCCACCCTACAGGAATTAACACACACCCGAGCCTTGCTCTTAGAGGAGCTGGGCAAACGCTCTAGGAGGCGCTACATCCTTGGCCAGAGGATTTTCTATGAACAGGGCAACAAGTGCGGCCGTCTATTGGCGCTCACAGTCCAAAATTCAAAATTGTCCTCTACAATCCATCATTTACGTGACCCTGGGGGGGATCTTCTGGCCAAGAATGCTGACATTGCCAAAGAATTTGAAAGGTTCTATCTTAAACTATATAATTTACAACCCACCAGTGCCCCACGGAACAATACTGACTCCCACACCGCACTTATCAAAGAATTTCTCTCCAACTACAGTCCTAAACCAATATCTACCCAACAGTCCCGGGACCTGGACGGTCCTATATCAGCGCTGGAACTAGATACAGCTATGAAACAAATAAAAACGGGCAAAGCCCCTGGCCCGGACGGTTTTTCCCTCCAATATTACAAAGCCTTCATTGACTCCCTAGCTCCTAAACTTCTGGACACGTTCAACGCCCTTTCAGACCCCCAGACTAAACCTGATAGAATGCTAGCTGCGCAAATAGCGGTGATTCCCAAGGAGGGCAAAGACGCTTCCTTAGTCGCAAACTACCGACCGATATCTCTATTAAATGTGGATATTAAAATTTACGCGAAAATCTTAGCAAACAGACTACTTCCACTGGTGCCCGACCTTATATCTTTAGATCAAGTTGGCTTTGTCCCTGGGCGTGAGGCTAGGGACAACGTCATCCGCACACTGAATCTACATCACTGACTCACGACTTCCAATACACAAGGATTCTTTCTCTCACTTGATGCTGAGAAGGCGTTCGACAGAGTGGCCTGGGACTACATGCAGCAGGTACTCGCTGACATAGGTCTGGGGATCCGCATGTTGTCATTTATTATGGCCCTTTACAAGGGCCCCTCTGCGGTAGTAAAAGTCAATGGCCACCTGTCGGACGCCTTTCCCATTAATAACGGCACACGCCAGGGATGCCCACTTTCACCACTGATATACATCCTAACCCTGGAACCCTTCCTCAATAGGCTGAGAAGCAACCCAAATATCCAGGGGATAATAGAGAACTTAAGATTGCTGCTTTTGCCGACGACATTTTGCTCTCCCTGCAATCGCCCCATACCTCTTTGCCTAATCTCCTCAAAGATATTGAATACTTTGGTACCTTATCAAACCTCAAAATTAATTATACCAAATCACAGGCCCTAAACGTCTCCCTCCCTTCTCAGACAGTGACACATTGCCAAGATTCATTCCCGTTTCGATGGGAACATGATACACTTACATACCTAGGCATTCGAATCCCCACTCACCTGTCAGATCTATACTCCAAAAATTTTCACCCGCTCCTCCTTCAGACACAAAAACACCTTACGCCTAAACGTCTCCTGGTTCGGACGCTCTGCCTTAATTAAAATGATAATCCTGCCTCGCTTACTTTATCTTATGCAATCGATCCCTATCTCCTTACCAGCAAGTTTTTTTAAATTCTATCGGAAAGCATGCTCTGCTTTCCTGTGGAAGGATTCTTCATCTCGCATTACATACTCCAGACTCACACTAGCTAAATCCAAAGGAGGAATAGGTCTACCTGACCTCCAAAAATATCACGCCGCTTGTCACCTCACAAGGATCGCTGACTGGAACATCCATGCCTTTAAAAAGGCATGGGTCTTCCTAGAGAAGTCCTTCTCGTCAGGACCCTTACACCTTCTCCCATGGTTACCCCCTCGGAACTGGCCCCATACCCTCTTAAACCACCCCCTTATACACTCTACACTCCTGACTTTCAGAAAGACTATGATAAGGGGCTCAACCTGCCCCTCCTCCAGGCCCCCTAACAACCCTGCGGGGGAACCCTGATTTTCCACCGGGGACCTCTGCAGAGTTTTTAAGTCAGGAGTGGCCATTCGAAGATGTCCTAGCTCTCCAATTCTATTCCAATGAGAAGCCCTTATCCTTTGAAACTTTAAAGTCTAACACCAAGACGCTCTCTCTTTCATTTTGCACTTATAGACAAATCCGTCACTTCCTCACAACCCATGCCAGTCAGTCGGACTGGACACGACAACTCACGCCCTTTGAATCCTTATGCCATCGTAAACAGCCGCAAAGACACTTAGTCTCCCTTCTGTATACCTCTCTTTCAGAAGCCCCAATGCAGATCCTCGCCCCCTCACAGATCTCCTGGAGTGGAGATCTTCAAAGGTCTCTTTCCACGGAGGACTGGAACATTATCTATGAGTACGCACAATTGGCTCTTTGAACGTTGCCATCCAAGAAAATGGCTACAAGGTTATCACAAAATGGTACAGGACTCTGTCGCGTATCCACAAATTCTCCCCTAATATTCCTGATACCTGCTGGAGATGGGGGTTAGGGGTGGGAACTATGCTTCATGTGTGGTGGGATTGCGTGAACATTCAACCCTTTTGGAGGGAGGTTCACGGTCTCATCTCACATATCACTACCTACACTTTGGACTACACCCCGTCCCAATTTCTCCTACACCTCACATCGCTACCCAAAAAAGATTACTTCAAATCATTGGCGATGCATATGGTTAATGCCGCTAGACTTTGTATACCCAGACATTGGCGCTCCACCAACATTCCAACAGTCAGGGAATGGTTTGCACGGATTTCCTCCATAAAAGAAATGGAGGAACTAATCTTCACCTCACAAGACAGGATGCATACATTTTCAACCACATGGGCCTGCTGGTCTCATTTTGTTACTACTGTACGATACCTTCAGTACGTATCGTAGGGATACATGTAGAGTGTAACAGCGTCTTAATCGACATTTTGTGGGGGGGGGGCAGGTGCGGATCCACTCACCCTTCCCCTCTCACTTCCTTCATCCCTACTCCCCACCTAAGGTTCATTCCCCCTTCACCCCCCTTCCCCCACCTCCCCCCCTCTTTTTTTTTTTTCTTTTTTCTCTCTTCTCTTTTCTTTCTCTCTTTCTCTTCTTCCCTTTCTTTATTCTCTTTTCCCCCAGATTGACACTTAGTCCTCATTCTGTCAGGATACATTGTAATCTAGACGGTGAACATACTCGAGTGACTGTTCCCTGCCCTTTCCGCAGTTTAACCAGGGGGGGGGGGGGAACAATAGAAATTAAGATCCTCCGCCCACATACGCTTAATTACAATTTTATGTCTCAGTAATGTTCACTTATTCTCAGTTAGGATCTTTATGTTGTATCGTGACATACATACTCTTCATATGATTCTGTTAAATGATGTGTTGTGACAATACTCTTGTTCTGTATGTCTTGTCTTACCCTTTTGAAATAAAAAATTTTTTTGTGGAAAAAAAAAGAAAAGAAACCCAAGGTATTCCCGGTACATAAAATCATGACAGATTTAGTACTTAGGGAGTGTGAGGAACCAGACGAGAGACCCTTCTTTTCAAGTAGTCTGAAAACAAGATTTCCCTTTATTGAGGACCCCAACCCAGTCTGGAATCAATCCCCTAAGCTAGATGCCCCCCTAGGAAAAGTGTCAAAACACTCAGATTTGGTCTTTGAGGACATGGGGCACTTGGGGGACCCCATGGACAAAAGAGGCAATGTAATCTTAAAAAGATCATGGGACACTGCGATGGAAAACCTCAGACCAGCACTGGCAACAAATTGAGTAGCCCGAAATTCTAATTTTGGTTAAAGCAACTACAAGAGCATATGACGGCGGGTACCCCTAGGACGGAGCTGTTAAAATCCTTCCCCGTGCTCTTTAAAACAGTAGGCTTTATTGTAGATGCCTCGGAGGAATCTGTAAAACTATCAGCCAGAGCAGCCTCATTATCTGTAGCAGCCAGGAAAACCCTTTGGCTCAAAACCTGGCTGAGGGACACAGCCTCTAAGTTACTCTTATGTAACGTTCCTTTTTCAGGCAAGTTTCTTTCTGGCACCCACTTAGATGAAGCCTTAGATCGTACAGCTGAGATTTGACAGTTAATCTCACAAGAAGAATGGTCACTAGACCCAACGGTGTTTGTGGAAATAGTTTCCAAGTGGGGCCTTCCAGAGATCGACTTATTTGCCAACAAAGCAAACACCAAACTACAAAGTTTTTTTCTCGCTGAACCCAAAAGATCAGCCAGTGGCAGTCGATACCCTCCAAAGTGTATGGACTTTTAGGCGTTGTTATGCCTTCCCACCTCTATATCTGATCCCAAGAGTCCTCTCCAAATTCAGGACAGAACAGACATCTTTTATCCAAATAGCCCCTTTTTGGCCAAAGAGGGCCTGGTTTTCACTTCTGCTATCATTAGCGAATTGACCATCTTGGATGTTACCTTTCAGTCAGAACCTGCTATATATATTAGAGGATATTGGACGATAGAGTCATTCTCAAAACTAGTCAAGCATTTATCCCAAACGTTGTTTCTACCTTTCACAGAAGTCAGGATATAGTGCTACCTTCCTTCTGTAGTAAACCATCAAATAGCAAGGAAGAACTACACCAACTAGATGTCAGGAGATGTCTCATAGGCTATCTGGAAGCTACCAAGAGCTTCAGATCATCAGAGGCCCTGTTTATCCTCTTTTCAGGACAAAAGAGGCCATGTAATCTTAAAAAGATCATGGAACACTGTGATGGAAAACCTCAGACCAGCGCTGGCAACAACTTGCGTAGCCCGAAATTTTAATTTTGGTTAAAGCAACTACAAGAGCATGACAGCGGGTACCCCTAGGACAGAGATGTTAAAATCCTTCCACATGCTCTTTAAAGCAGTAGGTTTTATTGCAGATGCCTGGGAGGAATCTGTAAAACTATCAGCCAGAGCAGCCTCATTATCTGTAGCAGCCCGGAGAACCCTTTGGCTCAAAACCTGGCCGAGGAACACAGCCTCTTACGCTTATGTAGTGTTCCTTTTTCAGGCAAGTTTCTTTCTGGCACCCACTTAGATGAAGCCTTTAGATCGTACAGCTGATAGGAAAAATTCCTTTCCTGTTAGTAAAAAATAATTTCCCAGAAAAAAAATTTGTCGCTATAAAGGACAAAGGAGAACACAGAATAAGGGAAAGCCAAAAATCACTGGTCTGCCCAGAAAGGCAGGCAAAAGTCAAATGTGCTTTTAAACCCTCCTGACAAAAATCCCAAACCACAGTGATACCAGCTGCCAAGTGGGAGGAAGATTGGAGAATTTCCTTCCACAGTGGAAAAAACTAACCTCCAACAGTTTTGTAAGGGGAGTGATCGAGAGAGGATATGCCTTATGGGGCGTACACACGGTCGGACTTTTCAGCTACAAAAGTCCGACAGCCTGTCCGACAGACTTTCGACGGACTTTCGACGGACTTGCGGCGGACTTTCTAACGAACAGACTTGCCTACACACGATCACACAAAAGTCCGTCGAATTCTTACGTGATGACGTACACCGGACTAAAATAATGAAGTTGATAGCCAGTAGCCAATAGCTGCCCTAGCGTGGGTTTTTGTCCGTCAGACTAGCATACAGACGAGCGGATTTTTCGACCGGACTCGAGTCCGTCGGAAAGATTTGAAGCATGTTTCAAATCTAAAGTCCGTCGGATTTGAGGCTGAAAAAGTCCGTTGAAAGTCCGGAGAAGCCCACACACGATCGGATTACCAGCCAGCTTTAGTCCGTCAGCATCCGTTGGACTTTTGTAGACGAAAAGTCCGACCGTGTGTACGCGGCATTAGAGTTCAACCAAAGACCTCCCGCAAGAGTATTGATTACTCAATTATCCAGGGATCCAGCAAAAGCTTAGGCATTACCACAACTCATAGGGGAACTAGTAGACCAAAAAGTCCTAATGCCAGTTCCCAAATAGGAAGAAGGAAAGGGTTTTTACTCGCACGCATTTTTGGTGCAGGAACCTTCAGGCAAATACCACCTGATCTTCAACCTAAAGCCATTAAACATAGCCATACAGTACAAAAAATTCCAAATGCAGTCAATCTACTCTGTCAGGATTCTCCTTCAAAAGGAACACCTATCTGCACATTCCCATCAGGGAAAGCTCATAAAAATGTCTCCGCATATCAATACAGATAGACCTTTTTCCCTATCACTTTCAAAGCTGAACCTTACCCTTCGGCCTCTCCTCATCTCCGAGGATCTTTACCAAGATCCTGGCAGAAGCCCTGGCACCACTATGACTGCAAGTCATAACAATTATTCCATACTTAGTCGACTTCCTGTTCATACCACCAATAAAACAGAAACTACTAAAAGAACTAATAGTTGTACAACAGTGGTTATCCCAGCTAGGATGGATCATCAACAGGGGGAAATTGAATCTCTCTCCCTCGCAAGAAATCCTGTTCCTAGGTTACACGATCAGTTCAAAAGAACAAAAAATAATACTCCCACAAGAAAAGGTCAATCGCATGGGACAACGGATAGCACAAATACAGACAAATCTCCCATTTACAAAAAAGAGAAATAATGTCAGTTTTAGGACTTATGATGTCCTCCATACCGGCAGTCTTTGGGGCCAGATTTCACCAAAGACCACTCCAGTCCTTCCTCCTACAAAATTTCTGGGGAAAAGACTTAGAGGACAAGGTGTATCTCCCAGAAAAAAACAAAGCAAGCCCTTTGGTGGAGAAACCAAATCAATCTACAAGAGGGCCTGCTTTTGACCTTCCCGAATGCACGCATATTGACTATAGATGCCAGCAGTCAGGGATGGGGGGCCCATTTAGAAGGGTAATGGGCGCAGGGTACTTGGACTCAACTAGAGAAACAACACTCATCCAACTACAAGGAACTCAAACCTATAGCCAGAGGAATCTTAGCATTCCAAAGTCAGCTCAGAGGCCAACATATACATGTCAGATCGGACAGTACAACCTCGGTAGTGTACCTAAACAAACAAGGAGGGACCAGAAGTCCCATCTTGATGAGTATAGCACAGGAAATACTCTCCTGGGCAGAGGAAAATCTGGAATCTTTCGGCAATCCATCTCAAAGGAGTGCAGAACAACCTAGCCAATTTTTTGAGCAGACAGTTAATCCCACAAGAAGAATGGTCACTAGACCCAACAGTGTTTGTGGAAATGGTTTCCAAGTGGGGCCTTCCAGAGATCGACTTATTTGCCAACAAAGCAAACACCAAACTACAAAGTTTTTTCTCGTTGAACCCAAAAGATCAGCGGTGGCAGTCGATACCCTCCAGAGTGCATGGACTTTTAGGCTATGTTATGCCTTCCCACCTCTATATCTGATCCCAAGAGTCCTCTCCAAATTCAAAACAGAAGAGACATCCTTTATCCAAATAGCTCCTTTTTGGCCAAAGTGGGCATGGTTTTCACTTCTGCTATCATTAGCGAATCGACCACCTTGGATGTTACCTTTCAGTCGGAACCTGCTATATATATATTAGACGATATTGGACGATAAAGTCATTCTCAAGACTGGCCAAGAATTTATCCTCAAAGTTGCTTCTACCTTTCACAGAAGTCAGGATATAGTGCTACCTTCCTTCTGTAGTAAACCATCAAATAGCAAGGAAGAACTACACCAACTAGATGTCAGATGTCTCATAGGCTATCTGGAAGCTACCAAGAGCTTCAGAACATCAGAGGCCCTGTTTATCCTCTTTTCAGGAAATCAGAAAGGTAAACAAGCTTCTAAAGGGACAATAACTAGGTGGATAAAGATGGCCATCGCAGAAGGGTACAAAACTTTACACTTGGACCCTCCACAAGGCTTGAATGCACGCTCCACAAGGGCGTTAACCATGTCCTGGGCGGAAAGACCCGGCGCTACCCCGGAGCAGATATGTAAGGCCGTCACGTGGTTAAGCATGTCTACGTTCATTTGACACTATCGATTGGACGTTTTAAGTGATCAAGATCAAGCATTTGGGAGGAAAGTCCTCCAAGTAGTGCTCCCCCCCTAAAAATGTAGTGAGTACTTCTTCATCCTCTCAAGGGCTGTCCTGGAAGATGACTGGGGGAAAAACAGAGTTAGACTTACCTGTTACTCTGTTTCCAGGAGTGTTCCAGGACAGCACGTTCCCATTCTTGGTATGTATAAAAGGAATTGCATGTATGCTTTAACTGTATTTCAGCTCCATCCTTCAGTTCTCGGATAAAACTGACCAGATGCCTGAGTGACCGCCTTTTAAAGAGCTGGAGGTTTCCTTTCCGGGGAGGAGCTCCATCTCTCAAAACTGTCCTGGAAGACTCCTGGAAACAGCATTACCGGTAAGTCTAATGCCGCATATAGATGATTGGAATTTCCGACGACAAATGTTGAATGTGAACTTGTTGTCAGAAGTTCCGACTGTTTGTAGGCTCCATCGGACATTTGTTGTTGGCGTTTCCGACAACAAAATTTGAGAGCTGGTTCTCAAATTTTCCAAATTGGAAAAATTCTGTGAGCCACAATGATCTTATGCCTTGCTTGTGCTACCTCCAGCTGCATGCGCTAATCACGCTTCATATAACGTGCATAGGATAAATTTACAAGTTATGCGCTGCGCTTGGGTAACCCCAAAAACAAAATTAATAATAACCAACTCTGTGCTTACTAGTGCGATAATATTAAATACAAATAATATGAATGTTGAATAAATAAACAAGGTGTGAAAAAACAAGTGCTTGTTACACCATAAATGAGTGCTTAATAGTGCTTGTTACACCATACATAGTGTCTTAATCAACATAAAAAGTGCTTAGTGCTCAATATAAAGTATCCTGCTTTTTTTAAATGAAAAAATTAATAAATAATAAATAATGAAAAAAAGTTCTCTTTGGCACTCTAAATAGTGCGTGCAAATAATGTCCAGCAGTGATAATAAAACAACGTGTGCAGGTGGTGTTCAGCTGTGACAACAATCCAACATCATGTCGAAGATATCCTGAGTGCTGCAAAACATGCTCCTGTGCTCCTTCGTGACCCCCTTAAGCTAATGTGCTCACCTCAGAGCGTGTGACTCAGCTTCTACCCTGAGTCCAAATACGCTTTGGAGTCACCCCTGGGCTCAGTCTCAGTGTCTGCTGCACTCCTCCAGCTGGAAACAATGTGGCTCCATACGTATAAATGAAAAGGAAACTATATAGTGTAATATAGTCAAAATACTTTTATCAAAAGAAAACGCTCCCCACACCGGGGTACTCACATGGCACTGGTGCGTCAGTGCACCATACTAGAACGGCTTTCTATGCAAAATCACTGGATGTTTGGTGCAGTATGCTGTGCTGGGACAGCGCTGGTGTAAAGTCTGTGTCAGTCTCTCCGTCCTGGCCCCTCCCCTACGTGTCTTCGACACAGGGATCACGTGTCATCATCAGGGGGATAATATATATATGAGCACATTAGCTTAAGGGGGTCACGAAGGAGCACAGGAGCATGTTTTGCAGCACTCAGGATATCTTCGGCATGATGTTGGATTGTTGTCACAGCTGAACACCACCTGCACGCATTGTTTTATTATCACTGCTGGACATTATTTGCACGCACTATTTAGAGTGCCAAAGAGAACTTTTTTCATTATTTATTATTTATTAATTTTTTCATTTTAAAAAAGCAGGATACTTTATATTTTGCACTAAGCACTTTTTATGTTGATTAAGACACTATGTATGGTGTAACAAGCACTATTAAGCACTAATTTATGGTGTAACAAGCACTTGTTTTTTCACACCTTGTTTATTTATTCAACATTCATATTATTTGTATTTAATATTATCGCACTAGTAAGCACAGGTTATTATTAATTTTGTTTGTGGGGTTACCCAAGCGCAGCGCATAACTTGTAAATTTCTCAAATTTTCCGACAACAAAATCCGTTGTTGGAAATTCCAATCGTGTTTACACAATTCTGACATACAAAATTCCACGCATGCTTGGAATCCACCAGAAGAGCCGCACTGGCTATTGAACTTCATTTTTCTCGGCTCGTCGTACGTGTTGTACGTCACCACGTTCTTGATGTTCGGAATTTCCGACAACATTTGTGCGACTGTGTGTATGCAAGACAAGTTTCAGCCAACATTCGTCGGAAATAAATCCACGGTTTTGTTGTCGGAAAATCCTATTGTGTGTACATAGCATAACCCTGGTTTTTAATTGTATATTATTTTTCCATAATAAACGTTGATACCATTTTAACAAATATGTAATGCTAAACTCAGAATCAAGTTGTGCATAGGGGGAAAAAGACAAACAAACTTATCCAAGTAAGCAATGTGCTGTAATTATTAAAGTGGACCATCAGTCATTTCAGTCATTAACTTTGGATAGTAAAACATTTTTTTTTCTGCCAGTAAATACAGCCCCCTTCCTGTTTCTTGTCTGGTAAAAAGCTTAGACTTATGACATAATGCACATCTCTCTTACTCTCAGAGTTTGCCAGGAAGGTAAGGGGGATAAGTCATAAGAGGGTCAATGAGAGCTGCAGAGCTGGAGGTGTTCCTCTGGATGTCTGTGTAAATCCAGGAAGTGAACAGGCAGCAGCTTCAGCTGCCCACATTTAAAATAGTTGCAGCCAGACTCAGTGGAGGGATATTTCTGCAGCATATTTGGCAAGTAAAGAATCACAGTGTATATAAAATAATATGCAAAGTGGTTGGAGGGAAGCTTCAGAATGGCTAAGATGTTTTCATTACAATTTATGTGAGCAGACTGCAGTTCCTCTTTAAGATATGGCTGTAGTAAACCTACATGGAAGGATCAGTATGTACTATTATCATATGATAAATGTGGTTTAATGTAGAAAAATTTAAAATAATGCATTTGGGTGGCAAAAGTATGAATGCAATCTATACATCTAGGGGAATCTAGGATGGAAAAGGACCTGGGGGTCCTAGTAGATGATTGGCTCAGCAATGGCATGCAATGCCAAGCTGCTGCTAACAAAGCAAACAGAATATTGGCATGCATTAAAAAAGGGATCAACTCCAGAGATAAAACAATAATTCTCCCGCTCTACAAGACTCTGGTCCGGCCGCACCTAGAGTATGCTGTCCAGTTCTGGGCACCAGTCCTCAGGAAGGATGTACTGGGGAAATGGAGCGAATACAAAGAAGGGCAACTAAGCTAATAAAGGGTCTGGAGGATATTAGTTATGTGGAAAGGTTGTGAGCACTGAACTTCTTCTCTCTGGAGAAGAAACGCTTGAGAGAGGATATGATTTCAATTTATAAATACCGTACTGGTGACCCCACAATAGGGATAAAACTTTTTTGCGGAAGGGAGTTTAACAAGACATGTGGCCACTCAATAAAATTTAAATAAAAGAGGTTTAATCTTAAACTTCGTAGAGGGTTCTTTAGTGTAAGAGTGGCAAGGATGTGGAATTCCCTTCCACAGGCGGTGGTCTCAGCAGGGAGCATCGATAGTTTAAAAGAACTATTAGATAAGAACCTGAACAACCGCAACATACAGGGATATACAATGTAATACTGACATATAATCACACACATAGGTTGGACTTGATGGACTGGTGTCTTTTTTCAACCTCACCTACTATGTAACTATGTAACTGTGAACAGAATTGGTATTGGAATAAGAAGTCTCACAATTTTTCAACTCACAAGCATTTCTTTAGATGACAAGCACCTTATGAAAGAAAGATAAAACACCAAGTTCTTAAATACATTGCAAGGGCTGCCTTACAACATGCAACCAGCTTTGTACAATTTTGACTTATACGCTTTACAGACTTCTTGGGGGGTATTATTAGACCAGTTATATTGGTAGAAAAATAAGGATTCTTGGAAATGTCAATTACTGTATACCATTACATAAGTTGCAAAAAAGCAACATTTTATTTTTTTGGTAGTTCTGAAAATGTGTGGCTGCAGATTAAAATGGAAAAATATTTTAATAATTCACTTGAAAATACAGTGGGGATGGAAAGTATTCAGACCCCTTAAATTTTTCACTCTTTGTTTTATTGTAGCCATTTGCTAAAATCATTTAAGTTCATTTTTTTTCCTCATTAATGTACACACAGCACCCCATATTGACAGAAAAACACAGAATTGTTTTTCATATTTATTAAAGAAAAACTGAAATATCACATGGTCCTAAGTATTCAGACCCTTTGCTGTGACACACATATATTTAACTCAGGTGCTGTCCATTCTTCTGATTTTACTTGAGATGGTTCTACACCTTCATGTGAGTCCAGCTGTATTTGACTATACTGATTGGACTTGATTAGGAAAGCCACACACCTGTCTATATAAGACCTTACAGCTCACAGTGCATGTCAGAGCAAATGAGAATAATGAGGTCAAAGGAACTGCCTGAAAAGCTCAGAGACAGAATTGTGGCAAGGCACAGATCTGGCCAAGGTTACAAAAAAATTTCTGCTGCACTTAAAGATGGAGTCCACCTGAAAAAAAATTATTAAAAGCCAGCAGCTACAAATACTTCAGCTGCTGACTTTTAATAAACGGACACTTACCTGTCCAGGGGTCCAGCGATGTCGGCAGCCAAAGCCGAGCAATAGCTTGGCTCTCGGATGCTGCCGCAGCCATTCTCTGTGAGGGAATAAGGAAGTGAAGCATTGCAGCTTCACTTCCCGGTTCCCTACTGCACATGCGCAAGTCCCGCTGCCCGTCCTAAGTAGTTCCCGCTATCTCCTGGTACCTGTGTGTTTCCCAGGAGACATAGACAGCCGGGGGGTACGGGAGGGGGCGTGACTCCCGGGGGAGTCTATTCCCGGAAGTGGGTGCAGATACCTGTCTAATACAGGTATCTGCACTCCCCTCCCCCCTGAAAGGTGCCAATTGTGGCACTGGAGGGGGGGAGGAATCAGATGAGCTTAGGACCATGTGATATTTCAGTTTTTCTTTTTCAATAAATCTGCAAAAATGTCAACAATTATGTGTTTTTCTGTCAATATGGGGTGCTGTGTGTACATTCATGAGGGAAAAAATGAACTTAAATGATTTTAGCAAATGCCTGCAATATAACAGTGAAAAATTTAAGGGGGTCTGAATACTTTCCGTCCCCACTGTATGTGCTGTATCAGTTTTCTAATTAAACTGTTTTTTTTTTTTTTCTTTTTAAGGGACAACCGTGCTTTCATTAAAAAAAAAAAAATCTGAATATAAATGATGTAGCTGTGGGCTTATTTTCAAGTAATAAATGGATGCCATGAATCCCTAGAATAGTATTTGTTCATTGTTTTAAGAGCCTCCCATGCTGTGTCTGTAATCTGCAGACAAGTGGGCAGAGTCTACCTCACATTGACCATTATTCTCTACAAGCCAGCATTAGCCAGACCCTTTCACTTGCCTGCAATTTGTAGAAAAAAAACTGTTTCTATTCATATGAGCAGCACCATGGGAGACTTACAATCTTGCAGGCATTTTTTTTTTGTACTAAAATATAGCTGTTTCTTTAAGGGTACATCTGGGTAGTTGCTGTTATATTGTGTTTTTTGTCACTCACCATAAGGTAAAAAAGTTAAGAAGTGGACACATATTGTGATCACATGGCTTTTGTTTATCAACAACACATTCATTAATCCCCTGTTCTCAAATGATTTTGTAAATGATTGTTGATAAACCAAAGCACATTTACCATAGCAATGTTTTATCAGGATGTGATATGCCGTTGTTATTTACGTAATAGCATGTCATGCAGCATTTGAGTGTTTTGATCTAAGCGCATCATGCTTTAAAAGCAAGTATGTTTTTACAAATTTTGCTGCAAGTTGAATTTAAAGGGCAACTTCAAAAAATTTAGCTTAACAAAAAAATCCGCATTTTTGCCCATCATCCTGTTTGCCATGCCTTATTTTCAAAAATCAGTAGAATAAATTGTGAATTTTTTGTTTTTTAAAATATATTTTATTTAACTGCACTATGATAGTGTTTTACATTAATGCCACGTACACGCGGTCGGACTTTTCAGCTACAAAAGTCCGACAGCCCGTCCGACAGACTTTCGACAGACTTTCGACAGACTTTCGACGGACTTTTGGCAGGCTTTCAGCAGACTTTCTAACGACTGGACTTGCCTACACACGATCACACCAAAGTCCCACGGATTCGTACGTGATGATGTACACCGGATTAAAATAAGGAAGTTGATAGCCAGTAGCAAATAGCTGCCCTAATGTGGGTTTTTGTCTGTCGGACTAGCATACAGACGAGCGGATTTCTGGGTCCAGCGGAGTTATGACGTAAAGATTTGAAGCATGTTCCAAATCGAATGCCCCGTACACACGGTTGGACATTGATCGGACATTCCGACAACAAAATCCTAGGATTTTTTCCCGACGGATGTCTTGCATACACACGGTCACACAAAGTTGTCGGAAAATCCGATCATTCTGAACGCAGTGACGTAAAACACATACATCGGGACTATAAACGGGGCAGTAGCCAATAGCTGTCATCTCTTTATTTATTCAGAGCATGCGTGGCGCTTTGTGCGTCGGATTTGTGTACAACGGATTTAGTTGTCATAAAATTTTATAGCCTGCTCTCAAACTTTGTGTGTCGGAAAATCCGATGGAAAATGTGTGATGGAGCCCACACACGGTCGGAATTTCCGACAACAAGGTGCTATCACACATTTTCCGTCGGAAAATCCAACCGTGTGTACAGGGCATAAAGTCCGTCAGATTTGCGACTGGAAAAGTCCACTGAAGGTCCGGTGAAGCCCACACACGATCGGATTGTCTGCCGGATTTGGTCCGTCGGCGTCCATCGGACAAGTCCGGTCGAAAAGTCCAACCATGTGTACGCGGCATTGGTGATCCGAAAAAAAAGATCCTCTTACCCATTCTATTACAACTTTCTAGCAAAATGATAAGACGCGACTATGACAATTTAAACTTTGTGTTTGGAAAGTATCACTTGTTTTGTTGCCTTCTTCAGTACAAGATAATAAGAGTTTCACCATGCATTATTTATTTTAGTATTGGGGAAATTACAGTGCTTAACCCACGGGTCTAAATTCTCATACATAACCGCTCCAACTCTTGATGATTAGTCGTTCTATATTTGGGTTGGTCATGGAGGACACTGCTGTCTGATAATCAGCCATAGAGAAGGCTTGCTCCTAAATGCTGCAGTGGGAAGTAGGCATTGCATACACTTGCTACACAGTCAGGTTGACCTTTGGTACACCACCTTATGCTAGCGCTGGGAACTACTATATTATTGAAGGTCCTCAAATCAAGATATGCATCATTCACATACAAAGGTGGGTTTGCTCTGATGTCTACCTGCCTTGTGCTGCATTGTTTCTTTAGCATTCTAATGAGACGGGCATTTCCCTGAATCTAGACACAGTCCATGAGTAGTATACTCTAATTTTTACAGGTCCATTCACTAACCTGTCTAATAATGATACTATAATTAAAATGAAAGTGAGTGTAACTCCACTCTAAAATGTATACATGTTAGATATTTAAACTTTGCATGTTACTATGAGAAACTGTATATTGTGTAACTGTATAACAGGTGTTTTAAAAAGCTAAGATCTGTTACAAAAGCTTTCTGTGGGTATACTCTTAAATATACTAGTGTGTATACATTACTTATTGCAACTTAGTCTATTTTTAAAGTCTGTAAAAGCATGAGGTAATAAGGAAGCAATCATATTTGATAAGTTTGTTTTTACTGCTTGCGCAGTTGTTATGCACTGTACAAATATTCATTTCGCTAGTGTAGTCCTGAGGGGATGGTAATTGTTGGCCCAGAAAATCCATTCCAGCTTACTGATAATTTTTCAAAGATCGATCATCCCTAGTGGTTTCTACACAGCTTAGGGATAGCTCTTTAACATACCGTTATTGGCTGGATGGTGCAATAATCATCTCCTATACATGAGTTGTCTAAGGGTTTTTATAACCAGTTTAAAGGAGAAATAGGGCCGAAGCTCTTTTGGCACTACATCTCATGAGGGTCACAGAGGTGCACTTAGTTCCACACTCCTGTGACCCAGATTCAGCTGACAGTTGGTTAAAACTCCCTGCTGTCTGACATCACTCAGCCAATCCAGGCGCTGGTGGGATCCCGACTTTAATGTCAGGATGCGCCCAGATGCCTGAACAGCAGCTGACTCAGCCTCACAGTGTTGAAAGCCTGAGTCAGTCACTGGAGGGGCAGAACACAAAGTCGGTGACTCCGTGCATTCTGGCTTATATATCTGTCCCCCACTGCCTCTACACCAACCTCTACAAAAACCGCTGATCGCTCAGTTCTCAGTGTAGAGGAAGTGGGGGACAGATGGAGAATCATATCCACCTAAGTGAGTATGTATGTTTGTGATTTTGAAAACTCACACTTTTCTTTTAATCCCTCCCAGTCCAAAGGCCAGTATGATGTTTGGAAGAGAGTCGGCTCATTTACCCTAGAAAGCAGTATTGAACATTTCCGACTATCAAGTGCTTGTTATTCCTTAGAGGTTTCAAAAATTGCGGAAAAATATCTGCAAGACTTGTTCAGTCCTTCCCTGTTCTCAAATATCAAATCTGTTACACAATTCACAATGTGGTTCTCAGTGGAATTTCCACTTTCATTTATTTATTTTTCTTTCTTTTTTACTTTACTGATTAAAGTGTTTTTTTGTTTTATATTAAAGTATGTACAGTATCTTAGTTTTTAAGCATGCCATTTTTAAAAAATATGAAATATGTTGAAAATAGAAGGCGTTACTCTGCTACTATTTGTATATAATACATGCAGATATGTTAATCATAATAAATCATTTCATAGAAATCACTCTTTGATTTCCAAATACTGTCATGAAAAAAAATGAAACCTCCTGTACAAGTGGATGGTTAACATAACATGCAACAGATGGCTTACTTCATTTTTATAACATTACAGTTGGTTTTGTCCTACTGTAATGGCAAAATCTGTATTTGCGCTTGTAAAATAGAAAACATTTAAATAAAGATTCCTATGAATAAGGGCCTGGGTGTCTTTGATGATTTATTTATTTTATTGTAAAGTGAGTTTGTCTTCTAAAAATCACAAAGTTTTGTGGTGCGGCTGCCCTTGATCAGTTTTATTAAACAGATTGTTGTAAACCAAAATGTTAGTTTATGTGGTTTTATCTTCATGTGACTCACCTGAATTTTAAGGGTAAGATCTAATTAAATGATAATACAAAAAAAAAAAAAAAACCTATATGATCTGCATTCACAGCATGGACTCTACAGGTCATGAACCCTTTTATATTTTCTAGGTGTGAAGCCCTGCTTCAATTTTTATATATCCATTGTACAGAGCATGCCTGTGCTGTCCTAGCAAAGCATCCTTTATTCATTACTGCAGCAATTCAGGTCCTTTTCTACCCATTGCAGGTGCCCGGCTTAAGTGAAAGAAGAATGTTAACCACTTGCCCTCCAGCTCACATAGACATACGGCGGCAATGTGGCTCCCTACCGCTAATCGCCATACCTGTAAGGCAGCTTCTTAAAGAGTGGGGGACCCGATGCACGTGGCCATTGGGCACGATTGCTGCCGGCCACAAGCGATCGCGGGCACGAGAGCCAGAACTGGGATTTGTGTATGTAAACACACAAATCCTCGTTCTGACAGGAGAGGAGATGTTCGTAGTAATTGCGAACAGTGATATGTCTCCTCCCCCAGTCAGTCCCATCCCCCTACAGTTATGCCATGTACACACGAGCGAACTTTTGACGGACTGAACTCCGAAAGACTTTTTGACGGACTTTCGACGGACTTCCGATGCAATGGACTTGCCTACACACGATCACACCAAAGTCCGACTGATTCGAATGTGATGACGTACGACCGGACTAGAATAGGGAAGTTCATAGCCAGTCGCTGCCCTTGCCTCGTTGTTCATCCATCGGACTAGCATACAGATGAACAGATTTTTCGACCGGACTCAAGTCCATCGGAAAGATTTGAAACATGTTCTATTTCTAAAGTCCGTCTGATTTTTCGACAGCAAAGGTCCGATGAAGCCCACACACGATTGAATTGTCCGGCGGATTCGTTCCGTCAGACCTTTGCTGTCAAAGTCCGGTCGTGTGTACACGGCATCAAACACTCATGAGGGAACACATTTAACCCTTTGATTTCCCCCTAGTGTTAATCCCTTCCCTATCAGTGACATTTACACAGTAATCCGTGCATTTTTATAGCACTGATCGCTATGTTAGTGGTCCCAAAAAAGTGTTAAAGGTGTCCGATCTGTCTGCCACAATGTTGCAGTCCCGCTAAAAATTGCAGATCACCGCCATTACTAGTAAAAAATAAATAATAAAAATGCTATAAAAATGCCATAGATCTATCCCCTATTTTGTAGACGCGATAACATTTGCGCAAACCAATCAATATATGCTTATTGCAATTTACTTTTTTTTACCGAAAATATGTAGAAGAATACATATTGGCCTAAACTTATGAAGACATTTGTTTTTTTTTTTAAATTGGGGATATTTATTATAGCAAAAAGTAAAAATTTTTTTTTTTTCTAAATTGTCGGTCTTTTTTTGTTTACAGTGCAAAAAATAAATACAGCAGAGATGAGCAAATACCACCAAAAGAAAGCTCTATTTGTGAGAAAAAAAGGACATCAATTTTGTTTGTGTACAGCGTCGCACGACAGCGCAATTGTCAGTTAAAGCAATGCAGTGTCGTATCGCAAAAAATGATCTGGTCATTAAGGGGGCAAATTCTTCCGGGGCTGAAGTGGTTAAGTGAAGCACCACTTTCTGGTTCCTTTAAAAGCAGTTTGAAAGAGTTCTTAGTGAATGACTCCATTATTCAGCCTTAGTGTTTGGAACACAGCCCAGAATCAAACAGTGGGACAGAGCATCTGCATTTCCTGTCTGGGCACTTGGCTTGTGCTTGATAGTAATGCTGTAAGCTTGCATGACCAAGAGACATTGTATTTTGACAAAAAAGCAGCAAAGATGGCACAAACTTGCTTGTTATTCACATGGGCAGGCTGGATTTATATTGCTGTTGTGTACATTATGGATTATATTATAATAACTACATTTTATTTGATGTTCACTAGAGCCTGCCTCTGTAGTGTGTGTGTGTGTGTGTGTATGTGTATATATATATATATATATATATATATATACATATATATATATATATATATATATATATTACACTAAAGTGTTTTTTAGTCAAGATGATGCTGGCTTTGGCAGGTAAGCTAATGCCCTGTAAACACGACCGGTTTTCCCGTCAGAATAAACTCCGACGGAATTCCGCTCAAGCTGTCTTACTTACACACCGTCACACCAAATTCTGACCGTCCAGAATGTGGTGACGTACAACACGTAGGACGGGACTAGAAAACGGAAGTTCAATAGCCAGTAGCCAATAGCTTCCGTCTCGTACTTGCTTCAGAGCATGCGTTGTTTTTGGTACGTTGGAACAGCATACAGACGAGCGGTTTTCCCGAATTGGAATTGGTTCAGTCAGAAAAATTTAGAACATGTTCTCTTTCTAGGTCCGTCAGAATTTTCAATGTAAAAAGTCCGATGGGGCATACACGTGATCAGAATATACGATGAAAAGCTCCCGCCGGACTTTTTCTGTCGGACATTCCGCTCGTGTGTACATGGCATAACTCTTTCAATCTAAAGATCCCTGTCTACATTTTTGGTCTACAGATGTAGACTTTTAATATATAACGGCAATAGCAGGCAGAGTTTAGTTACACATTGAACCTAAAGTACAAGTTTAGTCTGATCCCACCTGCTGGCACGACTGCGCTCACCACGGTACACTTTTTCATCTTTGTTGGGACAGTCCAAAGATTAGCACTTTTTTTGGATTCAATACTTCCCTGGATCCAGAAAACGTCCGTACGACCAGTTGACTATACCCCACTTCAGTTTCTGTTTCATGGAACAGAAACTGCTGGTCTTCATTAAGGACATATAAAAAGAGTGTAACCCCTCACTTGCTGAATGCTGCTAAATGCCTGATCCCAAGATATTGGAAAAAGGTAGCATGTCTAACATTAGCTGATTGGAAGAAAGAAGTAAACTGCATCATGAAAGCTGAACGTTGGGTACTCACTACTAAGGACCAGTTGGATCACTTCCGCGATACCTGGTCGGGATGGATGTATTATTCTGAAGAGATCCCTGCAGTAATGCCCCTCCAAAACTGAGCAGCCAACTCACTTTGGCCTCTTTCCTTGTCCTTCTTCCCCCTTTCCCCTTTTTTGGATTCAGATGTCTCTGTATAATTTTAGTTGAAGCAGATGCTCCAGATCACTTCTTAGATCTTACGTCTCAAGGTTTTTACCCCCTGACTTCCCACTCCCCCCCTTCATTTCTTTATTGTTTTGTTTGAGAGAGGTACTAGTCCCATGTGGTACAATTATTATGAACTGACAACTCTGGATTAGGATGAAGTTTCCTTCCTTTGGGTATGCTCACTCAGTGCACAGGTTAGATCTCGATGTGTATGTCTATTGATGTACTTTGTGTGGCCTAGGCGCAAAATCTGGTGTTGTGCATTCCACCCTGTAGATCTATTTTCATGGATAGCATTTGGACTATTGCCTCTTGTTTGTTTCTTCAATCACCAATATTGACACTTGTACGTTGTTTTTTTTTCTTTTACAATATTGTTCTGTATAAAAGTCTCTATAAATAAAGATTTTTTTTTAAAAAAGGACAAGTTTAGCTACCCCCCTACAAGTCTGTACTTATGTCCTCTGAGCGCTGTAGCCTCCTGTGCTGTCTGCTGTCCAGCCAATGAAAATCTTGGTAAATATGTTGTTCACTTTGAAAGGGAATATTTCCTTAGCTTAGTGAATGGAGTCAAGTTCTGCTGACTTCTATCATCCAATCAAGTGCAAGCAAAAACACTGGTTTTATTTTCTTTGCATGTGATCAGGTATTCCTGAAGTTTCACTGCATTCATTACCTATGCCTGTTAGGGCCGTCTTTAACGCAGGGAAAATAGGGCAGTTGCCCTGGGCCCAATCATTGTTGGGGGGCCTAAAGCAGCTGCCAATTGAGCCCGCGCTGCTGCCCGCCGGAGTTACGCCACTTGTTAGCTGCTCACTACTGTCAGTTGTAAAAACAGAAGTGCTGCTTCTGTATTTACAGGTGATAGTGCTCCTCTCTCGCCAGCTATGCAGATCCCTCTCTGCTCTACACATCTTTATATGACAGCAGAGGAGTGAAAGACAAGGAGCGAGGGGAGCTCTGAACTGGAATATGGGGTTAGACCTTTGTACGTAGGAGGATGGAGAACTTGGATGTACTCAGCCCTGCCCTCCATACAAAGCTCAACCCTGCACTTTGCACATATCGCACCCCTGAATTCCTTACGTAGCACACCCCTCAACCCTGCATTCCTTACATAACACACTCCTCAACCCTATATTCCATACGTAGCGCACCCCTCAACCCTACATTCCATACATAGCGCTCCCCTCAACACTGCATTCCATGTGTATTGCTCCCCTCAACCCCACACTCCATACGTAGCGCACCCCTCAACCCTGCATTCCATATGTAGTGCACCCCTCAACCCTACAATCAATACGTAGAGCACCCCTCAACCCTACATTCCATATGTAGCGCACCCCTCAACCCTACATTCCATACGTAGCGCACCCGCCAACCCTGCATTGCTTACATAGCGTACCCCTCAACCCTACATTTCATACATTGCATACCCCTCAACCCTGCATTCCATATGTAGCGCACCCCTCAACCCTACATTCTATACATAGCACACCTGTCAAGGACATGGCATGCGCAGACATGCATTTGCAGGTGCCCGTCTGGGCGGGCATAGGCTCACGCCTATGCGCATGCGCAGGGAACATTAGTGCATGAAATACGCATGCACGTTAGCCATTAATGCTGGAGCCAGATGGCCTATATAAAGACAGCAGCTGCACTAGTGCAGCTGCTGTCTGATCTGCAGCTGTACCCTGTGTTCTGATCCTGTGCCTGTATCATGCTGACCATCCTGACCATGCTGCTATCTCCAGTCCTGACCTTTGGCTTGCTTGACCCTGCTATTCCTGCCTGTTTTCCTGATTCTCCATTGCCAAACCCGGCCTGAACTCTGAGCACTTTCTGCCTGCTGCTTATGCTGATTGACCCTCTGTGTATGACCTGGCCTTTCAGTCTCCACTCCAGCCTTCTGCCACCCTGCATCTGCAGAACACCTGCATCCGCTGTCCTGCATCTGCAGCACACTTGCATCCACTATCCTGCATCCACAGCACACCTGCATCCTTTGTCCTGCATACAAAGCACACCTGCATCCACTTCTCCAGGAAAGCCTGTAATAAGACGCAAGCTAGGTGCAGGGATATCATGACTGTGGCAGCAGGGAAAACCAGCAGTGAAAGGGGTTAACAGTGAGGGAGAGTGATGGCCATGGTAGGGGGTGGTACTAGGAGTTCTTTCCTGGTGGTAGGAGGGGCCAAGGTCCGGGGGTTCAGTCTCTGATCAATTGAAGAAGCAGCTGCATGTGCCTGTGTGTCTCTCATCTCTCTCTCCCTCCACGCTTCATGGCAGGCATGGAAGCTTTCTTAGAGCAGCTGAGGGCTGCTGCAGTGTCCCAGGGTTCACAATGGCTCCAGCAGCAGATCGCTGTCATAGAGGAGGAGGAAGCGGCAGGCACATCAGCAGGGGTCTCGGCCCCCGGAGCGCTATTCACCCCCTCATCTCCCCAAGCTCCGTGCCAACAACAAGGGAGTCCCTCTTTGAGGGGCCCTCCAGGCACACCGGCTCCGCTGACCACACAGGTGGCCGGTGCTTGCTCTGGGAGGAATCCCCAGTGAAGGCGGAGCTTATCTGGTGGGGACCGCAGTTCTGTATTCCCCCGGTCCCGCCAGCACGTCGTGGGGGACAGGATCGTGCGGCCGTCTCCCCTGGTGAGGCACCTACCAGGGGGGCGGTCCATCGAGGTAGAGGTCATTCCTCGGGCGTCAGGCAGAGCGGCCAGTGGACCCCCACCCACCCACCATGATGGTCGGATCCTTAGGCGCCCCCTCCCCCTTTCTGGGCTACAAAACTCTGCAAAGGAGGTCTACGAGGGGTTCTGATGGCGTTGCTGGCGTGGGAGCGAGGCGCGGACCAAGGGCTGGGACCAGCACTTCCGGACCCGGTGCTGGGGCTTCTTCACTGAGCGTCCCTTCCGTGGCAAGTTGGACAGATGCGGCCTTCCTCTGGTCTGAGGGTGAGCTGTCCAGGTCGGAATGTAAAGTGCCAGTTCGGCGGTGGCGGTGGATGCTGGTAGTGCGGCTTTGGGTCCTCTTCCTGTGCAGCTTGGTGGGCTTTTAAGCTCGGGGGGGCAGCAGGGGGCAGGGTGCATCCCCTTCCCGCCTAATTCACCTTCACCTCATGCAGCGGCCCACGCGGCTGCTGCGTCAGGAGTGGGATCTGATTTGCAGCAATTTTTAAAGGGTTTACAATTGCTGGTCCAGCGCCTTGAGTAACAGCACTCCTTCCCTGGTGTATGGGTGGGTCCCCGGTCAGTTGGGGTCGGGCTTGTTGTCCGCAGGGGTTCCAGGCCTGGGGGTGGTCAGTGGTGTGGTTACAACGGGGGGGAGGGGGCGACCGTTGCCGAAAAATCTGTGGGTAAAGAAGCGACTAAGGTTGCGGACACTGTGCGTTTAGCAGATGCTGCAAAACGTGAGGTTTACGTTTGTTTTGAGGGCCCTTTAGGAGCACATCTCAAGACCAAAGTAAAGTAAAAAATATGGAAGGGTGAGTATGTAGAAATTTTTTCCTTGCTACCACTTGAGAAGCTTAATCTGGACAGGGTGAAACCGGACGAGTCCAAAAAAGAGGATGAGGAAAATCGGCATTATCGCCTTATTCCCCGCTCCTTTGTGAACTGGCTTCAAGGATTTGCGATTCTGGCAAGTGTGATTGGCGAAAAACAACCCGAGTGCTGCACAGCATTTTTTTGCTACTTGGATGCTATTGGGGAAGCGCAACGGGTGTATAGGGGGCAGGCGGGGCTCAGATATGACCAACAATTTCGTCAGAGAAAAGCTATTCACCAATCCTTACGCTGGGACCATAAAGACATCAGCTTATGGATGAAGCTTATGTCCTCGGCGTGGGCACCCACAATGTTTTTTTCCCAACAGGGTCAGTGGTTCAGAAACACCAGGACAGCCGGCCCCAAAACGTAAAGGGGAGTGTTGCCAGTTTAATGAAGGGGTGTGTAGGTTTGGAAACTGTTGCCATTTCAAACATGAATGTTCCGGCTGCGGGGGGTAGTCACACCTTGCCATGGTATTTTAAGCAGGGGATGCTTCCCTTTCTAAATAGATATCCAGACCGGGCGGCTGCCCGACTTTTGGAACCAGGTTTCAGGAAAGGTTTTCGCATTCCGTGTTTATAATGCCGCGTACACACGGTCAGATTTTTGGAAATGTTCGATGGGAGCTTGTTGTTGGGACTGTGTGTAGGCTCCATCGGGCATTTTCTGTTGGAATTTCCGACAAACAAAATTTGAGATCTGGATCAAAATCTGTTGTCGGAAATTCCGATCGTGTATACACAATTCCGACGCACAAAATTCCATGCATGCTGGGAATCAAGCAGTTACATGCGCTACAGGCAGAGATTGGCTTAGTGGTGGGAAAAAGTAAAATTCAACTTAGGCAGCTGCAGTCCCTGTTAGGGAAGTTGAATTTTGCGTGCAGAATTATGCCCATGGGGCGGGTATTTTGCCGCTGCTTTTCGGCTGCGACTACGGGCGTTTCTTCTCCCAAGCATTTTATTACTCTGACGCGAGAGCACCGGGAGGACCTGCTAGTTTGGCGGGTCTTCCTGAACTCTTATAATGGTCGTTCTTTATGGATGGAGGGGCCGGTAAGCAACTTTGATCTTGATTTTTATACCCATGCGGCCGGGTCAACTGGTTTTAGGGCTTATGTTGGGGGGGCGGTGGTGTGCAGAGAAGTGGCATGAGTCTTGGCGAGGGGCGGGGTTCCTCAAGAACCTGGTATTGCTGGAACTGTTTCCGGTGATTGTGGCGGTGGAGATTTAGGGGTCCATCTTCCGGGACAGGAAGATAAGGCTTCATTGTGATAACATGGGGGTAGTTCAGGTCATCAATCATGTGGCAGCCTTCTCGGCGCTAGTGGTGCGATTGTTGCGTCATCTAGTGCGTTGTTTGCAATTAAATATTTTTATATATGCAGTGCACATTCCAGGAACGACTAACGCAATGGCTGATGCTTTGTCTCGGTTTCAGTGGGACAAATTCTGAGAGTTGGCACCAGAAGCAGAGCAACACGGGAGTCCTTGTCCCCAACAGCTGTGGCAAGTCGCATTGGAGTCGTCGCGGGTTTGATCAGGAAATCCGTCAGCAAGGGTACTTGGACAGCGTATGCGAAGGTTTGGCAGGAGTGGTGTGACTTGCTGGGACGGGTGGGACAAGTGCTGGAAGAAGGGGTTGTCACAGTTTTGTTATACTTTATGGGTTTAAATTATGAACAAGGAACGTCAGTATCGTTAATTAACCGTAAGATGGCAGGGTTGGCCTTTTGGTTTAAGTTGACAGGGAGCAGGGATATGACAAAAGAATTCATGGTCAGGCAGGCCTTGAAGGGTTACAGGAATTGCAATAAGAGACGTGACAACAGGCGCCCAGTCACTTTTGCCATATTGCAAAAGTTGATGTTACAGGTGAATAAGGTGTGTACTTCCAGTTACGAGGCCAGTTTATTTAAGGCGGCTTTCCCATTGGCGTTTTATGGGTCCTTTAGGTTGGGGGAGCTGGTCAGTCCAGTTAGGAATGCTATGTGGGGTATCTAGGTGTCGGATGTGCATTGTAGCAGTTCTTCGGTGGCCATATTCCTCCGCCGGTCAAAAATGGGCCGGTTGGGAAAAGGTAAGTACATACATGTGTACGGAATCCCGGGGGAGGTGGTTTGTCCCGTGGTAGCTGTTCAGGACTTCTTGGTTGTCCATCCATCAAGTGGGGGTTCATGTTTGGTTCATAAAGATGGGATGTCATTGTCAGTATTTCAATTTCGTTTTGTTTTTCATAAGTGTTTGGTGGCGGTGGGCTACGATCCATCTGGTTACTCGTCTCATTCCTTCCGCATTGGGGCTGCTACTAATGCAGCCAGATGGGGATTGGACACAGCGGTAATCAAGCGCATAGGGCAGAGGAAATCAGACAGGTTCAGGTTCTATGTTCATCCCCATTTGGTGTAAAGAATGAGTTTAATGTGTTATGCCTTTCATTTGGTTATTGGAGTTATTTGTGCTATGTGCTGCATGTTTTTCTTTCAGATGATGCAGCTGGTCTTGTGTGGATCATGGGACACTCTTTTGTCTTTTGGGGGGCAAAGCGGGCTGATGTACGGCCGAATGGCCGTCAGTTAGGTGTTCCCAGGGATACAGCTATGGTCCGGTGGATTGGAGGGCCGGGCATGCTGTGGAGCAGGGTGTTGCCTGAAGTTCATAAATATGCCTGTTTGGATCGTGCCCCTGATGTTCTTCTTTTACATGTTGGGGGTAAGGACTTGGGGGTTAGGTCCATGAGGCACTTGATCAGGGACATCAAGTTTGATTTTCTGAGAATTCGCACAGAATTTCCCCAAACTGTGGTCGTGTGGTCTGATATAGTTGGCCACACGTCTTGGCAATAGGCCAGGTCGGTGGAAAAAATCAACAAGACCCAAATAAAAGTGAACAAGGAGGTGGGCAGATTTATTGTACGGAATGGAAGTTTAGTGGTACGTCACCAGGAGTTGGAGGTGGAGACTAGCCGGTATCTCAGAGGGGATGGTGTTCATCTTAATGCGGTGGGCATAGATATGTGGTGCTTGGGACTGCAGGGTGGCATTCAGAGAGCATTGCGTTGTTTGGGGCGTCCTCAGGTGTAAGGTGTCACACCTGTGGTCTGTGGCGGTTGGGGATCTTTGGAGGCATTAAAAAGTAAGTACAAGATGGCATATGTGGGGAACCATCATGGTATGGGATCCTCGGGTGATGCCAGTTAACTGAGGTTTAACTGGCATTGGGAGATGGGAGTCAGCGTTGTAAGGTGCAGAGCAGTTTTGTCTTTGAGTCGGCGAGCTGCGACTGGGGGCCTTGTGTGGACATGCTGACATGAAGAAAATTTGGTCTGGGCCTTCAATGATCCTCAACATAGTTAATATATATATGGGAGAGTATGGTTAAAAAAAGGTTATGTTGTTATGTTAAAAAAATGGCTGTGGAGGCCAATTTACTCCAAAATGGGTGTCGTCTGGTTATTTAAGAGGTATGCAGTATGTGATGGTAATTTAGGTAATATACAGTTTGCATCTGCTTTACCATAGTCAAGGAAAGCCCGTATTAAGACGCAGGCTAGGTGCAGAGCTATCATACCTGGGGCAGCAGGGAAAACCAGCAGTGAAAGGGGTCAACAGTGAGGAGTGATGGCCATGGTACTAGGAGTTCTTTTCCTGGTGGTAGGAGGGGTCAAGGTCTGGGGTTCAGTCTCTGATCACCAGATGAAGAAGCAGCTCCCACCCTCCCGCCCTATTATTTGTGTTTTATGTATATTATATGATGTGTTTGGGGATAAGTGGTGGCGGTTGTGGATCTTTGGAGGCATTAAAAAGTAAGTACAAGATGGCATATGTGGGGAACCATCATGGTATGGGATCCTCGGGTGATGCCAGTTAACAAAATAGTAGTTATAAAATGGCCGTTGAGGCCAATTTACTCCAAAATGGGTGTCGTCTGGTTATTTAAGAGGTATGCAGTATGTGATGGTAATTTAGGTGATATGCAGTTTGCATCTGCTTTTCCATAGTCATGCTACTTATCAGCTGCTACCTCTTCCAGCAAGAGCCTCTTTGCACTCTTACCTCACTGTGCTCTCGCGGTCACTGTTGCAACTCCAGTGGTCCCTGAGCTGTACGAGAGGTCTCCCTCTGCACATCAGGCTCATCTTCAAGGTATGTGACAGCACCCCTCAACCCTACATTCCATATGTAGCTCACCCCTCAACCCTGCATTCCTTATATAACACACCCCTCAACCCTGCATTCCATACGTAGTTACCCTTCAATCCTGCATTATTTACATAACACACCCCTCAACCCTACATTCCATATGTAGGGCACCCCTCAACCCTGCATTCCTTACATAACGCACCCCTCAACCCTGCACTTTGCATATCACACACCCTTCAATCCTGCATTTCTTACGTAGTGCACCCCTCAACCCTGCATTCCTTACATAGTGCACCCTTCAACCCTGCATTCCTTACGTAGCGCACTCATCAACCCTGCATTCCTTATGTAGCACACCCCTCAACCCTGCATTCTATATATAACGCACCTCTCAACCCTGCACTCTGCAGGTAGCACACCCCTCAACCCTGCACTCTGTAGGTAGCACACCCCTCAACCCTACACTCTGTAAAAGTGTACCCCTCAACCCTGCACTCTTTACATAGTGCACACCTGCACCCTGTGCATAGTGCTCCCCTCAACCTTACACTCTGCAGGTAGCACATCCCTCAACCCTACACTCTATAAAAAGTGTACCCCTCAACCCTGTATTCTGTACATAGCGCATGCCTGCATCCTGTACCCTTCACTCCTGACTTAGCGCACCCAGCAACCCTACACTCTGTACGTAGAGCACCCCTCAACCCTGCACTCTTTATGTATCACACCCCTCAACCGTGCACTCTGTATGTAGCTCACTCCTTAACCCTGCACTCTGTACGTAGCTCACTCCTTAACCCTGCACTCTGTACGTAGCTCACCCCTCAACCTTGCACTCTGTACATAGCTCACCCCTTAACCCCGCACTCTATATGTAGTGCACCCCTCAACCCTGCAGACTGCACGTAGCTCACCCCTCAACCATGCACTGTGTACCCCCCCTGAACCGTGCACTCTGTACATAGCTCAACCTGACACTCTGTACGTAGCTCACTCCTCAACCGTGCACTCTGTACATAGCTCACTTCTCAACCATGCACTCTGTACATAGCACACTCTTTAAGCCTGTTTAATATGTAGTGCACTCCAGAACCCAGGGAACCAAACACATGTAAAGTGAGGTAATGTCATTTATTAAAGTAAGTGAATATACAAACACCTCCAATACAACACAGTGCACAACAATCCAACTACCAGACAGAGACCCACAAATAACAACAATCAAACAGGTATATACAATAGATGGCGAATACCAGAATTGTAAATGTAGCCAGACCAGGGTCATCAACGGGAGATCAGCAGATGGGGCCAAGGAGCAAACAGGACAGGGAGAAGGTGGATGGGATCAGGCCACAGGGCAAGGGTACAAGATAACAGGGTCACAGGAGGGACAGGTTCAGGTTTCAGATTCAGAGGATCACAGGTCAGGGCTCAAGGACAATACCAAGGCAAGTGCTTGCCAGTGTGAGTGCTTGCTGAGTATTAATACACATCTCCTGCAATCAGCCTCAGGTGACCGCAGGAGATAATGTCGGCTCCACACTGCCAGGAGACACCCGCTGGTGGACACCAGTACTGCGGCCCAAGGATCAGATAGTGCCACCAGCAGGTGAAACCTTTCTTGACAGTTCCAGACTGCAAGGAGACACCGGCTGGTGGACACCAGTACTGCAAGCCAAAGGTCTGACAGCGCCACCCGCAGGTGAAACCTTTCCTGACAGTACCCCCCCTCGAAGGAGTGGCCCCCGGATGCTCCCACTAGCCGCTGCTGAAAAAAGTCCATGGCATCAAGTCGGGCAATGGGCAGAGGCATATCAAACTGAACATGAAAAAAGTCCAAAGCATCAAGCCGGGCAGCAGGCAGAGGCACACCAAGCTGGGCTTGTAAAAGGTCCATGGCATTAAGCTGGGCAGCAGGCACAGGCACAGGCACATCAAGCTGGGCCACAGGCACATCAAGCTAGGCAGCAGGTAGTGGCACATCAAGCTGGGCAGCAGGCACAGGCACATCAAGCTGGGCAGCGGGCACATGGAGCTAGGCAGTGGGCACATCAGGCTGGGCAGCAGGCACATCAAGCTGGGCAGCGGGCACAGGCACATCAAGCTGGGCAGCAGGCACATCAGGCTGGACAGCAGGCACAGGCACATCAAGCTGGGCAGCGGGCACATGGAGCTAGGCAGTGGGCACATCAGGCTGGGCAGCAGGCACATCAAGCTGGGCAGCGGGCACAGGCACATCGAGCTGGGCAGCAGGCACATCAGGCTGGGCAGCAGGCACATCAGGCTGGGCAGCGGGCACATCGAGCTGAGCAGCAGGCACATTATGCTGGGTATGTAAAAAAGGAAGCAAAGAGAAAAGGCGCCACTTAAGTAAAGCTGTATGATTTTAATAAACAAGATGCATTAAAAAACTCACATGGAGGTATCTTTATAACGGCATAGTGGAGTTCAGTGGAACGTCAATCTCCTGTACTGGCTGGCAACATCAGAATCTTCCTGTAGGGCCATGTGGAGCGGAGCCGGCGTCTTGTACACCACGTATCTTCCGGCTTTTGGGCGGGAGCCAGAGTGAGGTCTGGAGTGCAGTCAGCAGGCCCAGGAAGAGGGCTGGAACGCAGCGTATGGGGGGATGACATTGCAGACGTGATGCAACACATTTCAGAGCATGCTCAGTGGTGAGATGGAGGCACTGCGTGCTCCATTTTCAAGCTGCCTTTTTTACATGTTTTTGGGGTTTGCTTCAACTCCCTTTGCAAGGCATCCCTGGGTACAAAAGACTGTTACCTCACACTAGAGCAATACAGCTCAGCTTGTTTGGACTTACATTGTATACCACAGTTTTTGCGCCACTACCCCCTGTATACATCATGCTGGGCAGTAGGCTCTGGGTCATTTTGCTGGATAGCAGGCTCCGGGTCATCTGGCTGGACAGCAGGTTCTGGGTCATCTGGCTGTGTAGCTGGCTCCGGGTCATCTGGCAGGGCAGCAGGTTCTGGGTCATCTGGCTATGCAGCAGGCTCTGGGTCATCTGGCTGGGGAGCAGGCTTTGAAACATCAGGCTGGGCAACGAGCACAGGCCCAGTAGGCTGGGTAACGGGCACCGGCTCAGCAAGCTGGGCGATGGGTACTGGCTCAACAGGCCGGGTGACGGACAATGATTCAGCAGGCTGGGTGATGGAAACCGGTTCAGCAGGCCGAGTAGCAGGGCACTGCCTCCACAGGCTGGATAACGGGCACCGGCTCCACAGGCTGGGTAATGGGCACCGGCTCCACAGGCTGGGTAACGGGCACCGGAACTTCAGGTTGGGACACGGGCACCAGAACTTTGGGCTGGGACAGGGGCACCGGAACTTCAGACTGGGACATGGGCACCGGAACTTCAGGCTGGGACACAGGCACCGGAAATTAAGGCTGGAACACGGGCCCCGGAACTTCTGGCTGGGACATGGGCACTGAAACTTCAGCCTGGACAGCAGGCAGGAAGTTGGCAGGGTTAGGTGGGTCTTTAGGTTCAGTACCATCAGATACTAACTTGACCCCATTGGTGATCGTGGAGGTAGACTGGAGCAGGTCGGCCGGTGCGGAAGCCGGCTGGAGCAGATTGGCTGGTGTGGAGGCAGGTTGGGTTAATGGCAGGAACATATGGGTCGGAAAAAACTTCTGTTTTTTCTTTGGCTTAGCCACTGAAGTTCTGTAGGTGACTGCAGGACAGTAGGTAAGGGGTGAAACAGACTGGAGAGAAGGGCTGGAATACGGCAAGGAAGAGGGGACAGTGGCTAGATGAAGTTTTTGTGGGGTTGTTGTAGGCAGCAGAGAAGAGGCAGGTGGATTAAAGGCAGGATAGGTGCAGTGAGTAGAAACAGTGTATTGATATTTGGTGGGAAGCAGAGTATATTGGGCTGAGACTGAGGTTGCCATGGGTGATAGAGGAAAAGACATTTGGGCAGGCAGGTGTCTGGTAGCAGAAATGGTTTGTTGTGGGCTGGCTGAGGCTGAGTGCTGTGAATCAGACCATGCTTGGAGTAATGGTTCAACAAACTGCGGTAAGGGACTGGTCAAGGATGGCCTTGGTATTCTGTCATTAACAGGTGTGACCAGAACTGCGTGGACAGCAACAGAGGGAACCAAACGCATGTAAACTGAAGTAATGTAATTTATTAAAGTAAGTGAATATAGATAACAACACCTCCAATACAACACAGTGCACAACAATCCAACTACCAGACAGAGACCCACAAATAACAACAAACAGGTATATACAATAGATGGGGAATACCAGTATCGTAAATGTAGCCAGGCTAGGGTCATCAACGAGAGACCAGCAGATGGGGGCAAGGAGCAAACAGGACAGGGAGAAGGTGGACGGGATCAGGCTGCAGGACAATGGTACAAGGTAAAAGGGTTACAGGAGGGATAGGTTCAGGTTTCAAATTCAGATTCAGAGGATCAAAGGTCAGAGCTCAAGGACAATACCAAGGTAAGTGTGTGAGTGTTTGCCGGATATTAATACACATCTCCTACAATCAGCCTCAGGTGACGCCTGATCACAGGAGATAATGTGGGCTCCACACTGCCGGGAGACTCCCGCTGGTGGACACCAGTACTGCGGCCCAAGGATCAGACAGTGCCACCAGCAGGTGAAACCTTTCCTGACAGTTCCAGACTGCCAGGAGACACTCGCTGGTGGACACCAGTACTGCAAGCCAAAGGTCTGACAGTGCCACCAGCAGGTGAAACCATTCTTGACACCTGCAGTCTGTATATAGTGCACTCCTGAAATCCTGGTTTATAACAATGCCTCACTGTTAGTGCAGTTTAGCCACACTCACAATTTGATGCACAGGAAATGATGTGCAGTAACCTCTAGAAACCAATCAGTGAACAGTAATGATCTGCTGTAATCTCCAGCAACCAATCAGTGAACAATATTGATGTGCAGTAATCTCTAGCAACCAAGCAGTTAGCAGTAATGATGTGCAGTAACCTCTAGCAACCAATCAGTGAGTGGTAATGATGTGCAGAAATCTCTAGCAACCAATCAGTAAGCAGAAATAATGTGCTTTAACTTCTTGCAACCGGTCAGTGAGCGGCAATGATATGCTGCAACCTATCACAATCGCTGCCTGATCTGCTGCAGTAAACTAATTTTGAGTCAAGCTGCTATTTCATGTATGTCTCAGAATTGGAGGGGGGGCAAGAAAATGTTTGCCCAGGGCCCAATCAATATTAAAGATGGCCCTAATCTCTGTGCATTAAAGTCCCATAGATGTGAATGGTACCCAACCGAATTACAGCAGCAGCATCCTCCATTGGATTTGAATTGAACATGTCTCCTGCAATCAGTTTAACTGCTTCAGCTCCGGAACGTGTACCCCTCTTCATGATGAAGCCATTTTTTGCAATAAGGCACTGCATTACTTTAACTAACAACGTGCGATGCTGTACACAAGATTAAAAAATGCATGTCCTTTTTTTCGCACAAATAGAGCTTTCTTTTGGTGGTATTTGATCACCTCTGCGTTTTTATTTTTTGAGCGATAAACAAAAAAAGACCATCAATTTTGAAAAAAAAAATTATATACAGTATTTTTTACTTTCTGCTATAAAACACATCCAATAAAAAAATTTAAAAATTCTTCATCAGTTTAGGCCAATATGTATTCTGCTACTAGGGATGGGCGAACGGTTCGGCCTGAGCACAATTTCGGGCCGAACTTTCCCTGTTCAGACGTTCAACGAACAGCCGAAAAAAACGGGTCGTTCGACCGTTCGGCCCGCCGAACCAGCCACAATGCATTGCGGCGCTGATCAGTGCATTGTAAGCCCTGATTGGCTGAAGCAGTGAAAGCTTCAGTCAATCAGGGCACAGAGCACTGTCAGAGAGATTGTGTTACTACCAGTTTAACGCCATTTACTTCTGTGTGCGTTACTGCCAGTTTAATGCCATATAATTTTGTGCGCGTTACTGCCAGTTTAATGCCATATAGTTCTGTGTGTGTTACTGCCAGTTTAACGCCATATAGTTTTATGTGCGTTACTGCCAGTTTAACGCCATATAGTTCTGTGTGTGTTATTGCCAGTTTAACACCATATAGTTTAGTGCGTTACTGTCAGTTTAATGCCATATAGTTCTGTGTGCGTTACTGCCAATTTAACGTCATATAGTTTTGTGTGTGTTACTGCCAGTTTAACGACATATAGTTCTGTGTGCATTACTGCCAGTTTAACGCCATATAGTTCTGTGCGTCACTGTACATTTGGTGCATTATATTGTAGTGTATTATAGTGTATCCGCGGAGTGTGTCTGTGTAGTGTGAGTACTCAAATTAAAGTGCACCAAACACCTCTTTACATTGATTAAAGTGCATCTACTTACAGATTTCAACTTCTTCTTTACATTTTCTTATAAGCACTGCCCCCTCGCCCCCAATAATGTCTGGAAGGACAACAAGGAGAGGTAGACGTTCCCATGGCACTGTAAGGGGGCCAGCAACAAATGTATTAACAGGCAAAGATTTAGTGAGTTTGCTCCTGCTATCCAGCCACAGCATGCAGAGGAGGTGGTGGACTGGCTTACTAAACCTTCCTCATCCTCCTCATCCTCTGTCATGCAAGCAGAGACAAGTGTGCAGTCCCCTGCAGTTGCCAGAGTGGATAAACCTGCCTCCTTGTCCACATCTATTCCTGCCATAGCCCCAAAACCAGCCATTGAGGAGTCAGCTGAGTTATTTGACCACAGTGTCAGCCACTTGCTGCTTGATGATGCCCAGCAATTATTGGATTCAGATGTTGGTTCTGAGGTTGAGGATGACAGGAACATGAGCCTAGAGAGAGGGTGGAACACTGGTAGACAAATTGGCATTCATGTTCCCCAAGCCACAGCTTATTGCCAAGTTATCGCCAGTGGTAATGATGAAGATGGAGGAGATGGAGATGATGATGATGATGATGAGGTCACTGATGTGACTTGGGTGCCAGATAGAGCAGAGGAGGAAACTAAAGGTGAGGCGGCACAACCCCAAGGAGGCCGACATCAAGAAAGAGTAGAGAGCAGCCAGCCTATTTTATCACATTCTGCAGCTGTTATCTCCTGTCCCACTCCCCAAAGCTCAGCTCTCTGGGCCTTTTTTAGCACATCTGCAGCAGATCGCACTGTTGCTATCTGCAAACTGTGTCTCAGGCACATCAAACATGGTAAAAACTCCAACCATATGCATATTATTGCAATTTTTATTTTTGCCTTCATCAAGAGCACCTCTATAGGGTTACAGTGGGAAGGCGCCCCCGACACCCAAAGGGTAATTTTTCTGCACCTGTTTGACAGGTGCATATCATTGCAATTTTTTACAACAAGGCCAATTCTTGCTTTCATCAAGGGTACCTCTATAGGGTTATGGTGGGAAGGCTCCACCGACACCCAAAGACCAATTTTTCCGCACCCGTTACTTCTATACAAAGTCAAAGTGACACCAGAATGTATCCAAAAAATCTCTAATCTTGTTCCTAGTGCACTACATTGTGGCCTCATCATACACACTGGCAAAATAAAGGCAGCTTGCAGGGAAAATGAAGTTTATTTGGGCTTTATAAATGCAATTATTGCTGCAGCAGATTCTAGACATGGTACAGATCTGCCACTTTACAGGTGGACTAAGGGGCCCCCCCCCTCCCCCCTGCACTATATTGGATTTTTTCATTTTTAGGCTTTCACTTTAAAAATCAAAAAATCACTGCTCATTCAAAAATGATTTTCATAAACTTTTTTTTTATTGATATATGTCCCCCAGGGCAGGACCCAGACCCCTATAACCATTGTTTGCCCAATTACTTGCATATAAGCCTTCAAAATGGGCACTTTTCATTTTTGATGTTCAGATCCTATTGACTTTAATGGGGTTCGTTATTCGAGTCCAAACTTTTACGGTGTTCTAAAGTTCTAGTGCGAATCGAACAGGGGTCTGTTCGGCCCATCCCTATCTGCTACATGTTTTTGGTAAAAAAAAAAAAAAAAAAATCCCAATAAGCGGATATTGATTGGTTTGCGCAAAAGTTATAGCATCTACAAACTATGGGATGTTTTTATGGAATTTTTATTTATTTATTTTTTATTAGTAATGGTGGCGATCAGCGTCTTATAGTGGGACTGCAACATTGCGGTGAACAAATCAGACACTAAGTGGCACTTTTGATACTTTTTTGGTAACCAGTGACGCTAATAAAGCGATCAGTGCTAAATACAATGCACTGTCACTGTACTAATGGCACCAGCAGGAAGGGGGTTAACATCAGGGGCAATCAAAGGGTTAAATGGGTTCCTAGGGAGTGATTTGTAACTGTGTGGGGGGTTCTTTAACTGTGCGAAGACAGAAACACAGGATCTATATCTGCCTTGTTTACATAGGCAGACCGCTGTTCTGGCTGTTTTGGGCAGCCAGCAAGAGGTTAAAGAATATGTAAACTCACCATTTCATATTCCTGATATGTGCCTCCTGTACCATGTACTTGTATGAAAAAGAATCCTGTTCTCTTTGTATTGTTTCCATTGTGTAAAATTCCTGGTGTTGCTGTCAGACCCTCTGCTTTCCTATTAAAAACTGACCACACTAAGCAGGAGAACTCACAGGGGTCTAAACTAGCTATGTTGGGAACTCAGGTTGCTCTCTTCCAATGATCAGACTTGTCCTGACACAACTCCCCCTGCAGCCCTTTAAGAGATAAGCTCACCTTTGGGAACATGTTACATGTTCCACTCCCAGTACAAGCTTTAACCAGTGTTGGGCTGGACACTAATAGAAGTCACAAGACTACTATATACTGCTGATGAGAAATGGTTTTTAGCAGTTTACATTTACTAAAATAGCATTTTCATGCTCAGTGTACTGTGTAAGACCCAATATAGTGAATGCAGGGTCATGGGTTTAGTAACACTTTAAACATGAGTACACTGTCACTGACCAGGTATATCAGAGGGTGGTATTCCCTTGTGGGTTGCACTGGTGAATACTGAGTAACTCTTCAGACTCAGTGCTTTAGTGCAATATGATGCAATATCTGGCTAGAGTAGGACTGCTGCAACATAGCAATTTTGAGAGTCAAGGACCATTAAAACCTGTAACCTCCTGTGACGAGAGTCACTTTTGTTGGGGAGGCCCATGGAACCCAGCTTACCTTAGGGAGGTCAGGAAACAAATTTTTCAGCTCCCCAGGCCCCTCCCCAGGCTCCCCCTGTGTCTATTAGGGGCACAGGGTGACCGAGAAACCCAGTCTGGTCTGCCCTAACCAGACTCGCAGTACAACCACACCGGACTCAGCATTTCATTTTACTCCTTTTATCCTGGGTCTTATATGTGTGATTTGTGTTGAAAGTTGGAGAGGTTCCTTTACTTGGGACAGTAATATTTATCAACAATATTGTGACAGTACTAGTCCAATTTAGCATTTGTCTCAACTCCTTTTTCTTCATTGGGATACTGGTTCCTGAACCAGCCAGTTTGTCTATGTTTAGAACGCAGTGCCGAATCGCAAAAAGTGCTCTGGTCTTTGGCCAGCCAAATGGTCCGGGGCTTAAGTGGTTAAAGTGGATGTTAACGCACCACACATGAATATATAATAAAGCATGTATCTGTAGATGGCTTCAAATTATAATCCTACCTTCCACAACTCACCCCCTCATCTCGCGCTTGTTATACTAGAAGTGCGCGCACAGGGGACACAGAGCACGTTCTGGGCAGAAGCAGAACGTGCTCACGGCCCTCCTGTGGCTCCTGCGCATGTACCACACAGGCTGTAGTGGAGAGGAGTTTTCGGTATAGCTAGCATAGCTCTGAGATGCTGAGAGAGGCTGAGTGAGAGAGAATCATTGCTCGTGCATGAGATAAGGAAATTACCGTGTGTCGTTTTTTCCTTACTGAAAAAAGATAAGAGGATTGCTCAGAGCTGGATTAACTCTTCGTGGCAAGACTGGGCATAGATGACGTGACATCCTATACTGTAAAAGGTAGAAGTCTTAATTACATTTTTTTTTCAGGTTTACATCCACTTTAACAACCTCAATACTGGGCACTTTTACCCCCTTCCTTCCCAGACCAATTTTCAGCTTTCAGTGCTCTCTCACTTTGAATGACAATTACTCAGTCATGCTACACTGTACCCAAATGAAATTTTTATCATTTTGTTCACACAAATAGAGCTTTCTTTTGGTGGTATTTATTCACCACTTCATTTTTTTATTTTTTGTGATATAAGCTAAAAAAAAGAGCAAATATTTTGAAAAAAAACAACATTTTCTACTTTTTCTTTTAAAAGAAACCAAAAAAATTTAATTTTGTCGAAAATTTAGGCAAAAATGTATTCTACCACATGTCTTTGGTAAAAAAAATTCTGATAAGTGTATGATCATTGGTTTGTGTGAAAGTTATAGAGTCTACAAGCCATGCTACGCATTATTGAAAATGTATCAATTCTAATGCACTCATGGCCTAATGCACTGATCTCATTTCTTGAGGCCCTAAAATGTCAGGACAGTACAATAACCCCCCAAATGACCCCTTTTTGGAAAGAAGACAGTCTGAGGTATTTAGTACGAGTCATAGTGAATTTTTTGAAGTTGAAATTTTTTCCCCACAATGCTTTGGAAAATTAAGAAATATATATATATATATTTTTTCTTCACTAAATTGTCATATTTACAAGTTATTTCTCACACATGGCGCAGGCATAATTGCAATTACACCCCAAAATACATTCTGCTATTGGTCCTGAATATGGCGATACCCCATGTGTGAGACTTTTCCACAGCCTGGCCACATACAGAGGCCCAACATCCATGTAGCACCATCAGGTGTTCTAAAGGCATAAATTAGACATTTCATTTCCTGAGTACCTATCACATTTTTGAAGGCCCTGGAGCACCAGGACAATGGAATTACCCACAAAATGACCCCATTTTGGAAAGAAAACAACCCAATGTATATTCTATGAGGCATACTGAGTCTTTTGAACATGTCATTTCTTTCCAAAAGTTTTTGGAAAATGTGGAAAGAAAATGTCAAACTTATTTTTTTCTCACAATGTTATCAATTTAGAAGATCTTTCTAACACATAGCATGTACATAGCCAAAATGACACCCCAAAATACATTCTGCTACTCGTCCTGAGTCTGGTGATACCCCATGTGTGAGACTTTTCCACAGCCTGGCCACATACAGAGGCCCAACATCCATATAGCACCATCAGGCGTTCTAAAGGCATAAATTACATATTTAATTTCCTAAGTACCTATCACATTTTTGAAGGACCTGGAGCACCAGGACAATGAAATTACCCACAAAATGACCCCATTTTGGAAAGAAAACAATGCAATGTATATTCTATGAGGCATACTGAGTCTTTTGAACATGTCATTTCTTTCCACAAGTTTTTGGAAAATGTGGAAAGAAAATGAAAACCTATCTTTTTCTCACAAAGTAGTCAATTTAGAAGACCTTTCTTACACATAGCATGAACATAGCCAAAATGACACCCCAAAATACATTCTGCTACACGTCCTGGGTATGGCGATACCCCATGTGTGAGACTTTTCCACTACCTGGCCACATACAGAGGCCCAACATGCAAGTAGCACCTCTAGGCTTCTAACACATAGCATGTACACACCAAGAATTACACCCCAAAATACATTTTGCTGAGTAAAAGGTAAAAAAAATGCTCACCTGTGGTTTTAGCAGGCAGGAATACCATTCCAGAGCACTCAAAACATTTGTCCAGACAGCCAAAGGAAATGTCCAGGAATTGTCCAGGCAGCAGACAGATATGGAAAAGTATGAACATGGTTCAGTACAGTCCAAGGTTTAGCAGGCAGTTCAGGTAACAGGCATAGGCATGGCAAGTCCAGGTGGCAAGCAAAGGCATGGCCAGTTCATGTGGCAGTCAAAGGCATGGCAAGTTCATGTGGCAGGCAAAGGCATGGCCAGTTCAGGTAGCAGGCAGAGGCATGACCAGTTCAGGTGGCAGCAGGCAGCACTTTGTACATTGGGCCTTGGTCAGGTAAGACCTGAGGACAGGGGTAGAGGCTTCTTCCCACCCAAATCTCTACGAAGCCTCTGAGTCTCCAGACCCTAATCCGAGAAAACTAGAAACCCGGAGAAAAATGTTTTCTCCACTCTGAAAAACGTTTTTGGAGCCCCTCACATATGTGAGACCCCTGTGCTGTACAGTGGCAGGGCAAATGATCAGTTCAGGAGGCAGGCAAAAAAGCATGATCATTTAACAGGCTGAGGTCAATTCACGTTGCAGGCAAAAACATGTTTGGCAGAGACATAGTCGTTAACAGTCCGAGTCAATTCACGTTGAAGGCAGAAACATGTTTGGCAGAGGCATAGTCGTTAACAGTCCGGGTCATTCACAGAAATGGCAGATAGTGGAAATTGGAAAAAAATCATCTTCACTTTACTAATAGTGTAGTGAAGTATGATAGCTCCGATAGCATGTTCCAATAGAGAGGCCTTGCTGGGAGGGACATTGGGGACAGTAGTATCGGGTGTCACGGCGAATTCCTCTACTTGAACACACACAACATTTTTTGGGGGGTTTGTGACCTGTTTGGGTAAGAGGGAGGATTTCGGGAAAGTGCCTTTCATGGAGTCTGGCTAATGAATCGGAGCAAATTAGTTGAGGGGCTTGGCCTTGGGGATAGAGAAGGGCTGTGACAATGTCTTCTTGGAATTTTAGATAGGTTAGGGAACTTTGGGTGCACTTAGAAAAAATAATATATGAATTGAACAGGGCTAATAAATGGCGACTTTCTTGTACCAAAACTTTCTTGTACCAAAACAGTGATCTCCTAGTGGCCAAGTAGGGCTGCATCATCTGGTCGTTCATATCCACCCCCCCTATGTATAGGTTGTACTCATGAACATTTTGGCTTCTGTATGGGGCCTCTTCTTCTCTGAAGTTCCACCAAGGTGTCATCATGTATTGTGGAAAGGATGTAGACATCTCTTTTTTTTATCTCTCCACTTCACCGCTAGTACCTCTTCAGTCCGCATACTGGCCATTTCACCCTGCTTCAATTTCTTGGTGACCAATCTCTGTGGGAAGCCTTTGCGGTTGGTCCGTGCTGTCCCACAGGTCACAGTGTTCTTTTGGTACAAATGGCGGAAAAGTGGGAGACTAGTGTAGAAATTGTCTATATATAGGTGGTAACCTTTCCCAAGCAATGGTTGGATCAGTGGCCAGACAATTTTGCCACTTGTTCCCATGTAGGTAGGGCATCCAGGGGGGTTTAGCTGTCTGTCTTTTCCCTCATAAATTATAAAGTCATATGTGTAACCCGTGGCCCTGTCACACACCTTATAAAATTTTACCCCATTTCTGGCTCTTTTACTGGGGAGGTATTGCCCTCCTGCCGTTCCGAGATGCGGCGTGTCCGGGTGACACACGCGTATCGGGATCGCGCGGCTGCACGGGAGCACGCCCACACGATCCCACTCCTTCCAAAGGACGATCGGGAACGTCCAGTCAGAAGAAGGGAGCTCCCACCCGGCCGTTTATGTGCAGTGGCCGGGTGGGAAGTGGTTAAGCATGAAGACCAGAGGCAGAGTAAGAAAGGGGAAAGTTGCCTCAAAAGTCCTTCCCACTGACAAAGTTTTTGTTTATAAGATTTGGTGAAAAGTTTGAATTAACCTGTGACTCATGTTATTGGATGCACAGTTTACCCCACCCTGTGTCTCTATGCAAACAAGGAGAGGGATTGTCCGCAGGGGTATATATACTTGTGTCTGTTCTTCAAAAAAAGTCTTATGTTTCTTACCACTAGGGATGAGCTTGATGTTCGAGTCGAACGTAAGTTTGACTCAAACATCTGGTGTTCACCCGTTCGTCGAACAGCAAACAATATGGGGCGTTCGCTGGAAATTTGAGCGCCGCGGAATGCCCCATAATGCACTGCGAGATCGCAATGCATTAGGGTCTGATGATTGGTCAAAGCATGCACCTGACCTGCATGCTTTGGCCAATCACAGCACTCTCTGCAGAGAAAGCCATAATTGACCAAATGCTTTGGCCAATCATGGCTCAGGGGAACTAAGTCCACGCCCCACACTATATAAGGCTGCTTACATAGCGGCCGTGTATAGTATGTGACTGTGAACAGAGATAGATTAAGCTAGATTAAGCAGGCAGGTTAGTTAGTTAGTTAGTTAGTTAGTTAGTTAGTTGCAGTATATTTGTTATATATATAGTTCATTCGGTGGTGTACATTATATAATACATTTCAGGCGGTGTATTCATATATACATATATATATATATATATATATATATATATATATATATATTCTAATATATATATGTATGTATATGCTACACTGAATGCAGAGTATATATATATATATATATATATATATATATATATATATATATATATATATATATTAGACTGTATATATATACAGTATCTCACAAAAGTTAGTACACTCCTCACATTTTTGTAAATATTTTATTCTATCTTTTCATGTGACAACACTGATGGGTTTACTTCCTCTTTGTTTCCCTGCAAAGGTAAAGCATAATGGGCTACTATGCATCGCATAGTAGCCCATTATGTGTCACTTACCTGACACAGGAGCCTGCGATGTCACCGCTGTCCCCTCTGCTACGGAGCTTCCATCTTCTTTCCGGGTATCGTGGCTCAAGCGCTGTGATTGGCCGGAGCCGCGATGACATCACTCCCACACATGCGCATGGGAGCCACCACTAACGGCATATCGCATGCGCCACTAATGGCATATCACATGTGCCGTAGACAGCGGTGCCTGTCTTTTTCCAAATATCTCCTAAACTGTATAGGTTTAGGAGATTTTTCTTGAACCTACAGGTAAGCCTTAATCCAGGCTTAACTGTAGGTCAAAGTGGTCTGTAAGGGTTTACAACACTTTATTGTCTAAACTGCTGGCAACAAAAGTGAGTATACAGCTAAGTAAAAATGTCCAAATTGGGCCCAATTAGCCATTTTCCCTCCCCGATGTTATATGACTCGTTAGTGTTACAAGGTCTCGGGTGTGAATGGGGAGTAGGTGTGTTAAATTTGGTGTTATCGCTCTCACTCTCTCATACTGGTCACTGGAAGTTCAACATGGCACCTCATGGCAAAGAACTCCCTGAGGATCTGAAAAAAAGAATTGTTGCTCTACATAAAGATGGCATAGGCTATAAAAAGATTGCCAAGACCCTGAAACTGAGCTGCAGCATGGTGGCCAAGAACATACAGCGGTTTAACAGGACAAGTTTCACTCGGAACAGGCCTCGCCATGGTCGACCGAAGAAATTGAGTGCACATGCTCAGCGTCATATCCAGAGGTTGTCTTTGGGCAATAGACATATGAGTGCAGCCAATATTGCTGCAGAGGTTGCTCAGACCATACACCGCACACTTCATTAAATTGGTCTGCATGGCTATCATTCCAGAAGGAAGCCTCTTCTAAAGATGATGCCCAAGAAAGCCCACAGTTTGCTTAAGACAAGCAGAGTAAGGACATGGATTACTGGAACCATGTCCTGTGGTCTGATGAGACCAAGATAAACCTATTTGGTTCAGATGGTGTCAAGCGTGTGTGACTACAACTAGGTGAGGAGTACAAAGACAGGTATGTCTTGCCTACAGTCAAGCATGGTGGTGGGAGTGTCGTGGCCTGGGGCTACATGAGTGCTGCCGACACTGGGGAGCTACAAGTTCATTGAGGGAACCATGAATGCCAACATGTACTCTGACATACTGAAGCAGAGCATGATCCCCTCCCTTCGGAAACTGGGCCGCAGGGCACTATTCCAACATGATAACGACCTCAAACACAAGATGACCACTGCCTTGCTACAGAAGCTGAGGGTAAAGGTGATGGACTGGCGAAGCATGTCTCCAGACCTAAACCCTATTGAGTATCCATGGGGCATCCTCAAACAGAAGGGGGAGGAACGCAAAGTCTCTAACATTCACCAGCTCCGTGATGTCGTCATGGAGGAGTGGAAGAGGATTCCATTGGCAGCTCTGATGAACTCCATGCTCAAGAGGGTTAAGGCAGTGCTGGAAAATAAAGATGGCCACACAAAATATTAACACTTTGGGTCCAATTTTGTTGCCAGCAGTTTAGACATTAATGGCTGTGTGTTATTTACAGAAATGTGAGGGGTGTACTCTTTTGTGAGATACTGTATATATATGCCAGTATGGTGGCCTGAATTTATGGGAGGAGCCCGGGGGGTATTTAACCAGCCCGCTCGCCTGTGGTCTTTGTCGGTTTCCTGTGCGCGGTACCCACCCTCCCATCCCCTTTTCAGGGCATTTCTCAAATTCATTTCTCTTCACAAAATATTCATTTCTAATCTAGGGTATGCCCCCTTATTTTGGTATACCGACCAGCAGACCAGGGCACACTTTAGGTCCATTTCATGTTGTAAGTCTTATGGTAAGTTTATTTGTTCATGTTCGAATAGCCTATATATACAGTGCATTCGGTGGTATACAGTTTTTTAATACACTTCAGGTGGTCTACACAGTATATAATACAGTGCAGCCAGTGTACCATTTCTATTACAGTGCAGGCAGTGTACACAGTATATAATGCAGTGTAGTGTGCTGTGAAAAGAAAAAATCCTCATCATGTCCGGAAGGACACCAAGGAGAGGCAGACGCTCACAGGCCACTAAAAGAGGCCAAGCAGCCTCTGTGTCTGCAGTCAACAGTGGTGGCCATGGACGTGGTGCATCCTATGCAGGTGGCCGTGGGGCACGCTTGTCCTTTTTTTCTGCTGCTGGCCGTGTTATTGAGCCACAACATGTAGAAGAGTTGGTGGAGTGGATAACAAAGCCTTCCTCATCCTCCTCATTCTCTGTCACCCAGGCTCATAGTAGTTTGCCTTTCAACGCAGCTGCCAAAGTGGCCTATTCCTCTGGCTCCTTGTCCACAGTTATTCCTTTCGTAGCCCCACCATCATGCACGGAGGAGTCCCCAGAATTATTCGACCACAGTTTCGGTTACATGCTGCTGGAGGATGGGCAGCAATTTGAAGGCTCCAGTGTTGGTTCCCAGTTGGAGGAAGGGAGTAACATGAGCCTAGAGAAAGGGGGTGCCACAGAAGGACAAGAAACTGGCAGTCATGTTCCCCAAGCTGCAACATACTGCCAAGTTTCCTCCAGTAACGGAGAGAAGGGAGGGATGTTGAGGTCACTGACCGTGCCTGAGAGAAGAAAGGAGGAAAGTGAGGAGGAGGAGGCACAACTCCAACGATGCAGGATGTCCTCCAAGGGCAGCCACGCTATTGTATCACACCGCAGAGCTCCGCCGGTGCAGGGCGCTGCTGACTCCCCGCTGACTTTTAAAAGTTCCTAGGTGTGGGGCTTTTTTGACACGTGTGCAGCAGATCGCACCGTTGCTATTTGCAACCTATGTCTGAAGCGGATCAAGTGTGGTCAGAACAGCAGCCGCTTGGGCATCACATGCTTGACCAGACATGCCATGCAGATCCTCATACTCCGCTTAGCACAGAATTTAATAAAATCAGGAACATTGTTTCCAAACATTTGCCAGTATTGTTTAACGATCCCATTTATGTGAGAATTCTTACCAATGGTGTTAAGACTGTATCCCGCAGAGCACCCACATTGGGAGGTACCTTATCACCAAGCCTATATACTAGTAAATGTTCCTGTAAACACTGGTTACAGTTCAAAGGCACATTTGGATGTGGACAAAATGTTTGCCCCTGTTGTCCCCATATCCTCAAAAGTGATGTAGTTCAAGCTACTGCTATTGATAAACAGTCCAAAATCATGAGGTTTGCCAATTGCAATATCAAGTATCTGGTTTATATAATCACATGCAAATTATGTCACATACAATACTAGATCTCCAGATGGCACAGTGGTGTAGTGGGTAGCACTCTCGCCTAGCAGTAAAAAGGGTCGCTGATAGGGATGAGCTTCGTGTTCGAATCGAACCCATGTTCGACTCGAACATCGTCTGTTCGCCTGTTCGCCAAATTGCGAACGATATGGGCCGTTTGCGCCAAATTCGTGTGGTGCATCACGGCCCACAATTCACTGTGGCATCGCAGTGCATTGCTGGCTGATGATTGGCCAAGCATGCACTATGACTCGCATGCTTGGCCAATCACAGCGCTGTCTGTAGCGAGAGCTGTAATTGGCCAAAGCCAGGGTGGCTTTGACCAATTATGGCTCAGGGGGTTTAGTACACGCCCCACACTATATAAGGCCGCCTGCACGGCGGCCCTGTGTAGTGTGTGTTCCGGCGTTGAGAGACAGAGACAGAGAGACAGTGTCATTTGATTTAAGTTAGATAGATTAGTCAGGATAGTCAGTGAGTTAGCTGCACTTACAGTGTATTGTGTATATATTTGCATCCCAGGTGTTGTGTATATATATATATATATATATATATATATATATATATATATACACTGTATTCAGTTTAGCTAGATCCGTTCCTGTTATTATCTTCCTACTGACAGGCAGGCTTGTGTTGTTACAGTATTTACAGCTACCTGAAGAAAATTGCTGGTGTTCTTCTGATCCTATTAGTACCACAGTCAGGCAGCTAGACTATTTACAGTTAGTGTAGTGTGTCCTCTGAACAGTGTTCAGCTAAAGCTACAAGTTAGTTTAGTGGGACCTCTGCACAGTGTTCAGCTAAAGCTACAAGTTAGTGTAGTGCGTCCTCTGAACAGTGTTCAGCTAAAGCTACAAGTTAGTGTAGTACGTCCTCCTCACAGTGTTCAGCTAAAGCTACAAGTTAATGTAGTGTGACCTCTGCACAGTGTTCAGCTAAAGCTACAAGTTAGTGTAGTGCGTCCTCTGAACAGTGTTCAGCTAAAGCTACAAGTTAGTGTAGTGCACAGTGTTCAGCTAAAGCTACAAGTTAGTGTAGTGTGTCCTCCTCACAGTGTTCAGCTAAAGCTACAAGTTAGTGTAGTGCGTCCTCTGAACAGTGTTCAGCTAAAGCTACAAGTTAGTGTAGTGCGTCCTCCTCACAATGTTCAGCTAAAGCTACAAGTTAGTGTAGTGCAACCTCTGCGCAGTGTTCAGCTAAAGCTACAAGTAAGTGTAGTGCGTCCTCCTCACAGTGTTCAGCTAAAGCTACAAGTTAGTGTAGTGCGACCTCTGCACAGTGTTCAGCTAAAGCTACAAGTTAGTGTAGTGCGTCTTCTGAACAGTGTTCAGCTAAAGCTACAAGTTAGTGTAGTGCGTCCTCCTCACAGTGTTCAGCTAAAGCTACAAGTTAGTGTAGTGCAACCTCTGCACAGTGTTCAGCTAAAGCTACAAGTTAGTGTGGTGCGTCCTCCTCACAGTGTTCAGCTAAAGTTACAAATTAGTGTAGTGCAACCTCTGCACAGTGTTCAGCTAAAGCTACAAGTTAGTGTAGTGTGTCCTCTGAACAGTGTTCAGCTAAAGCTACAAGTTAGTGTAGTGCGTCCTCTGAACATTGTTCATCTAAAGCTACAAGTTAGTGTAGTGCACAGTGTTCATCTAAAGCTACAAGTTAGTGTAGTGCGTCCTCCTCACAGTGTTCAGCTAAAGCTACAAGTTAGTGTAGTGTGTCCTCTGAACAGTGTTCATCTAAAGCTACAAGTTAGTGTAGTGCACAGTGTTCATCTAAAGCTACAAGTTAGTGTAGTGCGTCCTCACAGTGTTCAGCTAAAGCTACAAGTTAGTGTAGTGCGTCCTCCTCACAGTGTTCAGCTAAAGCTACAAGTTAGTGTAGTGCGTCCTCCTCACAGTGTTCAGCTAAAGCTACAAGTTAATGTAGTGTGACCTCTGCACAGTGTTCAGCTAAAGCTACAAGTTAGTGTAGTGCGTCCTCCTCACAGTGTTCAACTAAAGCTACAAGTTAGTGTAGTGCATCCTCCTCACAGTGTTCAGCTAAAGCTACAAGTTAGTGTAGTGCAACCTCTGCACAGTGTTCAGCTAAAGCTACAAGTTAGTGTAGTGTAACCTCTGCACAGTGTTCAGCTAAAGCTACCTGTAGAAGGTTGGTGGTGTTTTCCTGATCCTATCACTACCGCAGGCAGCTACATTATTTTAACGTTAGTGTAGTGCGTCCTCTTCACAGTGTTCAACTAAAGCTATTTGTAGAAGGTTGGTGGTGTTTTCCTGATCCTATCACTACCGCAGGCAGCTACGTTATTTACACGTTAGTCTAGTGCGACCTCTGCACAGTGTTCAGCTAAAGCTACCTGTAGAAGGTTGATGGTGTTTTCCTGATCCTATCACTACCGCAGGCAGCTACATTATTTTAACGTTAGTGTAGTGCGTCCTCTTCACAGTGTTCATCTAAAGCTATCTGTAGAAGGTTGGTGGTGTTTTCCTGATCCCATCACTATCGCAGGCAGCTACATTATTTTAACGTTGGTGTAGTGCATCCTCTGCACAGTGTTCAGCTAAAGCTACAAGTTAGTGTAGTGTGACCTCTGCACAGTGTTCATCTAAAGCTACCTGTAGAAGATTGGTGGTGCTCTCATACTACAGGCAGGCAGTTGATTTTGCTAGCTTCAGTATCAGTATATATATATATATATATATATATATATCCCAGCTTAGTGCAGCTACATCTCACTGCAGGCCATTAGTATGTCTGGAAGGCCAACAAGGAGAGGCAGACAGTCACAAGCCAATAAAAGAGGGCAAGCAGGCTCTGTGTCTAGAGGCAACAGTGCTGGTCGTGGACACGGTGCATCCTCATCAGCACGTGGCCGTGGGAGACACTTGGGCTTTTTTTTCGGCAGCTGGCCGTGTTGAGCCGCAACATGCGGAAGACTTGGTCGAGTGGATGACTCATCCTCCTCATCCTCTCTCACCCATGCTCAGGATACTTTCTCTGGCAAAGCAGCTACCAACGTGGCCTCTTCCCTCGGCTCAATGGCATCAGTTGACTCCTTCCCTAACCCCACCATGTCCTCCTGAGGAGTCCCTTGAACTGTTTGACCACAGTGTTGTGTACATGCTCCAGGAGGATGCCCAGCATTTAGAAGGCTCTGATGATGATACTGAGCTAGATGAAGGCAGTAACGTGAGCTCGGACAGAGGGGGTGCCCAAGAAGGACAGCAATCTGGCAGTCATGCTCCCCCTGCTGCAGTATACTGCCAGGTTTGCTGCAGTGATGAGGAGGGAGGGGATGATGAGGTCACTGACTCAATGTGGGTGCTTGATAGGAGAGAGGAGGAGGAGGAGGCACATCACCAACGAGGCAGAATGCCCTCCAGGGGCCAGCCTAAGGGCAGCACACTGACTGCATCACACCACAAAGCTCCGCATGTGCAGGGCGCTGCTGTCTCTGCGCGTTATTCCAAAAGTTCTTTGGTGTGGCCCTTTTTTGAGACGAGTGCATCAGATCGCACCGTTGCTATTTGCAACATATGTCTCAAGCGTATCTCGTGTGGCCAAAACATCTCCCGCTTGGGAACCACATGCTTGACCAGACATATGTTGACCTGCCATGCAGTTCATTGGCAAGCGTATCTAAAAGACCCACACCAAAGAACAAAGAGGACTTCTCTTTGCTCCTCATCAGCTGAGATCTCCAACCCCACTATACCTTCAGTCCTCTCTGAGACCTGCACTGAGAGGAATGAAGGTGTAGAATTAGGTGTGTCACAGCCAAGTACTTGTGTGCAACATGCTTTCGGTACACCGACAACAGATTGTACCAGGCAAATTTCCCTGCCCCAGCTGCTATACCACCGAAAGAAGTTCGCTCCCAGCCATCCACATGCCCAGCGGTTGAATGCTAGCTTGACAAAATTGCTAGCACTTCAACTGCTACCTTTTCAGTTGGTAGACTCTGCCCCCTTCCGTGAGTTTGTGGAATGTGCAGGTACCCAAACTTTTTCTCACGGAAGGTGATTCCGGCTCTCTACCGGCATGTGGAAGGCAATGTCCATGCCTCGCTGGACAGGGCTGTCAGCGGTAAGGTGCATATTACCCCTGACTCATGATCCAGCAGGCATGGACAGGGACGTTACCTAAGTTTCACCGCGCATTGGGTGACTCTGCTGGCAGCTGGGAAGGATGCAGGACAAGGTGCAGTAGTGTTGGAGGTTGTTCCACCACCACGCCTCCAAAATGCCACTACTAATGATTGTGACACACCTCTCTCCTCCACCCCCTCCTCTTCTTCTTCCTCCATGGCCTCTTCCTGTGCTTTGTCCTCGGAACCAGCGGTGCTCCGTAGGCGTTCAAGGGGCTAAGCAAGTATGCAGGCCAAAAGATGAAATGCGGTGCTTGAGCTGGTGTGCTTGGGGGACAGGAGCCACACTGGGCCAGAGGTTCTGTCAGCTCTGCAGGGGCAGGTTCAGAGGTGGTTGATGCAACGCCAACTGAAGGCAGGAATGGTGGTTTGCGACAATGGCACCAACCTCCTCTCCGCCCTCCGACGAGGACAACTGACCCATGTGCCCTGTTTGGCTCACGTCCTTAACTTGGTGGTGCAGCGGTTCTTGGGCAGGTACCCAGGCTTACAGGATGTTCTGAGGCAGGCCAGGAAAGTCTGTGTGCATTTCCGCTGGTCATATAATGCCAGTGCTCGGCTGGCAGACCTCCAAAAGGAATTTAACCTGCCCAAGAACCACTTAATCTGTGACATGCCCACCAGGGGGAACTCAACGTTGGCCATGCTGCAGCGGCTGCACACACAGCAGAGGGCCATCAATGAGTACCTGTGCGACTATGGCACCAGGACAGGGTCAGGGGAGCTTGTTTTTTTTTCCCCACGCCAGTGGACCATGATCAGGGATGCATGCACTGTCCTGTCATCATTTGAGGAGGCCACGAGGATGGTGAGCAGTGACAGTGCATGCACTGACCCCCTTGTCCACCTGTTGGAGCACACGCTGCGTGGAATAATGGACAGGACACTTGAGGTAGAACAGAGGCAGGAAGAGGAGGACTTCCTTAGCTCTCAAGGCCCCCTTTATTCAGACAGTGTTCCTGCGTGTCCACCGATCACACAGGAAGAGGACGAGGAGGAGGAGGGGGAGGAGGATTGTGTCAGTATGGAGGTAGAGCCTGGCACTCAGCATCAGCAGCAGTCTTTAAGGGATCATTTACAGTCCCAAGAAACACATGGACTTGTACGTGGCTGGGAGGAGGTGGCTGCGGACCATGTCGTCCTTAGTGACCCAGAGGACTCCGGACCGAATGCCTCAGCAAACCCACGCTGCATGGCCTCCCTGATCCTGCAAAGCCTGCGTAAGGATCCTCGTATTCGTGGTATCAAGGAGAAGGAACAATACTGGCTGGCAACCCTCCTTGATCCACGTTACAAGGGTAAGGTTGCGGACCTTATCTTGCCGTTGCAGAGGGAGCAGAAGATGAAACATCTTCGGGAAGCCTTGCAGAAAGGTCTGTGCAACGCGTTCCCAGAGACTGGGAGGTTACAAACTCCTGTTTCTGGACAATGTGTTGCTGAGGCTTCAGTCAGTCAAAGAAGGAGCGGTGGAGAAGGTGGCCGTCTGACCGATGAGTTCAGACAATTTTTTAGTCCGCAGCCCCAAGGTATGATCGGTTCCAGCAACCATCGCCAGCGTCTGTTTTACATGGTGCAGGAATACCTAGGGGCAAGATCTGACTTGGACACTTTTCCCACCGAAAATCCTCTGGGTTACTGGGTCTTGAGGATGGGTCACTGGCCAGAGCTTGCACAGTATGCAATTGAGCTACTGGCCTGTCCTGCATCCAGCGTTCTTTCGGAACGCACATTCAGTGCTGCTGGAGGCTTTGTAACCGATCACAGGGTGCATCTATCCACCGACTCAGTCGATCGACTGACCTTCATAAAAATGAGTCAGTCTTGGATCACCACCAGCTACCAAGCACCTGATGCTGATGTAACTGAATGTCAGATCCCTTCAAGACTGCCTATGCTGATGCTGAGTGACTATCCTGTTATACTGAGTAATTATCCTTTTCCTCCTCAATGATCATGATGATAGCTTATAAGAACATTTTTGGTTCTGGGCGCCGCCAGTCCCGCCACCAGTGCCTAAGGCCCAATTTTTCAGTCCCTGTTTAACAGGGGTATGTAATTACAATTTTTCATGCAATTCTTTGCAGCAGGGCTAGTTCCTGCGCTCCAACTAGAGTATCTGTAAGGGGTTGCAGTGTTGTGGCACCAGCACCAGTGCCTAAGGCCCAATTTTTCAGCCCCTGTTTAACAGGGGCGTGTAATTACAATTTTTGATGCAATTCTTTGCAGCAGGGTTAGTTCCTGCGCTCCAACTAGAGTATCTGTGAGGTGTTGCAGTGTTGTGGCACCAGCACCAGTGCCTAAGGCCCAATTTTTCAGCCCCTGTTTAACAGGGGTGTTTAATTACAATTTTTGATGCAATTCTTTGAAGCAGGGCTAGTTCCTGCGCTCCAACTAGAGTATCTGTGAGGGGTTCCAGTGTTGTGGCACCAGCACCAGTGCCTAAGGCCCAATTTTTCAGCCCCTGTAATTAGAATTCTTGATCTAATATTTCACAGCAGGGCCCGTTTCTGCGTCCACCAAGAGTATCTGTGAGGACTTACAGTGTTGTGGCACCAGCACCACCACCACCACCAAAGGCCCAATTTTTCTGCCCCTGTTCAACAGGGGCATGTAATTACAATTCTTGATCTAATATTTCACATCAGGGCCCGTTTCTGCGCCCACCAAGAGTATCTGTGAGGACTTACAGTGTTGTGGCACCAGCACCACCACCAAAGGCCCAATTTTTCTGCCCCTGTTCAACAGGGGCATGTAATTACAATTCTTGATCTAATATTTCACAGCAGGGCCCGTTTCTGCGCCCACCAAGAGTATCTGTGAGGACTTACAGTGTTGTGGCACCAGCACCACCACCACCACCACCACCAAAGGCCCAATTTTTCTGCCCCTGTTCAACAGGGGCATGTAATTACAATTCTTGATCTAATATTTCACATCAGGGCCCTGTGAGGGCTTACAACGTTGTGGCCACAACAACACCTAAGGCCCAAATTTCTGCTGAGTATATAGGGCAGGCCCCTACTTTCAAACATCCAACTTACAAACGACTCCTACTTGCAAACGGAAGGAGACAACAGGAAGTGAGATGAAATCTACCTCTAGGAAGGGAAATTCTCTCCTGTAAGAGTTAATATGGGAAAAAATGTTCTCCTTTCCACTGATGCTGTATCACCAATCCTTGTTTCACAAAAAAACCCAAATTTTCAAAAAACATTTGTCATTGGGACAAAAAGTGAGGTGAAATCTTCTGAAGAGGAGCACAGACAGCAAAACAAATGTCACAGGGATGATAACCCTTCCCTAGGTTTTACAAAAAGCTTAAAATAGATTTTTTGGGTGGAGCTAAACACGTTAAAAATGTACCAGTTCAAAATTACAAACAGATTCTACTTAACAACAAACCTACAGTCCCTGTCTTGTTTGCACCGCCTGTACACTGCTGTTCAGAGTATATAGGGCCTGGGGGCCCCACACCTTTCCTTTTTAAAATTGGGTGCGGGGTTCCCCTTAATATCCATACAAGACCCAAAGGGTCTGTTAATGGACTGGGGGGGTAACCATGCCATTTGTCTCACTGATTTTCATCCATATTGCCAGGACCCGACATTACATTAAAACCGCAAGCAGTTTTAAAATGACATTTTGTGCAGGGACTGTTCTAAGCACGGGAAACACGTGCCACTTTACAGGCATACTATAGACACCCCCCAGGTATGATATTTAAAGGAATATTTCACTTTTTTTTTTTACTTTAAGCATCATTAAAATCACTGCTCCCGAAAAAACATCCGTTTTTAAAAGTTTTTTTTGCATTGATACATGTCCCCTGGGGCAGGAACCGGGTCCCCAAACCCTTTTTAGGACAATACCATGCAAATTAGCCTTTAAAATGAGCACTTTTGATTTTGAACGTTCGAGTCCCATAGACGTCAATGGGGTTCTAACGTTCATGCAAATTTTCGGTCCGTTCGCAGGTTCTGGTGCGAACCGAACCGGGGGGTGTTCGGCTCATCCCTAGTCGCTGGTTTGAATTCCAACTACAACACTACCTGCATGGAGTTTGCATGTTCTACCTGTGCTTGCATGGGTTTCCTCCAGGTACTCCGGTTTCCTCCCACACTCCAAAGACATTCTAGTAGGTAAATTGGCTTCTGTCCAAAATTGGCCCTAGTATATGAATGTGAGTTGGGGACCTTGAATTGTGGGCTCCTTGAGGGTAGGGTCCGAAGTGAGTGTGCGATATATGTGTGGAGCACTGTGTAAAATTGACGGCGGAATATGGGTACCTTGAATAAATACCTTAAATAAATAATAATATAATAGATGAGTATCTTAATTAGACGCAATGTACAGGGATAGGGACAATTGTAGACACGCACCCACACTCACTCAGGATGGACTGGTGTCTTTATTCAACCTTACTATATAACTATGTAATATGTTGGGCGCACTACACGCAGATTACATGATCACATGTATGATCATTTGTATGACATTCAGAAAGACCATAACACAAACAGCCAGACATTGGAACATGGTACTCCAAAAGGACACTTCCAGCCTAGCGATCCAGGTAGTCGAGAGGATAGTTATGCCAGCCAGAGGAGAGGACAAGTTTAGGATGTTGTGTAAGAGTATACTGAATCTTCTTTTTTAATACCAGAAAGCCTTGAGGGATGAATCATGAATTGGATATTTCCCATTTCTATGAATAATACTTCCTGTCCATTCTGGCCTTTGAAAAACAACAAACAAAAAATATATATATTTTTCCTACTCTTCTTCACTTTCTGGGCTTGGATTTTCATGGGTACGGTGTGGCTCTCAAATAGCACCAATCAGTGGTCCTGTCATCATTTTGTCTGCTATAGTAGTGGTCATTAGACTACTGGGTTTTTGAGTTTATTTTAATTCCATCTATGTGGGTATTTATAATGCAGTACTGGACATATGGTTTCAGGACTGACATGACAATAGTCGATGTTTAAACATCTGAGATGTTATATGTGCACACACATATGTATATGTATACTGTGAGTACATAGTGGCTTTTAAATAGCACTAAGGGGTTGCCCTGTAGCCATATTGTCCGTTATTGGATTGGTTATCAGACATGCTGGAATTTTGAGTTTGGTTTATCCCATTTTTTGGGCATTTACACATGCAGTATTGGTCATGAGATTTGAGACTGACGCGATAATGGTCGGTGTTCAGACATCTGGACATCAGGTATACACACGTCAATAAACATGTTTGTATATGCATATATATACATTTTTCAGAACAACCATTTTTGTTTAAATCTCTTCACCTCATAGATAATTTTCACGGTCCATATGAAATGCAGTTTTTCATGTGTAGTATATTTATATAGAAACGTAATGCATGATTATATCCAACCATGAATCATGATGACGATATTAAGGATTGATATTTCGGATTGCACGCGTAAGTTGGCAATATTGGTCATAAGGTTAGTAACAGTTTATTGGCTGTATTGTCCTATTTTATCGGTAGAAGTTCTGACAGAGAACATTTGTTGCTGGTTTTCCTGTCTACCTGTGCATGCGTTAGAGTTATATATATTTCATATATCCTTTTTTTCATTTCATATATACATATGTTTCGAGAACTCTCAAGCAAGGCACACATAGGATTCTCTGTTATAGAACTCAACGGTTATTTTATCACAGAATATATACATACACATATATGTATTCACACTTCATTATACATTTTAGATAACTTTTTGGTCTTAAAATGATTTTTCAGATGGGATGTTTTCCATTAGTTTAGGTTTTTACCATTTACTGTGTAATGTGTTCATTTTTTGTTAAACATCAGGCTCATGATATATATATATGTTTTCTTTATTGCATTATGTTTTTTTCTAAAGGAGTCGCGTTTGATGTTCACACAGAGAAGAAGCTCAGCTGATCCACTTTAACCTGCACTGAGAGGAATGAAGGTATAGCAATAGGTGTTCCAAGTACTTGCAGGCAATCTGCTAGCAGTACTCCACCAGTTGATTTCAGTAGGCGAATTTCCCTACCCCAGATGCTGAACTGTAAAAAGAAATTCAGTCCCAGCCATCCACATGCTAGCATCTAAATGCTAGCTTGGCCAAATTGCTAGCACTGCAACTGCTGCCTTTTCAGCTGGTAGACTTTTTGTGGAATGTGCTGTACCACAGTGGCAGGTTCCAAAACAACATTTCTTTTCACGGAAGGCCATTTCGGCTCTCTACTACCACGTGGAAGGCAATGTTTTGGCCTTGTTGAACAGGGCGGTCAGCAGTAAGGTTCATATTACCGCTGACTCAGGGTCCAGCAGGCATGGGCAGGGACGTAACCTTTCCTTTGCAATGCACTGGGTAACTCTGCTGGCAGTTGGAAAGGATGCAGGACAGGGTTCAGTGTTGTTAGAGCTTGTTCCACCACCACGCCTCCAAAAAGCTAGTGGTGATTCTGCCACACCATCTGTATGCTTCCCTCCTTATCTTCTTCCTCTATGGCCTTTTCTGCAGAATTGTCCTTTGAACCAGCGATGCACCCTAAACGCTCAAGGGGCTACGCAAGCAGTCAGGCAAAAAGATGTCATGCGGTGCATGAGTTGGTCTGCCTAGGGGACAGGCACCACACTGGAGCAGAGATTCTGTGAGCTCTGCAGGGGCAAGCTCAGAGGTGGTTGACGCCACACCAGCTTCAGCCAGGAATGGTTGTATGCGACAATGGCACCAACCTTCTCTCCGCCCTCCGACAGCGACATTTGACCCATGTTTCATGTATGGTACAGGTCCTGAATTTGGTGGTGCAGCATTTCTTGACCAGGTACCCAGGCTTACAAAAACTCCTGAGGCTGCACACACAGCAGAGGGCCATCAATGAGTACCTTTGCAAGTATGGCACCAGGACAGTGTAAGGGGAGCTTGGCTTCTTTTGGCCATGCCAGTGGCTACTGATCAAGGATGCATGCACTGTCCTGTCACCATTTGAGGAGGCCACAAGGATGGTGAGCAGTGACAATGCATGCATCAGTGACACTGTCCCTCTAGTCTTCCTGCTGGAGCACATGCTTCACGGAATCATGGACAGGGCACCTGAGGCAGAACCGCAGGAGGCAGAGGAGGACTTCCTTTCCTCTCAAGGCCCCCTTTATACAGATAGCATTCCTGGGGGTCTGCCAAACACACAGGAAGAAGAGGAGGAGGAGGATTGTGTCAGCATGGATGTCGAGGATAGCACGCAGCAGTCTTTAAAGGGGTTGTAAAGGTAATTTAATTTTTTTAAAAAAATAACTAACATGTCATACTTACCTTCACTGTGCAGCTCACAGAGTGGCCCCGAACCTGCTCTTCTGGGGTCCCTCGGCGGCTGTTTCAGCTCCTCCCCGCAAGAAATAACCACCTTAATGCGAGCTCCCTCGCATGGTGGTTAGTTGTTGCGGGCGCGCTCCCGTGATACAGCCGGCGGCTATAGCCGCTCGCTGTATCACTCGGCCCCGCCCCCCGGCGCGCCGCGTCATCGGATGTGATTGACAGCAGCGCGAGCCAATGGCTGCGCTGCTTTCAATCCATTCACTGCAGCCAATCAGCGACCAGGCTGAGCTGCAATAGAGATGATGAGAACGAGCAGCGGAGATTCGAGGTGTCAGGTAAAACGGGTAAGTAAGTAAAACGGGGGGGGGCTGGGGGCGGCGGTATTGTCAAAAGTTTTTTCACCTTAATGCATATAATGCATTAAGGTGAAAACATTTTTACCTTTACAACCCCTTTAAGGGATGGTTTTCAGTCCCCAGAAACCCAAGGAGTTGTACGTGGCTGGGGGGATGTAGTTACGCATAATGTGATCCTTAGTGACCCAGAGGACTCAGAATTGAAGGCCTCTGCAAACTTAAGCTGCATGACCTCCCTGATTCTGCAAAGCCTACAAAAGGACCCTAGGATTCGTAGTACTAAGGAGAGGGATCGTTACTGGCTGGCAACCCTTCTTGGTCCATGTTACAAGGGTAAGGTTGCAGAACTCACCCTGCCGTTGCAGATAGAGCAGAGGATGAAACATCTTCAGGAGGCCTTTGTTAAGAATGTTATGTCTACCTCAATGCAGGTGGTAAGACACTATATCTAGCTACTGTGTGCTTTACCTATAGCAGCCCCCCTTTCCCTTAAGGCAAGCAGGCCTATCGGTACTTGGTTGCCCCCAGGACTTTTACACAATGCTATGGTGCCTGGCCACCACACCTGGGCAGACAGGAACAGAGCAAACAACAGACTACTTGCAGTTTAGCAGGCAGATAGCGTGGTTTTATGACAGCCCGGGTAAAGGCAGGCTGAGTTCAGGGAATAGTCCAATATCCGATCCAATGACAGTCTAGGTAAAGGCAGGCTGAGTTCAGGGAATAGTCCAATATTCGATCTGGGTCATACACAGGGAAATCCAATAGCAAAGCAGGGCAAACAAACGGGAGGCTTGATCAGGAACAAATGCAGTAACTCTGTCTCTATCACAAGCAAGGGATAGAGTGTTCGATTTACTTATATCAGGTAACTGACCAGATCAATCGCCTTCCAGGTGAACACAGGCATGGGGAATGCAATAGCCAACACCCGGATGCTGAAATGAGTAGAAGGAGCACCAAGTGATCCTGACATTACCCCCCCCCCTCTGAAGAGGGGCCCCCAGACCCTCAAAGACAAGCTGAACATCCAGCACAGGACCATGAGACTGGGCAGAGGTCCGTGGATCCACGAGGTCAGGCTGGTTAGCAGGGGACATGTCACAAGGGTCAAGCGGGACAGCTGAAACACAAGCGGAATGCAGAGAGCCCTGAAAAGAAAGTTGAAAGCCCCACCTGGCCAAATGAGGCAGGTCATCCAAAGGGAGGATTGAACCTCTTAGACCGGTCAGATTGGGTGTAGTAGAAGTAGGGTGAGGCCAGGTTACAGAAAGTACTGAATAAGAAAAAGCAGGAGGCTCAATGGATGTGGGCCGGACCAGCTCATTTGATGCAGTGGCCAACCGAGCCACATCGCCAAGCGCAGTGACTATCTGAATCGCATCACCAGAAAGTCCTGAATACGAACCAGACTGCTGGTTAGAAGCTAAACAGTGGGGACCTTGAGTGGAGAGTGAACAAGTCTTGCTTTTTGTGCGAACACCGTTAAAGTCTATGGGACACGAACATGAATAATCAAAAGTGCTAATTTTGAAGGCTTATATGCAAGTTATTGTCATAAAAAGTGTTTGGGGACCTGGGTCCTGCCCCAGGGGACATGTATCAATGCAAAAAAAAGTTTTAAAAATGGCCGTTTTTTCGGGAGCAGTGATTTTAAAGTGAAACAGAAAAAGTGTAATATTCCTTTAACCACTTGCCGACCGCCACACTACGATGTACGTCAGCAGAATGGCACGGGCAGGCAAATAGACTTACAGGTACGTCCTTGCCTTCCCGCGGGCGGGGGGTCCGATCGGACCCCCCCCGGTGCCTGTGGCGGTTGGATTCAGGTCAGGGGCGATCAAAGGTGAGGGAGAGGCCACTCATTCTTGGCTCCCCCCTCGCGATCGCTCCTGGCGAATGACAGGCTTCCTCGGCTTCTGTAATGTAAACAGAAGCGGAGGAAGTGATGTCATCTCTCCTCGAGCCGGTCTTTTCGTTCCGGCGCCGAGGAGAGAAGACATCCAAGTAAGTTTACACCAACACTACACTAACAGTAGAACACGCAGGCACACTTTTCACCCCCCAGTCACCCCCCGATCACCCCCTGATCACCCCTCTGTACCCCCTGTCACACTGACACCAAAAGCAGTTTTTTTTTTTCTGATTGTTGCATTGGTGTTAGTTTGTGACAGTTATAAGTGTTAGGGCAGTTAGGGTTAGCCCCCTTTAGGTCTGGGGTACCCCCCTTTAGGTCTAGGGTACCCCCCTAACCCCCCCTAATAAAGTTTTAACCCCGTGATCACCCCCCGTCGCCAGTGTCAGTAAGTGATCGTTTTTCTGATCGCTGTATTAGTGACACAGGTGACGCTAGTTAGGGAGGTAAGTATATAGGTTCACCATCAGTGTTTTATAGGGACAAGGACCCCTATATACTACCTAATAAAGCTTTTAACCCCCTGATTGCCCCCTAGTTAACCCTTTCACCAGTGATCACCATATAATTGTTACGGGTGACGCTGGTTAGTTAGTTTGTTTATTATAGTTTATTATAGTTTTAGGGCACCCGCCGTTTATTACCTTATAAAGGTTTAACCCCCTAATTGCCCGGCGGTGATATAAGTTACGTTTTTAGGGTCAGATAATGTCTGCGTCACCCCAGGCAGCGTCAGGTTAGCTCCAGTACCGCTAAAACCCACGCACGCAGCATACACCTCCCTTAGTGTTATAGTATCTGAACGGATCAATATCTGATCCGATCAGATCTATACTAGCACCCCCAGCAGTTTAGGGTCCCCAAAAACGCAGTTAGTCGCGGGATCAGCCCAGATACCTGCTAGCATCTGTGTTTTGCCTCTCGGGCCAGCCCAGCCCAGTCCACCTAAGTGCAGTATCGATCAATCACTGACACTTACAAAACACTAATCACACATAACTGCAGCATTCGCAGAGTCAGGCCTGATCCGTGCGATCGCTAACAGTTTTTTGGTAGCGTTTTGATACAGTCGCTGACAGGAGCTTTTTTGCCTGTGAGTCTCACTAGTGTACCCCTAAATTTAGAGCCCAAAATGGCAAATCGAAGGTACACTAGTGAAGAGGCCTACACGTTTCTGAGCATGACAGATAGTGAAGAGGAAGCCACTCATCTGTCAGATTCAGGTTCAGAATACGATCCTGTAGACGACAGCGGCTCCATGAGAGATAGCTCTGACGACGGAGTTGTGGTCCCTGCCAAGGTCAGGCGTACCAGACCCCGAACTTCTTCTGTCCTTGAAGTGCAAGAACCGCAGGTCCCTCATATGGAGCAGAGCAGTACTAGCGCCACTATTCCTTCTGGTGAACTGGCAAGCACCAGCAGCCTAGTACACCCTGGTCGTACAACCAGCACTGCAGTATCACGTGGTGATGTGGCGAGTCCCATAAGTGCAGTTCAAGCTGGGGAGGTGGCAAGCACTAGTAGTGTCCCGCTGCCACCAAGAAGACGAACACAGGCCTGTCGTGCCCATAGTGCCCTTCCTGCTGCATTCGCCAATCCGAATTGGGAACCCACCACTTCTGCAGCACCCGTACTTCCCCCATTCACTGGCCAACCCGGAATTCAGGTGGAAGCAGTTGATTTTACACCACTGGATTTTTATTCACTGTTTTTCACCGAAGATCTCTATAGATCTATTGTGGACCAAAGCAATTTATACGCTGGTCAACATATCGCCACTAATCCCCAGTCCTCCCTTGCCAGAGATTGGAGACCAATTACAGTCTCCAAATTTAAGATCTTTCTGGGCCTTTCCCTCAACATGGACATAACTAAAAAGAGTGAGTTGCGGTCATATTGGTCCACTGACCCAATTCACCATATGTCCTTGTTCTCTGCCTCCATGACCAGGGCACGATACGAGCAGATTTTGCCAGTGAATACGATCGGCTCTACAAAATCCGGCCCCTCGTAAACCACTTCAAACAGCGTTTTGCAGACTTGTTTACTCCCCATCAAGTTGTCTGCGTTGATGAGTCCCTGATTACATTTTCTGGCCGCTTGTCATTCAAACAGTACCTTCCCAGCAAGCGTGCCAGATACAGGGTCAAGATGTATAAGCTCTGTGACAGTGCCACAGGCTATACATGTAGTTTTATGGTTTACGAGGGCAAAGATAGTCACGTAGAGCCGACAAACTGCCCTGACTACATAGGAAGCACTGGCAAGATAGTGTGGGACTTGGTGTCACCCTTATTCGGAAAGGGGTACCATTTATATGTGGACAATTATTACACGAGCGTGCCACTTTTTAGTCACCTTTTTGATCATCAAATTGGAGCATGTGGCACCGTGCGACCTAATCACCGGGGCTTTCCCCAGCGGCTTGTAGATTCCCGTCTTAGGCTGGGGGAGAGAGCCTGCTTGCGGTGTAATAATTTGCTCGCTATGAAGTAGAGGGACAATAAGAATGTTTTCGTTCTTACCTCCCTTCATGCAGACACGACGGCCCAAATTACTACGGCGACTGGTGTTGTGGAGAAACCCCTCTGTGTCCACGAATATAACCAAAATATGGGAGGGGTGGACCTCAACGACCAATTGTTGGCGCCGTACCTAGTTGCACGTAAGGCCAGACGCTGGTACAAAAATGTGTCTGTATACTTATTTCAATTGGCTTTGCTGAACGCTCATGTGCTATACAGAGCTTCAGGACAGACTGGATCCTTCCTTAAATTCCAGGAAAAAATCGTCAGAGCCCTTCTGTATCCAGACGGTGCTCCACCTCATCTTCCCCAACCAGATGCAGTAAGCCGGCTGCATGGGAGGCATTTTCCTTATGTCCTCCCGAGTACCCCTACCCAACGAGCCCCCCAAAGAAAATGTCATGTCTGCAGAAAGCACGGATATAGGCGTGACACCCGGTATTATTGTCCCTCCTGTCCTGGCAATCCTGGTCTTTGCATTGGTGAATGTTTTGAGCGCTACCATACACTAGTTGAGTTTTAGCATAGGGTACAGCATTGCATAGACTAGGACACACTTTCACAGGGTCTCCCAAGATGCCATCGCATTTTGAGAGACCCAAACCTGGAACCGTTACAGTTTTAAAAGTTACAGTTATAAAAAAAAAAGTAAAAAAAAAAAAAGTAAAAAAAAAAAAATACACAAAAAAAATATAAAATAAAAAAAACAAAAATAGTTGTCATTTTATTGTTCTCTCTCTCTGTATTCTCTCTCTATTGTTCTGCTCTTTTTTACTGTATTCTATTCTGCAATGTTTTATTGTTGTTATGTTTTATCATGTTTGCTTTTCAGGTATGTAATTTTTTTATAGTTTACTGTGTTTTAACCATTTTTTTGTTTTCAGGTACGCCATTCAGCTGCAGCGCGGATTTATTTATCTTGACAGCAACAGCGTTTGCTCCCACGATACATAAAGCCGTGACTCCAGCGCTGTTGAAGGTGATTTCACCACCACAGTTACATACTTCAGCATATATGCCGAAGCGTGGGGGCAGCAGTGGGTGGAGGAGCGATTTGCTCCTGCCTTTTGCGGGAGGATGCCCCCATGCTTCGGCATATATATATTTTAGGCACAGGTTACATTAAATGTTTTATTTTTTACTATGTTTTATTTGTATTTGCTTTGCAGGTATGGTAAATCTTACTGTTATACTGTAATGTTATTTTGTTTTATTGTTAACCATCATTTGCTTAGCAGGTACGCCATTCAGTTGCAGCGTGGATTTATGTATCTTGACAGCAACAGCGTTTGCTCCCACGATACATAAAGCCGTGACTCCAGCGCTGTCGGAGGTGATTTCACCACCACAGTTACATACTTCAGCATATATGCCGAAGCATGGGGGCAGCAGTGGGTGGAGGAGCAATTTGCTCCTGCCTTTTGCGGGAGGATACCCCCATGCTTCGGCATATATATATATTTTAGGCACAGGTTGCGTTAAATGTTTTATTTTTTACTATGTTTTTTTTTTGTATTTGCTTTGCAGGTATGGTAAGTCTTATGTCCCGTACACACGGTCGGACTTTGTTCGGACATTCCGACAACAAAATCCTAGGATTTTTTCCGACGGATGTTGGCTCAAACTTGTTTTGCATAAACACGGTCGCACAAAGTTGTCGGAATTTCTGATCGCCAACAACGCGGTGACGTCAAGCACGTACGACGAGACTAGAAAAGGCCATTTCAGAACCAAGCGCGGCACCCTTTGGGCTCCTTTTGCTAATCTCGTGTTAGTAAAAGTTTGGTGAGAGACGATTCGCGCTTTTTCAGACTCGTGGTTTTCAGATCGTTTTCTGCCGTTCAGTTTGTGCTTGTGGGTTTGTATCTGCTCTTCAGTGCGTGCAAGCAAGTTCCGCGTGACTTGAAGTAGTCATTGTGTTCTTGTGCGTTCGTTACTGTTTTTCAGGTCGCTCTTCATAGGCCTTGCTGTTCTTCAGTGCGTTCTGTTACTTCGTTCTGAGCAGCCGACCGTTTTCTAGCCATGTTGCGTATGCGTACTCCTCGTAGAGTTCATGCTGTGCGGGGGCTTGGTGTTGGGGTCCTGACCTTGACACAAGTCCAGTCCATGAACAGGGTGGGGAGGAGTTCATGGACCAAGAATTGGTTGCTTCAGCGTGACCAGTTCTCTCATATGCCTTTGCTCCATGAAATCCGTGAGAATAATCCTGATGATTTCAGGAACTTTCTCAGGATGACGGACCCCGTATTTCACCGTTTGTTGGCTTCGCTGACCCCCATATCAGCAGGCAGGATACCTGCATGAGGCAAGCCATCACTCCGGAGCAGAGGCTGGTTGCTACCCTGTGGTACTTGGTGACAGGGAGAAGTCTGCAGGACTTGAAGTTCTCGACAGGCATCTCCCCCCAGGCTCTGGGGATCATAATCCCAGAGACCTGTTCTGCCATCATCCAGGTCCTGCAGAAGGAGTATATGAAGGTAAGATTTTTATCCTTTAATATCACATTTTATTGTATTTAATGTTTGATAATATATTGTATTTCTTTCCTCATTCCCTAATTACCATGATTGGAATATGCTGTGAATGTCCCCTTCGTCCTCATTCATGCTGGATTTTTGTGTAATTAATTTTTTTAGGTCCTTCATACAGATTGTCCTTCAATAACCTCCCCAGCATGGTCTACGGGCCCTATATTCACCTCATGTAGTCACTTAACAATGTATTTTATCAGCTCCATAGTAGTGCTTTACCCCAAACACCCCCTAAAATGTTTAGAAATGTGATTTTTGCTTTAAATTTAGGCAGAGTGCCAGAGGCTTTTTTGTGGTGTCCCCAAATCATTTTTAGTAACCCTCCCTCCCCCCAACTGCTAAGTCAGCTGATCCCAATTCTCTATCTATCCTCAATCATCTATCTGCTGACTTTGCCAAACCCATACACACTATACCCATCTCTTTACTGGTCAGATTTATGGATGAATTCCCCAAAGCATGCAGTGCAAGGGCCTGCCTGTATACTTTCCAATGGTACTGTTTAAACTTTTTATATCCTATTATTATCTTGACAGGTAATAGCAGAATGTCCAAATGTGCTCAAATGTGTACAATGTGTATTTATATCTTTGTATTATGACACTTCTTACCAGTGGGCTGCCAATAGTGTAACTAAGGAGGGGCTGTTCCAAGTAATACCCTGTATTTAGGCATTCATCTCTCAATGAAGTGAAGAGGGTTACCTGTCCAAGATTTCCCCACCCCCCATAATGTTAGAAATGGCCCATGAGAGGGGGGGGGGGGATATGATAGGTGTACCTTATACTTTGGTGTTGTTAAATTCCCCTTAATAAATGCTATCTGGAGGTTGCCCCAGAATGTTTGTGCCTAATCTGCTTGCCATGTTTCTGAGCAAAAATATTAATTATTTTTTTCCTCAACAGTTTCCTTCCATGCCACAGGAATGGCAGACTGTGGCCTCCCACTTTGCCCAGTGGTGGGACTTTCCTAACTGCGGAGGGGCAATTGATGGGAAACACGTCCACATCATCCCACCACCCAACTCGGGGTCGTACTATTTCAACTATAAGGGGTTCAATAGTATTGTGATGTTGGCGGTGGTGTCGGCTAATTACGACTTCTTGTATGTGGACGTGGGGAAGAATGCCTGGATGTCCGATGGTGGAGTCATCGCCCAGACGGAGTTCTACAGGCGTCTCCAGAATGGCAGCTTGGACTTGCCACCTCCAGAGGACAATGTGGAAGGACTCCCATTCGTGTTCGTTGCTGATGAAGCGTTTGCGCTGGGGGACCATCTTATGCGGCCATTCCCTATGAGGACCCTCACCCCGGAACAGAGGGTTTTTAATTACCGGCTGGCCAGAGCCCGAAGAGTGGTGGAGAACACATTTGGAATCCTGGCCAGCCGGTTCCGCCTATTTCTGACACCTATCCATATGGCGGAGTATAAACTTAATCATATAATCATGGCGTGCTGTATTCTCCATAACTTTTTACGGAAACATTCGGCCAACTATGCTGGCTCAGTTGGGCCTGAGGCCGGAGTGATACCTGAAACAACACTGACGGCGCTTGAAAGCGGCCATCCTGGCTTGCCCTCCCTGAGTGCCCGTGATGTCCGGTTACGATACCTGGAGTTCTTTGCGGGTAGGGGGGCCATCAATATGCCTGCAAATTTGTGAAGCCTTTTTCAAATAAATAAGCAAAAAAAAAGAAATTCTTTGTGGACATTTACTGCTTGTGTTTGTTTTAGCTGACCCTGACAGAAATGTGGGGAGTCCTGAAAATGGCGTGATTGTGTAACCTTATACAAAGCACTGTTGGCTGTTATTTACTAAAGGCAAAGACACTTTTTATACTACAAGTGCTCTTGAAACTGCAATGAAAATGCTCTTGTAGTGCAACGAGGATTTGCCCTTAGGAAATAACCACCATTTTCTCAGAAAATAGCGATTACATCACCACAAAAGTGTTGTAGCGTTGAGACAATAATCCACACATTCTTAACAAACTTTTTAATACCTGCACAATCACATGTGCATTTAGAAACGGTTTTTAAAACAAACCAACATGTTTGTTGTATAACAATTTTTGAGGTGGTATTATCAAAAATAGAAATGTCCATTTACGATAAAACAGGCCTGTGTAAAACCAACAAGAAAGACAAAAAACTTGAACTTACAAAGTTCACATAAGGTAAAACTTGAAGGCAATATCATACATGAGTATTTAGGAACTGTGTTTGATATTGCGTTCAGATGGGGTGAAGTCACCCCTGGAAAAGCCAAATTTGGAAGATGCACACCAATTTACGAATGTCAACATGTGCTAGCTGCCATCACGGGGGATCAAGGGACATGTTTTGTGGGAGCAACCCCTTGCTCACAGCTACTTTATTATTGAGGAAGGGGTTGCACCCCCAAAACGCGTCCATTGATCTCCCGTGATGGCAGATAGCACATGTTGGCACACTGTGTGCATCCTCCAAATTTGTCATTTTGAAACATTGCTAAAAAATTTAAAACATTGTACCACACAAAAAAAAAGTGATTTTGTGGGGTTTTAAATTCGCCCCAAAACATCAATGATGTTATTATTTTTTTTGAACCACATCATTTATTTTTTTCTTGATGTTTTCCAATTCTAAATTACACCCCATTATCTCCCCGATCAGGATCTGGGCACTTTCTGATGTGAAAGGATCTCGATCCCTAACCTCACGATCACCTAAAAAGAGAGAAAACAAACAAAAACAGGTATCAAAAATCTGCCAGCATCCATCTCTTACCTGAGCCTGTGGTCGCAGACACTCACCTGTTGTGTTGACAATTTCCACCACATCTTCTTCCTCCTCCTTCTCCACTTGTGTTGGGGGTATTTCACCTTCTTCCCGAGGTGGGGGGTCTCTGGTCTCCTCGGATGAGGGGTGTCCTTCGAGTCTTTTCTCCCCTATGTAAAACAAAAATGGTATAATTAGCACACAGTGATTTGATGGCAGAACTATAAATAGATAGGAAACATTGCTTGGAAGTGGTGTACAATTGTCAATTTTAGAAGAGTTCCAAGATGTAGCATTTTCAGTGTCCTTTGTCAACCTGCAATACTTTACCTGTCTTGTACAAGCTTCACAGATGGAGACCCCCCTATAGTATACACTGGAGCACCTGTGTGGGACCCCCTAATAAAAAGGGTGTTCTTGTGTCCCACACTAGTGCTCCAGCGTCCAGATGTGAAAACAGCTGCTGAGTGTCCTCTCCTTACACAGAATCTAGTTTTCATTTCATTCTAGTAACAAACTCATCTACACAACCAAATATTTTGCATCCAAGTAGGCCCTAAAAAACGTAGGAAAATGCATATGGCCTAAACAATGGTGTTTTAGAGGCCAGAAAAAAAATGTTTGATACGAACGAAATAATGGGCCCATGAACATTAAAATTGACATTTTAAACTGTACAATTAAGAAAAGCATATGGAGCAGCACGAACGTAATAAAGACAAAAAGAATAGGAACACAGCACAACTACTTACTTTTTTGCAGCACTCTCCAGATCTTTCGGTACTGCTCGGGCTCTCTTAATTTCAGGTCCGACCACTGCTTCCTGAGCTGATCTTTCGATCGTCGTACCCCGAAATTCCGGTGCAGACTTTTGACCACCTTCGCCATGATTTTGGCCTTTCTGATATTGGGGTTGGGGTAAGGCCCATACTTTCCATCATAGTCGGCCTTCTTCAGGATGTCGACCATCTCCAACATCTCCCCAAAGGACATATTTGTGGCCTTGAATCTTCTCCTTCTGGATCGGGACGTGTCTGGGTCCGGGCTTTCCTCCTCCTCCTCCTCGTTGCTATAATTAGCACGCACCTGCTCTGACTCCGCCATGTGCTCTTCACCCACTGCGCCGAACGAAAAGGGGCGGGGAATAGACTAGAAAGAACATCAGGGGCGGGCGGAGTTACACGCATGCGCAGTGTGTATAAAGCGTAACACGCGTGCTTATTACGTACGATCTGTGAGCAGAGGAAGGAGCATTGGACGCGCTGATGGTAAGAACGAAGGTAAGAGACATACTTGTGCCTATACTGCTTCTAGATTGAGGCCTATATTGTAACAAGCTTAGGAGAGTTTTGTCTGACATTAGGCTTTGTCTTGTGTTGTGTCTTGCAGTGAACATGGATATCTTATTACAAGATTATGACTTCATGTCAATATTCATTGACATGTTCAGGGAGCTGCCCTGTTTGTGGGAGATCAACCACCCACATTACAGGAACCAAACAAAGAGGAAGGCAGTGCTGGATCAATTGTTGGAAATTGTGAAGAAGGTGATCCCCACTGCAGACATCACATATTTGAAGATCTTAATTGGTGGCCTGAGGAGCACATATGTAAGGGAGCGCCAGAAAGTCCAGGATTCGCAGAGATCAGGAGCAGCAGATGACATCTATGTCCCCAGGATGTGGTACTATGACAGGCTGCATTTTCTGGCAGGCCAGACTGAATCCAGGTCATCCCTCTCCAGTCTTCCTTCCACGCTTCCTTCTCCCCCAGCTGAGGCTTCTGACGCCCAACCTGGGCCTTCCTGGCAACAACATGTGGAGGAGCCCAGATTGAGCCAGGTATAGCATTCCTCTAAATATTTCTGCTTGTCCAATCAATGATGTTAACTAGATGTTAGTTTGGAGTACTAATTTATGAATGTGATTGATGATGCAAAAACTACAACCATGTCCCTTTTTCATACACAGGGAAGTCGCAGCCAGGAGGTGGCCGGGCCGAGCCGCCTGCCTGATATGCCGGTCTCTCACCTGGAAAGAGAAAGTGGCAGGAGGAGGAGTGCCCTAGAGGAGGCTGCCATAGGCCTCTTTTGGAGGGCTACAGAGGCCCTGGGAGAACCACAGACCGTGGAGGATGACTTCGCTGCCCTCATTGCCTCTAAAATGCAGAGGATGGAGGAGGGACAACAACTCCTGTGTGAGTCACTTATATTGGAGGCTCTTAATAAAGATATGAGGGCCCAAACTACATCTCAGACACACCTTTGCAAACTCACAGATGGTCCTCCTCCTCCTCCTGCATGTCCTCCTCCTCCTCCTCCTCCTTCTCCTCCAGGTCCTCCCAGTCCTCCTCCTCCTCCAGGTCCTGCTCCTCCTCCTGCCACATCTCCAACAGCACAGCCACAGCCCGGAATGAAGCGAGGAAGGAAAACCAGAAAGTGAGGACCCTGGATCCAGTCTGGTCGGCCAAAAGATGCAGCCTCTTGTGGTACCACAGCCTGGGGACACAGATGTCATCTGCTGCTTTCCGGATCTCTGGGACTTCTGGACCAGACTGGCCTCCCTTACATATGGACTCCTCAGGCCACCAATTTTGATGTTCAAGAATTGATGTCTGCCCTGGGGGTCCCAGGCTTCGCTAATTTCTCCTGTTTATCCAGCGTTGCCTCCCTCTTTGTTTGGTTCTGAGCCCTTAATAAAGGAATTTTGTCTTGAATTATACTTGCCTATGTGTGTTTTATTTCAAAAAGGACAGTTTGTTTGTGAGGATTCAGGTACATTTCAAAAATACAATGTGAAATTAACAAGGGACACCAAGCAATCTCCTTGAGATTAAATAATAAAAGATATCAATGGTGTTGTGGTAACTTGACACACAAAACACACACAAAAATAATCTGGAGTAAAACTAAAAATAACATTAAACAAAGATCAGCCTTGGAAACAATACAAACATAAAATCTAAACCAAAAATGGCTTTAAATAAAAAAAAAGAAAACAAAAAAAAAAATCCTGTCAGATGTGACAAATAACAATATATTCAGGGAATCCCAAGAAAAAAACAAAAAAATAAGTTTGTGAGAAGTGTGTGTGAATATGAGCAGCAAAACTACTTAATTCTTGTCACATTATAAAGAAGAAGAGAGTGCGCTGTATTAAACCATTTTTAACATTGCAGCATGATGAAAGTGCTGTATCCATTGCGAACGCTAATTTTACCTGACCGAGCTGTTCCGTGTCGAAATTTCTTATGAGCATGCGTGGCACTTTGTGCGTCGGAACAGGCCACACACAGTTGGAATTGACGCGATCGGATTTTGTTGTTGGAAAATTTTATCTCCTGCTCTCCAACTTTGTGAGTCCCCCACGCTCTCGCGCAAAGCCGAATGCAAGCGTCGGTCTGGCGTCAAATGTAAACAGCAATTGCACCCTGCATGTGAGGTATCACCGCGAAGGTCAGATCGAGGGCAGTAATTTTAGCAGTAGACCTCCTCAGTAAATCTAAAGTGGTAACCTGTAAAGGCTTTTAAAGGCTTTTTAAAATGTATTTAGTTTGTCGCCACTGCACGTTTGTGCGCAATTTTAAAGCATGTTGTGTTTGGTATCCATGTACTCGGCCTAAGATCATCTTTTTTATTTCATCAAACATTTGGGAAATATAGTGTGTTTTATTGCATAAAAATTTTAAAAAAGTGTGTTTTTTCCCAAAAAAATGCGATTGAAAAATCGCTGCGCAAATACTGTGTGGAAAAAAAAAAATGAAACACCCACCATTTTAATCTATAGGGCCTTTGCTTTAAAAAAAATTTATAATGTTTGGGGGTTCAAAGTAATATTCTTGCAAAAAAAAAATATTTTTTCATGTAAACAAAAAGTGTCAGAAAGGGCTTTGTCTTCAAGTGGTTAGAAGAGTGGGTGATGTGTGACATAAGCTTCTAAATGTTGTGCATAAAATGCCAGTACAGTTCAAAACCCCCCAAATGACCCCATTTTGGAAAGTAGACACCCCAAGCTATTTGCTGAGAGGCATGTCGAGTCCATGGAATATTTATTATGTGACACAAGTTGCGGGAAAAAGACAAAATTTTTTTTTTTTTTGCACAAAGTTGTCACTAAATGATATATTGCTCAAACATGCCATGGGAATATGTGAAATTACACCCCAAAATACATTCTGTTGCTTCTCCTGAGTTCGGGGATACCACATGTGTGAGACTTTTTGGGAGCCTCAACATGCCTCTCAGCAAATAGCTTGGGGTGTCTACTTTCCAAAATGGGGTCATTTGGGGGGGGGGGTTGTGCCATCTTGGCATTTTATGGCCCTCAAAACTGTGATAGGTAGTGAGGAGTGAAATCAAAAATTTACGCCCTTAGAAATCCTGAACGCGGTGCTTGGTTTTCGGGCCCCGTATACGGCTAGGTTTCCAAAAAAGTCCCACACATGTGGTATCTCCGTACTCAGGATAAGCAGCAGAATGTATTTTGGGGTGTAATTCCACATATGCCCATGGCAAGTTTGAGCAATATATCATTTAGTGACAACTTTGTGCAAAAAAAAAAAGTTTGTCATTTTCCCGCAACTTATGTCAAAATATAAAATATTCCGTGGACTCAACATGCCTCTCAGCAAATAGCGTGGGGTGTCTACTTTCCAAAATGGGGTCATTTGGGGGGGGGGGTGTGCCATCTTGGCATTGTATGGCCTTCAAAACTGTGATAGGTCGTGAGGAGTGAAATCAAAAATTTACGCCCTTCGAAATCCTGAAGGCGGTGCTTGGTTTTCGGGGCCCCGTATGCGGCTAGACTCCCAAAAAGTCCTACACATGTGGTATTCCCATACTCAGGAGAAGCAGCTAAATGTATTTTGGGGTGCAATTCCACATGTAACCATGGCATGTGTGAGCAATATATCATTTAGTGACAACTTTTTGTAAAAAAAATTTTATTTTTATTTTTTTATCATTATTCAATCACTTGGGACAAAAAAATGTAATATTCAATGGGCTTAACATGCCTCTCAGCAATTTCCTTGGGGTGTCTACTTTAAAAATGGGGTCATTTGGGGGGGTTTTGTACTGCCCTGCCATTTTAGCACCTCAAGAAATGAGATAGGCAGTCATAAACTAAAAGCTGTGTAAATTCCAGAAAATGTACCCTAGTTTGTAAACGCTATAACTTTTGCGCAAACCAATAAATATACACGTATTGACATTTTTTTTACCAAGGACATGTGGCCGAATACATTTTGGCCTAAATGTATGACTAAAATTGAGTTTATTGGATTTTTTTTATAACAAAAAGTTGAAAATATAATTTTTTTTCAAAATTTTCGGTCTTTTTACGTTCATAGCGAAAAAAATAAAAACCGCAGAGGTGATCAAATACCATCATTGCCATTTCCCATGGGGGGGCAGGATCTGGGGGTCCCCTTGTTAAAGGGGGCTTCCAGATTCTGATAAGCCCCCCACCCACAGACCCCCACAACCACTGGCCAAGGGTTTTGGGGATGAGGCCCTTGTCCTCATCAACATGGGGACAAAGTGCTTTGGGGGGCCGCTACCCCAAAGCACCCTCCCAATGTTGAGGGCATGTGGCCTGGTACAGTTCAGGAGGGGGGCGCTCTATCGTCCCCCTCTTTCCCTGCGACCTGCCAAGTTGCGTGCTCGGATAAGGGTCTGGTATGGATTTTTGGGGGGACCCCACGCCATTTTTTTTTATTTTGGTGCGGGGTTCCCCTTAAAATCCATACCAGGCCTGAAGGGTCTTTGTATGGATTTTGAGGGGGACCCCACGCCATTTAAAAAAAAAAAAATTGGTTCGGGGTTCCCCTTAATATCCATACCAGACCTGAAGGGCCTGGTATGGAATTTAGGGGGACCCCCACACCGTTTTTTTTTAAATTTTGGTTCGGGCATGCTGGGACTGGGTAGTTTTTGGGGGCATGGTCAACATTATATAGGCAGAGACCACGCCCCCTAAAACGTCACAGTCCCAGCATGCCCAGGGACTGTGACGTCATAAGGGGGCGGGGTCTCTGCCTATATAAGTCACAACGGAGCGCTCAGAGAGCAGTCCAGCCGGAGAGAGCGACATCTGGAGAAGAGAAGAGGGAAGAAGACAAGAAGCCCAGAAGTCCAGACCTCCGCTGGCAAAAGAGCGGCATGAAGACAGCGGAGGGGCTGGCAGAAGAACTGGAACACCGGGAGAAGAGGCCAGAGAGAGTGGAGAAGAACCAACCGGACGCCGGGAGAAGAGGAACCGGAGGGACCCCCGAAGCCGGAAGAAGACCCCCGAAGCCGGAGGAAGACCCCCAGAGCTGTTTAATAAATTATTTTAAAAACCTGTGTAGTGTGTTTTATTATTGACACTTTTTCCCTAGGTGAATGGGTAGGGGTACCATGTACTCCATACTCATTCACATAGGTTGGGGGGCCGGGATCTGGGAGCCCTCTTATAAGGGGCTCCCGGATTCCGATAAGCCCCCCCCTCAGACCCCAACAACCAACGACCAGGGTTGTCGGGAAGAGGTCCTTGTCCTCATCAACATGGGGACAAGGTGCTTTGGGGTGGGGGGGCCCCACAGGGCGCCCCCTCCCCCAAAGCACCCACTTCCCATGTTGAGGGCATGTGGCCTGGTACGGTTCAGGAGGGGGGCCGCTCGCTCGTCCCCACCCCCTTTCCTGACCGGCCGGGCTGCGTGCTCGGATCGGGGTCTGGTATGTTTTTTAGGGGGGACCCCACGCCGTTTTTTCGGCATAGGGAGTTCCCTTTAAAATCCATACCAGACCTAAGGGTCTGGTATGCCCCGCGCTCGCCGCAATAGGAAAATTTGTTTTTCCTATTGCAGCGAGAGCGAAATGCAATACCCTGCCCTTGCATCGTATCTGGTCCGTTGGACCACCATACAGACGAGCAGGCTTTCTGTTGGACCAGCACACAGACGAGTGGACTTTCCATCAGAAACTGAGTCAGACGGAAAGATTTAAAACATGTTTCAAATCTAGGTCCGGCGGACTTTTGAGAAAAAGTCTGCTGGAGCCTACACACGGTTGGATGCCGGAAAGTCTGCTCATGTGTACGCGGCATAAGCCTGCTTATTTTTGAGTCTGCTGGAACTCTGTCCAATTGGAACTGGTCTATGTGGTGAGTTAAAACCAGAGTTGAAAACAGGGGTCATAGTACCTGTGTAGTGTGAGTACCTGAATGTTGTCTGAGCAGTGAGTGTGTATCGTTAGTACTTGTGTATTGTGTACTGTATACATGTGTATTGTGAGTGCACGTAGTTCTGCAGGTGTTCTGCGAGTACACGTAGGTCTGCGTGTGGTCAGGGAGTGCAAGTAGTTCTGCGAGTGCATGTAGTTCTGCGAGTGCACGTAGTTCTGAGAGTGGTCTGCAAGTGCACGTAGTTCTGCGAGTGAACACAGTTCTGCGAGTGGTCTGCGAGTGCACTTAGTTCTGCGAGTGTTCTGCGAGTGCATGTGGTTCTTCGAGTGCACGTAGTTCTGCGAGTACACGTAGTTCTGTGAGTGTTCTGCGAGTACACGTAGTTCTGTGAGTGTTCTCTGAGTGCACGTAGTTCTGCGAGTGGTCTGCGAGTGCACTTAGTTCTGCTAGTGTTCTGCGAGTGCACATAGTTCTGCGAGTGCACGTAGTTTTGTGAGTGTTCTGCAAGTGCACGTAGTAATGCGAGTGCATGTAGTTCTGTGAGTGTTCTGCGAGTGCATGTAGTTCTGCGAGTGCACGTAGTTCTGCGAGTGTTCTGCGAGTGCACGTAGTTCTGCGAATGGTCTGTGAGTGCACGTAGTTCTGCGAGTGGTCTGCGAGTGCACGTAGTTCTGCGAGTGCATGTAGTTCTGCGAGTGTTCTGCGAGTGCACATAGTCCTGTGAGTGCATGTAGTTTTGCGAGTGTTCTGCGAGTGCACGTAGTTCTGCGCGTGCACGTAGTTCTGCGAGTGGTCTGCGAGTGCACGTAGTTCTGCGAGTGCATGTAGTTCTGTGAGTGTTCTGCAAGTGCACGCAGTTCTGCGAGTGGTCTGCGAGTGCACATAGTTCTTTGAGTGCACGTAGTTCTGCAAGTGGTCTGTGAGTGCACGTAGTTCTGCAAGTGCACATAGTTCTGCGAGTGTTCTGCGAGTGCACGTAGGTCTGCGAGTGGTCTGCGAGTGCACGTAGTTCTGCGAGTGGTCTGCGACTGCACGTAGTTCTGTGAGTGCACGTAGTTCTGCAAGTGCACGTAGTTCTGCGAGTGCACGTAGTTCTACGAGTGGTCTGCGAGTGCACGTAGTTCTGCGAGTGCACATAGTTCTGCGAGTGCAAGTAGTTCTGTGAGTGCATGTAGGTCTGCGAGTGCACGTAGTTCTGTGAGTGGTCTACGAGCGCATGTAGTTCTGCGAGTGCATGTAGTTCTGTGAGTGGTCTGCGAGTGCACGCAGTTCTGCGAGTGGTCTGCGAGTGCACGCAGTTCTGCGAGTGCATGTAGTTCTGCGAGTGGTCTGCGAGTGCACGTAGTTCTGGGAGTGCACGTAGTTCTGCGAGTGGTCTGCGAGTGCACGTAGTTCTGCGAGTGCATGTAGTTCTGTGAGTGTTCTGCAAGTGCACGCAGTTCTGCGAGTGGTCTGCGAGTGCACAAAGTTCTTTGAGTGCACATAGTTCTGCAAGTGGTCTGCGAGTGCACGTAGTTCTGCGAGTATTCTGCGAGTGCACGTAGGTCTGCGAGTGGAAGTAGTTTTGCAAGTGGTCTGCGACTGCACGTAGTTATGCGAGTGCATGTAGTTCTGCGAGTGTTCTGCGAGTGCACATAGGTCCGTGAGTGCACGTAGTTCTACGAGTGGTCTGTGAGTGCACATAGGTCTGTGAGTGCACGTAGTTCTACGAGTGGTCTGCGAGTGCACGTAGTCCTGTGAGTGGTCTGTGACTGCACGTAGTTCTGCGAGTGTTCTGCGAGTGCACGTAGTTCTGCGAGTGCATGTAGGTCTGCGAGTACCTGTGTATTGTCTTGAGTATTAGTGTCAGGAAGCTAGTTGTTAAGTAATTTGGACAGGGTATAATCCCCAATCCTCATTAAATTGAATAGGTACGATCCCCGGCGGATGTGGAGAGGTGACTCTTTGTACATCTTGCGGCATTTATGCGTTCCTTGATCATCCGATTGAGGGTGAATACTGCTGTGCAAAATGTAAGCGCATTGTTTTCCTGGAAGCCCAGGTTCTGAATCTGGGGAAGCAACTGTCAACACTGAGAAGTCCCTCCATACTAGAGAGCCAGGAATGTACGCGGCAGGTGCCGGCAGGGGCCAGCACTGAGGCGGGCGGAGACAAAGAGGTGCAGGCACTGGCAAAGAGTAGATGGGTGACAGTCGGGAAGGGTAGAGGGGGAAGTGCGAGGGAGGCCAATCCAGGGCTGGAGCATCCCAATAAGTTTGCTCCATTGAGTGACATTGGTGAAACCAGCCAGGGACCAGCACTGCTGTCACGTACCTTACAGCAGAGTCCGAAATGACGAGGGCGGCCTCTTGCACGATCCCGGTCCTAGCACCCCTGGAGGTTGGGACAGGAACTGCTAGGGCAACAGGAGGGTGCAGGTGCCTGCAGACGGATGGCTGAAGATCAGAAACACCGGAGCCTAGAGGAGGAGGTGAGACACAGATCAGTGGCACAGTCTGGCAAGGACACTTGCAGAGTCAGGAACAAGCAGGCGTTGGCAACAGGCTGCCGGAGAAGTACACAATCGGATGGCAGGCTCGTAGTCAGGGACAGGCAAAGGTTGGCAGCAGGCTGGCAGCGAGGTACAAGTTCAGGAGACAGAACCGTAGTCTGAGGTTCAAGCCAGGGTCGATGAAGGTAGCAGAGGCAGACAAGGATGCAGAGATAATCCGAGAGAATGGTCATAAGGAAGCCGAGTGTTCAGGATCAGGATCAGTCAGACAAGACAGCAATGGGTACACAGGAACAAGCTGAGACAATCCAGCACTGACGCCAGGTAAGCTCTTCCTTTAAATAGGGCGCTGTGCACCATGATTCGTTGGCGTGTGCGCATGCGCACGTACCCCTGTTCGTGTAAGTGCGCAAGTGCGCCTGCTTGGTCTGGGACTCGTTCGTTCTTGCCTACGCACGTTCATATTGAAGGAACGAAGATTGATGGCTGACGTATGGGAATGAGTGTTTGCTGCGATGGTTCTCTGACATTGCCCCCTCCTTACGGGCAGCCTCCGGATGCCCATCTGAGCCATCTTTTCCAGATGGGAGCGATAAAAGGCTTGTATAAGTCTTTGGGCATGGAGGTTTGTCTAAGGCTCCCAGGAATTTTCCTTTGGACCAAAACCTTTCCATTTAATCAGATATTGATTCTGTCCCCGCCTTCTCCTGCAATCCACAATGGTCTCGATCTCAAACTCCTCTTCTCCATCCACCATTACAGCTTCTGGGGGTCCCACTTCATGACCCGGAAAGGAATTTACCTCATCGGGTTTCAGTAGGGAGGTATGAAACACAGGGTGGATTTTAAATGAATCAGGGAGTTCCAGTTCATACGCCACAGGGTTAATCTTTTTCTTGATTGGAAAAGGTCCCACGTATCTAGGCCCCAGTTTCCTGGATGGACATGCCAGTTTCAGATTTACTGTTGAGAGCCATACGGGGTCGTTGACCTTCAGATCCAGTTCCCCTCTCCTCCTCCTGTCAAAAAACTTCTTATTGTCCTCTTGTGCCTTAGAAATGGTCTCTCACAGCACCTAGTTATTGGTGGCAAGGAAGTTCAATCAGTCCTAAACAGCTGGCAAAGGAGAATCCGGAATTAGTGTTGGTAAGAAAGAAGGGTGAAACCCATAATTGGAGAAGAAGGGTGACTGTTTGGTAGCCGCAAGGGCAGAGTTATTGAATGCAAATTCTGCCAAAGGTAGTAGTGAAGCCCAATCTTCCTGGGTAAAGGAGGAGAAGCAGAGTAAGTACTGTTCTAGTGTCTGATTAGTAGGGATGAGCCGAACACCCCCCCGGTTCGGTTCGCACCAGAACCTGCGAACGGACCGAAAATTTGCACGAACGTTAGAACCCCATTGACGTCTATGGGACTCGAACGTTCGAAATCAAAAGTGCTCATTTTAAAAGCTAATTTGCATGGTATTGTCCTAAAAAGGGTTTGGGGGACCCGAGTCCTGCCCCAGGGGACATGTATCAATGCAAAAAAAATTTTTTAAAACGGCCGTTTTTTCGGGAGCAGTGATTTTAATGATGCTTAAAGTAAAAAAAAAAAAAAAAAAGTGAAATATTCCTTTAAATCTCGTACCTGGGGGTTGTCTATAGTATGCCTGTAAAGTGGCGCGTGTTTCCCGTGCTTAGAACAGTCCCTGCACAAAATGTCATTTTTAAAGGAAAAAAGTAATTTAAAACTGCTCGCGGCTTTAATGTAATGTCGGGTCCTGGCAATATGGAAGAAAATCAGTGAGACAAACGGCATGGGTACCCCCCAGTCCATTACCAGGCCCTTTGGGTCTTGTATGGATATTAAGGGGAACCCCACACCCAAATAAAAAAGGAAACAGCAGTATACAGGCTCTGTACTCTGAACAGCAGTATACAGGCGGTGCAAACAAGACAGGGACTATAGGTTTGTTGTTAAGTAGAATCTGTTTGTAATTTTGAACTGGTACATTTTTAACGTGTTTAGCTCCAGCCAAAAAATCTATTTTAAGCTTTTTGGAAAACCTAGGGAAGGGTTATCACCCCTGTGACATTTGTTTTGCTGTCTGTGCTCCTCTTCAGAAGATTTCACCTCACTTTTTGTCCCAATGACAAATGTTTTTTGAAAATTTGGGGTTTTTTGTGAAACAAGGATTGGTGATAAAGCATCAATGGAAAGGAGAACATTTTTTCCCATATTAACTCTAATAGTCTGTACACAAGGTCGGACATTGATCGGACATTCCGAAAACAAAATCCATGGATTTTTTCCGATGGATGTTGGCTCAAACTTGTCTTGCATACACACGGTCACACAAAGTTGTCGGAAAAACCAATCGTTCTAAACGCGGGTGACGTAAAACACGTACGTCGGGACTATAAACAGACAGTAGCCAATAGCTTTCATCTCTTAATTTATTCTGAGCATGCGTGGCACTTTGTGCGTCGGATTTGTGCACACACGATCGGAATTTCCAACAACGGATTTAGTTGTCGGAAAATTTTATAGCAAGCTCTCAAACTTTGTATGTCATAAATTCCGATGGAAAATGTGTGATGGAGCCCACACACGGTTGGAACTTCCCACAACAAGGTCCTATCACACATTTTCCGTCAGAAAATATGACCATGTGTACAGGGCATTGTAGGAGAGAATTTCCCTTCCTAGGGATAGATTTCATCTCACTTTCTGTTGTCTCCTTCCGTCAGGGCCGGACTGGGAATGAAAACCAGCCCTGGAAAAAATGTCATACCAGCCCCATAGCAATTTATGGGTACAGTGGCTGCGTTTGATGGCACAGTGGCTGCGTTTGATGGGCACAGTGGCTGTGTTTAATTGGCACAGTGGTGGCAATTTATGGGTACAGTGGCTGCGTTTGATGGTACAGTGGCTGCGTTTGATGGTACAGTGGCAGCGTTTAATGGGCACAGTGGCTGCAATTGATGGGTACAGTGGCTGCAATTGATGGGTACAGTGGCTGCATTTGATGGTACAGTGGCTGCGTTTGATGGTACAGTGGCAGCGTTTAATGGGCACAGTGGTGGCAATTTATGGGTACAGTGGCTGCGTTTGATGGTACAGTGGCTGCGTTTCATGGTACAGTGGCAGCGTTTAACGGGCACAGTGGCTGCAATTGATGGGTACAGTGGCTGCGTTTGATGGGGCACAGTGGCAGCAATTTATGGGTACAGTGGCTGCATTTGATGGGCACAGTGGCAGCGTTTAATGGGCACAGTGGTGGCAATTTATGGGTACAGTGGCTGCATTTGATGGTACAGTGGCTGCGTTTGATGGTACAGTGGCTGCGTTTGATGGGCACAGTGGCTGCAATTGATGGGTACAGTGGCTGCGTTTGATGGTACAGTGGCTGCGTTTGATGGTACAGTGGCAGCGTTTAATGGGCACAGTGGTGGCAATTTATGGGTACAGTGGCTGCGTTTGATGGCACAGTGGCTGCGTTTGATGGGCACAGTGGCAGCAATTGATGGGGCACAGTGGCAGCAATTTATGGGTACAGTGGCTGCAATTGATGGGGCACAGTGGCTGCGTTTGATGGGCAGGGCACAGTGTTGGCAATCTATGGGCACAGTGGCAGCGTTTGATGGTATACAGCTTTTCAAAGATAATCTGGCACTTGAACAAAACATGGGAGAGAGAGAGAGAGGGGGAGAGAGAGGGGGAGAGAGAGGGGGGGAGAGAGGGGGGAGAGAGAGAGGGGGGGAGAGAGAGAGAGAGGGGGGGAGAGAGAGGGGGGAGAGAGAGGGGGGTGAGGGAGGGGGGAGAGAGAGAGGAGAGAGAGAGAGGGGGAGAGAGAGAGAGAGAGAGAGAGAGAGGGGGGAGAGAGGGGAGAGAGAGAGGGGGGGAGAGAGAGAGAGAGAGAGAGAGGGGGGGGGAGAGAGAGAGAGAGAGAGAGAGAGAGAGAGAGAGGGGGGGAGAGAGAGATAGATTTTTAATACCTTGTTCTTGTGCTGCAGCAGCTGCACGGCCAGCCATTCACTTCTATTCTCTCCTCGTGCAGATAGTTGGCGGTGCTGGCTGGCGCCGCACGGGACGAGTCATGAAGGCAAAAATTAAGCAGCACGGCGTTCTCCTGCTCCTCCCCCTCAGGCACACAGGCACACAGACAGAGGCATGATGAGTGTGGTGGGCGGCGCGCCGGCGCCCGAACGGAGGAGACACAGACAGCAGTGAGTGACCCAGTGACACAGCCATTGCATAGTGCAGCAGCGGCGGTCGCCGCTGCTGCTCTTTAGATTGCTGACACAGGCAGTGAGCGGCCCCGGAGACACAGGCAGTGAGCGGCCCCAGCGGTACTTTGTGCAGCCAGCCTACCGGGATAATTCCCGGTATCCCGGTAGGCCAGTCCGGCCCTGCCTTCCGTTTGCAAGTAGGAGTAGTTTGTAAGTTGGGTGTTTGAAAGTAGGGGCCTGCCCTATATACTCTGCAGAAATTTGGGCCTTAGGTGTTGTTGTGGGCACAACACTGTAAGCCCTCTCAGGGCCCTGCTGTGAAATATTAGATCAAGAATTGTAATTACATGCCCCTGTTGAACAGGGGCAGAAAAATTGGGCCTTTGGTGGTGGTGCTGGTGCCACAACACTATAAGTCCTCACTCGCTTTTGGTGGGCACAGAAACGGGCCCTGCTGTGAAATATTAGATCAAGAATTGTAATTACATGCCCCTGTTGAACAGGGGCTGAAAAATTGGGCCTTAGGCACTGGTGCTTGAACCACAACACTGCAACCCCTCACAGATACTCTAGTTGGAACGTAGGAAGGAGCCCTGCTGCAAAGTATTACATAAAAAATTGTAATTACACGCCCCTGTTAAACAGGGGCTGAAAAATTGGGCCTTAGGCACTGGTGCTGGTGCCACAACACTGCAACCCCTCACAGATACTCTAGTTGGAACACAGGAACGAGCCCTGCTGCAAAGTATTGCACCAAAAATTGTAATTACATGCCCTGTTAAACAGGGGCAGAAAAATTGGGCCTTTGGTGGTGGTGGTGGTGCTGGTGCCACAACACTGTAAGTCCTCACTCGCTCTTGGTGGGCGCAGAAACGGGCCCTGCTGTGAAATATTAGATCAAGAATTGTAATTACATGCCCCTGTTGAACAGGGGCTGAAAAATTGGGCCTTAGGCACTGGTGCTGGTGCCACAACACTGTAACCCCTCACAGATACTCTAGTTGGAACGCAGGAACGAGCCCTGCTGCAAAGTATTGCATAAAAAATTGTAATTACACGCCCCTGTTAAACAGGGGCTGAAAAATTGGGCCTTAGGCACTGGTGCTGGTGCCACAACACTGCAACCCCTCACAGATACTCTAGTTGGAACGCAGGAACGAGCCCTGCTGCAAAGTATTGCATCAAAAATTGTAATTACAGAAAAATTGGGCCTTAGGCACGGGTGGCAGCGCCCAGAACCAAAAATGTTCTTACAAGCTATCAGCGTGATCATTGAGGAGGAAGAGGATAATTACTCAGGATAGTCACTCAGCATCAGCATAGGCAGTCTTTGAAGGGATCTGAGATTTCAAAAAAAATTATTCGGTTACATCAGCATCAGGTGCTTGGTAGCTGGTGGTGATCCAAGACTGATTCATTTTTATGAAGGTCAGTTGATCGACCGAGTCGGTGGACAGACGCACCCTGTGATCGGTTACAAAATCTCCAGCAGCACTGAATGTGCGTTCCGAAAGAACGCTGGATGCAGGACAGGCCAGTAGCTCAATTGCATACTGTGCAAGCTCTGGCCAGTGATCCATCCTCAAGACCCAGTAACCCAGAGGATTTTTGGTGGGCAAGGTATCCAAGTCAAATCTTGCCCCTAGGTATTCCTGCACCATGTAAAACAGACGCTGGCGATGGTTGCTGGAACCGATCATACCTTGGGGCTGCGGACTAAAAAATTGTCTGAACGCATCGGTCAGACAGCCACCTTCTCCACCGCTCCTTCTTTGACTGACCGAAGCCTCGGCAACACGTTGTCCAGAAACAGGAGTTTGTAACCTCCTAGTCTCTGGGAACGCGTTGCACAGACCTTTCTGCAAGGCCTCCCGAAGATGTTTCATCCTCTGCTCCCTCTGCGACAGCAAGATAAGGTCCGCAACCTTACCCTTGTAACATGAATCAAGGAGGGTTGCCAGCCAGTATTGGTCCTTCTCCTTGATACCATGAATACGAGGATCCTTACGCAGGCTTTGCAGGATCAGGGAGGCCATGCAACGTAGGTTTGCTGAGGCATTCAGTCTGGAGTCCTCTGGGTCACTAAGGACGACATGGTCTGCAGCCACCTCCTCCCAGCCACGTACAAGTCCATGTGTTTCTTGGGACTAATCCCTTAAAGACTGCTGCTAATGCTGAGTGCCAGGCTCCATCTCCATACTGACACAATCCTCCTCCTCCTCCTCCTCCTCCTCCTCCTCTTCCTGTGTGATCGGCGGGCACGCAGGAACACTGTCTGGATAAAGGGGGCCTTGAGAGCTAAGGAAGTCCTCCTCTTCCTGCCTCTGTTCTGCCTCAAGTGCCCTGTCCATTATTCCACGCAGCGTGTGCTCCAAAAGGTGGACAAGGGGGACAGTGTCACTGATGCATGCACTGTCACTGCTCACCATCCTCGTGGCCTCCTCAAATTGTGACAGTACAGTGCATGCATCCCTGATCATGGCCCACTGGCGTGGGGAAAAAAAACAAGCTCCCCTGACCCTGTCCTGGTGCCATAGTCGCACAGATACTCATTGATGGCCCTCTGCTGCGTGTGCAGCTGCTGCAGCATGGCCAACGTTAAGTTCCACCTGGTGGGCATGTCACAGATTAGGCGGTTCTTGGGCAGGTTAAACTCCTTTTGGAGGTCTGTCAGCCGAACACTGGCATTATATGACCGGCAGAAATGCACACAGACTTTCCTGGCCTGCCTCAGGACATCCTGTAAGCCCGGGTACCTGCCCAAGGACCGCTGCACCACCAAGTTAAGGACGTGAGCCAAACAGGGCACATGGGTCATTTGTCCCTGTCAGAGGGCAGAGAGGAGGTTGGTGCCATTGTCTCAAACCACCATTCCTGCCTTAAGTTGGCATGGCGTCAACCACCTCAGAACCTGCCCCTGCAGAGCTGACAGAACCTCTGGCCCAGTGTGGCTCCTGTCCCCCAAGCACACCAGCTCAAGCACCGCATGGCATCTTTTGGCCTGCATACTTGCAAAGCCCTTTGAACGGCTACAGAGCACCGCTGGTTCCGAGGACCAAGCACAGGAAGAGGCCATGGAGGAAGAAGAAGAGGAGGGGGTGGAGGAGAGAGGTGTGTCACAATCATTAGTAGTAGCATTTTGGAGGCGTGGTGGCAGAACAACCTCCAACATTACTGCACCTTGTCCTGCATCCTTCCCAGCTGCCAGCAGAGTCACCCAATGCGCGGTAAAACTTAGGTAACATCCCTGTCTATGCCTGCTGGACCATGAGTCAGCGGTAATATGCACCTTACCGCTGACCGCCCTGTTCAGCGAGGCATTGACATTGCCTTCCACATCCCGGTAGAGAGCCGGAATCGCCTTCCGCGAGAAAAAGTGGCGTTTGGGTACCTGCCGCTGAGGAACTGCACATTCCACAAACTCACAGAAGGGGGCAGAGTCTACCAACTGAAAAGGCAGCAGTTGAAGTGCTAGCAATTTTGTCAAGCTAGCATTCAACTGCTGGACATGTGGATGGCTGGGAGCGAACTTCTTTCGGCGGTGCAGCAGCTGGGGCAGGGAAATTTGACTGGTACAATCTGACGTCGGTGTACCGAAAGCAGATTGCCCACAACTACTTGGCTGTGACACACCTAATTCTACACCTTCAGAGAGGTCTCAGGTCTCAGAGAGGACTGAAGGTATAGTGGGGTTGGAGATCTCAGCTGATGAGGAGCAAGGAGAGGTCCTCTTTGTTCTTTGATGTGGGTCTTTTAGATACGCTTGCCAACGAACTGCATGGCAGGTCAACATATGTCTGGTCAAGCATGTGGTGCCCAAGCGGGAAAAGTTTTGGCCACGCAAGATACGCTTGAGACATATGTTGCAAATAGCAGTGGTGCGATCTGATGCACTCGTCTTAAAAAAGGCCCACACCAAAGAACTTTTGGAATAACACGCAGAGACAGCAGCGCCCTGCACATGCGGAGCTTTGGGGTGTGATGCAGTCAGTGTGCTGCCCCTAGGCTGGCCCCTGGAGGGCATCCTGCCTCGTTGGTTATGTGCCTCCTCCTCCTCTCTCCTATCAGGCACCCACGTTGAGTCAGTGACCTCATCATCCCCTCCCTTCTCATCACTGGAGCAAACCTGGCAGTGTGCTGCAGCAGGGGGAGCATGACTGCCAGATTGCTGTCCTTCTTGGGCACCCCCTCTGTCAGTGCTCACGTTACTGCCTTCATCTAGCTCAGTATCATCATCAGAGCCTTCTAAACGCTGGGCAACCTCCTGGAGCATGTACCCAACACTGTGGTCAAACAGTTCGAGGGACTCCTCAGGAGGACATGGTGGGGCTAGGGAAGGAGTCACTGATGCCTTTGAGCCGAGGGAAGAGACCGCATTGGCAGCTGCTTTGCCAGACAAAGTACCCTGAGCATGGGTGAGAGAGGATGAGGAGGATGAGGACGGCTTGGTCATCCACTCGACCAAGTCTTCCACATGTTGCGGCTCAATGCGGCCAGCTGCCGAAAAAATGGCCAAGCGTGTCCCACGGCCACGTGCTGATGAGGATGCACCGTCTCCACGACCAGCACTGTTGCCCCTAGACACAGAGCCTGCTTGCCCTCTTTTATTGGCTTGTGACTGTCTACCTCTCCTTGTTGGCCTTCCAGACATACTAATGGCCTGTAGCTGCACTAAGCTGGGATATATATATATATATATATATATATATATATATATATATATATATATATATATATATATATATATATATATATATATACATATATATATATAGTGATACTGCAGCTAGCAAAATCAACTGCCTGCCTGTAGTATGAGAACACCACCAACTTTCTACAGATAGCTTTAGCTGAACACTGTGCAGAGCTCGCAAAAAAATAACTTGTAGCTTATTTAGCTGCCTGTGGTAGTGATAGGATCAGGAAAACACCACCAGCCTTCTACAGGTAGCTTTAGGTGAACACTGTGCAGAGCTCGCAAAAAAATAACTTGTAGCTTATTTAGCTGCCTGCGGTAGTGATAGGATCAGGAAAACACCACCAACCTTCTACAGGTAGCTTTAGGTGAACACTGTTCAGAGCTCGCAAAAAAAATAACTTGTAGCTTATTTAGCTGCCTGTGGTAGTGATAGGATCAGGAAAACACCACCAACCTTCTACAGGTAGCTTTAGGTGAACACTGTGCAGAGCTCGCAAAAAAATAACGTGTAGCTTATTTAGCTGCCTGCGGTAGTGATAGGATCAGGAAAACACCACCAACCTTCTACAGGTAGCTTTAGCTGAACACTGTGCAGAGCTCGCAAAAAAATAACTTGTAGCTTATTTAGCTGCCTGTGGTAGTGATAGGATCAGGAAAACACCACCAACCTTCTACAGGTAGCTTTAGCTGAACACTGTGCAGAGCTCGCACTACACTAACTTGTAGTTTTAGCTGAACACTGTGCAGAGCTCGCAAAAAACTAACTTGTAGCTTATTTAGCTGCCTGCGGTAGTGATAGGATCAGGAAAACACCACTAACCTTCTACAGGTAGCTTTAGGTGAACACTGTGCAGAGCTCGCAAAAAAATAACTTGTAGCTTATTTAGCTGCCTGCGGTAGTAATAAGATCAGGAAAACACCACCAACCTTCTACAGGTAGCTTTAGGTGAACACTGTGCAGAGCTTGCAAAAAACTAACTTGTAGCTTATTTAGCTGCCTGTGGTAGTGATAGGATCAGGAAAACACCACCAACCTTCTACAGGTAGCTTTAGCTGAACACTGTGCAGAGCTCGCAAAAAAATAACTTGTAGCTTATTTAGCTGCCTGCGGTAGTGATAGGATCAGGAAAACACCACCAACCTTCTACAGGTAGCTTTAGCTGAACACTGTGCAGAGCTCGCAAAAAAATAAATTGTAGCTTATTTAGATGCCTGCAGTAGTGATAGGATCAGGAAAACCCCACCAACCTTCTACAGGTTGCTTTAGCTGAACACTGTGCAGAGGTCGCACTACACTAACTTGTAGTTTTAGCTGAACACTGTGAGGAGGATGCACTACACTAACTTGTAGCTTTAGCTGAACACTGTTCAGAGGACGCACTACACTAACTTGTAGCTTTAGCTGAACACTGTGCAGAGGTCGCACTACACTAACTTGTAGTTTTAGCTGAACACTGTGAGGAGGACGCACTACACTAACTTGTAGCTTTAGCTGAACACTGTTCAGAGGACGCACTACACTTACTTGTAGCTTTAGCTGAACACTGTGCAGAGGTCGCACTACACTAACTTGTAGTTTTAGCTGAACACTGTTCAGAGGACGCACTACACTAACTTGTAGCTTATTTAGCTGCCTGCGGTAGTGATAGGATCAGGAAAACACCACCAACCTTCTACAGGTAGCTTTAGGTAAACACTGTGCAGAGCTCTCAAAAAAATAACTTGTAGCTTATTTAGCTGCCTGTGGTAGTGATAGAATCAGGAAAACACCACCAACCTTTTATAGGTAGCTTTAGGTGAACACTGTGCAGAGGTCGCACTACAATAACTTGTAGTTTTAGCTGAACACTGTTCAGAGGACGCACTACACTAACTTGTAGCTTATTTAGCTGCCTGTGGTAGTGATAGGATCAGGAAAACACCACCAACCTTCTACAGGTAGCTTTAGGTAAACACTGTGCAGAGCTCTCAAAAAAATAACTTGTAGCTTATTTAGCTGCCTGTGGTAGTGATAGGATCAGGAAAACACCACCAACCTTTTACAGGTAGCTTTAGGTGAACACTGTGCAGAGTTCGCACTGCAATAACTTGTAGTTTTAGCTGAACACTGTGAGGAGGACGCACTACCCTAACTTGTAGCTTTAGCTGAACACTGTGCAGAGGTCACACTAAACTAACTTGTAGCTTTAACTCAACACTGTGAGGAGGACGCACTACACTAACTGTAAATAGTCTAGCTGCCTGACTGTGGTACTAATAGGATCAAAAGAACACCAGCAATTTTCTTCAGGTAGCTGTAAATACTGTAAGAAGACAAGTCTGCCTGTCAGTAGGAAGATAACAGGAACGGAACGAGCTAAACTGAATACAGTGTATATATATATATATATATATATATATATATATATATATATATATATATATACAACACCTGGGATGCATATATATACACAATACAGGCGGCCTTATATAGTGTGGGGCGTGTACTAAATCCCCTGAGCCATAATTGGACAAAGCCTCCTTGGCTTTGGCCAATTACGGCTCTCTGTTCAGACGGCGCTGTGATTGGCCAAGCATGCTTGGCCAATCATCAGCCAGCAATGCACTGCGATGCCGCAGTTAATTATGGGCCGTGACGTGCCACACGAATTTGGCGCGAACGGCCCATATCGTTCGCAATTCGGCGAACGGGCGAACAGACGATGTTCGAGTCGAACATGGGTTCGACTCGAACACGAAGCTCATCCCTACTGATTAGTACGCTCTGTCTTCCCATTAGTCTGGGGTGGTAGGCTGAAGAGAAACTGAGCTTGATGCCTAGGGCTTCACATAATGCTCTCCAAAATTTTGAAGTGAACTGCACTCCACGATCAGAGACAATGTCACTACAAATTCCGTGCAGTCTGATTACTTCTCTAATGAAAGCTTTGGCAGTCTCAGTTGCTGATGGGGTCCCCTTCATTGGGATAAAGTGTGTGTGTTGCTATGGCCATTTGTATAGTGACTTTATGTAATAATATAGAGTTAGGTTTAGTAACAGCATATGTTTACAGAGGCCCTTCCCCCACTAGTGATATGTAAATAACTGAGACAGGATGTACTTTGCAGGAAGTTGGTGTATGCAAGAAATGGGTGGGAGGGGCTTGGGGAGCGTTGGTAAGAAACATGTGTTTGAACAACAGAGAGATGTTTGGGAGGACAAAGAGGAAGACATGGATGCGAGGAGCTCGATAACTTTGGAGACGCTTTTGTGAGTTGGACTCTGAGCAAGGAACTATGAAGGACACCTTGACCCCTAAGTTGAGTAACTGTTTAGTTTACTTAATGTGTACATATTGTACATGCTTATATTTGTAGGCATATTTTGTAAGCTAGAAGTTGTGTTGTATTGCGCATCCTACAGTTTGTATGTGTAGATTTTTCCCTGTTTAGTAAAGCATTGACACTTTGACACTTCAGAAGTCTAAGCTTCCTTGGTTTTACCAGAAGAACTTAATAGATAGACGGAAAGCATTACAGTGTGCCATCTTGGAGAGACGATCAACCACCACAAAGATGGACAAAAATCCCTCTGAAGGAGGGAGCTCCATAATGAAGTCCATGGCAATTTTATCCCAGGGTCTATCAGGGACGAGCAATGGTCTTAGTAATCCCCATGCTTTGCTTTTACTGTTCTTGTTCCTGAGGCAGGTTGGGCAAGAGCTGACATATTTCCTGCAATCTTTTGCTAAGTTAAGCCACCAGAAATGTCTCTGAACCAGGTCCATGGTCTTGAATCCCCTGAAATGGCCAGCCAAAGGGTAATCATGGCATGCCTGCAAGATGGTGGTGCGCAGATTTTGTGGTATGAAAATCTTATTATCCTGCCAATAGAGTCCATCATTTACCTGAAGGTTCCTATCCGGAGGTAGAGAGGCTCCCCTGGATGCTTGGTGGGTCTGTGGTATTAAATCAGGTTGTGTCAGTAGGAAATTTCCAGCCTGCAGGATGGTATCTGGTTGGGGTGGGGCTTCGATTTCCGTAAACATACGGGAAAGTGCATCAGGTTTTACGTTTTTGGACCCGGGCCGGTAGGTAATATGAAAGTTGAAGCATGATAAAAAAAAGAGCCCATCTTGCTTGTCTGGGTCTGAGGCGTTTGGCAGTTCTGAGGTATTCTAAATTTTTGTGATCCATGAAGATCAGTATTGGGTGTGCTGCTCCCTCCAAGAGATAACGCCATTCCTCCAGGGCTGATTTGATTACCAAAAGCTCTCAGTCGCCCACATCATAGTTTCTCTCCGATGACCCTAATTTCTTTGAGAAAAAAGCCACAGGGTGCATTAAAGACTTAGGTCCTTGGCGCTGGGACAAGATGGCCCCTACAGCGTTTTCCGAAGTATTGACTTCCAGGAAGTAGGGGAGAGCAGGGTTGGGATGCTTCAATATCAGAGCAGAGGTAAATAGACTTTTCAGTTTGTCAAATGCAACCTGAGCTGCCTCAGTCCATTGGAAACGATTCTGTTTCTTGGTAAGCTGGGTGATGGGTGTCATGATGCCGGAGAAGTCTTTAATGAATTTTCTGTAAAAATTGGAGAAACCAATGAAGCGCTGTACCCCTTTCCCCTTTTTTTGGGAAATGCTGAAAAGTTGCTGGTGCGTTACATAGGCTGAAGGGCATAACAAGGTACTCAAAGTGTCCAAAGCGAGTTCGGAAGGCTGTTTTCCACTCGTCCCCTTTTCTGATTCTGATCAGGTTATATGCACCTCGTAAGTCCAACTTGGTGAATATTTTTGCAGACTGGAGTCCCTGGAACAGCTCTGGAATTAAAGGAAGGGGGTACCGGTTTTTGATGGTAATCTGATTTAGTTCTCTGTAATCCACACATGGACGAAGTGAGTGATCTTTCTTCTCGACGAAGAATATTCCTGCTCCGGCTGGGGAGGAAGAGTGTTGGATAAACGAGGTTTTCGTTGATATAGTCCTTCAGGACCAGGAGTTCAGGTTCTGAAAGGGGGAAAATCCTTCCTAATGGAATTTTTGCCCCTGGTAAAAGTTCAATCGGACAATCGTAAGCCCGGTGAGGGGGAAGAGTGTCTGCCTTCTGCTTGTCGAAAACATCCAGGAAATCATGGTACACGGATGGAACAAGATCTCGGGATTCAGATAAAGTTTTTAGGCAACCAATGACTGGGGCTGTATGGTGGAGGGTCTTGAGGCAATTGTGAAGACAGTAGGAGGACTGGAAGACCACCTTGCCAGTAATCCAATCAATCTGGGGGTTGTGAGCTTGTAACCATGGCATCCCCAAAATGATCGGAAAAAATGGTGAGGAGATCACATCTAAGTATAATAGTTCTTGATGGTTAGGTAAGATGTCAGCAGGTGGGGTTGTGTCTCTTGAGTAATGGGTCTGGACTTGATGTTGGAGCCATCAGCTACAGTACCTGACCGTGAGATTGTTTTTTCAGCGCGATCCCATCACGCTGGTTCTCGGTGACAGGGTACTGTGCATGTCGCGCTGGCTCACTCATCGGGAAAATAATTTTTTTTTCCTTTCGCAATGAGCGACAGGCAGTGCTGACAGCTGTCTGGTATGAATCCTGAGGGGGGAATGCCGCGCCAAATTTTAAATGAAAAAAACGGCGTGGGTTCCCCCCCAGGGGCATACCAGGCCCTTAGGTCTAGTATGGATTGTAAGGGGAACCCTCTACGCCGAAAAATCGGCGTGGGGGTCCCCCCAAAATCCATACCAGACCCTTATTCGAGCATGCAGCCCGGCCGGTCAGGAAAGGGGGTGGGGACGAGCGAGCACCCCCCCCCTTCTGAACTGTACCAGGCCGCATGCCCTCAACATTGGGGGGGTTGGTGCCTTGGCGGAGGGGGGCACCCTGCGGGCCCCCCCACCCCATAGCACCTTGCCCCCATGTTGATGAGGACAAGGGCTTCTTCCCGACAACCCTGGCCATTGGTTGTCGGGGTCTGCGGGCGGGGGGCTTATCGGAATCCAGGAGCCCCCTTTAATAAGAGGGCCCCAGATCTCGGCCCCCCACCCTATGTGAATGAGTACATGGTACCCCTACCCATTCACCTAGGAAAATAAAGTGTTAATAAAAAAACACACCACACAGGTTTTAAAAGAAATTTATTAGGCAGCTCCGGGGGGGAGTCTCTTCCGACTTCGGGGGTCTTCTTCTGCCTCTTCCGTGAAGCGCCACCTCCCTGAAGTTAGTTTTTGCAGGTTGGGATGTCTGTATATATAAAATTATGTCTTGTATAATAAAAATATAAATATATGTATTGATTGTTCCTTTGGCCTGTACTGGTTTGGCATTGTGTCATCACACAATCATCCTATCTCCTAGATTGCTGAAGCAACACAGACTCCAGTGGTTAAAGACCTCTAGGCTTATAATAAAAATAGCCTCCTTTACTGTATATGCTCTTTATGGCAGACATCAACCACAGGAAGCTCATGTAGTGCATTTCTAATAGTTAACTCACAGACATTTTCATCAGTTTTTCCATGGAATATCATAAGCAGTATTGTTTGGTGACAGGAAGGAGACAATGTTCTGTGTATACAACATACACTTCTGCATAAAGACTTTTAACCTCTGGCAAACAGCCTAGACAGCAACCCGTCTTTTATTTAGAGGGCAGCAGTCCATGGCCAACATTACCCTGAAAACTTAAAAGTAGTCTGCAGACAGGATGACAGGGAACTTCCTGACCGTGCCATATAAAATGTTCAATTTGTACTGTTTTTTTTAGCATGAACATTTGTATTCAATAATTAAAACTACCCTAGTCCAATTTTTGTTTAAGAGGGTGGTATTTTGGGGTTTTCTTTTAATTTTGGGATGTATTGTTTAGTATTTAGTGTTTAGATAGGAACTTTAATTTAAGTTAAACTGCTAAAGTGGACATTAGTTTCAGGGGATATTATTTTGAAGTTTTTATTTATTAGGGGACATATTTTTTTTTATGTTGACAGGTATTTGTGTGTGTGTGTGTGTGTGTGTGTTAAAATGTATTTTTTGATGCAGGGCTTTCTCTTGAAAATGGTGGGCTTATGTTTCATGAATGGCATTTTGGAGTTTTTTATTTTTTGTGGGCATTTGGGGAAGAAGTGCAAAAGCAGTGTGCAACCTCACATTATTTAACTCACATTCACTGCACCCCCTCATTCTCATAGCTTAAATAAGAGGCATATCAGTGCAGAGAGGTGCATGCGTGGCGGCTCCCAAGATGCATGTCTGATCCAGGAGCTCTGTCCTGCTCCGGCCAGCTCTCGACTCTCCAGTGCCCAGCACCCACTGATTCGCTAGCTTCACAGCCCGAGAGAGGGGATCACTCACACACTCCCCCATGCCATCAGTCGTGAGTTCTGAGCCCAGATAGACTCGAGTGCAGTCCCGGCTGAGTATTCCAAGATGGTGGCTGCGACTCTGTCTCATGCCCTGGCAGCAGTGGAGGACCCTATCCCTGGCTCCATCCCAGACCCTCTTCTTCTCAGCCCAGGCACAGGGGCTCCAGTGATTACTCCCCAAGTGGGGCTACATTCTCCAACATCCACGGAATCTTTTATGGATCAAACACTAGATGATTTATTGCTGTCACCCATGGATGCTGGCCCTACACAGGCATGGCACGTGGCGCCTATGGCAGGCCACTATTATGATGAACCGTTAGTCACGACAGCCATGTTTATCACATTCTCAGAAATGCTGGATTATTGTCTATCCCATACAGCAGCCAGAATCACTAGAAACATCAAAGCTGAACCTATGCTCCCACACAGAGACCATGGAATGTAAATTAGATGCTACAGTTGCAAGAGCCAATCAGAATACTGATCGCATACAGGATCTTCAAAATCAGCTTGAGATGACCCTCGCTAAAATAGATGACCTTTAAAATAGAACCAGGATATACAACTTTAGGATCAGAGATCTCCCAGAGATGGTCAAGGATATACCTGAAGCAGTACGTTTATCCAGGAGCTCATACCTGATATTCCACCACACAGACTGGAATTTAATCGCGCCCACAGGGCTCTGAGGCTGTCATGCTCAGACAGCCTTTCGAGGGATGTAGTAGTCAAACCCCACTTTTATGCTGTCAAAGAAGAAGTAATAAGGTAAGCTTGTTCAGTTGCTCAGCTTATGTTTCAAGGACACCCCATTCAGTTTTTCGCTGACCTCTCTCCAACTACTGTTCAAAAGTGGAGATCCCTCAAGCCCCTTCTGATGGCCTTATCCCAAAATGACATCAAGTACAGGTGACTGTTCCCATTTAATCTGCAGTTCGAACACAAGAATAAATCTTTCACATTCTCCAACTTCCCAGAGGGTGAACGTATTCGCCTGAAATTGGGCCTCAATTCTCAGGAACCCTTACCTCCCCTGCAGGATCTACCTCTGGAGCTGCCAAACACCAATCTCCATCCAGCCCGTTGACTCTAGTTTGGAAAAAATCTAAATCCAAGAGATCCGGGGACTTACGCGACCTCCTTGATGAGAGACTACTCCTCTCACTTCAGTTTGATATGCCTCAGTGTGAGATAACTTTGTATGCCCAGAATCTATGCCCATTTTGTTTATCATACCTAGTTAAAAACACTAATCTTGGTTCCCTCTCACCTTGATCTCCCACCCCAGTCAACGATGACTGGATGGGGGGTCTCCAGAAATGAGGGGGTACTTAAGACTCATACTCATTCCCCTATAGAGCATCATCCTAATTCTCCCACCTGGGCTACCTTTTTAGGTATTCGCTTTCCTATTCATTCTGCTCCCCAACCCTTATCCCTTCATTCCTCACCCTTGTCCCTTCTCCCCTGCTCCCCCCTCCCCTCTACCTCTCTCCTTCCCCATCTATCCCAGATGACCCTTGCTTCTTTTTTCCCCTCCCTCTGCTCTATCCATTTTGGGCTTACAATATAGTCAGCTTTTCTAGTACGTGACTGGAGCGGTACTCGTGCACCTAATCCTGTCTTAGAGACATGGTTTTTCCTTCTCTCCCAGCCAGGATGTTCCTCTCTAGAGGAGGGGGGGGGGCGCTTCTTAGGGGCTTGAAGGTAGTAAGGGATGGGGTCCATCTTGCCTTCAGGGTTTGGTATAGACTGTTCTACCTTTTCTTCTGATTTGCTTCTTTTTTCATTCCACTAACATTTGTTATTTTCTGGTTGCCTATTTGGAATCATCCGGGTCCTTGTTCAGTGCGTCAGTAGATCTGATCCTACTTCCCTTGTTTCTCAATCGCATTCGGAGGATAGGGGTGAGTGACAGTACTTAACTAGTGTGTTCTCCTTACTTGCTCCATGCCCAACAATGACCACCCAAATCCTTCCTTGTGTATTGTTTCACACAATATACAGGGACTGAATTCACCACTTAAGCGCAGGAAAATATTTCAATACTCATACAATAATCATAGCCAGAAGATAGATATAATCTTACTTCAGGATATACACTTTCCAAGTCAGTACAACCCTTCATTTGTCCACTCAAAATATCTCAGTTTCTCCCTATCTCTCCTATCCTATGTCGGTGCATTACAGCCTGGTAAGATATATTTAGCAAAAACTCTTTTCAACTTGTTTTTTCTCTTCATATAAAAATAAATATTAAATGATTGCTTCTGTACAATCTTGTTGTGACTTTTAGATCTTAAATACCAGTTGGTTGATATTATTGATATTATGTATCGTCAACCAATATGCTATAATAACTTTATCTTTATGATGATGTATGTATTTACTATTATATATTTTTTTTACTGTTTAGAGTCTATTACAAATTTTTGCCATTAAACTCCTGAAGAAGCTCGTATGAGAGCGAAACATGTCAAGCGGCAATTTTTCACGAAACCATTAAGTAGCTCTATGTTGCTGTACCTTGAATGTACTGTTTTGTGGATGTACCACCTTTTGTATTATATTCTTATGATGCTATCTCATTTGTTTGAGACATTGTTTTTTTAATTCATGATGGTTCTAATAAAAGTATAGATATTTTATATAAAAAATAGTATGATTGTACAGATTCATTGACTATTGAGTACATTGTTTACTTAAACAGCACCTTAAAAGTCCCTGGGGTATTTTTTAAATACCCCTCCCCCGGCAAAATTTGCCCTTCCATTTATATTTGAAATATGGGATGTGGTGCTTTTTGTTGACTACATCTGCCCTTATTATTTTAGTAGTTCTCCTGAATAATGTTGATGAGGTTTCACTACAAAATCTTTGGGCAGCACACAAAGCCACTATCAAGAGGAAATTCATACAGATAGCATCTCAAATCCATCGAACACGATGAGCAGACATAGACAGATGAGAGAGGGATTTTTTGGCACTTAGTAGACAACATAAACGTGAATTTATGTGAATCTATGTAAGTCAATGTACATGTTTTTTAAATAACTTTTGCAATAAATATCTTTAATCTTTTTTAATTTTTTGTGTTATGCCTATAAAGTCCATCATTCCAACCTTTTTTCCAATGGAAACATAAACGTGACCCCAAATCAGTGTCAGTAGTCAAAAACAATGCAGCACCCTTAGCTCTGAGCCCTTGCTCTTACATCTAAAGTGGGGCTCACTTTTACCATGGTTCTCAACCTGTATAGGGTGAGGATGTGGCACCGAGGTGGTAAAGCGGTTGCAGACCAACGGTTTCAATAAGGAGACATGAAACACATTTGAGATGCGCATACTAGGAAGAAGGTCCAACGTGTAAGCTGCTGGGTTAATCCTGCGTAGGATACGGAAAGGCTCAATAAACCGAGGTACGAACTTCACTTAGAGAACAAGAAGTCAGAGGTTGCGAGATGACAGCCAGACCCTGTCCCCAACCTGGTAGGAAGACGCAGGCAGGTGTCTGCGGTCAGCATGGAGTCTGTACCTATCATTAGCATGACACAAAGCCTCCTGGACTTGTGCCCAAGTGGAAAGAAGACCACGTAGATGCTCCTCTAGGACAGGAATACTCTGCGGAACAAACGAGTCAGGCAACATGGAAGGTTGGAAACCATAATTCACCATAAATGGAGACAATCAGGAAGCAGAATTCAAGGCACTGTTGTGAGCAAACTCTGCCCATGGTAATAGGTCTGACCAGTTGTTGTGATGGTCAGAAATATAGCAATGTAGGAATTGCTCCAAGGACTGATTGGCTCGTTCTGCGGCCCCATTAGACTGCGGGTGATACGCAGAGGAGAAACAAGCTGAATTCCCAGCTGTGCATAAAAGGCTCGCCAGAACCAGGACACAAACTGACTACCCCTGTCCGAGACAATCACCTTGGGTAGCCCATGTAAGCGAAAGATCTCCCGAGCAAAAATGGAAGCCAGTTCCTTAGAAGTGGGCAACTTCTTAAGTGGAATACAATGACACATCTTTGAGAACCGGTCAACCACCATAAGGATAACTGTGTTGCCTTGGGAGTGGGCAACTTCACAATGAAATCCATAGACAGGTGGGTCCAGGGCCTCTCTCCATTGGGTATGGGTTGTAGGAGGCCCACTGGAAGGTGTTGTGGAGTCTTACTCGGAGCACACATGGAACAGGCAGCTACGAAGGCAGTTACATCAGCTTGTAGACTAAGCCACCAGAATTGTTGGGAAATGGCCCAAACTTGTTGATTCTTCCCAGGGTGGCCAGCTGCCTTGGGAGAATGGTAAGTCTGGAGCACGGCAGTACGGAAACACTCTGGGATAAAGCAGCGGTCACAAGGTTTCTCAGGAGGAGCATTGACCTGAGCAGCAAGAATTTTGTCACCCAAAGGAGAAGAAAGACTGGTGCGAACCGTAGCCAGAACACGATCAGGAGGAATCATAGGAGCTGGAACCGACTCCAACTTGGAAGTGGAGAAAAATTGTTGTGACAAGGCATCAGCCCTTACATTTTTAGTACTGGGTAAGAATGAGACAATGTAATTGAAACTTGACAAGAAAAGAGCCTATTGCGCCCTTCTGGAAGAGAGGCATTTAGCCTCAGACAAGAATATGAGATTCTTATGGTCAGTAAGAATGAGAACCGGCACAGTGGTACCTTCGAGAAGATGTCTCCATTCTTTCAGGGCTAAAATTATAGCCAACAGCTCTCTGTCACCAGTCTCGTAATTGCACTCGGCAGGTGACAATTTCTTGGAAAAGTAGCCACAAGGATGCATAGCACTCTCAGAGGTAGGGATTTGAGACAGAAGAGCGCCAACACCAATCTCAGAAGCATCAACCTCAAGGATAAAAGGTAACATAGGATCAGGATGTGCCAACACAGGAGCAGAAACAAAGGCAGCCTAGAGACTTTCAAAGGCCTTAATGGACTCCGGAGACCAACTCTGTGGGTTATAGTTCTTTCTGGTCATATAGGTCAGGGGATTGACCAGAGACGAGAAGTTACAAATAAACTTCCGATAATAGTTAGCAAAACCCAGGAAACGCTGCAGAGGATGTAACCCCACGGGTCGAGGCCACTGTAGGACTTCCGAAAGTTTCTCTGGGTCCATCGAAAAACCAGCAGTGGAAATGACATAGCCCAGGAATTTAACCTGTTCCCGATGGAACTCACACTTCTCCAGTTTACAATAGAGATTGTTCTCTCTTCATTTCTGAAGCACACGACAGACATCTGTGTGGTGGCTCTCCAGTGACTTTGAAAATTTGAGGATATCATTGAGATAAACCACCACACATAACTGCAACAAATCTCGTTAATAAATTCCTGGAAAAATTACCGGGGCGTTACAAAGGCCAAAAGACGTTATGAGATACTCATAATGGCCTGTTCTTGTATTAAATACAGTTTTCCACTCGTTGCCCTTCTTAATCCTCACGAGATTTTAAGCCCCTCTCAGATCAAGCTTAGTGAAAACCGTTGCTCCCTTGAGGCGGTCAAATAACTCTGTAATCAACAGGATCGGGTAGGCATTCTTAATTGTGAAACAATTGAGACCCCTATAATCAATACAAGGTCTCAGTTCACCACTTCTCTTCTTCACAAAGAAGAAACCAACACCAGCAGGAGTCGAGGATTTGTGGATTAAACCCAGAGAAAGTGCCTCTGCAACATACTTCTCCGTGGCTTTATCCTCCAAGACTGACAAAGGGTAAACCCGGCCACGAGGGGGAGTGACACCAGGTTGAAGGTCAATTACGCAATCATACGGCTGGTGTGGAGGCAAACTACCGGCTTGGCCTTTGTCAAAGACATCGCTAAAATCACGGTACTCCTCTGGCAGGGAGGAGAGTGAAGAGGTACACAGGACCTTGGCTACCTTCCAGAAGCATGTTTCACTGCATTGTGGTGACCAGGAGAGAACCTCAGCACGGAGCCAATCAAAAGAGAGGTTGTGCCTCTGTAACCAAGGATAACCAATAACCAGTGGAAACTTAGGAGAGGAAATCACTTGGAATTGGATTATCTCATGATGACGAGCCCCTACGGCCATGGACAACGGAACCGTCTCATGAGTCACATGGGCAGGCTGTAGAGGTCTCCCATCAAGAGCCTCAATGGCAAGTGGAGTGTCATGCAGCTGAAGTGGAATCGAGTGCTTTGATACAAAGGCAGCATCAATGAACAGGCCTGCAGCCCCAGATTTGATTAGAGCCTGTATCTCGATAGACGACGTAGCCCAAGAAAGGGTGATTGAAACCAGGGGCTTATCCTTCTGGATAACTGGGGATGACACAACACCACCTAAGGTCTGTCCATGACAGGACCTCAAGGTTCGGGTGTTCCCAGGATGGGTAGGACGTCAGAATTGGTGTGGGTACTGGGAAAGGGGTGGTAAGGACCCGGAACCCACACCATTTCTGATGGCTCCATTGCGATCCCTTCCTTTTTGGTGTGCCACTTGGACTACTATGAGAGCTTACTGCAGCCCATCCCCAGTGGACGAGATGTGATGCTAGTACATATGGACTTGCTGCTACCTGTAGTCCTCCTCTCTCTCTCCTACTTGGAGATGTACCTGAACTCAACATTTCAGCTCTACATGTGAGTGGATATTGCTTTTTATCATTAAATTGTGTTTGATACATACTCAGTGGCACCCCTTCTCCTTGTTTTCCTTCTAGCACATTGGACTTGGCTTCCGGTCCTTCATGGTGGCTGCCCTGATAGACTGACTTTCCACATATATGTATGTTTATATATATATATATATGTGGATTTTGCCCTTGGACTAATAGAACAGTTGACTGAGGTACTTTTGTACTGCGCTTTTTTACTTGTTCAGTCTTTAAACAGGAACGCAGGAGATGTTTTCTTGTGATGTGACCAAGGCGAAGGCAGGAATGAAGTGAGCTGGAGATCTTTAAGTAGGCAGGACTGACGAGCAGATCCACAACAGCTGGTTAACTGTGGAAAGAGATGAGAGCTGGCAATTAGCCGACAGCTGAGCGGCCAGCTCAGAGAACGAAGGGCTGAGCCAGCCCTGACAGTGTTACAGTATTAACCCTTTTTTTTTACCCCGCTTAAAAAGTTACACTTACGAGAGGTGCATGCGCGGCAGCTCCAAAGATGGCCGCTGCCTTCTAGAGCTCCGCTCCACCGCGGCCCTGTAACAGCCACTGAGCGCACCCCACAGCATACTGCCAGGATATATTAGCGGGGGAGACCCACGGGAATCACCGGATCACGACGGCAAACGTTAGGAGGAACTTGGAGGGGCAGATGAAAGCGTCCGGAGTCCCGGCCAGCTATGCCAAGATGGCGGTGGCTCCACGAGGCACATACAGCACAGAGGGAGCTGAAGACTCTATAGCTGACCAGGACACACAGCCTCCTCAGTCCCCAGGTATGGACTTTCCGCCCCTGCCTCTGGCCACCTCTCCTTCCTCCACCGAGTCCCTTCTGGGCAGGATGTGCCCTGGCCATCCATCCACCCCTATGATGGATCCCCACACAGGACTGTTATTGTCTGTTTCAGAGTCATCTGCTGCCATCCCAGCTCCCTCAGATTTCCCCTCAATGATGGATGCCTTCTCCCAGCTGCTCTCTAAAAGCCTGGCCTTAAATGCAGCCCAAATTACTGCTTCCATCCATGCTGATCTGCAGCAAATTGGGCAAAGAATAGACACTATTGAAAAGAAAGCTGATCAAGCTGTATCACGCATTAACCAAAATTCATCAAGGATTCAGGACATGCAGGAACAACTGGAAACAGCATTAGCAAAAATCGATGACCTCGAGAATAGATCGAGACGCTATAATTTTCGCATCCGCGGACTTCCCGAATCAGAAAAGGAGGTACACAGTTGTGTGAAAACCCTGCTGCGGAACCTCATTCCTGATATCACTGAACACCGCTTGGAGCTCAACAGAGCACACAGGGCCCTGCAACCCCCTCGCTCGGATGGTCTCCCTAGAGACATTATCGTGAAGCCCCATTTCTACTCCGTAAAGGAGGAAGTGATGAGGAGATCTAGGGGCACAGACGACATCAAATTACTGGGTCATAGGATCCAGATCTTCGCAGACTTGTCGTCATACACAGTTCAAAAAAGGCGCTCCCTTAAACCATTACTGCAACTTCTGCTGGAAATGGAAATCTCGTACCGTTGGTCATTCCCCCTGCGTCTGAACTTTTCCTATAAAAACAAAAACTATAACTTTTCTTCCTTCGCAGAGGGAGAATGCCTGCTTCTCCAATTAGGCCTTATTCCCCTGGATCCATCATCCTCCCAGAACAGCAGGAGCTCCACTTCGTCCACGAAAAGACCTCCACCTGCAAGCCCGCTAACAACCTACCTGGCTGAAACAAAGCTCCAAGCGCTCGAAAGAAAATCTTCCCCCATGATGTCCGGCTTTAAACAAGGATCAGGGCACTGATCTGGAACTCTCCTTTTGCCTTGCTCGGTTTCTCGGAGTCTCTCCCACTTCTCCATTACCCCCACTTCTGAGATATCCCACATTAGGGGTTTGACTTATTTGGTACAAGTTACTTTTCATACTTGGGTTCCCAGCTTCACCGGCCCGATAACCACAGTACCTACACATACATTGGTCGGGGTCAGAGACAGGGGGGTAATTTGGTCTAAAATCCTCTGGGCTATGTTAGAGGGGTTATTTTTGTTATTCAAGTGTAATCTAACATCTCTGAGATTTACCCCTCTATCTATGTGCAGTCACACTATCTTTTTTTTGGTAGAAAATCTTTGGGTTTCCTGTTTCGTTTTAACCAAGGGTTAGGCTTTTTACCATATATCACGGTTTACACTGCACCGCTATGAAGGCCCAGGGACCAGGCGTTGCAGTATCATCTCCCATTTTCACTTCGCGGCTTGTGGACCTAATAGTTCTTTAGTTCATGGTTACCCAGATGTTATGTGTTTATCAGCCATCCCAGGCTTTCTCATTCAGATTACAGTTGAGGGTATTTTGTATCTGATTATTTTTCTTTTTTTTAGATGTGGGGACGCTCAGTTCCTTCAAGAAGTGTTAGACCTTTTAACGGTCTCCAGTGGTGTTATGTTTTAGGTGGCGGGGCCGCGGTGTTCTAAATGCACTTCAAGTAGAAACCAAGTGCACTGATAGTGCATTGGGTTTCTTGCTCGGTGGTCCTACCGCTTGGACACCGAACCTTTCAGGTTTTGGGTTAGGTATGGCAAAACCATCCTACCCCGGGGTAAGGGTGGGGTCTGGGGACCCCCATTTTGTTATTTTATGTTACATGCAGGAATGTTTACGGCTCCAATATTATGCAATCATTGAACTCTCTTTTCTTCTCTTTCTCATCTCTCTCCTCTCCCTTTCCCTTTATTTCCACATGAGCAGGTCAGGACCACGCATTTGTCTCTGGTCTTTCCTCCCAGGTCTCACGTTCCCGGCTCTCTCCAACCTCAGGAACCTCAAGACACCCTCCTCTCACCGGTCAGGTAGGACCACTCACACAAGCAGGACTTCACACCACTCACTTTATGTCTGATCACATAACCAATTCTCCCACCCTCAAAATTATATCGCATAACACCCAGGGCTTGAACTCCCTCATCAAAAGGAGAAAACTATTCCAACTATATCAGTCTATGCAAGCAGACGTTCTCCTCTTGCAAGAGACCCACTTTCCCATCTCCTACAATACCACCTTCCTTCACCAACGGTTTCCCCAATTCTTTTTATCCTCGGCGCCCAATAAAACAAAAGGGGTCGCAATCTGTTTTGCTAAACATATCAACCTGTCTCAGCCTGAAACAGTAGTGGACCCCTACGGCCGGTATATTTTGGTCTCGGGGAATATAGACGGGGAATTATACACTTTTGTTTCCTATTACTCACCCAACAAGGGCCAGAGGGTTTTCTTTGAATCCCTACTCCACAAACTGGGACCTCACCTAAAGGGCACAATTTTTTGGGGGGGGACTCTAATATAGCTTTCGACTTTTCCCTGGACAAATCCGGATCTGGGTTGTCAAAATCTAAACGTCCCTCCAAACAAAGTGTATGAATAGCGAAGTTAATACATGGGGCGGGTTTGGTGGACATCTGGAGGGAAGCTAATCCTCGGGCGAGAGACTACACGCATTTCTCGGCACCCCATGGATCTTATGCCAGGATAGACCACATCTTCACGCACTCCAATTCGATTCCTTTACTTATCAAATCCTGGATCGTAGATACCTCTTTATCCGATCACTCTATGGTCACATTGACAGCCCTCAGACCATCAGGACATAGAGACGCTGGCGCCTACAGGAATCTATTCTTAGTGACCCCAGCCTGGCCTCTATTATCGAGGAAGCAATTAAGGAATACTTCAGTCTAAACACTACCCCGGATGTAACTCCAATAACGGTGTGGGCGGCACATAAATATGTAATCCGGGGGAAAATAATACAATTGTCAGCCAAACTTAAAGCAGAACATAGAGCAGGCACTGTGAAGTTGACAGCAGAATTTCAATCACTCGCAAAAGCACACAAACTACATCCCACACCAGATTCTTTGGCTAACCTAGACAAAGCTCGGGCACTTCTCAATCTGTCCTTAACTACAGCAGCTGAAAAGCACCCTAGGTGGACTGTCGCGCGTTTTTACTCTCAGAAGGATAGGATAGGTTTGAAGCTGGCAATTAAACTTAGCCCTAAACCTAGACAACTAGCCTTCCCCAAAATCAAGTTGCACTCGGGAGATCCAACTCAGCACCCTACAAAAATTATGGAGGAATTCCATCGGTTCTACTCAGAACTTTACAAACCTCAAGGCCCCTCTTTGAGACAGCTGAAAAACGGCTTCCTTGATTCATTAAGCTTACCCACAGTGTCTAAAGAACATAAGGATCTGCTGGATAGCCCGTTTTCACCATCAGAGGTCCTTGATACGATCAAATCTTTGAAAATAGGGTCCTCTCCTGGTCCAGACGGGTTCTCCACCAGGTATTATAAAAAATTTGGTTCTACCCTGGCACCTCATCTTTCTAAGTTTTTTAACTTTCTCCGGAAAGGTTCCCCCTTGGGGTCAGAATTAAACACAGCATATATCTTGGTGATTCCCAAGCCGGGGAAAGACACGAGCGAAGTAGGAAATTACCGGCCTATCTCGCTAATTAATAACGACATCAAGATTATGACCAAGATTTTAGCGAATAGACTAGCGAGTTTTATACCCTCCTATATCAATGAAGATCAGGTGGGCTTTATACCGGGTAGACAGGGCCCCGACCAGATCAGAAGGTCCATAGATGTAATTTCTCTCCTTAAATCGCAATGGGACGGGAGCTCACACCAAACAGGCTTCTTACTATCGATTGACCTCCACAAGGCTTTTGACTCAATTGATTGGGGCTACTTGTCATAGGTTCTGCAAAGATGGGGCTTTGGCCCTCACTTCTTAAACATAATCCACTCCATGTATTCTAACCCTTCTGCTCAAGTGAGACTTATGGGTCGATACTCAGAATCATTTTCCATTAGTAGGGGAACCAGGCAGGGTTGCTCTCTCTCTCCCCCTCCTATTTGCCATGGCGATTGAAACTCTAGCTATAGCCATCAGAACAAATCCCGATATTAGAGGGGTGACATGCAATGATAGGGAACACAAATGTGCCCTATACGCGGATGACCTCTTGCTTTATGTTACCTCTCCGTTGATTTCTATGCCAGTCATACATAAGGTGCTAAATTCATTCAGTAGAATTTCAGGCTTGAAGGTTAATATGTCCAAATCCACGGCTCTAAATGTCACGGTCCCGCCCGATCTACTTTCACAACTCACTAATAACTTCATGTTTCCTGGGCCCCTAAGGCTATCCCCTATTTGGGGATAAACTTGACCCCGGATGTTAAAGATCTGTTTAAAGCCAACTATCCCCCAATGATCATCAAATGTAGAGGGGAGCTTCAACGATGGTCGAGATGTGGTCTGTCCTAGCTGGGTAGGGTATATACCATTAAGATGACGCTCCTGCCTCATCTCCTATATTTATTTCGATCTCTACCAATCCCACTCCCGAAGAGCTTTTTGGGGAAATTTCAATCTGAAATAATCCAATTTATCTGGGGAAAAAAGGGGTATAGATGTCCGTCCAAATTGCTTTTATGACTGAAATCCCAAGGTGGCTTGGGCCTACCGGACCTATGGGGGTACTATCAGGTGGCTCAATTATCCCAAATCTCATTGATTTTTTCTAAAGGTCAGAAACCGGAATGGCTTTCCATGGAAAGATGGGCAATCCCCCTCAACACCATAGACTTTTTACTATGGTGTGACCCCAAACAAAGACCAGCCATAATGTCCCCTACACTTTCACACTCTATCTCATTAAGCACTAAGCTATTCAAAAATTCCTCCATCATATCCCCCCTGAAACCATTATCACACATCTTCCATAACTCTAGATTCCCCCTGGGACTGAATATTCAGGCTTTCCGATGGAGGACAGATAAAGGTCTCTATAGGATAGGCCACTTCTTCTCCCAATCTGGCCCTCTTACATTATCACATTGTACACGTAAGTTGGATATACCTATCTCGGAACAGTTTAGATACACACAAATCTCTCACTTCCTAAATACTATTTGGGTCACCAAACCGGAACCTCCCTCAATTACCCCCTATGAATCTTGGTGCTCCAATATTTCTGACCAAAAGGGTGGAATTTCACTAATATATAACGCATTACAGTCGAATCTGGACAAGCCGGGATACGCAAAGGCCTGGGAGGAGGACACGGGAGGTTCGTGGACGCCAGCAGAATGGTTCAGGGCCTGGAATCGCTCCTTCAGAGGTATCTGTAACATCTCCCTTATCGAGGCTAATGTAAAGGTTCTCTCCAGGTGGTACTATGTCCCCTCTAGATTAGCCTTGATATTTCCCGGAACCTCTCCTCTTTGTTTTAGGGGTTACGGGCTAGTTAGTTCTATGCTACATACCTGGTGGACCTGCCCCCGCATTAGATCCTTTTGGCGGAAAATTTTTCACACAATAAGCAAATTAGTGAAGGCCCCAATAGGCCCCAGCCCCTACATTGCTTTGTTCAACCACACCATCCCCGAGATACCTAAACAACTACAGGCCCTCTCTTTCTTTGTCCTTCTGGGGGCTAAAATAACTATAGCTAAAGCCTGGAAGAAAACCTCGGTTGCTTTTCAGTCTTGTAAAAGAAAGGTGTCTTGGATCATGTTTCAGGAACAAATTGTTGCTAAGCTTAATGACAAATGGAAAAGTTTTATGCTACTTGGGAGCCATGGGCAAGGCTGTGTAATATAACTCTCATACCAGGGTTGGAGCCTAGTTCCGGACCTGCCCATGCTCTAAGCTAACCAACCTCCTGCTCATCTCTTCTTCTACCCTTCTTTATCCCACGTTCTCTCTCTCTCCTCCCCGTTTCTTCCTAGCCTCTTTGGCGCTTTTGAAGTACTAAGCGATTTTTACCCCATTTGCAGGGGAAATCTTAGAGACATCTGGTTGGGGCGTCGGTGGGATCCCATCACTGCTCGACATCCTTTAATCTTTACTTACTTAATGAACTAGAGGGGGAGGGCACCATTTTACTGCCCTCTCTCTTGGTCCTCATATTCCTGGGGGCGGCAAGGGAGGCTGGGGGGTCCCTTATCACACCTACAGAAAGATCCCATAGGGGTAGTGTGTGTGGGCCCCCAGTATGTCCCGGCGTACGCTCATCAGGAAAACACACTTTAAGATGGTTTCCTGCTCGGGAGGTGTTGGACTCCCCCCGACGGCTCCAACCTGATTATTCTGACCGGAGGTTTAGAACCCAATTTTATTCCCAAGAAACACTCTACCTTTTACACCAGGAGTCATTAAAGTTGATTCCTACTTTCATTCAGTATTTAGGTACCCTCAGGATAGCCTATAAAGGTGTTCAGCATTAGTTTTTGGGTTTTTCTCTCTCTGCCCGCCCTATTCACCCAAGGTAAAACTTTTTGAACGGTTTTGGTACAGAAGGGGTGGCAGAATGCTTGTAAGGTAGGGTCCATGGGTAATTCTGGAATAATTGGTAGCAAGTTCGACATAAGATCTTCTTTTGAATTATGTTCTGTGTAATAAGCTCCCGCTTGGTACTTCCTCTCTCCTCCTTTAATTTAATATCAGCTATGTTATTTTCTTTCAAACTGTTTGCAAAGCGTTAGCAAGCAATTGCATGTATCTGTCTCAGGAATTTATGGTTTTCTGAATTCACGTAACGTTATGTTATTTATTATGTGAAAAAACTCAATAAAATACTTTAAACTTAAAAAGTTACACTTACAAAAGAATACAATAAAACAAGTTTTTCATGTGTCATCCAACTCACCACCTCAATCGGCGCGACTCTGGAAAACATCACAGAGCTCTACTCCTCCCCTAGACGAGAGTTGCCACGTGATAGGGCTTCTTCAGTCCTACTTTTATTGGTCTTTATGTTCATAAAGACCAGCTGACCTTTATACAGGGTAGGCAAGGGCCTGACCAGATCAGGAGGGCAGTCGATATTATCTTCATCATGAAATCAGGTTGAGCCGGCGGATAACCCCAAGAAGGGCTCCTCTTATCGATAGACCTTCAGAAAGATTTTGATTTTGTCTCCTGGCCTTATCTGTTTACTAGGGATGGGCAAATGGTTCGGCCCGAGCATGGGATTGGGCCAAACATTGGCTGTTCACCCGTTCGACGAACCCGAATTATCGGAGCGTTCGACCACTTTTTTGGCCCGCCGAATGACCACAATGCACTGCGCCACCACACAGTGCATTGGAAGCCCTGATTGGCTGAAGCAATGAAAGCTTTGCCAAGTCAGGGCACAGAGCACTGTCAGAGCCATGATTGGAGAAAGTAATGATGACTCTATCCAATCATGAGGGGGGAAGTGATAGGGAAACGGTGCCAATTATAAATACTAAATAATTCTAATGCTGCACCTAAAATTAGTAACAACTAATAACTCATGAAAAATATAAATAAAGGACGCAATAGACAAATTGTAATAAATACACAGTGTTAACCAATTAGTAAAGTGCATAAAATATTAATAAATCTGAAATGTCCATGACAAACATTTGTGATCAAATCTTCTTGTATATGCTCACAAAAGGCAGGAATAGTGTAATATTGTTTTTTATTTGCTTAAATATAGCACTTACATAGTCCAGTATAGGATCAGCAAAACAAACAGGCAGCTCAAGGGAAAGCAGAAGCCGGTCTGACGCCGCTGTATGACTCGTGGCTTGCGCAGTGCATCTCAGCTATCCGAGCGGAAGTGGAGGGCTCCTGTTAATGTGCGTGTCAAGCCTTGCTTCTATGCATTTAACGCTCAAGCGTGCGTGATCACTTCCTGCACTGACACCGAAAAAGCAATTGTTCTTTTGGTGTCAGTGGCGCCTTCACACCATAACACTTTAGAGGTTCTCTTGATGAAAGCAAGAATTGGCCTTGCTGTCAAAAATTGCAATGATATGCACCTGTTTAACATGTGTGGAAAAATTGTTCTTTGGGTGTCGATGGCGCCTTCACACCGTAACCCTATAGAGGTACTCCTGATGAAAGCAAGAATTGGCCTTGCTGTCAAAAATGGTAATGATATGCACCTGTCAAACAGGTGCGGAAAAATTGTTCTTTGGGTGTTGGTGGTGCCTTCACACCGTAACACTATAGCGGTACTCTTGATGAAAGCAAGAATTGGCCTTGCTGTCAAAAATTGTAATGATATGCACCTGTCAAACAGGTGCGGAAAAATTGTTCTTTGGATGTCGGTGGCGCCTTCCTCCCTGTAACCCTGAAAGCAAGAATTGGCCTTGTTGTCAAAAATTGTAATGATATGCACCTGTCATACAGGTGCAGAAAAATTGTTCTTTGGGTGTCGGTGGTGCCTTCACACTGTAACCCTATAGAGGTAATATTGATGAAAGCAAGAATTGGCCTTTTGCTATCAAAAATTGTAATGATATGCACCTGTCAAACAGGTGCAGAACAATTGGTATTTGAGTGTTAATTGTGACCATGAAACCTACACCAAAAACATTCTTCCAGATGAAATCAACACCCACAGTGCCTAGAAGTCCTGCTGAGATTCCACATGCCAAAAACCAGGGCTTTTTTTCTGGCGGAATGCACCAGAACGCTGTTCCGCCACCTATGCCAGGCATTCCTCCTAATCCTAACTGTAAAGCCTGCGCCCTCCCTCCCATGGAGGGATCAAACAAAACCCGCCATATCTGTATAGTCCTGAATGGCTCCACCTCCACCTCTTGTGCCATCTGCTGCGCACTGTCCCAAGGGAACGGAGCTTGTGAGAGCAGAAGGCGGAGTGATCTGTACTCCGCGGCTCTGCCCCGCCCCTCAGTGCTGTGTGAGAGATCGAGTTGGCAACGTGTGTCGGACGATGTATCGTGGATAGTGGTAGGTTACGGTAGCCTGTCAGGCAGTCTTCCTCCTCCTCACTAGCCCCAGGTCTGTGTGGTGTAAAAAAAATGCTGCTGAATGGGGTTGTGCTGTGGTGTACTTGGCTGGGTGGTCTGTGGGATGGGTGGTCTCCTGACTGGGTTGGGCAGTTTCTTTCCTGGGCAGTTTCTTTCCTGGGCAGTCTCTTTACTGGGCAGTCTCTTTACTGGGCAGTCTTTTTGCTGGGCAGTCTCTTTACTGGGCAGTCTTTTTGCTGGGCAGTCTCTTTCCTGGGCACTCTTTGCTGGGCAGTCTCTTTCCTGGGCGCTCCTTGCTGGGCAGTCTTTTTACTGGGCAGTCTCTTTGTTGGGCTGGGCAGTCTCTTTGCTGGGCAGTCTCTTTACTGGGCAGTCTCTTTGCTGGGCAGTATTTTTGCTGGTGATCTTTTTGCTGGATTAATCTGGGCAGTCTCTTTGCTTGGCTGGGCAGTCTTTTTGCTGGATTAATCTGGGCTGTCTCTTTGCTGGGCTGGGCAGTCTCTTTGCTAGACTAAGCTGGGCGGTATTTTTGCTGACAGTCTCTTTGCTGGACTAAGCTGGGCTGTCTCTGTTGGGCTGTCTCTTTGCTGGACTAAGCTGGGTGGTCTTTTTGCTGGTGGTCTCTTTGCTGGACTAAGCTGGGTGGTCTTTTTGTTGACGGTCTCTTTGCTGGGCTGGGCGGTCTCTTTGCTGGACTAAGCTGGGTGGCTTTTTTGCTGGAGGTCTCTTTGCTGGACTAAGCTAGGTGGTCTCTTTGCTGAGAATGTCTCTCTGCTGCACATTTGAGAATGTCTCTTTGTTCAATATATGGGGGTGCATGCTTTGGTCCATGTGAGTCGCAGGCCTAAGCTGGACAGTCTCTTTGCTGGACTAAGCTGGGAGTTCTTTTTGTTAGGCTATTGGTCTATTTGCTGGACTAAGCTGGGCAGTCTTTTTGCTAGGCTGGTTGTCTCTTTGCTGGACCAAGCTGGGCAGTCTTTTTGCTGGCAGTCTCTTTGCTGGGCTGGGTAGTCTCTTTGCTGGACTAAGCTGGGTGGTCTTTTTGCTGGCGGCCTCTTTGCTGGGCTGGATGGTCTCTTTGCTGGGTAGTCTCTTTGCTGGGCTGGGCAGTTTCTTTGCTGGACTAAGCTGGGTGGTCTTTTTGCTGGCGGTCTTCTTGGTGGGCGGTCTCTTTGCTGGACTAAGCTGGGTGGTCTCTTTGCTGGACTGGGTGGTCTCTTTGCTGGGTGGTCTCTTTGCTGGGTTGGGTGGTCTCTTTGCTGGACTGTGGCTGTCTCTAAAGCACTGGGAATTTCTCCCTGCTGCACATTTTGGAATGTCTCCGTGCTGCACATTTGGGAATGTCTCTCGGCTGCACATTACTTGTATAGCCCCCCAAATTTTACTTGCATCCCTGTTTTCTAAAGGGGCGGTTCTAGGGGCGGTCCTAGGGGGTTTTGGGTAGGGGCGTGACCAGGGGAGGGGGGTTGAGTTTCACCACCTTTTCGCTGAGAAAAAAAGCCCTGCCAAAAACACTTAATCTGCGACATCAGCATTAGGTGCTTCATAGCTACTGGTAATCCAGGACTGATTCATTTTGATAAAATCAGGGGGTCCTTTGAGTCTGTGGACAGATGTGTTCTATGATCAGTAACAAAACCTTCAGCGGCACTGAATGCCCACTCAAAAAGCAGCTCAATAGCTTACTGGGCAAGTTCTGGCAAGTGGTCTATTCTCATGACCCAGTAAGCCTGTGGATCGTCAACTGGAAAGCTCTCCATCTCTGTTTTCACCCCTAGATAATTGTTCACCATGTGATGCAGATGCTGCTGATGGGATGTGGAAGCTGACAACCCTGGCCGGTGAGGACTAAAAAAATTCAGAAATGCATCACTTAGGTGGCCGCCTTCTCCACTGCTCCTCTCTTGACCATCAGAAGCCTCAAAACTAAGTTTTCCACGACACTGTGACCTACCAGAGTCGGGGAAAGAGTTAGATAAACTTCTCTTTAAGGTGTCCTCAAGCGGTTTCATCTTCTGCACTCTCTGTGGGGACAGGATGAGTTCTAAAACTATTCCCTTATAAGGGTGATCAAGGAGGGTTGGCAACAAATAGTGATCCTTCCCTTTTGCGGCACGTATTCCTGGGCAGAAAATAGAAGAAAACAGCTGAACAACCGCACTCCGAATAACACTTTTTATTTGTGGCAAAACAGTGTAAAGGTCCAAAATCTCTTACATCATGGTGATGAAAGGTACAGACAGGCTACCGCGTTTCACATCAATATATATGCTTAATCAAGATCCAAAATCTCTTACATCATGGTGATGAAAGGTACAGACAGGCTACTTCGTTTCACATGTGAAACACGGTAGCCTGTCTGTACCTTTCATCACCATGATGTAAGAGATTTTGGATCTTCTACACTTTTTTACTACGAATAAAAGGTGTTATTCGGAGTGCAGCCATTCAGCTGTTTTCTTCTATTTTCGTCACGATTGCAGAGCCTGAACCTGAAGTTGTGAGTGGGGAGGGTGGCTATTAGAGACACAAACATGCTTGGAGCGGCATCACTACTTCATATTTTAGATATATTCTTGGGCCTTTTCGCAGGCTTTGAAGCATGAGGGAGCACATGCAACCGCAAATTTGTGGAGGCTTGAGAAGCAGACTCCTCGGGGTCACTGAGGATTAGAGTATCTAGAACTGCCTTCTCCCAACCATGTACTACTCCTAAGGGTTCTGCAGATGGAAAACCATCTCTCATGCCACGTACACATGATCAGGATCTTGGTCAGAAAAAGGTATGATGGCTTTTCCGCCCGGGATTCCGCTCAAGCTTGTCTTGCATACACACGGTCACACCAAATTCCGACCGTCAAGAACACAGTGACGTACAACACGTACAACGGGATTAGAAAAAGGAAGTTCAATATCCAGTGTGCCACCCTTTGGGCTCCTTCTGCTAATCTCGTTTTTATTTCGTGTTAGTAGAAGTTTGGTGAGAGATGATTCACGCTTTTCAAGTTTCAAGCTTTTCAGCCGTTACTGCTCTTCAGTTTGTGTTTGTGGGTTTGTATCTGGTTTTCAGTGTGTGTAGTCAGTTCGTATCTGTTTTTCAGTGCGTTCTTGTCCGCTCGTTTCTGATTTTCAGCTCACTCTTCACAGGCCTTGCTGTTCTTCAGTGTGTTCTGTTAAGTTCGTTCTGACCAGCCCACCTTTTGAAGCCATGTTGCGGTTACGTACTCCTCACAGAGTTTGTGTTGTGCGGTGGCTTGGTGTTGGGGTTCTTACTTTGACCCAAGCCCAGTCCATGAACAGGGTGGGGAGGAGTTTATGGACCAAGAATTGGTTGCTCCAGCATGACCAATTCTCTCACATGCCTTTGCTGCATGAGATCCAGGAGAATAATCCTGATGATTTCAGGAATTATCTGTGGATGACGGACCCCGTTTTTCACCGTCTGTTGGCTTTGCTGACCCCTTATATTATGAAGCAGGGCACCTGCATGCGGCAAGCCATCACTCCGGAGCAGAGGCTAAACCCACCTTGCAGTACTTGGCGACTGGGAGAAGTCTGCACGACCTCAAGTTCTCGACAGGCATCTCCCCCCAGGCTCTGGGGATCATTATCCCAGAGACCTGTTCTGCCATCATACAGGTCCTGCAGAAGGACTATATTAGGGTAAGTTTCCTCCTTTAACATCGCATTCTATGTATTTAATGTATGCTAATGTTTTGTATTTCTTTCATCATTCCATAATTGCCATGATTGTAATATGCTGTGAATGTCCTCTTTATCCTCATGCATGCTGGATTTTTTTAATGCTCCTTTTTTGTCCTTCATGCATATTTGCCTTCACTAACCTCCCTCCCTCCCTCCCCCCAACCGCTAAGTCATCCGATATCAATCCTCTATCTGCTGACTTTGATAAAACCATACACACTATACCTGCCTCTTTTGTGGTCAGATTTATGGATGAATTCACCAAAGCATGTAGTGAAAAGGCCTGCCTGAATACTTTCAAATGGTACTGTTTAAAGTTTTGTTCTCCTATTATCTTGATGGGCAATTGCAGAATGTAAAAATGTGCTTCAATTTGTACAGTGTGTATTTATATTTTAGTATTATGACACTTCTTACCTGTCCAGTGGGCTTCCAATAGTGTAAGTAAGGAGGGGCTGGCCAAATAACACACATTATTTATGCATTCAGCTCTCAATGAAGTGGAGAGGGTTACCTGTCCAAAACATCTCCCCCCACCTAAAATTTTTTACAACGGGCCATCAGAGGGGGGGAAGAATCTGATAAGTGGACCTTATACTTTTGTCTTTAAATACTCCTTAAAATAAAAGTTATACTGATTTTGGCCAAGAATGTTTGTGTCTAATCTGCTTGCAATGTTATGTGCAAAATTACTCATTTTATTTTTTCTGTTTTGACTCCATAGTTTCCTTCAATGCCACAGGAATGGCAGACTGTGGCTTCCCATTTTGCTGACCGTTGGAACTTTCCCAACTGTGGAGGGGCAATTGATGGGAAACACGTCCACATAGTCCCACCACCCCATTCGGGGTCATACTATTTTAACCAAAAGGGGTTTCAGTATCGTGTTGATAGCGGTGGTGTTGGCGACATATGAGTTCCTCTATGTGGACGTGGGGAAGAATGGCCAGATGTTGGATGGTAGAGTCTTTGCCCAGACGGAGTTCTACGGACGGCTCCAGAGTGGTGGCTTGGGATTGCCACCCTCAGAAGAGAACGTTGAAGGACTCCCGTTTGTTTTTATTGCTGATGAAGCATTTGGTCTGGGCGATCACCTGATGAGGCCATTCCCCCAGAGGACCCTCACCCCAGAGAAGAGGGTATTTACCTACCGGCTGGCCAGAGCTGGAAGAGTTGTGGAGAATACCTTTGGTATCCGCCTATTTCTAATGGCTAAAAATATGGCGGAGTACAAACGCAACCACATAGTATTATCCTGCTGCATACTGCACAACTTTTTAAAAAGAAATGCTCCAAATTATGTTCCCTCAGTTGGACAATGACAGCCCTGGAAGCTGGCTGTCCTGGCTTGCCCCCCTAAAGCACCTGTGAAGTGCGGGAAAAATGTTAATTATTTTACGGGTAGGGGGGCCATTGCTATGCCAGAAAATTTTTAAATATTTTCTAAATAAAATAAAAAAATGATCTGATAAAATCTTGATTTTGATTTACCGCTTGTGTTTGTTTTAAGCTGTCTCCTAGGTTCTCATAGTGCACTTGTAGTGCCAAGTGGTTTTTACATTATTAACAAACCCCCATTGTCACTGTAAACACAAACTTAATACAAAAAGTGGTATTGAGCATTGAAAGAAGAAGCCACACATTGTTGAGTATAAAACCTTTTACTCCGTGCACATTCACATGTGCGTTAGAAAACATTTTGTGTTCAAAAAAACACATATTGTTTTTTTAAAGTTTTACCTTGAAAATTTTAGAAAAGTACATAAACAGGCATGTTTGCAAACATAACATACACAACTCTGGAACTTACAAACATTGAAAAACGGAAGGCAATATCAGACATTATAGTGTCAAAAATGTCTTGATCTTGCCTTCATCAGTTGTGTCAATCCTGTAAAAGCCGAATTTAGAAGATACACACAAATTGGGATTAAAACTCGGGATTTCCTTTCTGATCCCATACCTAATGTCAATATGTGCTATCTCCCATCATGGGGGATTAATGGACATGTTTTGGGGGTGCAACCCCTTCCTCTCACCTACTTGAGTTACGAGGAAGGGTTGCACCCACAAAACGTACATTGATATCCTGTCAGGTCTCTCACTTACCAGACCGGTGAGTCCGCTTGGGCAGAGGATAGGCTCCCTTACGTATCCGACTCGGGAACCCTGATAGAATAGACAGGGAGCCCATGAGTGCGGAATGGTATGAGAGCCTGGTGCAGAGATCCAGATGCCGGAAGAGAAGTGGTCTTCCAAACAGCAGGTAGTGATCAGGAACACCGGAAACAGATGCTGAGCAGGAGCTGTTTAGACTGATCACACACAGGCAGAGGTCGGCAACGGGCAGGCAGCAGAGGTACAAGAGGAGCAGGCAGAAGCGGGATCAAACAAGCCGGGATCAGGTTCAGGCAGCAGTCAGGAAGGTCAAATAGGCAAGCTGGGTCGTAACAGATCAGAACTCAGGAATACGGAAACACAGAGAGAGTAATGGAACTTTGGCACAGGAGCTGTTGATCAGGCAGCACTGAGCAGAGATTGCAGCAAGCCCGAGCGCGCCCCCGGACACCGGCACGCACACCAGCACCACCAGGCACACGCATCCCAATGCCCATAGGCGGACGCGCGCTAACGCGCGCGCGCCCGGTCACCACCGCGCACACCATGGCCAGCCGGATCAGACACACCAGTGCCCCCAGAGGCACGCGCCCCAGCACTCACAGGAATGCGCGCACTGGCGCCCAACCAGGTAACCTCTCTGACAGTGCCCCCTCCTCAAGGGCAGACTCCAGACTGGCCAACTTGGAGGCATGCAAATCCTTGAATGCTTGCAAGAGTTCTCTGGCATGCAAGTTGTTTTCTGGCTCCCACGAGTTGTCTTCAGGCCCATATCCTTTCCTTTCATTCCCTTTTAATGAGGTATTGGGTTTGATTACGCCTTCTTCAGCAATCTAAAATTGCTTCCACTTCATACTCCTCCTCGCTGTTAACTAGAATAGGCTTGGGTGGACCAACACTACGGCCAACAAACTAATTGGGAGTAACCGGTTTCAAGAGAGACAAATGAAAGACTGGGTGTACCTTCAGAGAGTTAGGCAGGTCAAGTTTGTAGGCCACGTTGTTAATTTTCCTCCTTACCAAGAAGGGACCCAAGAACTTAGGGCCTAGTTTTTTGGACGGACAGGCTAACTTCAGATTAGCGGTGGACAACCATACTGGGTTGCCTGGCTCCAAGACAAGCTCTCCACGCCTCTTCCTGTCAAACATCCTCTCGTAGTATTCTTGGGCCTTGGCCATGGTATCCTGTAGTAGCTTGTTGTTTGCTGAAAAGAAATCCAAGGTTTCGGATACTGCAGGAACGGAGCACTCGGGTATTGACCCAGGCAAAAAGGATGGATGGAAGCCATAGTTGGCATAGAATGGTGTCTGGTTGGTAGCTGAGTGTAAGGAATTGTTATATGAGAACTCCGCGATAGGGAGCAGGGAGGCCCAATCGTCCTGGGAGAATGCAGAAAAACAGGGGAGATATTGCTCCAGAGTTTGATTCGTCCTTTTAGTTTGCCCATTAGACTGAGGATGGTAGGCCGAGGAGAATGCCAATTCGATTTCTAAGGAGAGGGCTTTCCAGAATTTGGAGGTGAACTGGACACCTTGGTCATAAACTTTGTTTGTTGGAATTCCATGTAATCTAATAATTTCTTTAATAAAGATTCTAGCTGTTTCCATAGCCGAGGGGGTACCTTTCATGGGAAGGAAATGGGCCATCTTAGACAGTCTATCGACCACAACAAAGATGGAGGAAAAGTGTTCTGATGGGGGGAGTTCGACGATAAAGTCCATTGAAATCATGCTCCACGGCCTCTCTGGGACTGGTAAAGGTTTTAATAGACCCCAAGCCCTGTTTTTGCTTCTGGCGCAGGTATTACAAGAGTCAACATACTCCTTACAATCCTTAATAAGGTGAGGCCACCAGAAGGTACGTTGTACTAGGTCGATTGTTTTTCGTGCGCTAAAGTGTCTGGCCAACTTATAGTCATGGCAAAGTTCTAACACCTGTACCTTTAGCTCCTCAGGGACTACAATTTTTTTTTCACGCCAAAACAGCCCGTCCTTGGCGCAAGCCTCAGCAGGTGGGGTCATCCCCATAGAGGCCCATCTAATTTGAGAAACAAGATCTTCTTGAAGCAGCAGGAAATTTCCAGAAGGGAGGATAGTGTCTGGAGGCAGGGCTTTTTCTGAGTCGTGGAACATGCGAGAGAGTGGGTCAGATCTGACATTCTTGGATCCGGGTCTGTAGGTAATGTGGAACTGGAATTGGGAAAAAAAAAGTGCCAATCTGGCCTGCCGCGGTTTTAGTCTCTTGGCCGTTCTCAGGTATTCTAAGTTCTTATGGTCCGTGTAGACCAGAATGGGGTGAGCAGCACCCTCCAGAAGATAGCGCCACTCCTCTAAAGCTGCCTTAATGGCCAGAAGTTCCCGATCCCCCACATCATAATTCCTCTCTGAAGACCCCATCACCACTGCAGAAGCCGATGAGTTAGATAAACCTTTCACAAAAGAGGAACTCATTGAAGCCCTTAAACAACTAAAACCAGGCAAAAGCCCTGGCCCTGATGGTCTACCTGTAGCTCTCGGATGAGGGCAGATCCACAATAAAGTCAATTACAGAAAAACGGGGAGTTGGGATTTTAGATGAGGCAAATAAATAGTGGAGGTAGATGACAATAAAAATGTTTATTTGATGACATAAGTCTGAAGACATAGTTAATTTCAATATATACAAGAAGCGTGCACAAGGGCTGAGCATGGCGAGTATAGAAGTACATGCATAACAACACATGATCAGAGTAATAGATGTATATATGAAAATGGCGTACATGTGCCAATGGTAACATACCTAGCACCGGCACATGCACCCACATGGTGTATATGTGTCCACCAAATGGTATAAAAACGTCATAAAATATAATGGTAGTAAATAGATAGATATCAATCCGTATGGGGTATGCGGTCGCGCAGCCTTACCATCCTGTGTCCCTGTATGGGGGAGTTTTTGCGCTTCGGTTCAGGTGTGATTCCTTCTCTCCCATTGGTTCACTAGCGTGGCGTTGGCGGCATATACTTGCATCCCCCAGTGGGGTGAGCTGTTCCGAGACCAGCCTCCCTCTGGGGCCATTGCACACCAGCTATATCGATCTGCTGTGTTGTGCTTTGTTGCAACATCGGGGTAAGTCCTTTTCTTGGTTTAGACCTTTTTCCCGCTTTCCTGTTTTCTTACTTCCTTGGTGGATCAGTTTTTCAGTCTAATCACTCGTCTATTTATTATTATTTTTTTCACTTGTTATCTTTATAGGTTTTTACACCTTTTAAGACCTATGTATCTGTCTATCACTTTCTGACACATACTGGTATATTCCTGGCTGGGCACCATTGGAACCACTTGTCAACTTCTTTGGTGGAGTTACACTGGGTTCATCTACAAGTATTATTACTATTATTAACACAGAATATGTTATTATTAATATCATATTTTTATACACATACCCAATATTTTGTTCCCAGATACTCTCGCTTCACGATAGCATACACCACTTCCTTTGCCTTATGGAGTTCTTACTTTCATCTCGCACGCTCTTGGATTGTCTGATGTTGCATCCCTGTATTTTGCCGCCTCAGCTCCCGCGACGGGGTCGTGTTCTCGGCCGACCTTGTGGCGGCTACCCCGTGTTGCAGTTTATGTCTGAGTTGGTGAGTGTTGTTGTTATACCATCTACATGCATAAACAATATTTTTTGAGAGTTCTTTTCTCTAGAAGTATGGTTCTATGAATCTTTCTCTATATATATATTCCATAGGAATGTCTGTCGCAGCTGCTCCTGACGAGTGGGAACACCCATGAAATGTGTAGAGCCTTACTCGAAGCCGCAGTTAACACCCCATATGGATTGATATCTATCTATTTACTACCATTATATTTTATGACGTTTTTATACCATTTGGTGGACACATATACACCATGTGGGTGCATGTGCTGGTGCTAGGTATGTTACCATTGGCACATGTATGCCATTTTCATATATACATCTATTACTCTGATCATGTGTTGTTATGTATGTACTTCTATACGCATCATGCTCAGCCCTTGTGCACGCTTCTTGTATATATTGAAATGAACTATGTCTTCAGACTTATGTCATCAAATAAACATTTTTATTGTCATCTACCTCCACTATTCATTTGCTTCATCTAAAGTCCCAACTCCCCTTTTTTTCTGTATTCAGTACCGGGATGGAGGCACCTGAGGGTGCTTCATTTAAAGTCCCAATTCCCCTCTAATAAAGTCAGTTGAGATCATTCTCCAAGGTTTATTCGGGACGGGTAACGGTTTCAACAGACCCCAAGCCCTGGACTTGCTGCTCTTGTTGCGGATACAAGTAGTACAAGATTCTACGTATTTCCTACAGTCCTTCACCGCCCCAGGCCACCAAAATGTTCACTGCACAAGTTTGGAGGTCTTGCTGATGCCAAAGTGCCCTGCAAGCATGTGATCATGGCACATACCCGAATTGGCCGTTCGCAGATCCTCCGGCACAAAGATCTTATCCTCGTACCAGAGGAGCCCTTCCCTTGCCCGTAAGGTGGTCCCGGGTGGTGCAAAACTCCCCACTGAGGCTTGCTTGATCCGGTTCATTAAGTCCTTTTGTAGAAGAAGGAAATTCCCGGAAGACAGGATCATATCCAGAGGGGAGACTTCTTGAGATTTGCTGAACATGTGTGATAGTGCGTTTGGCTTTATGTTCTTAGATCCGGGTCTGTATGTCAAATGAAAAGTGAATCTAGAAAAGAAAAGCGCCCACCTGGCCTGCCGGGGTCTTAACCTCTTTGCCGTCCTTAAGTATTCTAGATTCTTGGTGTCTGTATAAATTAAGATTGGATGCGCAGCCCCCTCAAGAAGGTACCTCCATTCTTCTAGAGCCGCTTTGATCGCTAGAAGTTTGCGATCCCTTACGTTATAGTTCTTCTCTGCGTTTGACAGTTTATGAGAAAAGAATGCAACCGGGTGCAACAGAGCCTTGGGAACCTGCCTTTGGGTCAGGATAGCTCCAACTGCTGTTTCCGAGGTGCCCACTTCTAAAACATAGGGTAGGGTCGAGTCGGGGTGCTTCAGAACAGGTGTGGAAGTGAACAACTTCTTTACCAACGGAATCTGGAACCTTGTTTGGTGAGTTGTGTGATGGGGCAATGATCGCTGAAAACCCCCGAATGAATTTTCCGTAAAATTTTGCAAAACCTATGAAACGTTGAATGCCCTGGGAGCATCACCGGGAGCTGGCCAGTGCAAGATAGCTGTGATCTTCTAGGGATCCATCTTGATACCCTAGGTGCATATGATCAGGCCCAGGAATTGGATACTCTGGCGTTCAAACTCGCACTTCTCGGGTTTGGCGTATAATCCATGTTGTCGAAGGCGAGTTAGTATGCTTCTGACATGTCTGCAGTGGTTGTCTAGGGAGGAAGAAAAGATTAGTATATCATCGAGGTATAGAATAACAAACAAGTCCAGGAAGTCTTGGAAAACGTCATTAATGAAGTGCTGGAAAGTGGCGGGAGAGCTGCAGAGTCCAAAGGACATTACGAGATACTCGAAATGCCCAAATTGTGTACGGAAGGCAGTCTTCCATTCATCACCTTCTCAAATGCGCACCAAATTATAGGCGCCACAAAGGTCCAGTTATGTAAATATGGTGGCGGAGCCAAGTGTCTGAAAAAGTTTGGGTACTAATGGAAGTGGATGACGGTTCTTAACCGTAACTTTGTTGAGCTCATGGTAGTCCACACAGGGTCATAAAGAATGGTCCTTCTTCTCAACAAAGAAAATCCCTGCCCCAGCTGGAGATGTGGAAGGGCAGATGAACCCTTTATTAAGATTGCCATTGATGTAGTCTTTAAGAGCTGCCAGCTCATTTTCGGACAGTGGGAAGATTCTCCCGAAAAGGACTTTGACTCCGGGAAGTAGCTCTATAGGACAGTGTCAGGCCGGCCAGGTGCTGGCAAAGTTCCTCTATGGGAGAGGGTCCCTGCGTAGGCTCAGACATGGCTGTCCGTTACTGTCACGTACCTGACAGTAGAGCCTTATATGCAGAAGACGGCCTCTCTTACACCTCTGACTCGAGCCCCCTGATAGAGCAGACAGGAGGCGCGGGAGTGCAGAGTCGCACGAGTGCCTGATGGGTCGCAGACCATGGGACTGGAAGCAGCTGCGGGTGGAACGGTAGTTCAGCGGGATTCTCCAGACAGTAGACAAGGCAGGTACAGGCAGGCCGTGTAATACACTGGCGGGCACGTCAGGAGCAGGTGCGGAGGCAAAAGCGTAGTCGGGATACAGGCTGGGTCGGTGATGAGCTGGCAGCGAAGTAGCCGAGGGAGCAGGCAGGTGCGGTGGTCAAACGAGCCGGGTCAGATGCAGCCAGAAAACAGGAGCGTCAGAAGCAAGCCAGGTCAGATAACAGGTACAGGTATAAGATACAGGCAAACAGGCACACACAGGAAAGCTGTAGAACAGACAGCACCGGATCTGTGCACTGGCTGAGTTCAAATAGCCTGTTGGGCGCCAAAAGCTGTCACAGGGTGCGCGCGTGCGCATGTGCGCGCCGGCGCACTAGCATTCTGACTGAGGAAACAGCCCCTTTGAAGACGTCATTTATGATGAAACATGTAGGGCGTGGCTACGCATTGTGCGCCATCACAATATTAACCCCATGTAGTTATGCACGGATGTTCGTTTGTATGCCGGCTTTTTAAACTTTTAACTTTTTACCTTTATCCATTGTATGATGTAATGTGATCCCTGTTTTTTATGAGGCAATACATTTTTCATAATCTTACTACACCATCTGAGTTTTCTACTCTTTTTTTACTCAAGGCCCTTGGGACGAGCGAGTGCCTCCCTTTAGGCTGACATATTGGAACCTTTCCCTGCTGAACGCGGCACAAGTTGGACGATCCAGGCGCTGCCATCCATCTGTCCCTGCAAAGGGCTATATCTGCATGCCTATATGACCTTGCTATATAGGAGGTCCAACTTGTCTGGTAAGGGTGCATCCTTATTAACCCTTGGACTCACTGGTGGTTCGAAGTTTCTTCACGTCCCTTTCATCTTTCCTCACTCACATGGGCTGCATTGAATGAACTGTGGATATGCGTTTTTCTCCTTTGCGATTATGATCCTGCTTCATGTTTTATTTTTGCACTTTTTTATGGATTGAACTTTATCACCAATTTTTGCACTTCCTCATGCATTAATATTTGTCTTGATATTTTTTTAGCATTTTATGTATTTGAATGGTATATTTATTTATTTATTCATTTATTTCAGTTTATCCTATCTGTATTCAACATTTTTTCAGCACGAATTTCAAATTGTGTGGTTTAGTGATACACTGTCTTTATTCACTTGTAGTTTTATTCTACTCATATCTTCAGTATATGATTGTTGATGCAAGCGCACTTATTTTTTTATTTACACCTCACTGATATTTGTGGTATTTGTTGCAGCTGCAGTCCTGGTATTTCTTCTTTGCTTTTTAGCGCAGGTTTCCCTCCCTGGTTTTCTGACTGAGGAAACAGACTGTCTTGGATTCTCATCTTGAGTGCTGGCAATCCCTTCTTAACAATATGTGTTTGTGCGTGCATATGTGCACACACGCGCATGCAAATGCACCGGAGGTGTTCTGACAGGGGCTGGGGTCACGGGTCGTCTTCTTCGGCCACCATCTTGAGTACTGGCTAGCCTTTCCTGACACCCATAGTGTTTTTGGAGGGGTGGTTTAGGGAAATTTTTGCCCCCACTATTTTTTCAACACTCTTTACGATTTAAAGAGCCCACAGAGTCCCTTTTAAAGCCCCACAGGTGGGTGGCTATCCTAGGCCATTGTTATTGAAGCTTCTCAACTATAATGATAAGGTGACTTTGCTTCAACAAGCGAGAGAAATGGGGGACATTATGTACAATGGGGTTAGAGTCTCATTTTACCCTGATTTTTCCCCAGATTTGCAGAAGCGCAGAGATGAATTTATTCCAATTAAGCGTTCCTTGCAGAAATATAAAATTGTATATGCCTTGCTGTACCCAGCCCACTTACGGGTGACAGCACTGGGTGGAACCTTTTTTTTCAGCTCACCAGCCGATGTGGCAAAGTGGTTGGAGGAAAATAGGAAAGACTTGTAGAACTGTAGAATATAGTGAGCATGGAGTTGTTTTGATTATGTTTCCTGTAGAAGACTATGGGGGTCATTTACTATAACTCCAGGAAGTACTGGGCACTATGGCAAATAATAGAGCCCATTTTAGCCAAATGGGAAACAAAACGGCGAATTTGCGCATGAAAATCAGCGATATAAGCGGAGAACAAACGTTTGTAAATTCTAAATTGCCGCTAATTAGCGCTTCCGCGTATATACAAATGCCAGTTCTTATCAAGTTGTTATATAGCACTGTACTGTAGCCATGATCCATGCATGTGAAAGAAACATTTTTTATCAGAGATGTGCTCTAGTTCCCGTGCATCTATTGATTTATATTGCAGTTAGTATTCCTAGTTTTTTTTTCCTTCTTTTGCTAAGAAATGCAGTTCTGAATGATTATTACATAGTAATGTCTGCTATTTTGTAAAGTTACATGTATTAATCATTTAGGTTACCTATTTGTTGTATGTTGTTTTTTCATGTTTTTGATTTATTATTTATTAATTTAGTTGACTATAAAGCAGTAATTATTTATGTTCATTCTTTAATAATACTACACTATTATGCAGGTCTTGTACTTAGCACAATGGCTTAGAGGTCTGCTTGGATATCTCCACACTACACGTGGTATGAGTTCAAACAACAGCCAACCTACCATCCACCAGCTTTGTTTATTTTTTCAGTGCACAAGTGAATTAAAATAAACAAACAAAGAAATGTAAACTGCCCTTTAGCTAGTGTGTGGTGTTTGGAATGTCACATCATAATATAATTGAATACTTACATACCATTGCATGCATTTAAAGAGTTAATACAATAAAAACTTTCACATTAAACTGCATTGGCTACTTGGCAATCACCTATTTTCAGTAAATATATACATGTATATTTGTCTTGCTTTGGCTAATTGGCTAACTGGCATTCTCCTTTTCCCACCAATGCAATCTTTTAGGATTTTTCTGTGGGATTTGAACCCATGAGTCTTTCAATACCTGAATGTTTGAAGGTAGAGATGCTAACTGCTAGCCTATTGGGTTGAGCACAATTATATATACAAAATAATTTTACTAGTGTTTGATGTGTTATATACTATACAATAAAGTTTATCAAATGTAAACTGCTTGTTAGCTAGTGTGTGGTGTCTGGAGATTCACACCATAATATTAGTGAATACTTACATACCATTGCAAGCATTTGAAGAGTTAATACAATAATATCAACCACATTAAAGTGTATTGACTACTTGGCATTCACTGTATCCTGCTTTGGCTAATTGGCTAACTGGCTAACAGTAATTCTCCTTTTCTCCACCAATAGTAATCTTTTAGGATTCTTCTGTGGGATTTGAACCCATGAGTCTTTCAATACCTGAATTTTTGAAGGTAGAGGTGCTAACTGCTAGCCTATTGGGCTGAGCACAATTATATATACAAAATACTTTTACTAGTGTTTGATGGTGTATATACCATACAATAAAGTTTATCAACCATACAATAAAGTTTATCAACCATACAATAAAGTTTATCAAATGTAAACTGCTTGTTAGCTAGTGTATGGTGTTTTGGAGATTCACACCATAATATTAGTGAAGACTTATTTATTTTTATTTAAGGTACTTCTATAGTGCCGTCAATTTACGCAGTGCTTTACATATACATTATACACTAATATGGGCCCCTACCCTCAAGGAGCTTACAATCTAAGGTCCCTAACTCACATTCATATACTAGGGCCAATTTAGACAGAAGCCAATTAACCTACCAGCATGTCTTTGTAGTGTGGGAGGAAACCGGAGTACCCGGAGGAAACCCACGCAGGCACAGGGAGAACATGCAAACTCCAGGCAGGTAGTCTTGTGGTGTGGTTGGGAATACGAACCAGCGACCCTTTTTACTGCTAGGTAGGGATGAGCAGACCCCCCCCCGTTCGGTTTGCACCAGAACATGTGAACAGGAAAAAAGTTTGTTCGAGCACGTAAACACCGTTAAAGTCTATGGGGGTCATTTACTATAGCGCCAGGAAGTACTGGGCACTATGGCAAATAATAGCTCCCATTTTAGCCAAATAAAATTTCAACAGGCAAATGTGCGAATGAAAAACTAGCGCTATTAGTGAGAAACGCGTTAGTAAATTCTAAGCTGGCACTAATTAGCGCTTCCGCGTATATGCAAATGCCAATTCCTACCAAGTTGTTATATAGTACTGCACTGTAATCATGATCCATGTATGTGAAAGAAACATTTTATGTGAGATGTGCTCTACCTCGTGTGCATCTATTGATGTATGTTGCAATTAGTATTCCTAGTTTTTTCCTTCTTTTGCTAACTAATGCAGTTATGAATGATTATTACATAGTAATGTCTGCTATTCTGTAAAGTTACATGTATTAAACATTTAGGTTACCTATTTGTTGTATGTTGTTTTTTATTTTTTAATTTAGGTGACTATAAAGCGGTAATTATTTATATTCATTCTTTAATCATACTACACTATTATGCAGGTCTCATACTTAGCACAATGGCTTAGTAGTCTGCTCAGATGTCTCCACAGCACTCATGGTACAAGTTCAAATACCAGCCAACCCAGCTGTGTTTATTTTTTCAGTGCACAAGCGAATTAAAATGAACAAACAAAAAAATGTAATCTGCCCATTAGTTAGTGTGTGGTGTTTGGAATTTCACACCATAATAGTATTGAATACTTACATATCATTGCATGCATTTGAAGAGTTAATATAATAGAATCAGCCAAATTTAAAGTGCATTGGCTAATTGGCATTCACCTATTTTCAGCATATGCTGCTTTGGCTAATCGGCTAATAGTCATTTGCTTTTTTTTTCACCACTTCAATCTTTTAGTATCTCTCTGTGGGATTTGAACCCATGAGTTCTTCAAGGTAGAAGTGCTGACGCTAGCCTATTGGGTGTAGCACAGTCATACATAGAAAATACATAGAAAATACATTCACTAGTGTTTGATGTTTCTTCTCCCCGAGCTGTCTCTCCTGCTGCCACCATCTTCTCCCGCTGATGTGTTCTTCAGCGCAGCCGGTTACCCACTCATAAAAAAAAAAAGCCGCTCTTCTTGTGGCGGTCTTCTGTGGCCATCCGATAATGTCACCCGGAGAGTCCGCTCCATGGCTATGTAAGAGACGCCACACAGCGGGTGACAACACAGCGGAGGAAGACCACCATGGAAGAAGAGCAGCTTTTTTTTATTAGCGGGTAACCAGCGGTGCGGAAGAATACAGCAGATGGCGGCGGCAGGAGAGACAGCTCTGGGAGAATACAGCTCGGAGAGAAGATGGAGGAGGGAGAGACAGCGTCTGGAGAAGATGGCTCAGGGAAGAAGACAGCTCGGAGCTATTCTACAATAAAGGACTTGTCAAAAACCGGCTATTAATTTTTTTACATTTCACTGCTTTTTTTGGTGAATGGGTAGGGGTAAAATGTACCCCATACCTATTCACATAGGGGGCAGGATCTGGGACCCTTGTTAAAGGGGGCTTCCAGATTCTGATAAACCCCCTGCCTGCAGACCGACAACCACCGACCAGTGTTGTCGGGAAGAGGCCCTTGTCCCCATCAACATGGGGAAAAGGTGCTTTGGGGCATGTGGCCTGGTAAGGTTCAGAAGTGGAGGGTGCTCACTCGTCCCCCCCATCCTGACCTCCAGGCTGCATGCTCGGATAAGGGTCTGGTATGGATTTTGGGGGCCCCACATCAAATTTATTTTACATTTTGGTGTGGGGTTCCCCTTAAAGTCCATACCGAAGGGCCTGGTATGTACTGGGGGGACCCTACGACATTTTTTTCCTTGAATTATGGAATTCCATACCATATTATTGAATAAGTACATACCATTGCATGCATTTGAAGAGTTAAAATATGGAATAAAGCAAGCTGATGTGCTTTGGCTAATTATGCTTCTGAGTACAATGCACACTTCTAGGAGGTGATGCTGTCAGTGGGATTTGAATGCATGGCTTGAACTTTTGGGGGCAGCAGTGTATACTGCTATGCTACAGAGCTGAGCACTTACCTACAGAGAAAATACATTTACTAATGTTTGATTCAATACAATAATGTTTTGCATTTCAGGCATTAATATTATAGTAACAACCATGCTCGTGCCGATGTGGCATTGGCTAATAGCATTTGCCTCTTTTCAGCATATGCTGCTGAGTACAATGCAAGCTTTCAGTAGGTGATACCATCTGTGTGATTTTCAGCCATTTGAGCACAATTATATTGAGAACATATGTTTACTAGTGTTTGATGGTGGGACTACTTTATATTCTAGGTATAAAATAGTACTCAGCACAGTGACTTAGGCACCTTTCACACTTGTGCGACCTGAAAGTTGTGAGATTTTAATGCGACTTTAAGCAATGCCTGTGTAATCTTGAGGTCTATGGACGCAGGAGTCGCAGGGAAAGACACGCAACTTTCCCATGATTTTGCATCAGCAATTTTGCCGCAATTCCAGGGAATGCCTGTGTAAACTTGAGGTCTATGGACCTCAACTTGCATCAAAGTCAGACCAAAGTAGTACAGGGACTACGTTGAAGTCAGTGTTACTTGAAGTCGCACAGATATGAATGGTACACATTAAAAATCATGGGGTATGACTTGTCATACGACTCTGATGTCCAAAGTCGCACAAGTGTGACTCAGCCTGACTTTGTCAGCGATTTCAGAGACATCAGTGCACTTTCCTGCACAGATGTCTAGTGAAATCACATAGGTCCCAACTGTTCTCCTTTAAGAAGGTGTCCTATGCCTACCTACTTTTTCTAATAGGTGTCCCTTATACCCATCTCAAAAAGTTGGGAGGTAAGAAATCGCCCCCTGAAGTCGCCCAAAGTAGTGCAGGAACTACTTTTGGGAATCGTTGTGGCGTCGCACCAATTCGGACAGTTCAAATGGCCATCAATAGGTGCCGATTTGGCCTACAATTTGACATGTCAATTCAGACCTATGTGAACATGGGTGAAGTTGCATAGATATTAGAGCTGCACGGTTCTGGCCAAAATGAGAATCACAATTTTTTTGCTTAGAATAAAAAGATCACGATTCTCGCGACGTAAAATCTTTCACCTTATCCCACAAAAAATAGGGCTAACTTTTCTTTTTTTTTTTTTAATTCATTAAAGTACTTTTTTCCAAAAAAAATTGCATTTGAAAGGCGCAAATACAGTGTGACATAAAATATTGTAGCAACCACCATTTTATTCTCTAGGGTCTCTACTAAAAATATATATATAATGTTGGGGGGTTTTAAGTAATTTTCTAGCAAAAAAAAAAATGATTTTAACCTGAAACCAACAAATGTCAGAAAAATGTTTAGTGTTTAAGTGGTTAAACTTTCCTCACTTACACAGAATTCTATTTAATTGACAAATTGTTACAAGGTTTCTAGTTAAGTTCACTGATAAAGAATGTTCTAATTCTTGGCAGACTTCCTGGTTTTTCGGCTGTGGCTTCAGAAGAGCAGAGAGAGTTCTTTGCATAGCAAGAATCGTGAAACTCTTTTTTCAAGATCGTAAAGGGGAAAAAAATCACAATGACGATTAATCGTGCAGCTCTAATAAATATGCATGGAAATCAAGGGGGACAACTTTTCATGTGACTCTGAGATCCAAAGCTCCATGAAAAATCACCCAAGTGTGAAAGTAACCTAATGCGATTAATTGATAACACCTTTGAATAAGGCCCCATTTGCACTTGTGCGACCTTAAAATTGCACAGCTTTGTCATGACTTGAAGCAATGTCTGTGTAATCTTGTGGTGTATGGACCTCAAATTGCATCAAAGTCAAACCAAGGTAGTGCAGGGACGAATTTGCTACACCTTCAGGATGCACAAGTGACAATAGGGCCAAATTCAAAGGTGTTATCCTTGAATCTCATTCACACTGCTGCGACCTGAAAGTCACACTATTTTGCTGCCACTTTGCCGCTGCAACTTGGCCCCAACTTCTGGGAATGCCAGTGTAATATTCTACCCGATATACCTCAAGTCACACCAAAGTAGTACAGGGACTACATTGAAGTTGGTGCGACTTAAAGTAGCACAGATATGACTGGTTATCATTGAGAATCATGGGGTACAACTTGTCATGCAACTCAGAGGTCCAAATTTGCTGGAAAATTCGCCCAGCTGTGAAACAAGTCATATATATTTTAATAAAAGGAGCTCTCATTTATACTTGCATAGTCCTTACTGATTTACATCAGCAGAACAAATGCAGGAAGTTGATGTGTGCACATGGGACGGAAGCAAATGTGTGGTGATGCCAAACAAATCAATGAACCCCACCCACACCAAATCTAACTATGACATCCATCCCCGCATTGATTAAGTACAAGTACATATCCTACACTTACCCGGCCAATGAGCAGCACCTCCTCTCTGCTAAAGACACCTCGCCATGTCCACCTAGGATGGAGATCCTGACCAGCACAGGAACTTCCGGGTGCATACAATGACTAATTTCTGGGTCAGAAGGTGAAACCACGCTTTTGATTGCAGCTGCGAATATTTGATCTCAACCATGATTAGTATTTTTTATTTTCAGATATGCAAATCTGTATTTCTACATATATTTGAAGGTAAACTTAAGGGAGTTTGCTAAGAAATGGTGTCCCTGGGTTAGCAGCAGGTGAATTACAAAGGCAAAAGGCCCAGTTTGAGCCCTGGTTCACACTGACAGAGGGAGGAAATCGTTCAGCTGAACTCCCACAATTTCATTCCTGCATGTCAGTCCCGACTGTGGGGGCAACATCAGAGACATCGGTGCAGGTTTCTGCACCAATATCAATACAAATCGCACCAATTAGAACAGTGCAATTGCCACAGATTTGACATGTCAAATCACACCAATGTGAACCAGAGCTGACAAATTCAAACACTGCCTATCCACCAGCTGAATTCATTACCTGCAATTCTCCACAGCTGTTAATGATAAAGGTGGAATCTTTATATATAACTTGCAGTTGTGCAGAAGCCTAGGTTTACATTGGAGCGATTGGTCATGCAATTTGAGAGATCAAATCGCATGACTATTGGCAATGGCACTGTTCCAATTGATGCAACATTTTTTTTTGTGGCACTGCATCAATTTGCTAAAGTAGTTCCTGCACTACTTTTGCCGATTTCAGGTGCGACTTCAATAGACATTTGTGTATGAAGCCACCTGAAATCACGCTGACTTTGCTACTTTGAAATTGCGCTACTTCAAGTGAAGTAGCGCAATTTCAAAGTAGCATGTGAACCAGGGCAAAGAGATTAGTTTTTTGGTGCACAAATACATATTGAAATAAAATATAAAAGATATTGCACTTTCCCAAAACCACCACCCACAGAAACTAAAGAAAGAAAAGTAGAAAGAAAAAAAAAAAAAAAAAAAAAAAAAAAACACACACACCACAACAAAAGCTTAATGTACTTTTATTTTACCAGTATAAAAAAAATAAATTTACATTTACTAGCTTCAAAAAAATTTGGACAGGATATATGGTACTACATTTAGCAACGGAATTTTAAGGGCCCTGCTCATAGGAGCTTACAATCTAAAATTAGACAAAACCTTAGAGTGGATACAGCTTTAATTTCAGTGTATAACGGGCAACACATCACATTATTATCTGAAAGATTATAGAAACATACTTAACAGTCATTCTTACAAAGCATTCCAACGTAATATTGAAAAAGACTTATTCAAAACACCCACCTAGGGATGAGCCGAACACCCCCCGGTTCGGTTCGCACCAGAACCTGCGAACGGACCGAAAGTTCGCACGAACGTTAGAACTCCATTGACGTCTATGGGACTCGAATGTTCGAAATCAAAAGTGCTCATTTTAAAGGCTAATTTGCATGGTATTGTCCTAAAAAGGTTTTGGGGACCCGGGTCCTACCCCAGGGGACATGTATCAATGCAAAAAAAACTTTTAAAAACGGCCGTTTTTTCGGGAGCAGTGATTTTAATGATGCTTAAAGTAAAAAAAAAAAAGTGAAATATTCCTTTAAATATCGTACCTGGGGTGTGTCTATAGTAGGCCTGTAAAGTGGCTCGTGTTTCCCGTGTTTAGAACAGTCCCTGCACCAAATGTCATTTTTAAAGGAAAAAATCTCATTTAAAACTGCTTGCGGGTTTAATGTCATGTCGGGTCATGGCAATATGGATGAAAATCAGTGAGACAAACGGCATGGGTACCCCCCAGTCCATTACCAGGCCCTTTGGGTCTTGTATGGATAGTAAGGGGAACCCCGCACCCAAATTAAAATAAGGAAAGGCCCTATATACTCTGAACAGCAGTATACAGGCGGTGCAAACAAGACAGGGACTGTAGGTTTGTTGTTAAGTAGAATCTCTTTGTAATTTTGAACGGGTAAATTTTTAAAGCGTTTAGCTCCAGCCAAAAAATCTTTTTTAAGCTTTTTGGAAAACATAGGGAAGGGTTATCACCCCTGTGACATTTGTTTTGCTGTCTTTCCTCCTCTTCAGAAGATTTCACCTCACTTTTTGTCCCAATGAAAAATGTTTTTTGAAAATTTGGGTTTTTTGTGGAACAAGGATTGGAAAGCATCAGTGGAAAGGTTTTCCCACATTAACTCTTACAGGAGAGAATTTCCCTTCCTAGGGGTAGATTTCATCTCACTTCCTGTTGTCTCCTTCCGTTTGCAAGTAGGAGTCGTTTGTAAGTTAGATGTTTGAAAGTAGGGTCCTGCCCTATATACTCAGCAGAAATTTGGGCCTTAGGTGTTGCTGTGGCCACAACACTGTAAGCCCTCACAGGGCCCTGCTGTGAAATATTAGATCAAGAATTGTAATTACATGCCCCTGTTGAACAGGAGCTGAAAAATTAGGCCTTAGGCACTGGTGCTGGTGCCACAACACTGCAACCCCTTACAGACACTCTAGTTGGAACGCAGGAACGAGCCCTGCTGCAAAGTATTGCATCAAAAATTGTAATTACACGCCCCTGTTAGACAGGGGCAGAAAAATTGGGCCTTAGGCACTGGTGCTGGTGCCACAACACTGCAACCCCTCACAGACACTCTAGTTGGAATGCAGGAACGAGCCCTGCTGCAAAGTATTGCATCAAAAATTGTAATTACACGCCCCTGTTAGACAGGGGCAGAAAAATTGGGCCTTAGGCACTGGTGCTGGTGCCACAACACTGCAACCCCTCACAGACACTCTAGTTGGAACGCAGGAACGAGCCCTGCTGCAAAGTATTGCATCAAAAATTGTAATTACACGCCCCTGTTAGACAGGGGCAGAAAAATTGGGCCTTAGGCACTGGTGCTGGTGCCACAACACTGCAACCCCTCACAGACACTCTAGTTGGAATGCAGGAACGAGCCCTGCTGCAAAGTATTACATCAAAAATTGTAATTAACACGCCCCTGTTAAACAGGGGTTGAAAAATTGTGCCTTAGGCACTGGTGGTGGCGCCCAGAACCAAAAATGTTCTTACAAGCTATCAGCGTGATGATTGAGGAGGAAGAGGATAATTACTCAGGGATAGTCACTCAGCATCAGCATAGGCAGTCTTTGAAGGGATCTGAGATTTCAAAAAAAATTATTCGGTTACATCAGCATCAGGTGCTTGGTAGCTGGTGGTGATCCAAGACTCATTCATTTTTATGAAGGTCAGCCGATCGACCGAGTCGGTGGACAGACGCACCCTGTGATCGGTTACCACGCCTCCAGCAGCACTGAATGTGCGTTCCGAAAGAACGCTGGATGCAGGACAGGCCAGTAGCTCAATTGCATACTGTGCAAGCTCTGGCCAGTGATCCATCCTCAAGACCCAGTAACCCAGAGGATTTTCGGTGGGAAAGGTGTCCAAGTCTGATCTTGCCCCTAGGTATTCCTGCACCATGTAAAACAGACGTTGGCGATGGTTGCTGGAACCGATCATACCTTGGGGCTGCGGACCAAAAAATTGTCTGAACGCATCGGTCAGACGGCCACCTTCTCCACCGCTCCTTCTTTGACTGACCGAAGCCTCAGCAACACGTTGTCCAGAAACAGGAGTTTGTAACCTCCCAGTCTCTGGGAACGCATTGCACAGACCTTTCTGCAAGGCCTCCCAAAGATGTTTCATCCTCTGCTCCCTCTGCGATGGCAAGATAAGGTCCGCAATCTTACCCTTGTAACGTGGATCAAGGAGGGTTGCCAGCCAGTATTGGTCCTTCTCCTTGATACCACGAATACGAGGATCCTTACGCAGGCTTTGCAGGATCAGGGAGGCCATGCAGCGTAGGTTTGCTGAGGCATTCGGTCCGGAGTCCTCTGGGTCACTAAGGACGACAACGTCCGCAGCCACCTCCTCCCAGCCACGTACAAGTCCATGTGTTTCTTGGGACTGATCCCTTAAAGACTGCTGCTGATGCTGAGTGCCAGGCTCCACCTCCATACTGACACAATCTTCCTCCTCCTCCTCGTCCTCTTCCTGTGTGATCGGCGGGCACGCAGGAACACTGTCTGGATAAAGGGGGCCTTGAGAGCTAAGGAAGTCCTCCTCTTCCTGCCTCTGTTCTGCCTCAAGTGCCCTGTCCATTATTCCACGCAGCGTGTGCTCCAACAGGTGGACAAGGGGGACAGTGTCACTGATGCATGCACTGTCACTGCTCACCATCCTCGTGGCCTCCTCGAATGGTGACAGGACAGTGCATGCATCCCTGATCATGGCCCACTGGCGTGGGGAAAAAAAACCAAGCTCCCCTGACCCTGTCCTGGTGCCATAGTCGCACAGGTACTCATTGATGGCCCTCTGCTGCGTGTGCAGCCGCTGCAGCATGGCCAACGTTGAGTTCCACCTGGTGGGCATGTCACAGATTAGGCGGTTCTTGGGCAGGTTAAACTCCTTTTGGAGGTCCGTCAGCCGAGCACTGGCATTATATGACCGGCGGAAATGCACACAGACTTTCCTGGCCTGCCTCAGGACATCCTGTAAGCCCGGGTACCTGCCCAAGAACCGCTGCACCACCAAGTTAAGGACGTGAGCCAAACAGGGCACATGGGTCATTTGTCCCTGTCGGAGGGCAGAGAGGAGGTTGGTGCCATTGTCGCAAACCACCATTCCTGCCTTAAGTTGGCGTGGCGTCAACCACCTCTGAACCTGCCCCTGCAGAGCTGACAGAACCTCTGCCCCAGTGTGGCTCCTGTCCCCCAAGCACACCAGCTCAAGCACCGCATGGCTTCTTTTGGCCTGCGTACTTGCGTAGCCCCTTGAACGACTACGGAGCACCGCTGGTTCCGAGGAAGAGGCCATGGAGGAAGAAGAAGAGGAGGGGGTGGAGGAGAGAGGTGTGTCACAATCAGCATTTTGGAGGCGTGGTGGCGGAACAACCTCCAACACTACTGCACCTTGTCCTGCATCCTTCCCAGCTGCCAGCAGAGTCACCCAATGTGCCGTGAAACTTAGGTAACGTCCCTGTCCATGCCTGCTGGACCATGAGTCAGCGGTAATATGCACCTTACCGCTGACCGCCCTGTCCAGCGAGGCATGGACATTGCCTTCCACATGCCGGTAGAGAGCCGGAATCGCCTTCCGTGAGAAAAAGTGGCGTTTGGGTACCTGCCACTGAGGAACCGCACATTCCACAAACTCACGGAAGGGGGCAGAGTCTACCAACTGAAAAGGCAGCAGTTGAAGTGCTAGCAATTTTGCCAAGCTAGCATTCAACCGCTGGGCATGTGGATGGCTGGGAGCAAACTTCTTTCGGCGGTGCAGCAGCTGGGGCAGGGAAATTTGCCTGGTACAATCTGACGTCGGTGTACCAAAAGCAGATTGCCCACAAGTACTTGGCTGTGACACACCTAATTCTACACCTTCATTCCTCTCACTGCAGGTCTCAGAGAGGACTGGAGGTCTAGTGGGGTTGGAAATCTCAGCTGATGAGGAGCAAGGAGAGATCCTCTTTGTTCTTTGGTGTGGGTCTTTTAGATACGCTTGCCAACGAACTGCATGGCAGGTCAACATATGTCTGGTCAAGCATGTGGTACCCAAGCGGGAGATGTTTTGGCCACGTGAGATACGCTTGAGACATATGTTGCAAATAGCAGCGGTGCGATCTGATGCATTCGTCTCAAAAAAGGCCCACACCAAAGAACTTTTTGAATAACGCGCAGAGACTGCAGCGCCCTGCACATGTGGAGCTTTGGGGTGTGATGCAGTCAATGTGCTGCCCTTAGGCTGGCCCCTGGAGGGCATCCTGCCTCGTTGGTGATGTGCCGCCTCCTCCTCCTCCTCCTCTCTCCTATCAGGCACCCACGTTGAGTCAGTGACCTCATCATCCCCTCCCTCCTCATCACTGGAGCAAACCTGGCAGTATGCTGCAGCAGGGGGAGCATGACTGCCAGATTGCTGTCCTTCTTGGGCACCCCCTCTGTCCGTGCTCATGTTACTGCCTTCATCGAGCTCAGTATCATCATCAGAGCCTTCCAAACGCTGGGCATCCTCCTGGAGCATGTACCCAACACTGTGGTCAAACAGTTCGAGGGAATCCTCATGAGGACATGGTGGAGCTAGGGAAGGAGTCACTGATGACATTGAGCTGAGGGAAGAGGCCGCTGCTTTGCCAGACAAAGCACCCTGGGCATGGGTGAGAGAGGATGAGGAGGATGAGGACGGCTTGGTCATCCACTCGACCAAGTCTTCCGCATGTTGCGGCTCAACACGGCCAGCTGCCGAAAAAAAGGCCCAGCGTGTCCCATGGCCACGTGCTGATGAGGATGCACCGTCTCCACGACCAGCACTAGACACAGAGCCTGCTTGCCCTCTCTTATTGGCTTGTGACTGTCTGCCTCTCCTTCTTGGCCTTCCAGACATACTAATGGCCTGTAGCTGCACTAAGCTGGGATAGAACACCAGTAATTTTCTTCAGGTAGCTTTATATACTGTAACCAGACAAGCCTGCCTGTCAGTAGGAAGATAACAGGAACGGATCTAGCTGAACACTGTGAGCAGGACGCACTGTACTAAATGTAAATAGTCTAGCTGCCTGACCGTGGTACTAATAGGATCAAATAGAACACCAGTAATTTTCTTCAGGTAGCTTTATATACTGTAACCAGACAAGCCTGCCTGTCAGTAGGAAGATAACAGGAACGGATCTAGCTGAACACTGTGAGCAGGACGCACTGTACTAAATGTAAATAGTCTAGCTGCCTGACCGTGGTACTAATAGGATCAAATAGAACACCAGTGATTTTCTTCAGGTAGCTTTATATACTGTAACCAGACAAGCCTGCCTGTCAGTAGGAAGATAACAGGAACGGATCTAGCTGAACACTGTGAGCAGGACGCACTGTACTAAATGTAAATAGTCTAGCTGCCTGACGGTGGTACTAATAGGATCAAATAGAACACCAGTAATTTTCTTCAGGTAGCTTTATATACTGTAACCAGACAAGCCTGCCTGTCAGTAGGAAGATAACAGGAACGGATCTAGCTGAACACTGTGAGCAGGACGCACTGTACTAAATGTAAATAGTCTAGCTGCCTGACCGTGGTACTAATAGGATCAAATAGAACACCAGTAATTTTCTTCAGGTAGCTTTATATACTGTAACCAGACAAGCCTGCCTGTCAGTAGGAAGATAACAGGAACGGATCTAGCTGAACACTGTGAGCAGGACGCACTGTACTAAATGTAAATAGTCTAGCTGCCTGACCGTAGTACTAATAGGATCAAATAGAACACCAGTAATTTTCTTCAGGTAGCTTTATATACTGTAACCAGACAAGCCTGCCTGTCAGTAGGAAGATAACAGGAACGGATCTAGCTGAACACTGTGAGCAGGACGCACTGCACTAAATGTAAATAGTCTAGAAGATAACAGGAACGGATCTAGCTAAACTGAATACAGTGTATATATATATATATGCAACACCTGGGATGCATATATATACACAATACACTGTAAGTGCAGCTAACTGACTGACTGTTCTGCCTAATCTATCTAACTCAAATCAAATGACACTGTGTCTCTCTCTCTCTCTCAATGAACGCCGGAACACACACTACACAGGGCCGCCGTTCAGGCGGCCTTATATAGTGTGGGGCGTGTACTAAATCCCCTGAGCCATAATTGGCCAAAGCCTCCTTGGCTTTGGCCAATTATGGTTCTTTGTTCAGGCGGCGCTGTGATTGGCCAAGCATGCGGGTCATAGTGCATGCTTGGCCAATCATCAGCAAGCAATGCACTGCCATGCCACAGTGAATTATGGGCCGTGACGCGCCACACGAATTTGGCGCGAACGGCCCATATCGTTCGCAATTCGGCGAACGGGCGAACAGCCGATGTTCGAGTCGAACATGGGTTCGACTCGAACACGAAGCTCATCCCTACACCCACCACCAGCCCACAATCCACACATACATACATTGATGACCATGTTCTGCTGGAAGCTGCATTTCGGTGTACACGATTAAACGAAATCAAAAATAGTAGGTCAGCAGATGCTTCCAAACGATGTTTGCATGATCAGACAGGAACAATACACACACAACATTGACAGCATGGCCACATAAACCCACTTTTGATTGAAAAAATGCACAAGAATTTCATCAAATCTCCCAATATCATTCTTTCTCCATCACAACAAAAAACCTGACCTTCTCAGGCCAAACGAACCCCCCTACTGCAGGCCTTTATATAAGAGAGGTTTTATTGTTAGAACACTGACACACCCAATAGAAGTACACGCCCACCAGTATCTTTCAATCTGTCTCTTCATGTATGTCTAAAGTGATTGCACCTGATGGGCAGGAACACATAATAGTATTTGCAACTGTGGTAGCCTTGTCTATGTGCATCAAATCTCCAACTACAGGACAAAGATCAAAGTCCATTTGCATCCACGTAAACAAAGCAACAGTTTTCTAATCATATGTACCTGTGCAGTGTAAACCCTAAAATTTGAAATGTCCAAGTCCCTGGGCATGATTAGTGGTAATAAACATTAACATCAGTCCCTGGCTGCAATGAGCTTCCAATATAAAGTCCAAAATTAACTTTCTTACATTAGAACCTATTTCGACAGGAGACAAATAGAATGCCAGCATGTCTTTGGATTGTGGTGAGAAACCCACACAGGGAAAACATATAAACTTCAACACAAGCATTAGCATGTTGGGGAATTGAACCAACATCCCAGGCGCTGCTAGACAGAACTGCTACCCACTAAGCCACCAGGCAGCCTCACACATGTTCTCTGCATCTCTGTGGTGTGAACCAGCCCTAAGTCCATAGCCATGCTCAGTGTCACAAGCAATATACAGTATATTGGCGTAAGTATTGGGATGCCTGCCTTTAAACACACATGAACTGTAATGGCATCCCAGTATTAGTATTGGGTTCAAAACTCATTTGGCCCACCCTTTGCAGCTATAACAGCTTCAACTCTTCTTGTCCACAAGGTTTAGGAGTGTGTCTATGGGAATGTTTGACCATTCTTCCAAGTGCATTTGTGAGGTCAGGCACTGATGGACAAGAAGGCCTGACCTACAGTCTCCTCTCTAATTTATCCCCAAGGTGTTCTGTTGTGTTGAGGTCAGGACTCTGTGCAGGCCAGTCAAGTTCCTCCACCCCAAAATCACTCATCCATGTCTGTATGGACCTTGCTTTGTGCACTGGTCCAAATGATTTGGTGGAGGGGGATTATGGTGCGGGGTTGTTTTTCAGGGTTGGGCTTGGCCTCTTAGTTTCAGATAAGGGAACTCTTAAGGCGTCAGCATACCAAGACATTTTGGACAATTTCATGCTCCCAACTTTGTGGGGACAGTCCCTTCCTGTTCCAACATGACTGCACACCAGTACACAAAGCAAGGTCCATAAAGACATGGATGAGCAAGTTTGGGGTGGAGAAACTTGACTGGCCTGCACAGAGTCCTGGCCTCAACCTGATAGAACACCCTTTGGCTGAATTAGAGTAGAGACTGCAAGCCAGGCCTTCTCATCCAACATCAGTGCCTGGCCTCACAAATGCACTTCTGGAAGAATGATCAAATATTCCCATAGGCAGACTAAACCTTGTGGACAGCCTTCCCAGAAGCTGTTCTAGCTGCAAAGGGTGGGCCAAATCAAATTTTAACCCTACGGACTAAGACTGGGCTGCCATTAAAGTTCATGTGTGTGTAAAGGCAGGCCAATACTTTTGGCTATATAGTGTATCTGGAAAAGACTTACAATGGTGGTGGAACCCTCCTACACATAACTACTACAATTAGACATAGTTATAGGACCTGGGAGATGAGACAACTTCTCTAAATGAAGTAACATGGTTGAGGATTTGAACCCAGAGCCTCAGAGATACTAAGCAGAAGTTCTAACCTCTAAGCCACAGAGCTGCCACGTGTGAGACCCTCCTACACATAACTACACATAAATACACATAAAAACACATAAATACTGCATTTCTATGGACATACAGGTGATGGAATTACATTACTCAAGAGTTATTCTTCTTGATTTATTCTGTGATATTTGGTGTTTTTTTGTGGGTGAGCGTAGAATATTACCCTTAAATTTTTGGGAATTACATTTTGATTTATGATGTTGGTACACATATCACATTTTTTGGGCTCAAATTATGAATATTTGGAAATAATACAAAGCACAAAAAATTGTGATTCATTTTAAATTTTCATCAGCAATGGTATTGTTTGTGGATTGTAAAGACACCTGTGTGAGTTTGGGGTAAAGATTGTAGTGAGATGGAGAGTAACAAGTGAAAGTGACAGAGAAAAATATATTTTACCAAAACATCAAAACATTCCACATTGTAGCATTCTTAAAATCAAAATATTTTAAGTAGAAGCAACAATGTTGCAAAGGAAAATTTATTTCACAGAAAAATACATTTCATCTCAACATTAAAAGGTTTTTTTTGTGAAAGTTAGAATTGTTCCATTAGAATCAATGACTGAAACTTCATTTGGACGAAATTAGAGCAGATTTTAACTCCCAAAAAATGCTCTCTAATTAGCTCTCATTTTGGTATTTACTATAGCTCCAGGTAAAAAAGACACTTGAGTTAAAATGAGAGTTATTTTCAGGTCTGAGCATGCTCAGTTGTGTTGGCACCTAGTTGTCCAAAACGGGGAATTTTTCACTTTTCAGACTTTTAAAGATATTTCAGTGTAGAAATCACTTTTTCACACAGTTTAAAAGCAGATAATCTTTAAATAATATACCACATATTTCAGTACAATTTAGGCAATTATATCATGCTCTAAACATTATTTCCATGTGCAATTCTCTAGGTTTTAGCAGAGTAAGGGTTTGGGCTCTATTTAGTTTCAGGGAGCTATAGTAAATTCGATTTTGGGAGAATTTTCTTACCAGCGTTATAGTGAATACCGTTTTAGCGCGAATTATCGCTATTAGCGCTAATTCACGCTAAATTGCCGCGAATTAGCGCTAATTCGCGGCAATTTGCGCAAATTAGCGCCATAGCGCTATAGTAAATGACCCCCTATCTCTCTCTTTTTTTTTTTTCCTCCCCCATTTGCTGCTTTGACTTGAACACTGTATCACTACATGACCACTGATTATCATAATAATGTTGTTTAATTAAAAGAGATAGTAGGGGTGGGAAGGAGGGGAGACACACTTTTTTGACTGGATGTTACAGATGCATGTAAGAATGGGAGTAAGAGGCTCCCGCATTGCTTATATTTTACACTAAAATTACTAATGTCACTGGTTTGGAATGTGAGCAGAGAATGGTGGGGAGATATGGAAAGATAACAGGTGAAGCCCTAAGACCCCATTCACACAGGGGCAACACGACTTGCCGGTCGCCTCAGCGAGGCGACCTGCAAATGAATGGCCGGGCGACTTGCAAAAAGACTTCTGCATAGAAGTCTATGCAAGTCGCCCCAAGTCGCCCCCGAAGTCGTACAGGAACCTTTTTCTAAGTCGGAGCGACTTGCGTCGCTCCCCTTAGAACGGCTCCATAGTACAGAACGGGAGGCGACTTGTCAGGCGACTAGGTCGCCTGACAAGTCGTCCCTGTGTGAATGGGGTCTTAGGGTAGGCCCAGCTGGGCAGGGGTGGGGAAGTATGGGAGGGAGGGCGGTGGTTGGAGGAGGGGGTAGGGGTAGGGTGGGTAGGGTGGGGGGGTAAAAAGTACACACCACAAATATTAATAAGGCAGATGGAACAAATAGAGAAAAGTGTAGGAGATTGGAGGAGGGAGGGAGACACAGATTGAAGGTAGAATTTAGGGTGGAGGGAGGAGGGCGGAAATGTTGGACTGCTTTTTTTTTCTCTGTTGTTTTTTTTTTTTCTTTTTATTATTTACTTTGATATTACTTTTGATATTTTTCCATGCCGAATAAGATATTCAGTATAAGTTCTTGGAATGTCCAAGGCCTAGGGGACCCAACTAAGAGGGCTACGGTCCTGTCTGCACTGGAGGGGAGTGGGGCTGGACTGCTCTGCCTGCAGGAGACATATTTGATCAGCATTATTATGCCACAACTCCGTAACCGGAGGTTCCAATCCCAATACCATTCTGTTCATTCCTCCTATTCAAGGGGGGTCAGCATAATGGTTGGGAGAGGAGTGGCGTTCTCCTGCAGGGAGAGTTATATCGATGAACAGGGCCGGTATATCTTTTTGTTCTGCTCAATTGAGAACAAGCTATATGTTCTGGCGAATATTTATATCCACCCCCCATTTAAACTTGAGGTTCTATATAAATTGTTGGAGTTCACATTGGATAAAGTAGGAATCCCAGTAATAGTGGTAGGAGACTTCAACGAAGTTTTAGATAAGTCCTTAGACAGATTTTCATTGCGCAACTGCCCCAATACAACAGGAGAGGGTTGACTATGCTGATTCTTGGAGGAAACGGGGTTGAGTGACATATGGCGAATGCGTAACCCACAGGAACAGCAATACTCCTGCTTTTCCAGCTCTTACCACACCCTCTCCAGAATTGATATGGCCCTGGGTAATAGGGAACCAACATTGTTGGTAAGGAAAATAGAATATGGCCCAAGAGGAGTCTCGGACCACTCCCCGCTGGTGCTGACAATAAATATAGGGAATAAAGTCCACCCAAGAGAATGGAAAATCAGCCCTTATTGGTCGGAACTGATAGGTGACCCCGGAGAAGTGATGACCAGATTAAATGAATTTATGCAAATTAATGTGGGCACGGCATCGGCTGGAGTGGTTTGGGACTCCTTGAAGGCCTATCTAAGAGGCCTTCTGATCCAACAAGTTGCAAGAAATAAGGGGAAATCTAGGAAATGGGAAAGGGACATTAGGAATGAGACGATGCAGGCAGAGAGGCGATATGTTGAAGATCCAACCCCAGATAGGCAAAGGGAATGGCTGGATAAACAGCAAGCTTATAAAATGGCCGTTACAAGGGGGGTAGAGAACAAGTGAATGTTCCAGAGACAGTGTCATTTTGGAGAAGGGGAGAGAGTGGGTCGTATTCTATCCTTCTTGATTAGATCTAATACCCCCCCTCCACTGTTTCGGCAGTTAGGACATCGAGTGGGGAGATCTCTACAGACGCGCCAGAAATAACACACACATTTAGTGAATATTATAAGGCTTTGTATAAATCCAACAGAGGAACTGGGAGTGAAAAGATGGATGGTTTTCTTCAGGGAATAACAATTCCGACTTTGACAGAGAAGGATAGAATGGACATGGAGGCACCGGTGACTTTGGATGAACTGCAGCAAGCGGTGGGTGGTATGTCCAACCAAAAGTCACCAGGCCCAGATGGGCTCCCAATAGAAATATATAAATGTTATGGTGAGATATTGCTCCAAGAATTGCTGAAGACACTGAGGTGGGCATTAATTAATGGGAGACTTCCCACCTCGATGTCGGAAGCTATCATTACAGTAATACATAAGGAGGGGAAGGATCAATTGGATGTATCCTCTTACCGCCCAATATCACTGTTATGTAACTACGTAAAAATTCTGGTCAAAGTGTTAGCAACTCGACTGAATGAATGTATTCAAAACCTTATACATCCCGACCAGTCGGGCTTTATTCCCAATAGGTCAACTAGTATTAACATCAAAGAGTCTTCCTAAACATGCAGATCCCAACAGACAATGAAGGCTCTAGGGCGGTATTACCCTTAGATGCCGCTAAGGCCTTTGATAGCCTGGAATGGAACTACCTATGGAGAGTGCTAGAGAGATTTGGGTTTGGCCCTTCCTTTAATGAATGGGTGAAAATATTATATACTGAACCAAGAGCGGAAATAAAAATCAATAATGAACACTCAGAGCTGTTTCAGTTGGAAAGAGGGACGAGACAGGGCTGTCCTTTGTCCCCCTTGCTGTTCGCCCTCACAATGGAACCACTGGCAATCATGACCAGATCAATGTCAGGTATGCAGAGGTTCCGAAGGCAGGCAGGGGAGGACAGGATAGCACTGTACGTGGACGATGTCCTATTTTTCCTTGGAGGCGTTGAAACCTACTTAAACACAGTGATACAAATGGTTGGGGAGTTTGGGCGATTTTCTTGCTTGGTTATCAATTGGGAGAAGTCGGCCTTGTTGCTGGTTGACCCACTTGGCAGCCTGATACCATCTGGAGCTCCCCCATCTAAAAGTAGTAGCAAAGCTGCAATATCTGGGTGTTTGGATCACGACTGAAACAAACCAGTATGTTAATAACAATCTAACCCCATTATTACTTAAAATAAAGCAAATAGGAGATATCTGGAGTCAACTTCTGCTATCTGTAGCAGGGCGCTGCAATCTAATAAAAATGATATGGTTGCCGCAGATACTATACCTGTTTCATAATTCACCAGTTTGGATAGGCCAAAAGTGGTTTAAAAGAATAGAATCCCTTTTTAGGGATCAAAAGTGCTAATTTTAAAGGCTAATTTGCATGGTATTGTCCTAAAAAGGGTTTAGGGACCCGGGTCCTGCCCCAGGGGACATGTATCAATGCAAAAAAAAGTTTTAAAAACGGACGTTTTTTCGGGAGCAGTGATTTTAATGATGCTTATGGTTCAATTAGATTTTATTAATTTTTCAACAGATATATAAGACAGAGTAACAAAAGAAAAGTATAAACAGTGCCAGTAACCTGACATCAGGTCTCCTGGTACATCAAAATATAAAAATACGAAATACAGGGTAGTGCAATCACGCGATAGAGCAATGATCACTTAAAATATAACGTTATACGAAACCCGTGCATATGTGACAGTTGATTCGTAATAATTATGTACCCTGGTCCGGGGAGCCCCATTGGGAACCTTCTGCAACCTCGGACACAAGGGAAATGAGCAGAAAAACTGAAACAAATAGCAGTCACATATATTGTCTATAATAAAGTGCAGTAAAAAACCCTCGTAGGGGGTGGGCAAACTTGTAGCTTAGATTGCATCAATAAAAGATCAAAGGAGACTAAAAAAGGAAAGTTAAGAGTAAAAGGAAATCAGAAAGGCAAGAAGGAGAAAAATAGTTTGTTGAGGGACAGCGAACCTCGGTCCATAAAACCAGACATAACGCCTGACCGAAATTTTGCGGAAAGGCTATATATGTAATCCTTAGGAGGAATTTGTCTCCGTAAGTCTCTGCTTGAGTTTGTCTGAAGTGGAGTAATGCCTCCACACACTCCAGACATATGAAAATTTGGCTTGTTTGTCAAGAATATTAGCTTGCATTTCTTCCATTAACATAATGTTGTTTATTTCGTTAACCAACTCAATCAAGGACGGAGGCGTGACGGTTTTCCAGTGCCTAGGTATAAGTTGTCTCCCTGCACTGATAAAAAACTTCAATAAACTGTTTTTTTGTGACTTTATGGTCCCAGGAAGAATGGAAAGGGGGGCAATGGTAGGAGAAGGCAACAGAGGCTTGTCATAGATATCTGAATAGATCTGGAATATCTGTGTCCAAAATGGTAGAAGCACGTCACACTCCCACCAAATATGGAGATAGGTGCCTTTCATAGAGTTGCATCTCCAGCACATATCTGAACTGGAAGGGAATATGACCCTAAGGGTAGTGGGGACCCAATACCACCTGGATAGGATTTTATAATTTTTCTCCTGCATATAGCTCAAAATTGAGGTCTTTTAGTGAAGAGAAAAGCTTTACTCCATTCTGCCTCAAATATTTCAATCCCAACCTCCGCTGACCATTTTGTAGTATAATTAGGAAGGGCTTCATGAGTGTGATCTAAGATTAATTTGTATATAAGGGATAAAGTGTGTCGTGGAGTCTCAGTTAGAGTACAGAGTTGTTCAAACCCAGTCAGAGGCCTATGAATTTGCCTAGAGTCGTGGATCTGTTTACAGTAAGCGTTAAGGTTTCTACGAGTGAGCCAAGTCACTTTGGAGGTTACGGTTGTTGGGGTGGATGTAAAGGTACCTAGGGTGGCGTCAACAAAATGCCGAGCTGTGGGCCAGGAATCTCTATTGTAATTGTCTATAAGATGGGTGGAATGACCTTCCGGAAATTTTGGGTTGTCAAACTAAGGGGTAAGGGGACTGGGTTCAGAGGACAGTGAATAGTTGGATTTCCTCCGGTACCAAATCGCCAGGGCGTCCCTGGTGAGGGGGGACAGCATTGTGATTGATTTGAATGATCGAATCCCCAGAGGAGCGCTCTTAGGTCATACATGGAGAGGTCTTGCTCTACTAATGTGGTAGCTTTAGTCATGGGGCAGGGGAGCCATTCGAGGATACGGGACATGACTGCGGACGTATGGTATAACTCAAAGTCAGGTAAGCTTAACCCGCCTTTCATGATTGGGGAGCATAAAAGTTTATGTCTCAACCTCGGGTGACCACCTCTCCAAACAAATCGAATGGCCATTGACCGAAGGGAACGTAAGAAGGCCGAGGGGAGAGCTATGGGGAGGGCCTGGAATAAGTATAGGAGTTTGGGGAGAATATCCATTTTTAGTGCGTTAATACGACCTACCCAGGACATAGCTACTGTAAGTCCATTCGTTCTTCCGTTAGGCGTCTGAGTCTTTGGAGTAAGGGGCTAAAGTTCAAATCATAAATATCCGAGATGTGTTTCAGGATAGCTGTACCTAAATAAGAAATTGAATTTGGTTTCCATTGAAATGAAAAATTAGATTGAAGGGCAGAGAGTGTAGATTGTGATAAAGAGAGGTTAAGAGCCTCCGTTTTGGAGATGTTTAATTTGTAATTACTGAAGCGGCCAAATCTGTCTATCTCTGATAGAATAGAGGGTATGGAAATGTGGGGTTTGGTTACATACAAGAGTAAATCGTCTGCATATAGAGAAAGTTTGCAGTGAGATGAGGGGGTCTGTAAGCCCTGTATATTGGGATTAGATCTAATAGCTTGGGCAAGGTGTTCAATCACCAGAGCAAACAGGAGGGGGAAAGGGGACAGCCCTGCGGGGTGCCGTTAGTAATCGTAAAGTTACGTGATTGGGTACCATTAACTAAAACCGTGGCAGAGGGTGTAGAGTAGAGCGACATTATACGCGTCAACATTCTCGGACCTAGACCTATTTGGGAAAGTGTGGACTGAAGAAAAGACCAACTGACCCTATCAAAAGCCTTCTCCGCGTCACACGAGAGAAGGCAGGCCGGAATGTGATGACGTTGAGCATAGGTAACTAAGTGTATGGTCTTGGTGGTATTGTCCCTGGCCTCTCAACCAGGGAAAAACCCCACCTGATCTTTGTGTATTAATTTTGGTAGCAGAGGGGAGATACGGTTAGCGAGTATTTTGGCATATAATTTTAAGTCAATATTTAGAAGGGATATCGGTCTATAGTTGGAGCAGATGGACGGGTCTTTTCCGGATTTAGGAATGACTACAATTTGGGCTTGGAGAATGGAAGAGGAGGAAGTAACCTTCCCATCAAATGCGTTAAAAGCTTTTGCTAATAAAGGGGACAGTTGTGGTGCAAAAAGTTTATAAAAACGGGAAGAAAACCCATCTGGGCCTGGGCTCTTACCATTCTTGAGATTTTTTATGGCGGAGAGGAATTCCGTATCAGACAAGGAGGCCTCCAGGTCCTCCGAATCGGATACCGAAAGAGGTGGAAGTGCTGTCTCCTGTATATAGGAGGATAAATCTATTGAGGTAGGTGAGGATGACGGAGTTTCAGGGGTGAGGTTATATAATGTGGAGTAGTACTGGCGGAATTCTTCGGCAATAGCCGCGTTCTGCCTGATTTTACCTTTGGTGGAGGAGTTTATAAACTGAATTGGTCTTCTAGCTTGGCGGGGCTGAAGGGTAGATGCAAGGTGTCTGCCGCACTTGTTTGCCTGGGAGTAACAAGTGAAACGGCCTTTGTCTCGGGTTATAAGAGATCCCTCTGCGAAAACACGCAAGAGATCCCTTCTCACATTAGAGAGTTCTAGGAGAGTCGAATTAATAGGATTATTTTTGTGTGATTCTTCTAAGTTGGCAATGGTGGCAAGGAGATGCGTCGTATCTGCAATACGCGCACGCTTCAGTCTAGCCCTGTGTTGGATAAATTAAAATAAATAAAATTTTGTGAATGGATTAGTGGTGTCATGAGCGTGATCTGAAATAAAATGTTTAATGGACTGTGCTATGTCCTGGGAGCATACCGAGTCACTTAAAAGGTTGTCGTTTAGTCTCCAAGATGCGTTTTGATTACGTGTAGGAGTGTGTCCTAGACTCATGTGAATAGGGGCGTGGTTTGACCAAAGAGTGATTCCGATAGAAGCGGAGGGCGAGAAATCTAATAAAGATTGAGAAATAAAGAGATAATCCAGTCTACCATAAGTGGCATGTGCAGGTGAGTAAAAGGTGTAGTCTTTAGTAGTAGGGTGTAGCATCCTCCATACATCTACAAGAGATAAGTCAGATAGGAATGTTCTCATTTTGGTCAGGGAGGTTGGGGAAATCGAGGACTTACCGGTTGAGGAGTCAAGATGAGGTATCAAGGTGGCATTGAAGTCCCCTCCTAGGATCATGTTGACTGTGCAGAATCTTTTCAATCGGGATATCACAGAGGAGAGGAATTGTTGGTTCTGATTAGGAGAGTATATATTAATAACAGTATAAATCACATTCATGTAAGACAATTTAAGAAAAATATACCTGCCTAACGGATCAATATAAGTGTCAAGGACAACAGGGGTAAAAGATGAGTGAAAAGCTATAGATATACCTTTAGATTTTGCAGAGGGGTTGGTGCTGTGGAACCATACAGGGTATTGCTTATAAAGGATTTGTGGGATTTTATCTGATCTAAAATGAGTTTCCTGTAAGAGAAGGATTTGCGTTCGCAATTTGTGAAAATGATAAAGTATTTGCCGTCTCTTCTCAGGGACATTAAGACCCCTACAGTTTAATGAGGAGACTTTCAAGGCGGTTTGTGCTGCCATGAGAAAACAGATTTATTTGACATTAAAGATAAATTAGAAGGAGGTTCGCCGTCTCCAAAAAAATAGACAAAGGGGGAGGAAAAGGGAGAAAGGGGACATCTAGTGGTGAAATAAAGGAAAAAGTGTAAGTGAAATAAGAAGAAATAAAGAGAAGAGGTAAAGAGAAGGAAAAGGGGCCGAAACAGCCTCACTACTAGTGTTGTTAACAACGAGTCAGCTAAAACCCTTAAGGGTGCTGAAAGACCTAAGTGGGGGAACAGTGGTCAATGCAGAGAGGAGCCTGCACACGCCGGGCAAAAAAAAAAAAAATTTTTTCGGATATAAACAAAATCTGAAAACATTAAGTAAAACATCTCAGAGCTCCACCTTGCTGTATAGGCATGAAACATTATACGCAATATCCCAGGTGAACATATCCCCTATGGATAACCAATTACTTGAACAGCATGTGGAGCGATTTTCCCAGCAACAAGCCATAAATCTATATGACAAGGGGTAACAAGGGGAGGGGGGGAGGGTAGGGATGAGACATGATTAGGGGAGAGCAAAAAAATCTTTTGACGAACGGTGTCCGCGTAACGGACCGTCGCCCACCAAAAGGGTCATGAGGCGCAATCAAGAATATAAATCCTGTATTAAGGAAGTAAAACATATTGGGTTAGTAAACAAATGTCCCAAAGAAATTGCAACTGGGGACGTCACCACTGGTCAACAACCTGTGGGAAAGAAAAAATTAACAAAATGACAGGGGAGCGAGCTCATCCATCAGTGGCAGAGGGAAAGCCCGACTTGGGCCTTTTGTTCTTCTTCGATCGTTTCTGCCAACCTGGTGCGGCCTTAAAGCCAGGGGTGGCTGCATGAAGAGGCCAGTCAGGAATGGAGATCTGTGGTAGTTCAAAAGTTCCAAGGAACTTGGGGAGATCGCCTAATGTGCGGAACGTTGCCGACTTCCCTTCATGAGATGCAGACAGATTAAAAGGGAAACCCCAGCGGTATTTGATCTGTTTAGCTTGAAGGGCTCCAGTTAGGGGTTTCAGAGCCCACCTCATGTCCAGAGTCAATTTGGAGATATCAGGGAGAAGAGACACGGGGGTGTCATTGAAGTATATGGCTGATTGAGAGCGTGCAACTTGCATGATGGCATCTTTAACCGCATAGAAGTGGACTCTGCAGATCACATCTCTGGGGTGTTCCAGATTCGGATTCTTAGGGCCAAGAGCTCTATGGACACAATCGAGTTCCAGTGGGGCGTCTTTATCTTTCTGGAGCAGCTCGTTGAACATAGCAGCGACTGCTGGTGCTAAATCTTTGGTTTCAACCGATTCAGGGAGACCGCGTATGCGTATGGTGTTACGTCTGGCCCTGTTTTCCTGGTCGTCCTGATGGTATATCAGTTGTTGAATCTGGAGGGTATGTTCATGTAATATAGTGTAATGCGTTTGCAGGGTGGATGCAGTCTCCTCCATATTGTGTTCCACCTCCTCAATTCTATTAGTGATATCTCTGCGAAGTTCAGTCATTTCTTGTTTGTATTAGCGCTCTAAGCGTTGCACACAGGCCTCAAAATCATGTCTGGTGGGGAGAGCTTTAATATATGCTTCCATGTGCCATCCACTATAGGATCTATGAGAGTCAGGGGAATGACATGCAGACCGAAATGAGCCTGTTTCAGAGTCAGGGGGAGACCAGGGCCTTTGTGTGGTCTTCATATGTGGCGTGGAGCGCTGTGAAGCAGCTCCCTGTGAGGCAGCATGTGTGCCAGGGGTCCGGCCCGGCGCCATCTTGGACGAGGGGGGACCGGAACGGTTGTGGCCCAAATGAGTGAAGAATCTGTCAATATCCCCTTCTGGATGTGGATCGGGGGTTCGGTGCCTGTCTCCCCCACCCCTCCTCCCCATAACAGACCTGGATGGTGTCGCTGGGAAGCGCTGAGAGCCTCGGATGAGCCGGCGTGTGCGGGAGCTCCTAGAGAGAGTGTCTTACTCCTCCATGCGCCAAGCCACGCCCCCTTTAATGATGCTTAAAGTGAAAAAAAAAAGTGAAATATTCCTTTAAATATCGTACCTGGGGGGTGTCTATAGTATGCCTGTAAAGTGGCGCGTGTTTCCCGTGCTTAGAACAGTCCCTGCACAAAATTAAATTTTTAAAGGATTAAAAGTCATTTAAAACTGCTTGCGGCTTTAATGTAATGTTGGGTCCTGGCAATATGTATGAAAATCAGTGAGACAAACGGCATGGGTACCCCCAGTCTATTACCAGGCCCTTTGGGTTTTGTATGGATATTAAGGGGAACCCCGCACCCAAATTAAAAAAAGGAAAAGTGTGGGGCCACCAGGCCCTATATACTCTGAACAGCAGTATACAGGCGGTGCAAACAAGACAGGGACAGTAGGTTTGTTGTTAAGTAGAATCTGTTTGTAATTTTGAACTGGTACATTTTTAACGTGTTTAGCTCCAGCAAAAAATCTATTTTAAGCTTTTTGTAAAACATAGGAAATGTTACCCCTGTGACATTTGTTTTGCTGTCTGTGCACCTCTTCAGAAGATTTTACCTCACTTTCTGTCCCAATGACAAATGTTTTTTGACAATTTGGGGTTTTTAGTGAAACAAGGATTGGTGATAAAGCATCAGTGGAAAGGAGACACGTTTTTCCCATATTAACTCTTACAGGATAGAATTTCCCTTCCTAGGGGTAGATTTCATCTCACTTCCTGTTGTCTCCTTCCGTTTGCAAGTAGGAGTCATTTGTAAGTTGGATGTTTGAAAGTAGGGGCCTGCCCTATATAGTCTGCAGAAATTATGGCCTTAGGTGTTGGTTTTGCCACAACACTGTAAGCCCTCACAGTTATTCTTGGTGGGCACAGAAACGGGCTCTGCTGTGAAATATTAGATCAAGAATTGTAATTACATACCCCTGTTGAACAGGGTCAGAAAAATTGGGCCTTTGGTGGTGGTGGTGCTGGTGCCACAACACTGTAATGCCCCGTACACACGGTCAGACTTTGTTCGGACATTCCGACAACAAAATCCTAGGATTTTTTCCGACGGATGTTGGCTCAAACTTGTTTTGCATACACACGGTCGCACCAAGTTGTCGGAATTTCTGATCGCCAACAACGCGGAGACGTCAACCACGTACGACGAGACTAGAAAAGGCCAGTTCAGAACCAAGCGCGGCACCCTTTGGGCTCCTTTTGCTATTCTTGTGTTAGTAAAAGTTTGGTGAGAGACGATTCGCGCTTTTTCATACTCGTGGCTTTCAGATCGTTTTCTGCGGTTCAGTTTGTGCTTGTGGGTTTGTATCTGCTCTTCAGTGCATGCAAGCAAGTTCCGCATGACTTATAGTCATTGTGTTCTTGTTCATTCGTTACTGTTTTTCAGGTCGCTCTTCACAGGCCTTGCTGTTCTTCAGTGCGTTCTGTTACTTCGTTCTGAGCAGCCGACCGTTTTCTAATCATGTTGCGTATACGTACTCCTCGTAGAGTTCGTGCTGTGCAGGGGCTTGGTGTTGGGGTCCTGACCTTGACACAAGTCCAGTCCATGAACAGGGTTCGGGAGGAGTTCATGGACCAAGAATTGGTTGCTTCAGCGAGACCAGTTCTCTCATATGCCTTTGCTCCGTGAGATCCGTGAGAATAATCCTGATGATTTCAGGAACTTTCTCAGGATGATGGACCCCGTATTTCACCGTTTGTTGGCTTCGCTGACCCCATACATCAGCAGGCAGGATACCTGCATGAGGCAAGCCATCACTCCAGAGCAGAGGCTCGTCGCTACCCTGCGGTACTTGGCGACAGGGAGAAGTCTGCAGGACTTGAAGTTCTCGACAGGCATCTCCCCCCAGGCTCTGGGCATCATTATCCCAGAGACCTGTTCTGCCATCATCCAGGTCCTGCAGAAGGAGTATATGAAGGTAAGATTTTTATCCTTTAATATCACATTTTATTGTATTTAATGTTTGATAATATATTGTATTTCTTTCCTCATTCCCTAATTACCATGATTGTAAAATGCTGTGAATGTCCCCTTTGTCCTCATGCATGCTGGATTTTTATGTAATTATTTTTTTAGTCCTTCATACAGATTGGCCTTCAATAACCTTCCCAGCATGCTCTCCTGCCCTATATTCACCTCATGTAGTCACTTAACAATGTATTTTGTCAGCTCCATAGTAGTGCTTTATCCCAAACACCCCCTAAAATGATTTTAAATGTGATTTATGCTTTAAATTCAGGTAGAGTGCCAGAGGCTTTTTTTTGTGGTGTCCCCAAATCATTTTTAGTAACCCTCCCTCCCCCCAACTGCTAAGTCAGCTGATCCCAATTCTCTATCTATCCTCAATCATCTATCTGCAGACTTTGCCAAACCCATACACACTATACCCATCTCTTTTGTGCTCAGATGTATGGATGAATTCCCCAAAGCATGTAGTGCAAGGGCCTGCCTGTATACTTTCAAATGGTACTGTTTACATTTTTTGTATCCTGTTATTATCTTGACAGGTAATAGCAGAATGTCCAAATGTCCTCAAATGTGTACAGTGTGTATTTATATCTTTGTATTATGACACTTCTTACCTGTCCAGTGGGCTGCCAATAGTGTAACTAAGGAGGGGCTGTTCCAAGTAATACCCTGTATTTAGGCATTCATCTCTCAATGAAGTGGAGAGGGTTACCTGTCCAAGATTCCCCCCCTCTATAATGTTAGAAATGGCCCATGAGAGCGGGGGGGGATATGATAGGTGTACCTTATACTTTGGTGTTGTTAAATTCCCCTTAATAAATACTAATTTTTTTTGTTTTCCTCAACAGTTTCCTTCCACGCCACAGGAATGGCAGACTGTGGCCTCCCACTTTTCCCAGCGGTGGGACTTTCCTAACTGGAAAACATGTCCACATCGTCCCACCACCCAACTCAGGGTCGTACTATTTCAACTATAAGGGGTTCAATAGTATTGTGATGTTGGCGGTGGTGTCGGCTAATTACGACTTCTTGTATGTGGACGTGGGGAAGAATGGCCGGATGTCCGATGGTGGAGTCATCGCCCATACGGAGTTCTACAGGCGTCTCCAGAATGGCAGCTTGGACTTGCCACCTCCAGAAGACAATGTGGAAGGACTCCCATTCGTCTTCGTTGCGGATGAAGCATTTGCGCTGGGGGACCATCTGATGCGGCCATTCCCGATGAGGACCCTCACCCCGGAACAGAGGGTTTTTAATTACCGGCTGGCCAGAGCCAAAAGAGTGGTGGAGAATGCATTTGGAATCATGGCCAGCCGGTTCTGCCTATTTCTGACACCCATCCATATGGCGGAGTATAAACTTAATCATATAATCCTGGTTGCTGTGTTCTACATAACTTTTTACGCCAACATTCTGGCAACTATGCTGGCTCAGTTGGGCCTGAGGCCGGAATTCTACATGATACAACCCTGACGGCGCTTGAAAATGGCCGTCCTGGCTTGCCCTCCCTGAGTGCCGTGATGTCCGGTTAAGATACCTTGAGTTCTTTGCAGGTAGGGGGGCCATCAATATGCCAGACAATTTGTGAAGCATTTATCAAATAAAAAAAAAAAGCTAATCTTTGGTGACATTTACTGCTTGTGTTTGTTTTAGCTGACCCTGACAGCAATGTGGGGAGTCCTGAAAATGGCGTGATTGTGTAACCTTTTATACAAAGCACTGTTGGGTGTTATTTACTAAAGGCGTAGACACTTTGCACTACAAGTGCACTTGAAACTGCACTGAAACTGCACTTATAGTGCAAAGAGGATTTACCCTTAGGAAATAACCCCCATTTTCGCAGAAAACAGCAATTACATCACCACGAAAGTGTTGTAGCGTTCAGACAATAATCCACACATTCTTGATTAACAAACTTTTTAATACCTGCACAATCACATGTGCATTTAGAAAAGGTTTTTAAAACAAACCAACATGTTTGTTGTATAACAATTTTTGGGGTGGCATTATCAAAAATAGAAATGTCCATTTACGATAAAACAGGCCTGTGTAAAACCAACAAGAAAGACAAAAAACTTGAACTTACAAAGTTCACATATGGTAAAACTTGAAGGCAATATCAGACATGAGTATTTTGGAACTGTGTTTGATATTGCGTTCAGATGGGGTGAAGTCACCCCTTGAAAAGCCAAATTTGGAAGATGCACACCAATTTACGAATGTCAACATGTGCTAGCTGCCATCACGGGGGGATCAAGGGACGTGTTTTGGGGGAGCAACCCCTTCCTCACCGCTACTTTATTATTGAGGGTTGCACCCCCAAAACGCGTCCATTGATCTCCCGTGATGGCAGATAGCACATGTTGGCACACTGTGTGCATCCTCCAAATTTGGCTTTTCGAAACATCGCTAAAAAAATTTTAAGATTGTAGCACACAAAAAACAACGTGATTTTGTGGGGTTTTAAATTCGCCCCAAAACATCAATGATGTTATTATTTTTTTGAATAACATCATTGATTTTTTTCTTGAGGTTTTCCAATTCTAAATTACACCCCATGATCTCCCCGATCAGGATCTGGGCACTTTCTGATGTGAAAGGATCTCGATCCACAACATCACGATCACCTAAAAAGAGAGAAACCAAACAAAAACAGGTATCAAAAATCTGCCGGCATCCATCTCTTACCTGAGTCTGTGGTCGCAGACACTAACCTGTTGTGGTGCCAATTTCCACCACATCTTCTTCCTCCTCCTGCTCAGCTTGGGTTGGGGGTATTTCCCCTTCTTCCAGAGGTGGGGGGTCTGTGGTCTCCTCGGATGAGGGGTGTCCTCCGAGTCTTTTCTCCCCTATGTAAAACAAAAATGGTATAATTAGCACACAGATATTTGATGGCAGAACTATAAAGATGAAACATTGCTTGGAAGTGGGGTACAATTGTCTATTTGGGCAGAGTTCCAAGATGTAGCATTTTTATTGTCCTTTGTCAAGCTTCAATACTTTACCTGTCTTGTACAAGCTTCACAGATGGAGACCCCCCTATAGTATCCACTGGAGCACCTGTGTGGGCCCCCTATTAAAAAGGGTGTTCTTGTGTCCCACACTAGTGCTTCAGCGTCCAGATGTGAAAACAGCTGCTGAGTGTCCTCTTCTTACACAGAATTTAGTTTTCATTTCATTCTAGTAACAAACCCATCTACACAACCAAATATTTTTCATACAAGTAGGCCCTAAAAAATGTAGGAAAATGCATATGGCCTAAACAATGGTGTTTTAGAGGCCGAAAGAAAAATGTTTGATACGAACGAATAATGGGCCCATGAACATTAAAGTTGCCATTTTAAACTGTACAACAATTAAGAAAAGCATATGGAGCAGCACGAACGTAATAAAGACAAAAAGAATAGGAACACAGCACAACTACTTACTTTTTTGCAACACTCTCCGGATCTTTCGGTACTGCTCGGGCTCTCTTAATTTCAGGTCCAACCACTGCTGATCTTGGCCTTTCTGATATTGGGGTTGGGGTAAGGCCCATACTTTCCATCATAGTCGGCCTTCTTCAGGATGTCGACCATCTCCAACATCTCCCCAAAGGACATATTTGTGGCCTTAAATCTTCTCCTTCTGGATCGGGACGTGTCCGGATCCGGGCTTTCCTCCTCCTCCTCCTCGTTCCTGTAATTAGCACGCACCTGCTGTGTATCCGCCATGTGCTCTTCCCCCACTGCGCAGAACGAAAAGGGGCGGGGAATAGACTAGAAAGGACGTCAGGGGCGGGCGGAGTTACGTACGATCTGTGAGCGGAGGAAGGAGCATTGGAGGCGCCGTAAGAGACATACTTGTGCCTATACTGCTTCTACATTGAGGCCTATATTGTAACAAGATTAGGAGAGTTTGGCCTGACATTAGGGTTTGTCTTGTGTTGTGTCTTGCAGTGAAAATGGATATCTTTCAAGATAGTGACTTCATGGCAATATTCATTGACATGTTCAGGGAGCTGCCTTGTCTGTGGGAGATCAACCACCCACATTATAGGAACCAAACAAAGAGGAAGGCAGCGCTGGATCAATTGTTGGAAATTGTGAAGCAGGTGATCCCCACGGCAGACATCACATATTTGAAGATCCTAATTGGTGGCCTGAGGAGCACATATGTAAGGGAGCGCCAGAAAGTCCAGGATTCGCAGAGATCCGGAGCAGCAGATGACATCTATGTCCCCAGGATGTGGTACTATGACAGGCTGCATTTTCTGGCAGGTCAGACTGAACCCAGGTCATCACTCCAGTCTTCCTTCCATGCTTCCTTCCCCTCCAGCTGAGGCTTCTGACGCAGAACCTGGGCCTTCCAGACAGCAACATGTGGAGGAGCCCAGCTTGAGCCAGGTATAGCATTCCTCTAAATAGTTCAGGTTGTCCAATCAATGATGTTAACTAGATGTTAGTTTGGAGTACTAATTTAGGATTGTGATTGATGATGCAAAAACTAAAACCATGTCCCTTTTTCATACACAGGGAAGTCTCAGCCAGGAGGTGGCCGGGCCGAGCAGGCTGCCTGATCTGCAGGTCCCTCCCCTACACCTTGAAAAGAGAAAGTGGCAGGAGGAGGAGTGCCCTAGAGGAGGCTGCCATAGACCTCTTTTGGAAGGCTACAGAGGCCCTGGGAGCACCACACACAGTGGAGGATGACTTCGCTGCCATCATTGCCTGTAAAATGCAGAGGATGGAGGAGGGACAACAACTCATGTGTGAGTCCTTAATGTTGGAGGCTCTCAATAAGGGGTTGAGGGCCCAAATAACATCTGATACACACCTTTGTGACCTCACACATGGTCCTCCTCCTCCTCCTGCAGGTCCTCCTCCTCCTCCTCCTTCTCCTCCAGGTCCTACTCCTCCTCCTGCCACATCTCCAACAGCAGAGCCACAGCGTGGAAGGAAGCGTGGAAGGAAGACCAGAGAGTGATGACCCTGGATCCAGTCTGGTCTAGCAAAAGATGCAGCCTCTTGTGGTACCACAGCCTGGGGACACAGATGTCATCTGCTGCTTTCCGGATCACTGGGACTCCTGGACCAGACTGCACTTCCTTACATATGGACTCCTCAGGCCACCAATTTTGATGTTCAAGAATTGATGTCTGCCCTGGGGGTCAAAGGCTTTGCTAATTTCTGCTGTTTATCCAGCGTTGCCTCCCTCTTTGTTTGGTTCTGAGCCCTTAATAAAAGAATTTTGGTTTGAATTATACTTGCCTATGTGTGTTTTCCTTCAAAAAGGACAGTTTATTTGTGAGGATTCAGGTACATTTCAAATATACAATGTGAAATTAACAAGGGACACCAACACCAAACAATCTCCTTGAGCTTCAATAATAAAAGATATCAATGGTGTTGTGGTAACTTGACACACAAAACACACACAAAAATATTCTGGAGTAAAACTAAAAATAACATTAAACAAAGATCAGCCTTTGAAAAAATACAAACATAAAATCTAAAATAAAAATGGCTTTAAATAAAAAAAAAATAAAAAATAAAAATATTTATGTCAGATGTGACAAATAACAATATATTCAGGTAATCCCAATAAAAAAAAAAATAAGTTTGTGAGAAGTGTGTGTGAATATGAGCAGCAAAACTACTTCATTCTTCTCATATTATAAAGAAGAAGAGAGTGCGCTGTATTAAACCATTTTTAACAGTGCAGCGTGACGAAAGTGCTGTATCCATTGCGAGCGCTAATTTTACCAGACCGAGCTGTTCCGTGTCGGAATTTCTTCTGAGCATGCGTGGCACTTTGTGCGTCGGAACAGGCAACATACGGTCGGAATTGACGCGATAGGATTTTGTTGTCGGAAAATTTTATAGCCTGCTCTCAAACTTTGTGTGTTGGAAAATCCGATGGAAAATGTCCGATGGAGCCCACACACGGTCGGAATTTCCAACAACACGCTCCGATCGGACATTTTCCATCGGAAAATCCGACTGTGTGTACGGGGCATAAGTCCTCACAGTTACTCTTGGTGGGCGCAGAAACGGGCCCTGCTGTGAAATATTAGATCAAGAATTGTAATTATGGGGGGGTGTGTCTAGCAGCGAACCGAAGAGGACATGTGGACACAGAGCTCCACAAACCTGACTGCAATCTATTGCCATCCTGGCTGCAAACATCCCGGGAGAACTATCATCTTTACCCTGGGGACCCCCTGGGCGGCTTCTGGTCTCATCCTGCCAGTATTGAGAGACCCAGCCGGCTGATCGCGGCTTCCCCTGGCCCACTTCTCATGGCCTGGGATCTACGCAATCTTAAGGCCTATGAGGCCTCCTCCGCTACCTCGCCGACTGGCTCACCGACCCACAGACGTCCCCTATCCCGGCCACAGCCTGCGGTGGAGCATCCGACCAGCGGCCCGTCCTCCCATCTGACCTGCGGACGGTTTCAGCAACGCAGGGAGTCGCCACTGTCTTGCGGCCCACGAGGCCTACATCATCCCCGGTCTGGAGTTCCGCGGACGGCTGGACTAGCGACGGAGCATCCAGACACCCACGTGCCTGCATCCGCAGAGGTAGCCTTTGTACTTCATACCCACGGAGGCCCACCTGAGTGTCCCCACCGGCCGATTATACAGGCCTGAGGTCCGTCGCCATCTTGCGGCCTATAGGCCTGTAGATCCTCCAGCACCCTCCGGCCTAGATTTCCGGGATCCGTGGGTTGAATAACCGCTCGTCCTCCTCCAGCTGTGGCGATCTCTCTGCAGGGGTAGCGGAAACTGACACAAACGAAGGCCTGCTTGAGACCCCCTGACATCTAGCCTGCTACACCACCGACTCACAGCTGTCCTGCGGTCTCTGAAGTCAGTCTCATCCTCCTCACCCAGGTACAATACTCCATAGAAATCCTCCCCAGTATTTGTGTGAATATACCTGGCCCTAAGAAAGAGAAAACTTACTAATATACCAACTGCAGTTGTTTGCTAGCTATCTTTGCAGCTTACCATTTATTATACCTTCAGCAGGCTCTTAAAGGGGCACTCCCCCCCCCAAGACTTTAGTTAACCAAATTCAGCCCCTGAAGTGTCAAATAGGGGGGTGCAGGTGCGACTAGCACCAATGAATGACATGTTATAAACCCACTCCGGTCCCCGCTCCTTTCCTAAGGGATCCTGCACCGCTTCGACAGCTTTCACAACTAAAGGATCATTATTAGCTGCCTCAGGACATCTCCGGGCACTACATGGGCAAAGTAGGATTTCAGAAAAACATATACCAAGGTTTTATACCACCAACGACATCAAAGTCTACACAAAACATGGAGCGATTCCTCTATAAGCCGCAATCCCCGGCCTCGAATACATCTGCAGAACCGACTGATGCCGCGGACCTATTAGCCTCCCCTCCAGGTATCTTTCACACGGGAAATACCTCCCAGCAGACGAATCCCGCCAAAGCAGTCACAGTGGCGGTCTTAGACTTGAAACTGCAGACACTTCTACAGGATTTGACACGCAATATAGCTAAAGAGGTTGGGAAGATTGCTCAGGAGCTCAGGGGGGAGATTGATCAGCTCGGAGAGAGCACTGCCACCTTGGAAACTAAATTTGATGAGACTGCACAATATATGCACGCACTGGAGGAAGAAAATGCATTCCTTAAACACACAGTCTCCCAAATACAACTTCAGCAAGAAGATCTGGAGAATAGAGAACGTTGTTCGAATCTGCGGATCCGTGGAGTCCCTGAAACAGTCAATGACAAAGCTACGGGCATATCTACTTAACCTTTTTGTAACGCTGGCCCTGTACATCCCCGATATTGATTGGTGCCTAGATAGGGCTCATAGATCCTTGGCTCTCAAACCCCCTCCTGGATCCAACCCGAGGGACATAATAGTTCATTTTCACTATTATGACAGTAAGGAAGCTTTAACAGCAGCCACAAAAATCGCATTGACTTCAAAGGCTCCAAAATCCAGATCTTTCTAATTTTTTGTCTATTTTTTTACACATATGTTTTTCCATATTGGAATGTCTCAGCTTTCCTTACAGTTTCCATTGTAGTTCCAGTCAGTGATGTTATGTTCTGAACATCCTTAACTGTTAACTGTTCGAGACCAGTTATTTCCTAAAGGAGCGGGCCATAGTCCGCAGTTCTAGATGACCGTCATGTTCCTCCACATGTCCAAGGTTTACCGCCTTGGTTCCCTGAAGGACTTTTTTCCTTCAGGCTTTCAAAACATTTGTTTTAATTTTTTCTGTTTTCTTTTCTTTTTTTTCTTTTTTTTTATCAGGTCCTTTTTTGACCTGTTTTTGTATTTGTTATTGCTTTGGTTTCATTGCCATCTTCACAAGTATAAAGCCATTGTCTTCTTAATATATGAGAAATGCTTACACATATTACCTTGCAGATCATTTACAATATGGTTGGTTGCACTCTTAGGTCATGTTAAGATAATGTTTGCTGTTCAATTCAGGACTACCGCATGGCCTTAAAAATCTTTTCATGTAATGTAAAGGGCTTGAATTCCATTCACAAGCGTTGGCTGGCTTTGAAGGAATTCAAGGCCTCAGGGGCTGACGTGGTCATGGTTCAGGAGACGCATTTCCGCTCGGGGGGGTTCCTTCAAGTTTGCCTCCAAAAAATTCCCTGCTACTTTTATGGCCTCCGATCCCTCAGGGAAAGCAGGAGTAGCCATTTTGATCAAACGCTCTTATCCATTAAAAATTATTACCTCAATATTGGATCCCCACGGTCGGTATATCCTCCTGAACTGTGTCCACCAAAAATCCCCCCTCACATTAGGTGAATGCATTTCTGCTGCTTCACGCAAGAAGCAGGAATTAACCCAACAACGATCGGAGCTTCTGATCTGACTACGTTCAGCGGAGATGCATTTACTTCAATCTCAATCCACAATATCTCGGTTACGTACAGTGGTATCTATCCAAAACCAAATTAAGGCTTTGGATAGGAGTAAAATTTCTAGGGTCATGTTATGGTCAAGACAGAGGTTTTATGAATATGCAGATAAGCCACATAGAATGCTAGTTAACAAATTAAACCCACGCCCATCCCTATCTATCCCTGACCATATAGTACAACCCGACGGCACACCTACTTACTCCCCCCAGACCATGTCAAAGGTCTTTGGGGACTTCTATAACAAACTTTATAATTGTCTATGCTCAGACCCACTGACCCAATTTACACAAGAGAAGTTCGACACCTTTGTATCATCATTACATCTTCCACAAATGTCTTCAGAGCAGCGATCCTTACTCAATTCACCCATTACTGCTGAGGAATTAGCAGACGTGATTAGACTACTCCCCTTACACAAAGCCCCAGGCCCTAATGAACTCTCCTATTCGTACTACAAAACCTTTCTCCCAACTCTAGCTCCACACATGTTAAATTTATTTTCCTCCCTACTCAAAGGTACTTTGCCCCATTCCCAGTTTTTGCATGCACATTCCTAAGCCAGGCAAAGACCCGTCTATTCCTGATAACTATCGCCCTATTGCCCTATTAAACTCGGATTATAAAATCTTCACAAAAACATTAGCAAACAGACTATTGAAAATATTACCATCACTAATACATAGAGACCAGGTAGGTTTCGTCCCCACAAGGCATGCAGGAGATAATACTAGGCCCACTATAGACCTTATTGATCTACTAACCAGAACAAAAACCCCTGCCCTGATACTAAGTCTCGATGCTCAGAAAGTGCTTGATCGCCTCAGCTGGCCCTATATGTTCGCAATTCTGGCGAAATATGGCTTCTCTGGACCTTTTATACAAGCCCTCCGAGCCCTTTACTCTTATCCCACCTCCCAGGTACAACTATCATCTCATATATCCCCTTTATTCACCCTCAGTAACGGTACCAGACAGGGGTGCCTACTATCACCCTTACTGTTTGTTCTCAGTTTAGAACCCCTGGCTGCTGCTATACGCAATAGTCCTAATGTCACTGGAGTATCTTTGCGACAAAGAGAATACAAACTATCCCTCTTTGCAGATGACGTCCTCCTGACGCTCACACATCCACACACATCCCTGCCCTCACTCCACAGTATTCTAACAGCCTTTAGTGCTATCTCAGGTTACAAAATCAATGCTACCAAGACGGAAGCCCTCCCCATTAATATCACCCCCCCTCAATTAACTATACTACAACAAAATTATAATTACCATTGGTGCGCTTCCTTGCTGAAATACTTAGGAGTACAGCTTACAACATCATACTCTACATTATATCAGGCTAATTCCCCCCCCCCTATTCAAAGAGATCAATAGTCTTTTGACACAATGGACTGCTCTTTCCCTCTCCCTTTTGGGACGCGTAAGTGTTCTTAAAATGACGATATTACCTAAACAGTTGTATTTATTCGAGACGCTCCCAGTGGCAATACCTATTCAGTCACAACTGAAAGCTCTCCAAAGAAGAAGTCTCCGCTTTATATGGAACAACGCATCCCATTGGGTGGCGGGATCAGTGGTCATGGCCCGTAAAAATAGGGGAGGTTTAGGAGCCCCTGATTTTATTAAATATTATTACGCCTCTCACTTATGGGTCCTCACTTCCTGGACTCACAGGAAAGCTCCCAACAGATGGGCCGAGATCGAAATGAGTGTTACCTCACCGGTCCATCCGTGTTACATGCTCTAGCCGTCTAGTGACAAGCACATGCCCCAGCTGAGAGGTTTATGCCTGGCTCCAATGCTTTTCACCTTAGCAATTTGGAAAAGATGCTCTGATCGATATTCACTATCTTCTCCATGCTCACCTCTTACAAATGTTCTCTTCAACCCAGACATCCCTGATAGCATGTCCTATGATCGTATGCTGCATTGGACTGGGGCTGGGATTTTTCAGCTGAGGCATCTTGTTAATCCAGCTACGAGACACCTACTACCCTTCGTTGACCTACAAAAGCAATACCAGATTCCTAAAACACTTTTCTATTCCTATTTACAGTTTAGACACTTCTTCGCTACCAAATCCCCCACCCTCTCCCTGGACAAACCATCAGACTTCGAAATGTTATGTGCAAAAGGCCCCTATGAGCCCCAATTAATTTCCACTATATAAAGAATCATACACGAAGCTAACCCCTTGAAGGTAGATAGTCACCATTACATGAAGAAATTGACTCAGTTACTCCAACATGACATTTCTCTGTTAAATTGGGAGAGTATCTGGGAATCCACCTCCAGAATTTCCCGCTGTGTTGCACACAAAGAATCTGCGTACAAAATTCTACTTTTCTGGTACAAAACTCCAGAACGTCTACACGAACACAACCCGACAACCTCAAAAATTTGTTGAAGATGTAATAAAGCTGTGGGCTCACAATATCACATTTTCTGGGAATGTCCTCTAGTCACCCAATTCTGGGCCCAAATTCAAACGATTCTGGAGAAGCTGTTGGGGGTCTCCGTCCCCCTAAACTCTATGCATTACATACTGGGTCTACCTATTTCAGGTATCCACAAATCTAAAAGAAAACTGATGTCCTTCATATTATTAGCGGCTAAAAGAACCATTCCCAAGCTTTGGCTCTCTACCTCCTCTCCCACTCTCACGCAAACCCTCTCCATCTTAACGGATATATGGAGAATGTAACATCTATCTGCCATAGTTGATGATTCAATCCCAAAATTTTCACAAATATGGCAGTCATGGGATGAATCTGAATATAGCTCTGAAACATACAGTTCTAACTGAGAGACAGCGGTCTTGTACTGACAATTTATCTCTAGTAGGGATGAGCTTCGAGTTTGAGTCGAACTCATGTTCGACTCGAACATCGGCTGTTCGCTAGTTCGCCGAACAGCGAACAATTTAGGGTGTTCGCGGTAAATTCGAAAGCCGCAGAACACCCTTTAAAAGTCTATTGGAGAAATCAAAAGTGCTAATTTTAAAGGCTTATATGCATGGTATTGTCATAAAAAGTGTTTGGGGACCTGGGTCCTGCCCCAGGGGACATGGATCAATGCAAAAAATTTTTTTTAAAACGGCCGTTTTTTTGGGAGCAGTGATTTTAATAATGCTTAAAGTGAAACAATAAAAGTGTAATATTCCTTTAAATTTCGTACCTGGGGGGTGTCTATAGTATGCCTGTAAAGGGGCGCTTGTTTCCCGTGTTTAGAACAGTCTGACAGCAAAATGACATTTCAAAGGAAAAAAAGTCATTTAAAACTACTTGCGGCTATTAATGAATTGTCGGTCCGACAATACACATAAAAGTTCATTGATAAAAACAGCATGGGAATTCCCCACAGGGAAACCCCGTGCCAAAATTTTTTTAAAAAATGGCATGGGGTCCCCCCAAAAATCCATACCAAACCCTTATCCGAGCATGCAACCTGGCAGGCTGCAGGAAAAGAGGGGGGATGAGAGAGCACCCCCCCTCCTGAACAGTACCAGGCCACATGACCTCAACATTGGGAGGGTGCTTTGGGGTAGCCCCCCAAAACACCTTGTCCCCATGTTGATGGGGACAAGGGCCTTATCCCCACAACCCTTGCCCAGTGGTTGTGGGGGTCTGCGGGCAGGGGGCTTATCAGAATCTGGAAGCCCCCTTTAACAAGGGGACCCTCAGATCCCGCCCCTCCTGTGTGAAATGGTAAGGGGGTACAAAGTACCCCTACCATTTCACAAAAAAACTGTCAAAAATGTTAAAAATGACAAGAAACAGTTTTTTGACAACTCCTTTATTTAAATGCTTCTTCTTTCTTCTATCTTCTGTCTTCCTTCGGTTTCTTCCTCCATCTTCTTCTTCTGGTTCTTCTGGTTCTTCCTCCGGTGTTCTCGTCCGGCATCTTCCTCCGTGGCATCTTCTTCCCTTCTTCTCCTCGGGCCGCTCCGCATCCATGATGGCATGGAGGGAGGCTCCCACTGTGTGATGCTTCTCCTCTTCTGACAGTTCTTAAACAACAGGAGGTGGGGCCACCCAGTGACCCCGCCCCCCTCTGACGCATGGGGACATGATGGGGACTTCCCTATGGCATTACCGTGACATCAGAGGGGGCGGGGTCACCCGTTATGTAACCCCGCCCCCTCTGACATCACGGGGAATGCCACAGGGAAGTCCCCATCAAGTCCCCGTGCGTCAGAGGAGGCGGGGTCACCAGGTGGCCCCGCCCCCATCATTTAAGAACCGTCAGAAGAGGAGAAGCGTCACAAAGTGGGAGCCTCCCTCCATGCCATCATGGATGCGGAGCAGCCCGAGGAGAAGAAGGGAAGAAGATGCCGGATTAGAACACCGGAGGAAGAACCAGAAGATGGAGTAAGAAACCGAAGGAAGATAGAAGATAGAGGATAGAAGATAGAAGAAAGAAGATAGAAGAAAGAAGAAGCATTTAAATAAAGGAATTGTCAAAAACTGTCTCTTGTCATTTTTAACATTTTTGACAGTTTTTTTATGAAATGGTAGGCCCTTACCATTTCACACAGGGGGGGAGGGCCGGGATCTGGGTGTCCCCTTGTTAAAGGGGGCTTCCAGATTCCGATAAGCCCCCTGCCCGCAGACCCCCACAACCACCGGGCAAGGGTTGTGGGGATGAGCCCTTGTCCCTATCAACATGGGGACAAGGTGTTTTGGGGGGCTACCCCAAAGCACCCTCCCAATGTTGAGGGCATGTGGCCTGGTACGGTTCAGTGGGGGGGCGCTCTCTCGTCCCCCCCTCTTTTCCTGCATCCTGCCAGGTTGCATGCTCGGATAAGGGTCTGGTATGAATTTTTGGGGGACCCTATGCCATTTTTTTTTTAATTTTGGCACGGGGTTCCCCTTAAGATCCATACCAGACCTGTAGGGTCTGGTATAGATTTTGAGGGGGACCCCATGCCATTTTTTTTTTTTAAATTGTGGCCGGGGTTCCCCTTAATATCCATACCAGACCTGAAGGGCCTGGTATGGAATTCAGAGGGACCCCCCACGTCATTTTATTTTTTAAATTTTGGTTTGGGGTTCCCCTGTGGGGAATTCCCATGCCGTTTTTATCAATGAACTTTTATGTGTATTGTCGGACCGGTAATTCATTAATAGCCGTGAGTAGTTTTAAATGACTTGTTTTCATTTGAAATGTCATTTTGCTGTCAGACTGTTCTAAACACGGGAAACATGCGCCCCTTTAAGGGCATACTATAGACACTCCCAAGGTACGAAATTTAAAGGAATATTACACTTTTATTGTTTCCCTTTAAGCATTATTAAAAATCACTGCTCCCAAAAAAATGGCCGTTTTTAAAACTTTTTTTTGCATTGATCCATGTCCCCTGGGGCAGGACCCAGGTCCCCAAACACTTTTTATGACAATAACTTGCATATAAGCCTTTAAAATTAGCACTTTTGATTATTCATGTTTGTGTCCCATAGACTTTAACGGTGTTCGCGCGTTCGAACAAATGTTTTGCCTGTTCGCAAGTTCTGGTGCGAACCGAACAGGGGGGTGTTCGGCTCATCCCTAATCTTTAGGTCTTTATTGCTTTCACTAAATGTTGACTATGGCACTTCCATTTTCGTGCCTCTGTACTGCTTATGTACCCCATATAGATAGCGAGAGTATTTACCATTGTAACCAAACCGCACATATAAAAATCACTTTTCCTTTTTTACCTAGTTGGCTTTCTCACTATCTAGGTAATTACATTAGCTTTTACATTTCATCCCAACTATGTATATATTTCAATGACAATGTATATTTACATCACCTGTAATTGAATGTGCTAATTACATGTTATTTTGTATTATATGTAAAACCTGTTAAATAAACAATTACAAAAAAAAGAATTGTAATTACATGCACCTGTTGAATAGGGGCAGAAAAAATGTGACTTTGGTGGTGGTGGTAGTGTTGCCACAACAATGTAAGTCCTCACAGTTATTCTTGGTGGGAGCTGGAACGGGCCCTGCTGTGAAATATTAGAACAAGAATTGTAATTACATGCACCTGTTGAACAGGGGCAGAAAAATTGGGCCTTTGGTGGTGGTGCTGGTGCCACAACACTGTAAGACCTCACAGTTACTCTTGGTGGGCGCAGAAACGGGCCCTGCTGTGAAATATTAGATCAAGAATTGTAATTATATGTCCCTGTTGAACAGGGGCAGAAAAATTGGGCCTTAGGCACTGGTGCAACAACACTGCAACCCCTCACAGATACTCTAGTTGGAGCGCAGGAATGAGCCCTCCTGTAAAATATTGCATCAAAAATTGTAATTACACGCCCCTGTTAAACAGGGGCTGAAAAATTGGGCCTTAGCCACTGGTGGCGGCGCCCAGAACCAAAAATATTCTTACAAGCTATCAGCATGATCATTGAGGAGGAAGAGGATAGTCACTCAGCATAACAGGATAGTCACTCAGCATCAGCATAGGCAGTCTTGAAGGGATCTGACATTTAAAAAAATATTATTCGGTTACATCAGCATCAGGTGCTTGGTAGCTGGTGGTGATCCAAGACTGATTCATTTTTATGAAGGTCAGTCGATCGACCAAGTCGGTGGACAGGCGCAACCTGTGATCGGTTACAAAACCTCCAGCAGCACTGAATGTGAGTTCCGAAAGAACGCTGGTTGCAGGACAGGCCAGTAGCTCAATTGCATACTGTGCAAGCTCTGGCCAGTGATCCATCCTCAAGACCCAGTAACCCAGAGGATTTTCAGTGGGAAAGGTGTCCAAGTCAGATCTTTGCCCTAGGTATTCCTGCACCATGTAAAACAAACGCTGGCGATGGTTGCTGGAACCGATCATACCTAGGGGCTGCGGACTAAAAAATTGTCTGAACGCATCGGTCAGACGGCCACCTTCTCCACCGCTCCTTCTTTGACTGACCGAAGCCTCAGCAACACGTTGTCCAGGAACAGGAATTTGTAACCTCCCAGTCTCTGGGAACGCGTTGCACAGACCTTTCTGCAAGGCCTCCCGAAGATGTTTCATCCTCTGCTAGCTCTGCGATGGCAAGATAAGGTCCGCAACCTTACCCTTGTAATGTGGATCAAGGAGGGTTGCCAGCCAGTATTGATCCCTTTCCTTGATACCACAAATACGAGGATCCTTCTGCAGGCTTTGCAGGATCAGGGAGGCCATGCAGCGTAGGTTTGCTGAGGAATTCGGTCCGGAGTCCTCTGGGTCACTAAGGATGACATGATCCGCAGCCACCTCCTCCCAGCCACGTACAAGTCCATGGGTTTCTTGGGACTGCAAATGATCCCTTAAAGACTGCTGCTGATGCTGAGTGCCAGGCTCCACCTCCATGCTGACACAATCCTCCTCTTCCTCCTCCTCCTCCTCATCTTCTTTCTGTGTGATCAGCGGGCACGCAGGAACACTGTCTGGATAAAGGGGCCCTTGAGAGCTAAGGAAGTCCTCCTCTTCCTGCCTCTGTTCTGCCTCAAGTGCCCTGTCCATTATTCCACGCAGCGTGTGCTCCAACAGGTGGACAAGGGGGACAGTGTCACTGATGCATGCACTGTCACTGCTAACCATCCTCGTGGCCTCCTCAAATGGTGATAGGACAGTGCAGGCATCCCTGATCATGGCCCACTGGTGTGGGGAAAAAAACAAGCTCCCCTGACCCTGTCCTGGTGCCATAGTCGCACAGGTACTCATTGATGGCCCTCTGCTGCGTGTGCAGCCGCTGCAGCATGGCCAACGTTTAGTTCCACCTGGTGGGCATGTCACAGATTAGGCGGTTCTTGGGCAGGTTAAATTCCTTTTGGAGGTCAGCCAGCCGAGCACTGGCATTATATGACCTGCGGAAATGCACACAGACTTTCCTGGCCTGCCTCAGGACATCCTGTAAGCCCGGGTACCTGCCCAAGAAACGCTGCACCACCAAGTTAAGGACGTGAGCCAAACAGGGCACATGGGTCAGTTGTCCTTGTCGGAGTGGGAGAGGAGATTGGTGCCATTGTCGCAAACCACCATGCCTGCCTTAAGCTGGCGTGGCATCAACCACCTCTGAACCTGTGCCTGCAGAGCTGACAGAATCTTTGCCCCAGTGTGGCTCCTGTCCCCCAAGCACACCAGCTCAAGCACCGCATGGCATCTTTTGGCCTGCGTGCTTGCGTAGCCCGTTGAACGCCTACGGAGCACCGCTGGTTCCGAAGTCAAATCAGCACAGGAAGAGGCCATGGTGGAAGAAGAAGAGGAGGGGGTGAAGGAGGAGGTGTGGCAGAATCACCGCTAGTAGTATTTTGGAGGCGTGGTGGCAGAATAACCTCCAACATTACTGCACCTTGTCCTGCATCCTTCCCAGCTGCCAGAAGAGTCACCCAGTGATAGGTAACGTCCCTGTCCATGCCTGCTGGACCATGAGTCAGTGGTAATATGCACCTTACCACTGACCGCCCTGTCCAGCGAGGCCAAGAAATTGCCTTCCACATGCCGGTAGAGAGCTGGAATCACCTTCCATGAGAAAAAGTGGCGTTTGGGAACCTGCCACTGAGGAACCGCACATTCCACAAACTCACGGAAGGGGGCAGAGTCTACCAACTGAAAAGGCAGCAGTTGAAGTGCTAGCAATTTAGCCAAGCTAGCATTCAACCGCTGGGCATGTGGATGGCTGGGAGCGAACTTCTTTCGGCGGTGCAGCAGCTGGGGCAGGGAAATTTGCCTGGTACCATGTGACATCGGTGTACTGATAGCAGATTGCCCCCAAGTACTTGGCTGTGACACACCTAATTCTACACCTTCATTCCTCTCAGTGCAGGTCTCAGAGAGGACTGAAGGTATAGTGGGGTTGGAGATCCCAGCTGATGAGGAGCAAGGAGAGGTCCTCTTTGTTCTTTGGTGTGGATCTTTTAGGTACACTTGCCAATGAACTGCATGGCAGGTCAACATATGTCTGGTCAAGCATGTGGTGCCCAAGTGGGAGATATTTTGGCCACGAGAGATACGCTTGAGACATATGTTGCAAATAGCATCACTGGAGCAAAGCTGGCTCCAAAGCTGGCAGTATGCTGCAGCTGGGGGAACATGACTGCCAGATTGCTGTCCTTCTTGGGCACCCCCTCTCTCCGGGCTCACGTTGCTGCCTTCCTCTAGCTGGGGACCATCATTGGAGCTTTCAAAATGCTGGGCATCCTCCTAGAGCATGTACCAAACACTGTGGTCAAACAGTTCGGGGGACTCCTCAGGAGGACATGGTGGGGCTAGGGAAGGAGTGACTGATGCCATTGAGCCGAGGGAAGAGGCCACATTGGCAGCTGCTTTGCCAGACAAAGTACCCTGAGCCTGGGTGAGAGAGGATAAGGAGGATGAGGATGGCTTGGTCATCCACTCTACCAAGTCTTCCGCATGTTGCGGCTCAACACGGCCAGCTGCCGAAAAAAAGGACAAGCGCCACGTGCTGATGAGGATGCACCGTCTCCACGACCAGCACTGTTGCCTCTAGACACAGAGCCTGCTTGCCCTCTTTTATTGGCTTGTGACTGTCTGCCTCTCCTTGTTGGCCTTCCAGACATACTAATGGCTTGCAGTGAGATGTAGCTGCACAAAGCTGGGATGTATACATATACTGATACTGCAGCTAGAAGAATCAACTGCCTGCCTGTAGTATTATTAGTATGAGAACACCAGCAATTGTCTTTAGGTAGCTTTAGGTGCACACTGTGCAGAGGACGCAGTACACTAACTGTAAATACTGTACCTGCCTGCCTGTGGTATTAATAGGAGCAGAACAACAGCAATTTTCTTCAGGTAGCTTTAGGGGCACACTGTGCAGAGGATGCAGTACACTAACTGTAAATACTGTAGCTGCCTGTCTGTGGTATTAATAGGATCAGAACGCCACCAATTTTTTTCAGGTAGCTTTAGGTGTACACTGTGCAGAGGAAACAGTACACTGACTGTAAATACTGTAGCTGCCTGCCTGTGGTATTAATAGGATCAGAAGAACACCACTCATTTTCTTTAGGTAGCTTTAGGTACACACTGTGCAGAGGACACAGTGCACTAACTGTAAATACTGTAGCTGCCTGCCTGTGGTATTAATAGGAGCAGAACAACAGCAATTGTCTCCAGGTAGCTTTAGGTATACACTGTGCAGAGGACTCACTACACTAACTGTAAATACTGTAGCTGCCTGCCTGTGGTATTAATAGGATCAGAAGAACACCACTAATTTTCTTCAGGTAGCTTTGGGTCCACACTGTGCAGAGGACACAGTGCACTAACTGTAAATTCTGTAGCTGCCTGCCTGTGGTATTAATATGATCAGAAGAACACCAATAATTTTCTTCAGGTAGCTTTAGGTGCACACTGTGCAGGGGACACAGTGCACTAACTGTAAATACTGTAGCTGCCTGCCTGTGGTATTAATAGGAGCAGAACAACAGCAATTTTATCCAGGTAGCTTTAGGTGCACACTGTGTAGAGGACGCACTACACTAACTGTAAATTCTGTAGCTGCCTGCCTATGGTATTAATAGGATCAGAAGAACACCACTAATTTTCTTTAAGTAGCTGTGCAGGCGGCCTTATATAGTGTGGGGCGTGTACTAAACCCCCTGAGCCATAATTGGCCAAAGCCACTCTGGCTTTGGCCAATTAAGGCTCTCTGTACAGACGGCGCTGTGATTGGCCAGGCATGCGGGTCATAGTGCATGCTTGGCCAATCATCAGTCAGCAATGCACTGTGATGCCGCAGTGAATTATGGGCCGTTACGCGCCACTCGAATTTGGAGCGAACGGCCCATATCATTCGGAATTCGGCGAACGACCGAACAGGCAATGTTCGAGTCGAACATGCGTTCTATTCGAACACGAAGCTCATCCCTATTCCTAATACATAGAATCTACTATACCCCTAGAAAAATGTTCAAACTTGGGTGGAGACAGGATGATAAATGTCCTAGGTGCAAGGCGACAGGTGACTTTATTCACATGGTGTGGAAGTGCCCAAAGCTATTTAGACATTGGGTGGAGAAAAATAGATAGGGTAAATAAAATCTTCGGAACCACATTAGAACTGGTGGCCAAAAAGTGGTATTGAGGTGCCTATTCCAGGCGAGGAAATTAATCGCACAGAAATGGCAGGCACACACCCCCCCGACAATGAGAAATTGGGTTGAGACCATCAACTCAATAGTTTGGAGTGGGAAAGTGACATTTGTCAGGCGTGGTAATTACGGGAAGTTTGTGAGGATGTGGAAGCCTTAGTTGAATGAGACAGGGTGTCCTCTATGAGGGGGCGATGGGGAGCAGACCAAAGTTTCTCCTTCACTCCCTGCCATCCCCCTGCTAATACCCCTCTTTTGCATAGGACCTAGGTCATTTTTTTCCTTTTCTTTGTTGCTACTTTTTTGCTTTTTTTCTCTGTGACATGGCCCTTCGCCCCTAAGGGAGCTTGTCTTTCTTTTTACCTCTAAAGCTCTGTAATAAATAGAAGTAAATATATATTCATTGATTGTGTGGTGCAGGGGAGGGGAGGTAGGGGTGGGTTGGAAGGGAGGGAGGGAATGGGATGATAAAGTAATAAATGTTTTAAGTATTGTAAAATGTAACATAATGTATCACGATGTAACTTCTTTTTGCTATTTGAGGAACAATAAAAAAAAGTATTAATAATTTTGTATGTTATATAAATCTTCAAAGTATACAGCAAATGTGTCAGCTATCCTTTGTGGGTTGTATATGGTCTTCCCTGATTTATGGTGGACTAATTTTACAATTTTCTAATTTTCTAAGTAAAATCTGATCTCAGTTGGGGAAGGAACAAAGTCAGTTCCTCTCTCTGTTCAGTTCACCTAATTCCGCTGGATGAATTAGTCTGTCCCAATGGGAAGCCTGGAAAAGAAAGTGGTGGGAGGGGGATCCCCCCTTTCCGCTACCTGTGAAAGTGATCCAGTGGCTGTAATATTGCTCATATCATTTGTTAATAAAAAAATAAACAGAATAACTGTTTATTTTTTTATATTTTTTTTATTATTTTTTATATTTTTTATTATTTTCTGTTTTTATTCTGTTTATGACGTATTTGGAGAGCTAGATATTTACCCGTCTTGTTCCCTTGTGAATATTGGTTTAACTTAAGTTTTTTTAAGTATTTCTCATGGTTAGAGAATAGTATCACTCTGAGTTCATTTCTTGTATCATTACATTTTTGTAGAAGGGGAGTATGATTAGGGGGAGCCTTGTGTTCTTTTTCATATTTCAAAATATCAGCTAATAGGTTGTTCACTGCCTGCGTTCTTCTTTTTTTATCCCTCAAGGCCATCTGGATTAGTAAACCTTTAGCATATGCTTTATGAGCACATCATAAACTAGTAGTAGAGACACATTCATTATCATTAATAGAAAAAAAATCTTCTAATCTTTCCTTCATCAATGATAGAGTCCTCCCTTGTGATAGGATATACATATTATTTCTCCATAGTGACCAGTTGGGAGATTTTTGCTCTAGATTAATTCTCATCGAAATAGGAGCATGGTCAGACCATGTTATGTTGTGTATTTGGGCCAATTTAATTTTTTGCAGGAGAAATCTATCAGTGACAAAAAAATTGATCCTTGAATAAGTCTTGTACACATTAAAGTAAAAGGTATAGTCCTTTTCTGTTGAATGGAGGCATCTCTATGGGTCATGAAGGTCTTCTTGTAGAAATATATGTTTCAAACTTTCTTGTGGAATGAGATCCCTTGGAGGTAACCATGAGTGAGACCATCGGAGCATTAAGGTCACCAAATATTATAGCATTACCTTTTTGGATTTTCTTGACCGTTCTTAGGATCATTTTGAGGTATTGCTGAGGATTTTTATTGGGGGCATATACATTGACAATTGTCAATATTGAATTCTCAACCTTTGCTACTAATATAATATAACATCCTTGGGAATCTGTCTTAAAGTTGAGGAGTTGAAAAGAAATAGAGTCTCTAATGATCATGACAACACCTTTTTTCTTCTTCCGATTGTTCGTAAAAAATATGTGCGGAAATTTATGATGGGAGAATTTAGGGGGATTGTCTCTTGCAAAGTGCAACTCCTGTAGGCAAATTATATCACTGCCATATTTTAAAGCATCATTCCATATAGTTTTCCTTTTGGGGTTATTGAGGCCTTTTACATTAAATGACAACATTTTAAGACTCGCCATGTTGCGGGTAGAATTTGCGTAGATACAGTCCAGATCTTGTACATAGTAGAGCCATTGTGATTTTGGTAGCTTCTAGATTGGTGTAACTTCCGAAAACTGAGAAAGACAATAAGGTCTCTTTGAAAATATTAGACTCTGGGTCTAGAACAGAATTAAACTTATAAGAACTGAAGAGTTGCATCACAACTCTTGTGTGCATTGCAACTTGCACTATTGATGTGGGGGGTAGGGTTAGCTGAAAGCTGAAGAACAAAGATCAACCCTGATTAATGCAATCTTGAGGTGAGCCGTAAATTCTTACAATGAAAGAGTGAGGGAAATATAGAACTTTCTTAAATGATTAAATTTATCCTCAACTTGTATTCCATCGGGTATCAATTTTCCCCGGAGGGTTTTTGTAAGCGGCGACAATTTCATCTTGTGGAAGTAGATTCCATGCTTGCAGCATTTTCAGGCCTTGTTCAATGGTATGGATTGAGTGGGATGTATTGTTTTGCTTTGGTGGGAAACCCCCATTTGTATATTATTTTGTAGTTGCGTAATATTTTAGTGATGGGGTTTAGGTTTTTGCGAGCTTGGATGGTCGCTCGGGACAGATCCGAGTACAAGATTATCCCTGCATAAGGGTCTGGAAGCAATGGGCGCAATCTCGCAAAATGCATCACCGCATCTTTCACATGAAACAAGTGAATTTTGGTGATCACATCCCTTGGCAGTCTTTCGGGATGTGTGGTTGTTTCGGCAGCCTATGTGCTCTGTCAATCACTATTTCTCGATTTGGTATTGAAGGGAGTAGATCTAGGATCATTTTCTGAAGGGATTGTTTCAAATCTTTGTTTTTGACATTTTCAGGAATACCCCTGAATTTTATGTTATTCCTTCTAGATCTATCGTCGAGGTCTGCCATTTTAGGTTTCAGTTGTTTAAATTCCTCTTCTAGTGAAAAATGATCTTCCACTAGTTCGTTATGTGCCTCAGTAAACTCTGTCATTTTATTCTCCATATAATCCACTCTTTCTCCTAAACTGTCTATTTCTTTTCTGGATGTTTGCATAAAGGTTCTCATGTCATATTGCATTGCTCCCCTCAGTGACTGTAACATTTCTTTCATGTCTGTGCCTAAAACCGCTGTGCCTGTGGTTGGAAAGGCTGCTAGTCTTTCCTCATAAGGGTTACTAGGAAGTACAGGGTCACAATCAATGGGAGTTTCACTTACTTGTGCCTCTGACACAGACAGCCTTCTTTTCTGTCTCACAGGACTTGTGACATCAGGCTGAGAGGAGTCTGTATCCTGGTGCTGCTGCTGTGGCTGCGTCTGTCCTCTCCCTTTCTCCTCAGAGTGGGTTGCTTGGCTGCTTGTGTGTGTGTGAGAGGAGGGACAGGTGCCATTATCATGCCTGAGAGACCCGGCCGGGCTACAGAATTTGCCTAATTTGGGGGGTTTATCTAGCGGCTTACGCTTTTGCATTTGTGGGGTATTGTTCCCCCTACCTTCCAGCTACTTTTGTTACCCTCAGATATGCTTTGGGTCGCCGTTAGCCGCTATAGGGAGACCCGTTGTTCTGGAGCTCAGCTAGTGTGTGTCCATTTACCTCAGCCGCAGGCCACGCCCCCTTTTCGGCTTTGATTTAAAGTGTTACTAAACCCACAACAGTAAAATCAGTCAATATATACAGTAAAGCATGCTTGTTATACTCACTGTGGAAGTTAAGAGGTTAATCCCTTGCATTGTGTATAAAGGCTGTTTGAGCCTCTCTGATACTCCTCTTCTTCCACTGTCTCCAAAAAATAACCTGATATTTACAGAGCCAGGGGACAGGCTGCATATGCTCTGTTTGGTTCTGTAGTGCTAGAGAGTTTCTTCTTTTTTTTTCTTGGGAGAGTACATGTGATCAGCACAGGGAAAATCAGCAATGTCTAGACAGAGGATCAGGGAAGAATGAAAACTTCTCCTACAAGCTTTACTAGAAACTGATACAAGTCACAAGACTGCTATATACTGCTGATGAGAAAATATATTTATCAGTTTATATTTACTAAAATAATTGCATTTCCATGTTCTGTGTACTGTGGGAGACCAGATATAGTGAATGCAGGTTCTGGTTTCAGTAACACTTTAAATTCTGTAAGACTGTGATCATGATCTTGCTAAAGTTATAATAGGGTTGGTAAATTAGTTTTGGTTGTGAAGGTGGCAGCACACACAGTGTAAAGCCTCATAAACACGATCGGATTTTCCAATGGGAATTGTGTGATGACGGGCTGTTGTCGGAAAATCCGACCGTTTGTACGCTCCATCAGACAACTGTTGTCGGATTTTCTGCAGACAAATGTTGGATGTCAGGCTTTAAAATTTTCCGCGGACAACGGTCTGTTGTCGGATTTTCTGAGCGTGTGTACACAAGTCAGTCGGACAAAAGTCCAAAGTACAGACATACATGCTCTGAAGCAAATACGGGCCGGAAGCGGTCGGTCTTGTAAAACTAGCGTTCATAATGGAGAATTCACATTAGTGACGCGGCAAATTATGAAATCTCGAAATGCAGCGCACATTCTCTTCTTCTTTATAATGGGATAATAATGAAGCTGCTTTGCTGGTGATACTGATGGAGTTCTGCCAAACGTATTTAAAAAGGATTTTTTTTTTCCTAGTGATATCAAGAATAATTTTATTTTTTTTAATTTATTTTTTTGTGTCAAGTTACCACAACACCATTATCCCATAGTTTTGAAGATCAAAGATACAACTATGTTGGTGTCCCTTGTTAATTTTACATTGTATTTTTTTTTTTTTTATATTCATATTCTTTATTAAATTTTTCTTGTTACAAAAGGAGATAAAATAGAAAAACAGAACTATAATTTTTACATTCATTTGTAGGCATCAGCCAATCAACGCAAGTTATACAAAAGTACTTTGCGTTCTAGATCTTCTATACCTCCTCCCCCCCCTACCCCCAACCCTCTCCCTCCCGTCCTCCCCTGATAGTGGGCTGTATTAAAAGGTTACATGGACATCATTTGGTGCTAGCATCATGTCAGCTATTAAGCCTCATTGCATTAGATCTCCTTTACCTCTATGCTTTACTATCGGATAGTCCCAACTTTTAAGCTCATTTCAGGGATAATTTCAAGTCAAGGGGCTATGCCCGACCAATATAGCCAAGGGCTCCAAATTTTTGTAAATTTTTCATATCTATTTCTCCTGATATAGACTGTTTTTTCTGTCCAAACTAGCTTGTCAACTGTCCTTATCCAGTCTTCTGTAGTTGGGGGCGTAATGGACAGCCAAGACTGTGCTATTAATTTCCTGGCTTACTAAAGGCACCTTCCTATGGCAATTTGCTTATTATTACTCTTCCCGCTTTCCCCCAGCAGGCCAAGGATACATTCCCTGGCCTCCTGCTTCAGCTTGGTTTTAAACCTGACTTCTATGGTCCTAATTATCCCCGACCAGTATCTCGCCAGCCTTGGGCATCTCCATACCATATGGATTAGGTCACCAGTATCCAAACATCTAGGGCATTTATCATCCAGTCTATGACCAAAGCTAAACAATCTCTTGGGGTGTAATAAGCCCTGTGTATAAGAAAAAGGTGCGATGCCTGTTGTGATGGGGATACCGATACCAATGGACCGGCCTTCAGAATTCTCTTCCACTGGCTATCCGTAATCTCCCCCACCTCCCCCGCCCATCTCTCCCTAATGTCCAGGGTCGTTTGCAGGTCCAACAGCCTTCCAGAGATTTGTCCACTTATTAATGCTATCAGACCCTTGGTGGTATTTGCTCTTATAATTCTATTTAGGAGAGGTATATTACACCATTCTAATGAGCATTTACTGAATTGACTCTTAAGTGCATGCCTAATCTGCAAATAAGTATAAAAAGTATTATTTGGAATCCCATATTCACCTCTTAATTTAGAGAAAGATTTCAAATTTTTGCCCTCATATAACTGTACCAGTCTACTTATTCCGTGGCGAACCCATGTCCAGTTTTTTTCCACTGTTAACAACTCCCTCAATTCCCTATTATTCCATATGGGCGAGAGTTCAGTGTAGCCTCCATAGCCCATAATCCTCTTAGTAGCCCGCCAAACTTTAAAGATCAATTTGTATGTTGGAGGCCCCTCCTGCAATATCCCTGTCTCTAATGCCTCTGCCAGGGATCCATATGGAGAGTCTTGGATCATAAGTTTCGCATTGGAGTTCAACAGTCCCTGACACTCACAGCCTCCTAGTTGTAATTGTGCCGCCAGGAAGTAGCTATAGGGATGTGGTACTGCCAATCCCCCCTCCCCAACAGGGCGCTGAAGCGTTTGTAATTTGATCCTTGCCTGCCCTTTCTTCCATATTAATTCTCTAAATAAGATGTTTATTTTTAAAAACCAGCTCTTCCCAATCCAGACTGGGGAGTTGTGGAGTACATATAATAATTGTGGCATCCAGACCATCTTGATCAAATTAACTCTACCTGCCAAGGATAACGGGAGTTGGCACCAAACCGCGCTTTTTCTTCTAAATTTTTCCAATAAAGGGACTAAATTATCCCCTATATATTGCGTCGGGTCAGTTGAAATAGTTATACCCAAGTAGCGCATCTTCTCCACTACCCTCAGTCTCGGCATACCTCCCCTTTGGCTATTATATGTTGAGTCTAATGGTAGCATTGGGAGAACAAGAGAGTGTGGGCAGACACCAAGACTTTATAGGCACAATAAGGATAATAGATCATTAAAAATATTATTTTTATTTCAAAAATATTGTGTTAAAAAAGGGGAAGGGAAGACAAGACATAAAAGGTAGGTATAGCATACACAGTTAACAGATTATGCACTCCATACACAATAAGTAGGTTGGTATAGAAAGGACAACGGAACTACAGAACCAACAAGAGAAAGACACAACTTATTGATCTATATAGTTACAATACATATCGTTGAACCAAACGTTATGTGATGGTGGCAATCAGATTCTGTATAAGCTCATAAGCTCGACATGTTACGCGCTTTATGCGCTTCTTCAGGAGAACAGAGTAAGGAAACTGTAATGAATGATATAGTGTTGTCAGAATTTCCAAAACATTTTTATATGTATATATATATATAAATCACATATGATACAAAAAGTAATAAATGGAGGCTGTTTAAAAGAAACATCAGGGGAGCATCATTCCCGCAATAGTCAGGCGGAGAAAAGGCAATATGGGGACGAATGTAACATGGTACAAATCTATAATAAGAAGATAGGGGGGGTAGGGAAATATGATATAGACTAGATAATGGGTATGATAAGGGGGGGGGGGAAGGGGAGGAGGGGGGGGAGGGAAAGGAGAGAGGGGAGGGGAAAAAAGGAGGCAGGGGAAAGGAAGAGGAAAGGACGTATAAGGGGGGGGAGAGTTTTGTCGATTATCAGATAGTATGTAAATAATATGTATTGTAATTCCCAGTATATCATATTAATTAGAGGTAGTCGACATATTAGGAGATATCTTGTTTAGGTAGAAATGCACTTACCCTAGTCAATGTAGTGACTGTACTTTAAATAAGGGGGGGAGATAAAAAGCAAAACCGCAGCAGTCTCCTTGGTAGATATTGGTAATTCCCAGCATTTTATTGGATAGAGCGGGGGGAGAGAAAAAATGCTGTCGATCAAATAACAGCCTTGTAGATTTCATCAAGGTGTGTAGACGCTATAGTTCCATAAGAGGCTATGCGATACAACCCCCAATTTTGCTGAGTCTGTTAGATAGGTAAAGAGTTATAATATGAGACAGAGCCTGGGCTAAATTGAACTATAGCGTCTACACACCTTGATGAAATCTACAAGGCTGTTATTTGATCGACAGCATTTTTTATCTCCCCCCGCTCTATCCAATAAAATGCTGGGAATTACCAATATCTACTAAGGAGACTGCTGCGGTCTTGCTTTTTATCTCCCCCCCTTATTTAAAGTACAGTCACTACATTGACTAGGGTAAGTGCATTTCTACCTAAATAAGATATCTCCTAATATGTCGACTACCTCTAATTAATATGATATACTGGGAATTACAATACATATTATTTACATACTATCTGATAATCGACAAAACTGCCCCCCCCCCCTCTGTTTCTCCCCCCCCTTATACGTCCTTTCCTCTTCCTTTCCCTCCCCCCCCTCCCTCTCCCTCTGTTTCCTCTTTCTTTTCCCTATCACCCCTAGTTCTCCTTCCCGTTTCCCCCCCTCTCTTCCCCCTATCCCTTCCCGTCCCTTTTTGTCCCTCCCCCACCCCACTGTCCCCCCTTTCCCTTCCCCCTACCCCTTCCCCCTGCTCCCTCCCCCTCCCCCCCCCTTTCCCCTGCCTCCTTTTTTCCCCTCCCCTCTCTCCTTTCCCTCCCCCCCCTCCCCCCCCCTCCTCCCCTTTCCCCCCCCTTATCATACCCATTATCTAGTCTATATCATATTTCCCTACCCCCCTATCTTCTTATTATAGATTTGTACCATGTTACATTCGTCCCCACATTGCCTTTTCTCCGCCTGACTATTGCGGGAATGATGCTCCCCTGATGTTTCTTTTAAACAGCCTCCATTTATTACTTTTTGTCTCATATGTGATTTATATATATATATACATATAAAAATGTTTTGGAAATTCTGACAACACTATATCATTCATTACAGTTTCCTTACTCTGTGCTCCTGAAGAAGCGCATAAAGCGCGTAACATGTCGAGCTTATGAGCTTATACAGAATCTGATTGCCACCATCACATAACGTTTGGTTCAACGATATGTATTGTAACTATATAGATCAATAAGTTGTGTCTTTCTCTTGTTGGTTCTGTAGTTCCGTTGTCCTTTCTATACCAACCTACTTATTGTGTATGGAGTGCATAATCTGTTAACTGTGTATGCTATACCTACCTTTTATGTCTTGTCTTCCCTTCCCCTTTTTTAACACAATATTTTTGAAATAAAAATAATATTTTTAATGATCTATTATCCTTATTGTGCCTATAAAGTCTTGGTGTCTGCCCACACTCTCTTGTTCTCCCAAACTAATTGATATTAGACGTGGCACGTATGACCTACTCCGTATCCACATGACCACTATGTGATGATACGTTCATAATCTATCTAATGGTAGCATTGTTGATTTTTCCCAGTTAACCACCAGGCCTGAAGACCTCCCAAATCTTTCCACTAGTTGTATTGCCTTTTCAAGCACGTCATCAGCATAAAGTGCCACTTTTTCCAGCCTAGTCCTCTCCCCAAGTCCCTGTATACCAGACGAGTGCCTTATTACCTCTGCCAGCGGCTCCATTGCTAGAGCGAATAACAGAGGCGAGAGAGGACACCCCTGCCTCGTCCCTCTCTCCAGGAATAGCCACTCCGTGTATTCGCTGTTGATCTTTAACCTGGCTTTTGGATGGAAATACAGGGTCTTGACCCATTTAATAAATTTAGGGCCAAACCCAAACTTCTCTAGTACCCACCAGAGATATCCCCACTCCAGGCTATCAAACGCCTTGGCGATATCCAAAGCGAGGACCGCTCTAGAGCTTCTAGTCTCTACTGGTGACTGGAGGTTCAGGTATGTCCTTCTGATGTTAATACTAGTGGATCTGTTTGGAATAAACCGTGACTGGTCCGGGTTCACCAGCTCTAATATATATTTCTTTAGCCTAGTAGCCATTACCTTTGCCAATATTTTTATATCAGAGCATAGTAGCGAGATGGGTCTATATGATGCTGCCTCAAGATGGTCTTTTCCCTCCTTCCTTATCAGGACTATATTGGTTTCAGTCATTGAAGAGAGCAGGGTACCATCAGTCATTGCCCTATTCAATGTCTTCAAGAGTTCTGGGAGTAGAGCCTCTCTAAAATATTTGTAAATTTCCACAGGTAGGCCATCAGGACCTGGGGCTTTCTGATTCGGCATATCTAATACTGCTTGCTATACTTCCTCAAGGGTTATAGGGGACTATTCTTATCAATTTCAGAGAGGTGTGGCAGGTTAACACCCTCTAAAAAGTTCTCTATCTCTCCTACTTCTAGTTGTTGTTGCGATTTATATAGGTTACTATAGTATTCAAAGAAAGCCTTTTTAACCGCAGAGGAATCTGACTAAATTACCCCACTAGAAGTCCGAATCGCTGCGATCGTTGAAGAGGGTGAGTTAGTATCAGCTATTAATGCCAACATATGGCCCACTTTTTCCCCCTCCCCAAAATACTTCTGCCTCTGGAATAGTCTCTTATTTTCCGCATTTTTAAGTGTATCCATCTTATACTCCTGCTGCTTATTTACCCAAAGCTCCTGTTTTTCTGGGCTTGGGTCCTCCACGTATTGTTTTTCTAGATCTTGTAACTCTTTCTTAATCTGATTACCCTTTTCTCTTGATTGTCTCTTAACCCGTGATATATACTGTAAGAGGATACCCCTCAGAAACGCTTTCAGAGAGTCCCAGACCATCCCCTGCGACGCCGACCCTGAGTTAATTGCCAAAAATTCTTTTATTTTTTCAGATATTTCTTCTTTTTTACCTATAATCTCTAACCATATGAAGTTCAATGCCCATACTCTCTCATTGCGTCTATTACAGATGTTTATAGTCAGCGTCAGAGGAGAATGGTCTGATACCCCTCTCGGCCTATACTCTATTTTTCCTAAAATACTGCCTCTCCTCTTGATTTTGAATTCTCCAGAGGTCGCACCACCCAATCTCTTCAAACAGCTGAGTGAGCCGCCCCTCAGTTGCCCTATCCTCCCTTGCTCTTGGAGGGAACCTATCAATTTTACCGTTAAGGACCATATTGAAATCACCCACCACTATAAGTGGGGCATCCCCTTTATCGTCAACATATTCTAGGAGGTGATATAAAATCCCCATCTTAAAGGGAGGGGGGATGTACACATTAGCTATAACAAAGGGTTTACCCTCTATTGTGCAAAATAAGAAAACATAACAGCCCAATGGGTCTATCCTAACATCCTCACAGGAGAACACTATCCCCTTTTTAATCAGTACACACACTCCTCTTGAATAGGAGGTGTGTACTGAGTGGAATTGTGCTTGGAATTTTTTATTCCGAATTAGAGATTTAGATTCATTGGTGAGGTGTGTCTCCTGTAAGCACACCAGGTCTGCACCCAGTAATTCCAGCTCTGAGAATACCGTAGCTCTTTTAATGGGGTCTCCCATACCCCGGATATTCCATGAAGTTATTCCTACCATCCTAACCCTCCTTTAGATTATAAGCATACATACTGGTAGATGCAAAATGCAAACAAATACAAACAAATACATAAAAATATAACATTCTATTAAATAGAAAAGGAAGAAAAAGAAAAGGAAGGGGAAAAGAAACAACAAAAAGGACTAATAAAAACATCATCAGGAACATAAGCCTCTTATGGTAATAACCACTAAAACTTTCCTTGCTTAACCCCACCAGTGTCAAATATTATGTGTATGTGTCTCGTATACAAAGTTTCCCATCCTTTTTAATCTTACCAAATTTTTCTTTACTAGTTTAAGTTGTAAATAAGACTATCAACAATCTATGTGATGGCTTTATCTTTACCATATGTACATCTAATGCTAGTGCATAACAACCCTTTAATTTTAATTGAATCTTACATATTTCTCTACCCTTGTGCCCATCCATCCCCCTCCCCCCCTGCCTTTCTTGGCCTACCCTGGGAGCATTCCTTGTGACCCGTTTACCCCTCCCAACCAACTCGTACCCCAACTCTATTCCCCTTTTCCTCAGCCAAACAGGGGTAAAGAAAAAAGACTCTCCCCTATTAGGCTTAGCCACCCATCCCACCCTACCCTCCCTCCCCCCCCACCTCAATCACCAATGACACTATCAACCATAAAACAATCATCCTCCACCTTTGGCAAACTCTCGTAGATATTTCCCTCCAACACCTCAATCGCCCTCCCTCCCCTCCAGTCCCTGCTGCAAAAAAAAAAACAATCAATCAGCTAGTAATACTCCAACCCTACAAGTCCTTTTTATTTTCTTCCAGCCATTTTGTGGCCTTTTCGGCTGAATCAAAGAATTGTGTCCCTCCTGGAGCATCAACACGCAATCGCGCCGGATAAAGCAAAGCATAAGATATTTTCATGTTCCTCAAATTGCGCTTAATTTCAACAAATCCTGCCCTCTTCTTCTGCAGATCTGGAGAATAATCCGGGTATATTGAAATTCTAATGTCTTTATAGAAGATATCCCCCTTTTCCCTAGCTTTCTGCATTAATACTATTTTATCCCTGTAACTAAACAGCTTCATTATCAGTGGTCTAGGGCGGGAGCTTGAAGTGTTTAACCTGGTGGGCACCCTATGGGCCCTCTCAATAGCAAAAAAATGGGAAAAAGTCTCTGCCCCAAAAACCTCCCTGATCCACTTTTCCAGGAACATTTCTGGACAGGCCCCCTCACATCCTTCTGGGAGGCCTAGGACCCTCACATTCTGTCTGCGGAGACGATTCTCCATTTCATCCATTTTGCTTTTATAAGTATCCAGCTAGGTCTGCATCAATCTAAATTCTTGCCTCATGGGCTGCAAAGTGTCCTCCACTTGACTTAGCCTCTCTTCCAAATTAGAAGTCCTTTCAATAGTATTCTGTAGTTCTTGACTCATAGAGCACAGTTTCTCTTTAAGGCCTCTCAATTGGTCACATAAATCACTCAGTGATCCCCTACAAGCATTAACTGCACTCAGAACCTCTTTCAATGTAGGTTCGGACTCACTAGATACTACAGCGTCTTCATTCTTTTTTCCCGGGGGGTTCTTTTCAGGACTTTGTTTTTTTTCCCCCTCTTTCACATCTGTTGATTGTGCTGATGTATTTTTACTTAAACTCTTTCTATCCCCTGTGCTTCCCGTCTTCTCCTCGGGCTGCTGGGTACACTTGGCTGGGGAGTGCAAGGGGGTATGGGCGTATTTCTCCAGTTTGGATGCCGCGGCTGCTGCAGACGCTGCAAGATTCCCCTTCTCTTTAGCAGCCCGGGTAGCCTGCTCAGGAGACCCCTCATGAGATTGTTGGGGATGCTCCTCTCCCTTTTTTTTGGTAATTTTTACTTATCCCCACGTGTCAATCTGTTATCCCAGTTAACTATACCAGGGAGGGTGCCCAATACAGATTCCCCTCTTCCTGTTTTCCTCTGCACCTTAACGAGCCCAAATAATGTTCATAAACCAATACAGTTTTAAGTTGACCATTCATCAATAAGATCCCAGGCACATTTCAGCAACTCCTTGTATTCATGTACTGCATTATCAGAAGAGGACACAGTTCTAGAGTTATTACCTCAGTGTTGCACAGGATCGTAGCCAGCTAGTATACCGCGCGGTCAAGACCAGACCATCCGACGGGGCCCCCTGTTATTCCAGGCTCCGTCCCGCTCCCTCGCGGCTTCCCAGGCAGGTCACATGCCGTGCGCCTCTCTTCACTGACAAATCACACGAAGCTCCAAATCCCGTGAGAGCGCAGAGCGTTGCCGGGCAACCGCTCAAGCTTGCTACAGGCAGACAGCTGAATGATCACCGCCACTACCGGCCGCCTCCTCCTTTCCTCTCAGGGCTCGCAAAACAAAGGTACTCCACAGGATTAGCTTAGCAGTTTAAGAAGGCTAGCAGAGTAGCCAAGGGGAGACCCAGAGACACGGGCAATTTTGCATTCAGAGTCGGGTCAGACCATCTTAGGTAACATAAGCAGCAGGGAGCTGGAGCTTGGAGAGGACTCACACACCTCCGTTCACCTCCACATCCGGTCACGCCCCTGTTAGCTTACATTGTATTTTTTAAATTTACCTGCCTACTCCCAAACTGTCATTTTAACCACTTGAGCCCCGGACCATTATGCTGCCTAAGGACCAGAGGTCTTTTTCCAATTTGGCACTGCGTCGCTTTAACTGCTAATTGCGCGGTCATGCAATGCTGTACCCAAACGAAATTTGCGTCCTTTTCTTCCCACAAATAGAGCTTTCTTTTGATGGTATTTGATCACCTCTGCGGTTTTTATTTTTTGCGCTATAAACGGAAAAAGACCGAAAATTTTGAAAAAAAATGATATTTTCTACTTTTTGTTATAAAAAAAATCCAATAAACTAAATTTTAGTCATACATTTAGGCCAAAATGTATTCGGCCACATGTCTTTGGTAAAAAAAATGTCAATAAGCGTATATTTATTGGTTTGCGCAAAAGTTATAGCGTCTACAAACTAGGGTACATTTTCTGGAATTTACACAGCTTTTAGTTTATGACTGCCTATGTCATTTCTTGAGGTGCTAAAATGGCAGGGCAGTACAAAACCCCCCCAAATGACCCCATTTTGGAAAGTAGACACCCCAAGGAAATTGCTGAGAGGCATGTTGAACCCATTGAATATTTATTTTTTTTGTCCCAAGTGATTGAAAAATGACAAAAAAAAAAAAAAAAAAAAATATTTACAAAAAGTCGTCACTAAATGATATATTGCTCACACAGGCCATGGGCCTATGTGGAATTGCACCCCAAAATACATTTAGCTGCTTCTCCTGAGTATGGGGATACCACATGTGTGGGACTTTTTGGGAGCCTAGCCGCGTACGGGGCCCCGAAAACCAATCACCGCCTTCAGGATTTCTAAGGGTGTAAATTTTTGCTTTCACTCTTCACTGCCTATCACAGTTTCGGAGGCCATGGAATGCCCAGGTGGCACAAAACCCCCCAAAATGACCCCATTTTGGAAAGTAGACACCCCAAGCTATTTGCTGAGAGGCATATTGAGTCCATGGAATATTTTATATTTTGACACAAGTTGCGGGAAAGTGACACTTTTTTTTTTTTTTTTTTTTTTTTTTCATAAAGTTGTCACTAAATGATATATTGCTCACACAGGCCATGGGCATATGTGGAATTGCACCCCAAAATACATTTAGCTGCTTCTCCTGAGTATGGGGATACCACATGTGTGGGACTTTTTGGGAGCCTAGCCGCGTACTGGACCCCGAAAACCAATCACTGCCTTCAGGATTTCTAAGGGTGAAAATTTTTGATTTCACTCTTTACTGCCTATCACAGTTTCGGAGGCCATGGAATGCCCAGGTGGCACAAAACCCCCCCAAATGACCCCATTTTGGAAAGTAGACACCCCAAGCTATTTGCTGAAAGGCATGGTGAGTATTTTGCAGCTCTCATTTGTTTTTGAAAATGAAGAAAGACAAGAAAAAACATTTTTTTTTTTTCTTTTTTCAATTTTCAAAACTTTGTGACAAAAAGTGAGGTCTGCAAAATACTCACTATACCTCTCAGCAAATAGCTTGGGGTGTCTACTTTCCAAAATGGGGTCATTTGGGGGGGTTTTGTGCCACCTGGGCATTCCATGGCCTCCGAAACTGTGATAGGCAGTGAAGAGTGAAATCAAAAATTCACGCCCTTAGAAAGCCTGAAGGCGGTGGTTGGTTTTCGGGGTCCCGTACGCGGCTAGGCTCCCAAAAAGTCTCACACATGTGGTATCCCCATACTCAGGAGAAGCAGCAGAATGTATTTTGGGGTGTAATTTCACATATTTCCATGGCATGTTTGAGCAATATATCATTTAGTGACAACTTTGTGCAAAAAAAAAAAAAAAAAAAAAAAAATTTGTCTCTTTCCCGCAACTTGTGTCGCAATATAAAATATTCCATGGACTCGACATGCCTCTCAGCAAATAGCTTGGGGTGTCTACTTTCCAAAATGGGGTCATTTTGGGGGGTTTTGAACTGTCCTGGCATTTTATGCACAACATTTAGAAGCTTATGTCACACATCACCCACTCTTCTAACCACTTGAAGACAAAGCCCTTTCTGACACTTATTGTTTACATGAAAAAGTTTTTTTTTTTTGCAAAAAAATTACTTTGAACCCCCAAACATTATATATTTTTTTAAAGCAAATGCCCTACAGATTAAAATGGTGGGTGTTTCATTTTTTTTTTTCACACAGTAATTGCGCAGCGATTTTTCAAACGCATTTTTTGGGGAAAAAACACACTTTTTTAAATTTTAATGCACTAAAACACGCTATATTGCCCAAATGTTTGATGAAATAAAAAAGATGATCTTAGGCCGAGTACATGGATACCAAACATGACATGCTTTAAAATTGCGCACAAACGTGCAGTGGCAACAAAATAAATACATGTTTAAAAGCCTTCAAAAGCCTTTACAGGTTACCACTTTAGATTTACAGAGGAGGTCTACTGGAAAAATTACTGCACTCGATCTGGCCTTCGCGGTGATACCTCACATGCATGGTGCAATTGCTGTTTATGTTTGACGACAGACCGCCGCTTGCGTTCGCCTTAGCGCGAGAGCAGGGGGCGACAGGGGTGTTTTTTTTTTTTTTTTTTTTTCTTTATTATTTTTTTGCTTTTTTAATCTTACTTTTAAACTGTTCCTTTCATATTTTTTTTTTTAATCATTTTTATTGTTATCTCGGGGAATGTAAATATCCCCTATGATAGCAATAGGTAGTGACAGGTACTCTTTTTTGAAAAAATTGTGGTCTATTAGACCCTAGATCTCTCCTCTGCCCTCAAAGCATCTGACCACACCAAGATCGGTGTGATAAAATGCTTCCCCAATTTCCCAATGGCGCTATTTACATCCGGCGAAATCTAAGTCATGAAATACTCGTAGCTTCCGGTTTCTTAGGCCATAGAGATGTTTGGAGCCACTCTGGTCTCTGATCAGCTCTATGGTCAGCTGGCTGAATCACCGGCTGCATTCTCAGGTTCCCTGTTGAGACAGGAGAGCCAGAGAAAAACACGGAAGACGGTGGGGGGGGGGGGCATTCCCTCCCACGGCTTGTAAAAGCAGTCTAGAGGCTAATTAGCCGCTAGGATTGCTTTTACATGAAAGCCGACCGCTGGCTGAAAAGAATGATACCAAGATGATACCTAAACCTGCAGGCATCATTCTGGTATAACCACTCAAAGTCGTGAATGGCGTACCTGAAGACAAAAAAATGGTTAACAATGGTTAACAATAAAGCACAGTAAAGTGTAAATAATTACACACCTGAAAAACAAACATGATAAAACATAATAACAATAACAATAACAATAAAACATTGCAGAATAGAATACAGTAAAAAAGAGCAGAATAGAGAGAGAGAATAGAGAGAGAGAGAACAATAAAACAACAACTATTTTTTTTTATTTCATATTTTTTTTTTTTTTTACACTTTTTTTGTAACTAACTTTTATAACGGTAACCGGTTCCAGGTTCGGGTCTCTCAAAATGCGATGGCATCTTGGGAGACCCTGTGAAAGTGTGCCTAGTCTGTGCAATGCTGTACCCTACGCTAATACTCAACTAGTGAATGGTAGCGTTCAAAACATTCACCAATGCAAAGACGAGGATTGTCAGGACAGGAGGGACAATAATAGCGGGTGTCACGCCTATATCCGCGCTTGCTGCAGACACAACATCTTTTTTGGGGGGGTTCGTTGGGTAGGGGTACTCGGGAGGACATAAAAATGCCTCTCATGCAGCCGACTGCATTTGGTTGGGGATGTGAATGGGGGAAGTACGGGCGCTGCAGAAGCGGTGGGTTCCCAATTAGGATTGGCGAATGCAGCAGGAAGGGCACTATGGACACGACGGGCCTGTGTTTGTCTTCTTGGTGGCAGCGGGACACTACTTGTGCTTGCCACCTCACCAGCTTGAACTGCACTTATGGGACTCGCCACATCACCAAGTGTTACTGCAGTGCTGGTTTGACTACGACCGGGGTGTACTAGGCCGCTGGCGCTTGCCAGTTCACCAAAACGCTACCAAAAAACGTTAGCGATCGCAGGGATCAGGCCTGACTCTGCGAACGCTGCAGTTATGCGTTTAGTGTTTTGTAAGTGACAGTGATCGATCGATACTGCACTTGGGTGGGCTGGGCCGGGCCGGGCGGAGGGGCAAAACGCAGGTGCTAGCAGGTATCTGGGCTGATCCCGCTAACACTGCGTTTGTGGGAACCCTAAACTGCTGGGGACGCTAGTATAGATCTGATCGGATCAGATATTGATCAGTTCAGATACTATACCACTAAGGGAGGTGTACGGTGCGTGCGTGGGTGTTAGCGGTACTGGCGCTAATCTGACGCTGCCTGGGGCTGGTGCTTGCCAGTTCACCAAAACGCTACAAAAAAAACTGTTAGCGATCGCAGGGATCAGGCCTGACTCTGCGAACGCTGCAGTTATGCGTTTAGTGTTTTGTAAGTGTCAGTGATCGATCGATACTGCACTTGGGTGGGCTGGGCTGGGCCGGGCGGAGGGGCAAAACGCAGGTGCTAGCAGGTATCTGGGCTGATTCCGCTAACACTGCGTTTTTGGGAACCCTAAACTGCTGGGGACGCTAGTATAGATCTGATCGGATCAGATATTGATCCGTTCAGATACTATACCACTAAGGGAGGCGTATGCTGCGTGCGTGGGTGTTAGCGGTACTGGCGCTAACCTGACGCCTGGGGCTGGTGCTTGCCAGTTCACCAAAATGCTACCAAAAAAACTGTTAGCGATCGCAGGGATCAGGCCTGACTCTGAACGCTGCAGTTATGCGTTTAGTGTTTTGTAAGTGACAGTGATCGATCGATACTGCACTTAGGTGGGCTGGGCGGAGGCACAAAACGCAGGTGCTAGCAGGTATCTGGGCTGATCCCGCTAACACTGCGTTTTTGGGAACCCTAAACTGCTGGGGACGCTAGTATAGATCTGATCGGATCAGATATTGATCCGTACAGATACTATACCACTAAGGGAGGCGTATGCTGCATGCGTGGGTGTTAGCGGTACTGGCGCTAATCTGACGCTGCCTGGGGCGACGCATATCACCGCCGGGCGATCAGGGGGCTAAACCATTATTTGGTAATAAACGGCGGGTGCCCTGACACTATAAAAAATAAACGAAATAACCAGCGTCATCCGTAACAGTTATACGGTGATCAGTGGTGAAAGGGTTAACTAGGGGGCAATCAAGGGGTTAAAACATTTATTCGGTAGTATATGGGGGTCCCTGTCGCTATAAAACGCTGACGGCGAACCTAAATATTTACCTCACTAACTAGCGTCACCAGCGACACTAATACAGCGATCAGAAAAATGATCGCTTAGCAACACTGGTGACAGGGGGTGATCAAGGGGTTAAAACTTTATTAGGGGGGGTTAGGGGGGTACCCTAGACCTAAAGGGGGGTAATACTAACTGTCCCAACACTGTAACTGTCACAAACTGACACTATGCAGTAATCAGAAAAAAAAAAAAAAAAAACTGCTGGTGTCAGTTTGTGACAGGGGGGGGGGGGGGGGTGATTGGGGGGGGATCGGGGGGCGATCGGGGGGGGGATCGGAGTGTTTTGTGTGCCTGGCATGTTCTACTGTGTGTGTGTAGTGTTGTGCACTCACATAGATGTCTTCTCTCCTCGGGCCGGAACGGAAAATACCGACCCGAGGGGAGATGACATCACTTCCTTTGCTGCTGTTTAGCATACAGCAGCAAAGGAGTGTTTTCATTGGCCGGCGGCGATCGCGAGGGGGGGGCCACGAACGGATGGTCTCCCCCTCATCACGGATCGCCGCTGGACAAAAGACGACCGCCTCGGGCACCGGGGGGGGGTCCGATCGGACCCCCCACCCGCGGAAGGCAAATCACGTACCCTGTACGTGATTTTGCCTGTCCGTGCCACTTTGCCGACGTACATCGGCGTGAGGCGGTCGTCAAGTGGTTAAGTAAAACACATAGCCAAGTATTTTTCAAATAATTTTTTTTATTAAATAGGGAGCACAAGAAGGTCCTATAAAAATCAAGAGGAAGGCAGCGATGGAGAAACTGTTGGAATTGGTGAAGCCTTTGTACCCCAGGGCAGACCTCAATTATGTGAAGAGCAAAATTGAGAACCTGATGAGTACATTTAATAGGGAGCACAAGAATGTCCTGGATGTATGTCCCCAGGCTGTGGTATTACCACAGCCTGCGGTTTTTGACAGACCAGACCGAACCTAGGCCATCGCTGTCAACTATCCCTTCCACATTGGCTGAGGCCATTTTTTTCTTGTGCATTATTCAAAAAAAAAAATAAAATAAATTAGACGTGTTATCTGCCATCCAAATCAAGATTAAATAACTTAACAAAAAAGTGCATTCTCTGCATACAAAAAGAAAAAAAGCAACAAGTAAAATCATAATTCAAAACAAAAAAAAAAGCAAATTAGTAATTTTGTGGCTGTAAATCCCCAGCCCAGTGGGCTTGTTGGGGGTCTTGAGGCTGGAATTGCCAATGTCCGGCATGCTGCTGTGGTGGGTGGGGCTGCTGTGGTGGCTGTAGAGATGGTGGAGGTGGGGCATCCAAATCAGAGATATGGGTTTTGGAGGAAATTTCTCCCCTCCCCCTTTTTGAGGAGCTGTAGGATTAGTTCCTCGCACATCCTCCTTTGCTCCACATCCATATCTCATAACTTATTAGCTGTCAGACAGCCAAATGCCTCAGCTGCATCTGGGGCCGTACTGACTGCAGTTGTTGCGTAGCTGAGGAAGGCAGCTGTGGCCTCGTCTAGGTTCCTGCTCTTCCTGGCCCTTTTAGCAGGAGGGCGTAGGGGAAGCATCTGGGAATCTGTGTGGCTGCTGGCCACTGGCTCCTCCAAACTGACACTTTTCTGTGTATGAAAATGGGACATAATTAAAATTTTTTGTTTTTTTTTGGTAATCAATCACACAAAATTTTGAGCTCATGACTGTTGCAAATTGAATGTGGAGAAATAGAAAAGACTATCATTCTTTTTTTTTTTTAAGCCACTTCAACAAACTCTTTTGAGAGACTTAATTCAACTTTGCAGTTTATTTTTGTCCCTTCTCGTTGTCACATCATGGTAGCTTATTATCTAACGCACTTATAACATTTTTGTTACAATTCTTACAAAAGAAGTACTCCCCGTGTTAATACAGAATCTTTAACCTAATTCTCCCACCACCCTTCCCCTCTCCCTACCTTCATGTCTAAATACTTGTTCTTATTTATGGTATTCCCTTTCCCCATCATAGATCTATACTCTCAATTCCTCCGCATAGCTCCATGATTTTTTAAACTCTTTCCAATACTCTCACTTATCTTTAATCCCCTCGCCTTTTTCGTCTATGCTGAATCTCAGGCATTCCATATTGTATGTTTCTTCTACCGAGTCAATCCACTCCCATATTGGTGGGCTTTCTACTTCTTGCCATTTCTTGGGAATAAGTCTTTTTGCTGCGTTTAAAAGGTGTGGTATCAATGATTCTTTATATTGTTTTACCTCTCCTTCCACTCCATGCAGCAATACTGTCCACGGGTCTTCCGCTATTTCTTTTTTAGTAATTTCTTTTATAAAATATAAAACCTTTTTCCAGTATTTTTTTTATTTTGGGGCAGTCCCACCACAAATGGGCCATTGTTCCTTCCTCAATACATCCTCGCCAATATTCCCCCGATTCACCCCTTTGATATTTGCTGATTTTATCTGGGGTTGCGTACCATCCGGTTAGATATTTGTAATTAATTTCGGCAGTTTTAGTGTCTACTGATGAACTATGGGTTAATTTCAATATTTTTCCAATAGTAATTTTATCCCTTTGTGACCCCAATTCCCTTTCCCATTTTCTAATGTATGGCGGTATCTCCACTTCGTCCACCGTCAACAGTAATTTATATAGCCTTGAGATGATATTTTTTGTATCATCTATTGTGCAAAGCTGTTCCAACCTGGTCAGGTCTTCCCCCGATCTAATTGGGTGAGGTAAACTCTTGACAAAGTGGTTCAACTGGCGGTACCGCCATTCATCAATCACCCATGAATCCTTGTCTTTTTTATCCTAATTAATTTCTGCCTATTTTCTTTTTCCCTGGTGCAAAATAGTCATTCTCTTTCAGTGCAATTAAAGGTATATTATATTTCTCGTTAAGTTGTTTATACGTCGCATCCCAAATTTTTAAAACATTCTGTGTCAGTTCGTGGGTGTTTTAATCAAGTATTCTAGTGTGGCGGATTCCATATTATCTTTCCCAATTGTGCTTTACAAAGTATTTTTCTATATTAATCCATCTCTTTTCATTTTTTTCCTTAACCCATTCGACTACTCTTGACAGTACTATTGCTTTATAATACTGTTGAATGTCGGGGACTGCCAACCCTCCTTTTTTTTTTTCCTGCTTTAATGAAGGAAACTCTCGGTTTTCTATTTTTCCATATTAAAAAATGTATGTATAGGGCGCACAGGGCTAGCGTAGTCTAAATAATGTCTCTGTGTATAAGGCAGTCCAGAATAAAAATGAGGGTGCTGGTAAAAGTGATGAAAGTTGTAGGATGATAATCTTCAGCACAAAGGGCTGCAACTTTAAAAGACTGAAGCAGGGTCTATAGGAACACAAAAAGATTTTGCTATCTGATACTAACACATATATCAGACTTAACAAAGATCCTCTACCCTCATTTACCCTCGAAGCTTCTTCCCTCGTCAAGAGAGCACTGAATGATAACATTATCACTCAACAAGAAGCTTCCTTTCTGGTTAAAGAAGTACACTTTACACCCTATTTCTATCATCTGCCCAAGGTGCATAAAGACCCAAAAGCACCACCCGGGCGACCGATTGTGGCGTCAATGGACAGTATTAGTAGCGGACTCTCACAATATATAGACCAGTTCCTCCAGCCATTGGCCCAATCCCTCCAGTCTCACATTAGAGATGGTGTTCATCTGCTAGAGATTTTAACAACGTACTCTTGGGACAACAACTATCATTGGGCCTCTCTAGATGTCCAATCCTTATATACATCCATACCCCACGAAGTGGGCCTCAATGTCCTACAGTTTTTTCTCTGCCAAGACCCCATGCTAAATCCGAGACAAGCCTCCTTCATTGTTGAAGCCACTTCTTTTTGCCTTACACATAATTATTTCAAATTTGAGGATGATTTTTTTCTGCAGATACAAGGTACAGCTATGGGGGCGCACTTTGCACCCTCATATGCGAACCTTACCATGGGGCACTGGGAGCACCAATATATATGGAATAACAATCCGTTTTTTTCCCACATTGTTTTTTATGGCCGATATATAGATGACGTGATTATTATATGGGATGGCAATGCATCAGTCTTTTCTGACTTCGTCAGATACTGTAACACTAACAACATGGGCCTTACTTTTACCTCTGTCATCGATCAAAATAAACTAGCTTTTTTGGACCTCGAACTTTTTTGGATAGGTAAGGAGATACATGCTAGAAATTACATCAAGCCAACAGCTGGGAATTCTTTTCTCCACTACAATAGCTGTCAAAACCCCCTATGGCTAAACAATGTACCTAAAAGTCAGTTCTGTAGGCTAAAAAAGAATTGCACCCTAAAGAATGACTATGATATTGAAGGTAAAATTTTGAAAGAAAAATTTCTCGAAAAGGGTTTTCCTGTTGATCTTGTAGATGCAGCTTATCAACAATATAAGAGCACACCGTCCATTGAGAACTCTCGTCCACGCCCCCAGAAGAGTAATTTACGTTTCATCACTCAATTCCACACTCAACACAAGCAAATGGAAAATATTGTAAAAAGACACTGGCCTCTGCTATTACAAGATGAACACCTTCTTTCCACTCTGCCTAATAGACCTCAATTTGCCTATAGAAAGGCACCTAACATCAAAAGTAAGGTAGTGACCAGTAAACTCAAGGCCACACCTTTGCCTCCTGGCCACCATATGCCCACGTTCCTAGCCATCACTGGGATGTACCAGTGCCGTAAGCCTCTCTGCAAGACCTGTAGTTTTGTGGTACATGGCCAGAAAGACTTTCATGTTAAAGGAAAAACATACCCAATAAAGGGTTTTCATACATGCTCATCCGACCACGTTATATATTGTCTCACATGTCCCTGCGGTTTATTTTATGTAGGACAGACTATTCGGCCACTACGTAAACGCTTCGCGAACATCGCCGGTTCATTGAAGGTGGATTAGACAACCATAGTGTCCCTAGACACTACCTCCACGCCCACGATAAGTCCACTAATGGCCTCAGAGTATGGGTCATTGAGGCAATGCCAAAAGATCTTCCCCCAGCTGAACGCTACCGACGATTATGTCACAGGGAAATGTACTGGATTTTTCTATTAAATGTTTTAGCCCCTGGAGGGTTAAACGAGGATTTTGAAGTTAGTGCCATACTATGATAATATATTCTTTTTTGTAGATACTAATCCAGGCCCCCTTCTTTTATTACAATAGTTTTTCATTTATGGTAGTTTAATATTACAATAATTTGATAGTATTGGTGACACACATGTCCCAATTTTAATATTTAAAATTTTATACTGTTATATACATACGCTTGCTTGCTTCTATTCATTTATATCATGCTGTTGTGCATGTATGGTTGTTGGTCCGTCTATATCAGACATCCTAATTATTAAGATATTATATAACACATTATATATTCTGCCTTTTTAACTCTCCATTGTCTTAATTTTTATTTTTCCTTCTTTTTTATATATCTTATATATATATTTTTTTATATTTTTTCATTGCCTCCTTTTTAGAATGCTGCTACATGTGTTTCTATGTATTTAAATGTATTTAGACGTTTTTATATGAAGTCATTGTCATGAATCAAACTCTGATTGTTGCCCCCGCCCCCGGCCAACCCACTGCTAGTGTGTGTGTATATATATCATGCATAGTCATCATTATAGCCATAGGTTGAAAAAGGAACGATTGACGGTTCCGAAACGCGTCCCTTATTGATGACATCACATCCTCCCTTCGGCTATTTGTTTGCGGTCCAGGCTGGTTAAGGAGCTGCTCTAGTGGATGACATCACTTCCGGGTACGCCGTCTCTCCATGCTGACGACGCCGGCTTCACAGCGGCTCCCTGTGTTCCACTCTGCTGCTGCCAGTTACAACATCCATCCGCTCTGAATGCTTCCTCCCACCGTGACCCCTTCCAATGCAGCCTTACTTATGAAGTGCCTGATTACACCTTCCATCTTGTAAGTGCTTTTTGAACCCAGTTGGGGCATTAAACTTGTTTTTCTTCTGCACTTAGAGGCGCCTTTGTTTGTCTTTTTTATTTTTTTTATTTTTACATATTGAATTCATTATTATCAATTTTAACTTTCTAAGGTATGGTTGTGGTAATGCCACTGGCAACATCTGGAACTTGTATGTGATCTTAGGGAGAAGAACCACCTTTATGGTGTTAATACGTCCTATCCATGATAGTGGCCTACTTGTTAATCTTTTACTTTCAATTCTATTTTCATCCAGCAGGGGTATATAATTTATTTTATATATCTTCTTCATTGTGTTCGCTAATTCTATTCCCAGATACTTTAGTTCTTTCCTCCAGGCGAATTTGAATTTGTTTTTCAGCATTCGTTCTTCCAGTTTACTTATGTTTATGTTTAGAATTTCAGATTTAGTTAAATTTATTTTAAAGTTGGATAGTTCACTTTATAAGTTTTTAAGAAATTGGGCATTGTAATCCTAGGGTTAGCTACATAAAATAATACATCGTCTGCGAATGCTGCAAGTTTAAGTTCTTCTTCCCCCATCATGAATCCACTTATATCAGGGTTATTTCGTATCGTAGCCAGTAGCGGTTCTAAGGACAGCACAAATAATAGAGGGGATAGGGGGCACCCCTGTCTCATCCCATTTTTCATCTCGAAGGGGGTGGACGGTGTTCCATTTATTCTTATTGATGCTGTAGGATGGTGATATAATGTTTTGATCCACCAAATCATTCTTGGACCAATTCCCATAATTTCTAAAGTCTGTATCTTAAGCCCCCAGTCTACTCTGTTGAAAGCCTTTTCGGCTCTATTGACAGTAGTAGACCTGGGGGCCCACTTTCTTTTATACTCTGGAGTAGGAGCAACGTTCTCACCCCATTGTCCCTCCCCTCCCTTCTAGGGGGTTTTGTCCCACCCTGATCAGGTGGGACAAAACCCACCTGATCAGGGTGTACCAATGTAGTCATCAGTCCTTTCATCTGTCCTGCCAGTACTTTAGCATACAGCTTAATGTCTCTGTTAAGCAGCGATATTGGCCTGTAACTGGAACACAAAGTTCCATCCTTCCCCTCCTTCGGGATTGCTGTAATCATAGTGGATAGGGCTTCCCTGCTTATTTCATAGTCTACCCCCAGGCCATTCATGTATTGACATAACTTTGGGGTTAGGATCTCTTTGTATAATAATATGTTGTAAACCCGTCTGGGCCAGGGCTTTTTCCCGAGTCATCTCCATTACATTTTCAGTAATCTTTGGTAGTCTCGCCTTTTTTAGAAACTCGTTTATTTTACCACCTTTTTCCCCTGACTGACCCCCCAGCTGGTCCACTGAGTACAACTTCTGATAGTAGTTTTTAAATGTTTCCGCTATTTCTTTTGTCGTATGAACCATTTCCCCTCCTTTAGATTGAATTTGTTCTATATAATTTATGGCTTTTTTCTTTTGCAGCATTCTGGAGAGATGTTTACTAGCCTTATTCTCCCACTGGTATCTTTCTTTAGCTATTCTATTGAATTCTTTTAGCTTCTTGTTCCAGGAGATCCTTCAGTTCATCTCTTTTAGTTACTAGTTTTTGATACAACACTAAATGATGACCCTGGTGTTTTTTGTGTTCTTGTTCAGCTCTAGATATTTCTTCAATTAATTTTTTAATTTTCCCTGTTCTCTCCTTTTTTTTCCTTGCTCCTACCTTTATCAGGATCCCCCTTATGTAGGCCTTATGAGCCTCCCATAAGGTGGACCCCGACACCTCATCTGTATCGTTTATTGCAAAATAGTTCCTTTTTCACTATTTCTGAGCTTACTTCATCTCTGATTAGATCTTCATTCAATCACAAAGCTAAGGGTTGTCTTTGGTTTCCAGATACTATCATTTTCATTCTCACTGGAGCATGATCCGATAATGTAGAAATTTCTATACTAGATTCTATCACCTTTTCCAGGACTCTATGATCAACCAGTATATAGTCTATTCTAGAGTATGTGCCGTGTATAGGGGAGTAAAACGTGAAATCTTGTGTTTTAGGATGTTGAATCCTCCAGATATCAACCATTTGGCACATATGAAGTTTATGTTTATTTTTTGTAGTCGTACGCTATTTGTCCCCTGTACCCGGGACGTATTATCCCTTCCTGGGTCCATACAGAAGTTCGTATTTCCCATCAAGATCACACATCCTCTCTTGAAGTCCATCAACTTCTCCAAGGTATCTTTTAGATAATTAATCAGATTCTTACTAGGGGCGTAGATGTTTGCCAGTGTATATTCCATATCGCTTAATTTGCCTTTAAGGAAAAGGAATCTTCCTTCTGGGTTGGTCATTCTTTCCTCCAGTTTAAACCGGTTCCTTTCGCAAACCCAATTGCTACACCCCTTGCTCTCTTTGTAATTGTGTCTCCGTAATACCATGTTGGAAAATTATTAGAATGCATTTTTACATTTTGACTCATATGATAAATGGGTCTCTTGCAGAAAGACCACTTGTGCCCCATACCGCTTCAGCTCTTTTAGGATCTTATGTCTCTTAGTGGGAATGTTTAATCCCCTTACTTTATAGGTCATAAAACGTATTGCTGTCATCTCTTTTTTCCTATTTTCTTATTCTGAACTCCCTTCTCTTGCCTATACCGGGGATTTACCATTCTTTTAGGCATCAGACATAGGGTAACCTCCCTCCCCTCCACAACCCACCACTCTCCCTCCCCCTCCTCACCCTCCCCCAAATGGGCCCTTAGGTCTTTGAAGGCCTTGGATACCATGACCTACACCAGACCTCTTTGTCTCAAGGTGAGGCTCTGCATGTGCCATCCCACCCCACCCCCTCACCAAATTGATGTGGGGTATGTGGGGATGTTGAAACCGGACACTCGCTAATCAGCAGACCTGGATCAGCCTTCCTCGACCCCTCTCCCCCATCCCCTCCCCCCTACCTCACCCCCCCGAAGCTACTTATAGGACTTTAATGAAGACTATAATCATGACTCTTTGTCGCTCACTGTCCACTTTCTGTTAAATTTTCGGATCCTCCTCAGTAACTCTGGCACCTGTAGGTCTAATCTGTTGCAGAAAGTCATCAGTTCTTCAGGGAATCTTAGTCTAGCTGATCTTCCCTCTCTGAAGCCAACCAAACATGCCGGGAATCCCAAGTTATACTTGACATTCTGAACCCTCATCTGCTCTAATAAAGGTTTCAAGAGTCACCTTCTTGCCAGTGTTTCTGGTGCCAGGTCAGTAAAGATTTGTAACTCTGCACCTACATATCGCAAAGGAGCTTTTCCTCTCATCTTCATCCAGATATCTGCTTTATCTTCGTAAAACCTAAACCTTTTCTAATTAATTTCCCAAGTCATCTCTCAGCATATTTATGTCTCCTTTAATTGATTTTTCTAATCTCAGGAACATCTCCATTAGGGATGAGTTGAACACCCCCCTGTTCGGTTCGCACCAGAACTTGCGAACAGGCAAAAATTTGTTTGAACACGCGAACACCGTTAAAGTCTATGGGACACGAACATGAATAATCAAAAGTGCTAATTTTAAAGGCTTATATGCAAGTTATTGTCATAAAAAGTGTTTGGGGACCTGGGTCCTGCCCCAGGGGACATGGATCAATGCAAAAAAAAAGTTTTAAAAACGGACGTTTTTTCAGAAGAAAGTGATTTTAATAATGCTTAAAGTGAAACAATAAAAGTGTAATATTCCTTAAAATTTCATACCTGGGGGGTGTCTATAGTATGCCTGTAAAGTGGCGCATGTTTCCCGTGTTTAGAACAGTCTGACAGCAAAATGACATTTCAAAGGAAAAAAAGTCATTTAAAACTACTTGCGGCTATTAATGAATTGCCAGTCCAACAATACACATAAAAAGTTCATTGATAAAAATGGCATGGGATTTCCCCACAGGGGAACCCCGAACTAAAATTGAAAAAAATAAAAAATGACGTGGGGGGTCCCCCTAAATTCCATACCAGGCCCTTCAGGTCTGGTATGGATATTAAGGGGAAACCCGGCCAAAATTTTTTTAAAAATGGGGTCCCCCTCAAAATCTATACCAGACCCTTCAGGCTCTGTCCCCCCCCGTTATTGAAAGGAATTGTCAAAAACTGTCTCTTGTCATTTTTAACATTTTTGACAGTTTTTTTGTGAAATGGTAGGGGTACTTCTGTACCCCCTTACCATTTCACACAGGGGGGAGGGTTGGGATCTGGGGGTCCCCTTGTTAAAGGGGGCTTCCAGATTCCGATAAGCCCCCCACCCGCAGACCCCCACAACCACCGGGCAAGGGTTGTGGGGATGAGGCCCTTGTCCCCATCAACATGGGGACAAGGTGTTTTGGGGGCTACCCCAAAGCACCCTCCCAATGTTGAGGGCATGTGGCCTGGAACAATTCAGGAGGGGGGGCGCTCTCTCATCCCCCCTCTTTTCCCACAGCCTGCCAGGTTGCGTGCTCGGATAAGGGTCTGGTATGGATTTTTGGGGTCCCCAAACACTTTTTATGACAATACCATACATATAAGCCTTTAAAATTAGCACTTTTGATTTCTCCCATAGACTTTTAAAGGGTGTTCCGCAGCTATCGAATTTGCCGCGAACACCCCAAATTGTTCGCAGTTTGACGAACTGGCAAATAGCCAATGTTCAAGTCGAACATGAGTTTGACTCGAACTCAAAGCTCATCCCTAATCTCCATCATTTCTTCCTTTGTGGGAGTTTGGTTATCTGCTCTTTGTTCCTCCCCTCTACTGGTTTCAGGCTCACTCTATGTTGTTAAAACATCTCTGGAGTGGTCCGGTGTTTCTCCTGTTTTTTTCTCTGTTCCTCTTTTCCTATCCCCTTTAACTGGCCTTTGTTTTTCCTGGCCCGAGTTCTTAGGACTGGCTCCCTGAGACATGCATTGTTTGATCATGTTAACCATTGCTTTATCTTTCGGGGATCTAGAGGGGCCCCCTCTTGCTGTTTTTGTTGTAGCTTTATTAATGATGCCTTTCCCATTTCCCTCTTTTCAGTTTCCCCAGTTTTAGATCTTTCTACTGCCCCCCTTCTCCAATAGGTGAAAGAGGAGGGGGACCAAAGAGGGAGGTAAGGTAACAGGAAGCGAGAGGAAAGAAAAAAAAAGGGGGGGGGAAGTAGGGGAGGGGGAGGAAAAGAGGGGACAGAGCAGGAACAAGAGCTCTCCTATTTTCTGCAGCTATACAAGGTAAAGCTATATAGCCAGCTCTGGCACAGCTGATGGATTTGCAAAGAGGAGGTTGTTTAAGACTTGTGTCAGACTGTAACTCTCCATTAAAGCTGCTATTTTATTTACCTACTGGAGGTGGGTTGAAGGGAATGTCCCGCACTAGAGCTATGTGCTTATCTGCTGTTCAATATTACGATTATACATAGCTGGCTCCTGAACAGTCAATCGTTCCACCTGTGAACGATCACTCCATCACAGCTGAGTCCTGAGCGCCCAATTAATATTTTATACAGATTTAAAAGTACAGCTCTACTGATCTGATTGACTTCCTTAATCCTCAAACACAGGGCATTCGTAGCTCCTCTATAGTTTAGCACAGTAAAATCCACACCTCCAATAAAATCTCGTTTGCATAAAGACCACTCCTCGTTCCACAAAATATTATATCCGCAACATAATACTTCAAGTTCAATGCATAAGTCAGGTACCAGCCAACAGGTAACTTTATCCCCGGTAACTAACTCGGGTGTTTAGATTTAACACTCCCCTATGGGGGTACCTCCTTTTTCTGCTCTACTTTTGCTCCTGTTCCGTGCCTCCAATTGTATCGCTTCCTGCTGCTCCCATCGGGTCCTCAATTAGCTTATGTCGTGGGTACTTTCACTTCTGGGAAAGGCAAGTCTCCTGGATGGTTTCCGTGGATCCAGAGAAAGACGCAATCATCGGGGTTGGAGCGCCGGCGGACGGGGGGAGGGGGGTACACGCTCCCTATTAAATGTACTCCTCAGGTTTCCAATTTTGCTCTTCACAAAATTGATGTCTGCCCTGGGGTACAAAAGCTTCACCAATTCCAGAAGTTTCTTCATCGCCTCCTCTTGATTTTATTACAGTAATCCCTACTCTTCACCTTCCAGAGACAGGGCAGATCCCGGTACTGCTCTATAAATTGAGGCAAAAAGTCGGGCGCGGTAAATTTATCCACCATGATAAATTATCAGATGCCTGCAAGACAGAACACAAGACAAACCGTAATGCTTAACTCATAATATGGTCCAAATATAGGCCTCAATCTAAGCAGTATAGGCCACTAACCACTGATGCCCCTATTTAAAATTGTACTTTCGTTTTAGGGCTCCTTTCGCGTGTTGGCAATGACGATCCTTCGTCCTTCACTCCCAGATCGTGAAATTCCGCTCTCAGTGCGTCATGACGCTGGGGCGTGACCATCTCTCTTCAACATGCGACACATGGTAGAACATTCGGGAGTGACAACATGGTGGATTCTGAGAATTCTAGACAGGCCCGTGGTGGTGGAGCATAAGCACAAAGCAACCCCCATGAGCAAGGGTGAGATGGTGAAGATGGTGCGCATCCTTGAGAAGCATGATTACAGATGCAAGCTGCGCAACTACGAAAGGCCCAACAGCCGAAAGAACCTAATTCTGAAGAAGGTCATCGTCGTTTTGGAGGGAGAATTTTCAGTGCAACGAATGAAGGACCAAATCCGAAAGTGATGGTCTGATCTAAAACACCATGAGCAAGAACAGATGGAGTCCATCTATCACATAATCAAAAAAAGTAAGCAATATTTGTATCTAACCAATATGTATATGTGTAAATTAGCTGTCTGTATATGTGCTTTCTCCAAGTAGGCCTTGAAAAATCGAGTTAATGTTTTCTCTAATCTTTGTCTGAATTTGTTTTTTAAAGATGAAGTTAAATATAAAGCAGATATGAACATTTCTTTTTTGGGGGGGTTTACCATTTATTTATTTTTGAAACAATTTTTTTTCTGTTCTTTCAACAGGGAGGCACAAAAAATGAGGCTACAGACAAGCCACCAGAGGGGACAAAGGGAGGCTACCCTCGCTTGGGCCCCAACAGGGGAGACAACAAGGACATCTTCCCCCCAAAATCGTAAGTGCCAACTTCAAACACACTCATTTAGCCACGACAGGGGTGATTCTAGGTGGGCCAAAGGCCATGGGCTTAGTGTGGAACTTAAGGGGTAAAAAACACTTTCTGGTTGCTGCCTGGCTTATCAGTGCCCATTAATGCAGCCTTGCCAGGGTAGACATGGGTAGATGAGAGGCCCCGGGGATCACAGTCACACAGAGTCACACCTGCTAGAATGATCCTCATATATCCCCTATCCCATAGGAGACAAGAGGGGTGGGGGGCAACTGCATGAGTTTTTCAATGTTGACACTTGTCCAGTGTTTGCCCTCTGTAAAATCACATCACCTTCCCTTTTAAATGCATTTGTCTTGGAAAAAAAACAGTGCAGCATGGTGGAGTCCACTAGTCAGGAGCAAACATTGCCCCAAGTGCAAGGTTGGTCAACTAATTCAGCAAAATGGATGCTAGAAACAGATGTGACTTGGGGTGGCTTAATGAATGGTGTATTGTTTCTTTTTTTTTTTTCCATTAAACAAAGGTTTTATTAAGTAAAAATAGTGCATATAAACACAGGGTTATACCAATATACATGTATATAAAATGCATGTTAAACAGGGGAAGTATACACTGTTTATATAGTCAAGATTTGGAGTAACATGTGCTAACACCAAATGTAAGTGTATACAACTATGAAATACTATTTCCCTCCCCCCCCCCCCCCCACCCCCGTTGAACATTTATTGTTTTTTATTTTAGTATACGTGCTGTATATATATATATCGTGGCGTTCTCATATATGTTACATACCTCTAAATCTGTATGGGATATGTTATGCACTGTGCAGACATGACCATTATGGGAAAACAACATTAACCATGGTGCCTTCTGATTTATACTTTCATTATTTGTAACTGGAATACAATCTTAGTTATGTAGGTCTAAGTGGTGTATTGTCGGATGATCCTATAATTAAGTACAGGTGTCAGATTCTTGCAACCATCGATCCCAAATTTTGTTGTATTTTGTCGGACAACCTCTATTGATGTAAATATGTTTTTTGTATGGCAAGGTTGCGTTAACTTCTGTTTTCCATTCCACCACGCTGGGGGGGGTTGGCCTCATCCATTTTCTTGCAATAATTTTCCTGACAGAGAATAGGGTTTCATGTAGAAATACCTTGGTAAATTTGTCTACTGTGTCTGGAAATATCCCTAAGAGACATTGTTTTGGTTCTAGCGTTATTGGAGAGCCCATGGTATCGTGTAGGAATGTTGTAACCTGTTTCCAAAGTAATTGAATCTTGTGACATGTCCATATTAAATGGAAGAACGTGCCTGTTTCTTGTCCACACATCGGACATAGAGTGGACTGATTGCGTTTGTATCTGGCTATTCGAATTGGGGTAAGGTATGTTCTATGAGTTATGTAAATCTGAGAGAGTCTGTCTGAAAGTTTTGGTGATACTGCTTTGCATGTCTCGAGGGCTTCCTCCCACTCCTCATTTTCCATCTGTCCCACTTCTCTTTCCCAGCGAGGCTTCAGGTCAAACGCTATTTTTGACGAAGTGGGAGTTAGGAGCATATTATAAAATGTGGATATTAATCCGCGTGGGTCTGTATTTTTAACAATGGCCATAATGGGGTGAAGAGTGGGCGGAGCCTCAACCCGCAAAAATTGTGTTTGGGTCGCGTGTCTTAATTGTAGGTATCTGAAGAACATGAAATTTGGAAGAGAAAATTCCTCTTTGAGTATGTTGTAAGTTTTGAGGACTCCATTGGATAGTAGATGATGTATATAGTAAATTCCCCTAGACTCCCACAGTTCCGAGTCCGGTATGTTTATAAATTCTGTCATATCCCTGTTGTGCCATATCGGTGTATGGTCGTGTAGTCTGGGTATTCCTAATTTAGTGGAAGCAAGGTCCCAAATACGTCTGTAGTGGTATATCAAGGACTTCTTGTCTCCCCCCATCTCAGTATTCCTGGATCCTGCTGATATTGCATATAGTGAGTCCCCGGTAAGCTGTACTCTTTTAGAACAAAGGAGGGTCAGGAAGCGTACGTTGTCTGTCTTGTCTATGTGGAATAGTTGTGATAATTGTGATGCAATATAATAAAGGTTCAGATCAGGTAAGGCCATTCCCCCCATGTCTGTCGGGTTTTTAAGCGCTGGCCATGCGATTTTATGTCTGCTAGTCCCCCAGACAAAAGGTTTGAGTAGAGCCTCAAGAGATTTAAAGTGTTTTAGTGAGAGATATATTGGGGTATGCCACAATATGTAGAGGATTTTCGGGAGAAGGATCATTTTTATCAGATTTATGCGACCCCATACTCCTAGTGGTAAACGGGCCCAAGTGCGTATTTTGGTTTTGACTAGTGTAAAGAGGGGTTCTATATTGAGGGGAATATAATCAGCCGGATCTCTGGATATATGAATTCCTAGGTACTTGATTGTATCTGCTCTTTTTAGTGGGGTCTCTGTCCATGATTCAGGTGGTGGGAAACTGTCTATAGGTAGTATCTGGGACTTTTCCCAATTTATCTTTAAACCGGAAAACGTTCCGAAGTGTTCGATCAGCTGTAGTGCTTTTTGAAGGGAGGGACCTGAGTCAGCTAAATAAAGTAGGGTATCGTCCGCGTATAAGCTAATTTTTTCGGTTAAGGTCCCCATTTGTAAACCCACAATCCCGGGGTCTGCACGGATAGACACGGCCAACGGCTCTGCAGCCAGGGCGTAGAGAAGTGGGGAAAGAGGGCAACCCTGTCTCGTGCCTCGACTGAGGTCAAACTCTTGAGACGGCCACCCGTTCGCCACCACTCTAGCTGTAGGATGTTGATAAAGTAGTTTGATCCACTTAAGGAACCTGGGGCCAAAACCATACTTCCCCAGGCATTGCCACAGGTAATCCCACTCTACAGAGTCAAACGCCTTGGCCGTGTCAAGCGTCACAATCACCCGGGATCCTACATTTCCATGTGTGGCCTGTAAATTTATAAACAATTTCCGTAAGTTGAACGAGGTGTTACGACCAGGCATAAACCCCGCCTGATCTGTATGAATCAGAGAGAGAATAACTTGATTAAGTCGGAGGGAAAGTACCTTGGCTAATATTTTGATATCTACCTGTAATAAGGAAATTGGGCGGTAGGATTCGGGGTATCCTGGATCTTTTCCCGGTTTAGGTATGAGGACTATTGTTGCCTCTCTCATAGAGTCTGGAAGTGAAAATGTCTCAAATAAATGGTTGTATAAGGTTAAAAGTTTTGGGATCAAAAAATCCCTAAATTGAGAGTAGAATTCTATAGGTAGGCCGTCCGAGCCTGGGGATTTGGACCTGGCGAATCCAGCTATAGCCACAGCTATTTCTTCCTCGGTGAGGGGTGCCTCGAGGAGGTTAACCTGGTCTTCTGTTAATTGAGGAAGCGCCGTCTCCTCCAAAAAGGAGTTCATTGGGCCCTTGTCCTCAGGGCTTTTTGAGGTGTAGAGGTCAATAAAGAACCCCCGGAACATAGAGGTCACTGTGAGGGGATCAGTAATGGATTGACCGCCAGGACCGTATAGGGATATTACCACCGGAGGTCTATCTTCATTGTGTACCAGGTATGCTAGGAGTTTGCCAGCCTTTTCCCCGTGCTCAAATAGTTTTTGTTTGGCAAAGAACATTTTATGTCGTTCCTTCCCATATTGAAGTTGGGCTACTACTCTGGTTTGAAGTTTAAGTAAGTCCGCATTTGCGGGAGAGGGGTCGCTCGTATAATTTTGTTCAGATTGGGATAGCGCCGTTACCGCTCTGTCTAGCTCCCTAGAGGAATCTGATTTGATTCTATTTATGCGAGCTGAAAGTATTGTGCGAACATGAGATTTAAAAGATTCCCAGATTGTTGCTATGGAGGTTGAATGGTCATTGTTCCTAAAGTATAACTTCCATTCATTCATGAGTTCATCATCCTCAGGGAGTATCGAGAGCCAAAATGGGTTTAACCGCCAGCTCCTTTTTGGTTTGTCAATGGGCATGTTTAATGTAATCGAGTATGGGCTATGGTCAGACAACAACCTGGGAGAGAAAACTGTCTCTAGTAATCTAGGTGTGAGACTTTGTGATAGCAATATCATGTCAATTCTAGACATAGAGTTGTGGGAAGAGGAGAAACAGGAGAATGATTGCTTGTGTGGGTATTTATATCTCCAAGAATCCACAAGGTGAAAAGGGGAAATTAGCTTGGCAAATTTGGTTTCTCTGTTGGTTATTGGATGTGGACTCGAGGGTTGAAGTCTATCAATCGAGGGGTTTAGCGTGGTGTTAAAATCCCCTAGCCAGACCGCCTGGACTGTGGGATGTTTGGTCATGAATGTAAATCCCTCTAAGATTATGGGTATGGAGAATGGGGGAGGAACGTAGAGAGCCAGAATGAGAAAGGGTTCCCCATATAATTTAACAAATAAAAAGACGTATCGTCCCTGCGGGTCTGTGGAAACCTCTATAAGCTCAAATTGTACCGATTTGGCCACCAAAACTGATACCCCACGCGCGTGCGATGTGTAGGTCGAATGAAATGCCCATCCAACCCAGGGTCGGCGAAGAGCCATTTGCAATCTCCCCTCCACGTGAGTCTCCACTAAGACCAGTATGTCAGCGTGTTGTTTTTTAAGGAACGCAAGGGCCGTCGAGCGTTTTATCTTCTCGCGCAAGCCCCTCACGTTCCAGGTAAGAAACTTTAAGGTCCCCATGTGTACCCTCTTATACTGCTACGTGTTTCAGCTATTATGTGTTTGTCTAGTTTTTTGGTTAGTCTTTCTATAAATTCGTATTCAGTGTATACTTTACTAGATATAGCATAGCTTTTAATATCTGCAGCAACAGTGCCAAACTTTGGTTGGTGTACAGTCTGAATACAGCACATATAAATCTGTTCAACGGTTGAACTATCCCCCCTACCACCCCCCACCCCGCCTTACAACCCTCCCAACTGTTGCAGGCATCATCCCCAAACCAATTGAAATTCCCCAACAAGAAAATAAAAAACTTTGCATGGTAAAGCCATAAACACATGTGTAATCGGGGCCACCGCACTAGGTAATGATAACGGGATATACTCCGCGTTGGAGGATTGGCATTTAAATGTTCATTGCAGTGGCACCCAATCCCACAATCATATCCGTTGGTGTTGAGTGGGGTAAAGTCTCGCTGCACTTTGCAATAAAGGGGCAGGACTATGTCATCCCCGAGCTCCGTCTTCTCAAAAAAGATAGTGAGCCACATAATATAACAGAGGAAACAAATTGAAATAAAAAACGCATGGGCAAGGGGAAAAGTAAAAAGGGTTGACTGTTGGTCTAAACTTGACTCTCGCAGTAAGTATACAACTCACAGTTCCTTGGTGGGTTTCCCATCTGGCTCACTAAAGAAATAGGTGGGCTAGCGGGAAGAGCATTGAAATCTAGCAGTTTGATCTGTATATGTCCACTTCTGTGCTCATCGCATAGTTGTTAAACGCTAATCAGGTCTGCGAAAAGTATCGGGAGTAGTATGTTGTATTGATTGTAGTGAGTGGTGGCAAATAACGTACTTACAGCGGTATCAGTCTGCTCTCTCCGGTGCCCCTTGGCGTTCCAACCAGGTTATCACCTCCTCTGGCTCCTCGAAGAAGTGGACTCTGCCATCCCGCTCCACTCGAAGTCGGGCTGGGAACAGCATTGCGTACTTAATTTGCTTTACTCTCAGCCTACGTTTGGCCTCCGTGAACCCCTGTCTGCGGCGCTGTACTTCTGTCGAGAAATCGGGAAATATGGCGATTTTGCTGTTCCCTATTTGAATGTTGCCTTTTTCTCGCGCCATTCTCAGGGCCGCATCTCGATCTTTATAATTAAGGAGCTTGGCTATAAAGGTGCGCGGGGGTGCTCCCTGTGGAGGTGGTCTAGCAGGCATTCGGTGGGCTCTTTCTACAGTTAGCAGTGGGGAGAAGGCCTCTCTGCCATAGTGCGTGATGAGCAGCTGCTCCAGGAATGTGGTGGGGTCTTTACCCTCAGTGCCTTCAGGGAGGCCGATTAATCGCAGGTTGCACCTCCTCAGTCTGTTCTCCATTTCATCCTGCTTTGAGAATAGTTGCTGGATTTGGCGCTGCATACGTTCTGTTCTCTCTTGCAGGGGTGGGATGGTGTCTTCCACATTGCTGATTCGGTTTTCGGTAGTTTTAACCCGGTCTCGTAGTTTATGTAAATCTTGCCGGATGAGAGATATATCTACCTTTACCTCCTCTATCTGGGCTGTTAATGAGGTTCTGCAGAATGTGATTGCCTCTAGGAGCCGCTCTGTGTCTCCTGTCGCACGTTCCTCCTCAGGCTTCTCTGCAGCTCCATTTTCCTCCAACTCCTCTCCCTCTTGTCGGCGGTATTGAGCCAGTTTCGCTGCTGTCGCTGCTTTCTGAGCCTTTGTGGGAGACATCGTGTCTGGATGTTTCAGCGGTCACAAGGGGGAGGTTATTGCGCTTGTTTAAAGGGGGTCTGTGGGCACTGGATAGTGCAGAGGCAGGCAGCACGTGTAGGCCCAGGCCGCAATCTAGGCCGGTTTGGAGCGTCAGCCTCTCTGGGTCTCAAGGGGGCACACAGGTCAGAAGCAGGGGGATGACAAAAGTCCAGCTCCTCCGGAGAGTTGTCTGATGGCTGGGTACCTGGAATGTTGGGGCTGGTTTCATGCAGGGCCAAATCCGAGGTGTACCAAGATGGCCGCGGCCTCCGGGTGTAGGCCGAAGCCGCGGTCTCAATTAGTGCTTGCCGCCGAGCGGGAGATCGCCGCTCCGTTCGGGCCGCCGGGTCAGAAGCAGGGGGGTGACAAAAGTCCAGCTCCTCCGGAGAGTTGTCTGATGGCTGGGTACCTGGAATGTTGGGGCTGGTTTCATGTAGGGCCGAATCCGAGGTGCACCAAGATGGCCGCGGCCTCCGGGTGTAGGCCGAAGCCGCGGTCTCAATTAGTGCTTGCCGCCGAGCGGGAGATCGCCGCTCCGTTCGGGCCGCCGGGTGTCCTGTTCCTCCGGAGGTGAGATCCAGCTGTCTCAGGTGTCTCAGGGAGTCAGTCTAGCCAAACTGTCAGCGGTATTTGTGCAGGATTATTGCTTTTATCAGGAGTATTGGACGGAGCTCTGAGTCCACACACCCTACTCCATGCTGCGTCAGGCCACGCCCCCCGTGTATTGTTTCTTTTTAGAGGAAAGTGAGTGTGGTCAACTGAACCAGGATGTTGGTTTTGAGGCGTGGGATCTGACACATGGACCCAGCACAGACCTTCCACTTGTTGATGTAACATCCCCTGAGGTAAGTCAAACAGAGGGCCAAAGAGACCCAGAATTGGAAGAAACTATTCACGAGCCTCTTGTTTGCACGAGTAAGTATTCTTTGAATCTGACTTCAAATATGTATACATGTCAAGTGTTTAGATGTCCAAACCAAACACTCACTCCACATATTAGCAAAGTATGTAGTGCCTTAGAGAGAAGGAAGACGTGGAAGGATCTGGTATTGTTGCTAGGTACCCGACTTTTGTAGACACAGGCCCCAGGGCCAAGATTACATAGTAGTTGCAGTGTGTACATTCCTAGTAGTGTGGGTGTGTGAAGGGCAAGCAGGTTGCAAGCAACAATAGATTGGGTAGGTAAGTATTTACACAATTTGACTAGTAACTTGACCATAATTCACTATGTAGGGCCTCAGCCACTTGACCATCATTCCCTTAATACTTTTTTCTCTTCTTACAAGGTCACGAACTTCCAAGATGCATAATTGGCCGAATGAGTGCAGATATGATGCAGTGTTTAAATGATCTTGAGCAAATAAAGGAGGCTGCCACTGCTTTACAGAGAATACATGATTATGTCGACATGCTTGCCAAATTTTAAGTTCATCTGGCCTGAAGTTTTGTTTCACTTGTTGGCTCCTGTTTGCACTTTTCATATTTCACATATTTTTCTGACTTTTAAGCCCTGATTCACATTGATGCTACTTGGAAATCGCGCTACATCACTTGAAGTTGCGTGATTTCTAAGTAGCAAAGTCAGCATGATTTCAGGTGCTACTTGATAGACATTTGTGTTCATGTCCAGATGTCTGTCGAAGTTGCACCTGAAATCGGCAAACGTAGTGCTACTACTTTTGCAAATTGGTGCGGCGCCGCTAATTCGGTGTTGCACCGATTGGAACAGTGCCATTGCCTCCAATAGGTTACGATTTGTAATGTGATTTTATCTCTTAAATCGCATGACAAATCGCTCCAATGTGAACTTAGACTTTAGTGTCCAAGGTCAGTGTTTCTCCACTCCACTTCTCTAGGTGCACCACCAGGTCCTGTTTTCTGTATTTTCCTCAGTATAAAAATGACTGTGTGAATTACTAACCTTGAAAATTACATCATCACCTGTAACCAAAGCAAAAAATATAGAAAACATGACCTGGGAATACATATGGAGAAAGAGAGTTGGGAAACACTGCCCTAAGTAATGTTAATTGTAATCTTTATGTGTTTTTAAGAATTGCAAAGCCAAAATTTGAAGATGTACACAAATTGTGCCAAAAGATTCTTATTACCCTCATGATCCCATGCCTAAAATGTGTGTCTTTCCCTACATATAGTTTGCTAAAGCCCCAAAAAACACAATGTGTCAACATGTGCTATCTCCCATCACGGGGTATAAATGTACGCATTTTGGGGGTGCAACCCCTTCCTCATAACTAGTAGGTGAGAGGAAGTGGTTGTACCCCCAAAACGCATCTATTGATACCCCGTGATGGGAGAAAGCACATGTTAGCAATGGACGCGTTTTGGGGATGCAACCCCTTCCTCTCACCTAATTTAGTTATGAGGAAGGGGTTGCACTCCCAAAACGCGTACATTTATACCCCGTGATGGGAGATAGCACATGTTGACACACTTTGTATTTTGGGGCTTTAGAAACTAACCTGTTTGTAGCTACACACATTTTAGGCAGGGGATCATAAGGGACATTTAAAAGTTATGCTTCTACGTGTACATGGCTTCAAATTTGGGCTTTTAGAGGGGTGAGATCACCCCATCTGAGTAAGGCAACATCAACACAGTCTTGGGATACTAATGTCTCATATGGCCTTCACTTTACCAAACTCAAACTTTGTAAGTTCCTGAGTTGGGGATATGTATCTTATGTTTTCAAACATGCCTGTTTAGCCCCAAAAAAGGCAAAATAATGGCAAACATACATGTTTATACACCAAGATGTTGGTTTGTTCTAAAACCTTAAATGCACATGTGAATGTGCTTTGAGTAAAATGTTTTTACTAAACAATGTGTGGCTTATTATTTCAATGCTCAGTACCAGTGTATTTGTTAAGCTGGTGTAGTTACAGTGACAATGTGTTCTAAAATGTAGCCAACATAGCCAATTTTATGGCCTCAAAGAAATTAAAGGAGTTGAAAAGGCATAATGTTTTTGAACTTATTGCATTAGATACATTAAGAATAGGGATGAGCTTCGAGTTCGAGTCGAACTCATGTTCGACTCGAACAATGGCTGTTCACAAGTTCGCCAAACAGCGAACAATTTGAGGTGTTCGCGGCAAATTCGAATGCCGCGGAATACCCTTTAAAAGTTTATGGGAGAAATCAAAAGTGCTAATTTTAAAGGCTTATATTCATGGTATTGTCATAAAAAGTGTTTGGGGACCTGGGTCCTGCCCCAGGGGACATGGATCAATGCAAAAAAAAGTTTCAAAAATGGCCGTTTTTTCGGGAGCAGTGATTTTAATAATGCTTAAAGTGAAACAATAAAAGTGTAATATCCCTTTAAATTTCGTACCTGGGGGGTGTCTATAGTATGCCTGTAAAGGGGCGCATGTTTCCCATGTTTAGAACAGTCTGACAGCAAAATGACATTTCAAAGGAAAAAAAGTCATTTAAAACTATTCGCGGCTATTAATGCATTGCCGGTCTGACAATACACATAGAAGTTCATTGATAAAAACGGCATGGGAATTCCCCACAGGGGAACCCCGAACCAAAATTAAAAAAAAAAAAAATGATGTGGGGGTCCCCCTAAATTCCATACTAGGCCCTTCTGGTCTGGTATGGGTTTTAAGGGGAACCCCGCGCCAAAATAAAAAAAAAAAACAGTGTGGGGTCCCCCCAAAAATCCATACCAGACCCTTATCCAGGCATGCAACCTGGCAGGCCGCAGGAAAAGAGGGGGGACGAGAGAGCGCCCCCCCTCCTGAACCGTACCAGGCCACATGCTCTCAACATTGGGAGGGTGCTTTGGGGTAGCCCCCCAAAACACCTTGTCCCCATGTTGATGAGGACAAGGGCCTCATCCCCACAACCCTGGCCGGTGGTTGTGGGGGTCTGCGGGCGGGGGGCTTATCGGAATCTGGAAGCCCCCTTTAACAAGGGGACCCCCAGATCCCAGCCCTCCCCCCTGTGTGAAATGGTAAGGGGATACAAAAGTACCCCTACCATTTCACTAAAAAACTGTCAAAAATGTTAAAAATGACAAGAGACAGTTTTTGACACTTCCTTTATTTAAATTCATCTTCTTTCTTCTATCTTCCTTCGGTTTCTTCCTCCATCTTCTTCTTCTTCTGGTTCTTCTGGTTCTTCCTCCGGTGTTCTCGTCCAGCATCTCCTCCGCGGCGTCGGCGTCTTCTTCCCTTCTTCTCCTCGGGCCGCTCCGCATCCATGATGGCATGGAGGGAGGCTCCCGCTCTTCTCTTCATCTTCTTCTCTTCATCTTCTTCTCTTCTTCACCTTCTTCTTGGGCCGCTCTGCATGCACGATGGCATGGAGGGAGGCTCCCGCTGTGTGACGCTTCTCCTCTTCTGACGGTTCTTAAATAACAGGGGGGGGCACCCGGTGACCCTGCCCCCCTCTGACGCACAGTGACTTGACGGGACTTCCCTGTGGTGTCACGGGGAATGCCACAGGGAAGTCCCGTCAAGTCACCATGCATCAGAGGGGGGCAGGGCCCCCGTTATTTAAGAACCGTCAGAAGAGGAGAAGCGTCACACAGTGGGAGACTCCCTCCATGCCATCATGCATGCAGAGCGGCCCGAAAAGAAGATGAAGAAGAGAAGAGGATGAAGAAGAGAAGAAGATGAAGAGAAGAGCGGGAGCCTCCCTCCATGCCATCATGGATGTAGAGCGGCCCGAGGAGAAGAAGGGAAGAAGACGCCGACGCCGCGGAGGAGATGCTGGACGAGAACACCGGAGGAAGAACCAGAAGAGCCAGAAGAACCAGAAGAAGAAGAAGATGGAGGAAGAAACTGAAGGAAGATAGAAGAAAGAAGAAAGAAGAAGCATTTAAATAAAAAATGGCGTGGGGTCCCCCTCAAAATCTATACCAGACCCTTCAGGCTCCGTCCCCCCCGTTATTTAAAGGAATTGTCAAAAACTGCCTGGTACAGTTCAGAAGGGGGGGCGCTCTCTCGTCCCCCTCTCTTTTCCTGCGGCCTGCCAGGTTGCGTGCTCAGATAAGGGTCTGGTATGGATATTTGGGGGTACCCCACGCCGGTTTTTTTTTTTTTATTTTGGTGCGGGGTTCACCTTAAAATCTATGCCAGACCTGAAGGGTCTGGTATAGATTTTGAGGGGGACCCCATGCCATTTTTTTTATTTTGGCCAGGGTTCCCCTTAATATCCATACCAGACCTGAAGGGCCTGGTATGGAATTTAGGGGGACCTCCCACGTCATTTTTTTTTTTTAATTTTGGTTCGGGGTTCCCCTGTGGGGAATTCCCATGCCGTTTTTATCAATGAACTTCTATGTGTATTGTCGGATCGGCAATGCATTAATAGCCGCGAGTAGTTTTAAATGACTTTTTTTCCTTTGAAATGTCATTTTCCTGTCAGACTGTTCTAAACACAGGAAACATGTGCCCCTTTACAGGCATACTATAGACACCCCCCAGGTATGAAATTTAAAGGGATAATACACTTTTATTGTTTCACTTTAAGCATTATTAAAATCACTGCTCCCGAAAAAACGGCCGTTTTTAAAACTTTTTTTTGCATTGATCCATGTCCCTTGGGGCAGGACCCAGGTCCCCAAACACTTTTTATGACAATAACTTGCATATAAGCCTTTAAAATTAGCACTTTTGATTATTCATGTTCGTGTCCCATAGACTTTAACAGCGTTCGTGTGTTCAAACAAACTTTTTGCCTGTTCGCATGTTCTGGTGCGAACCGAACAGGGGGGTGTTCGGCTCATCCCTAATTAAGAACAAAAACATTGTGTGTGTGAAGCAGACCCACAGCACAACATAATAGTTAGTTGAAGAAGAGATTGTCACCACATGTAGCAAATAAGGTACGTCTGCACTGTTGTAGAAAATGGCCAAAATAAAGGCCATTGGAGAACCTATTATACAGATAAGAAACACAGACAACAGTAGTTCAAATGAAATAGGAGTTTGTGATAAAATCAAAATATTATTCTATATCAGCTACAGTTTGCTGCCAAGCCACTGCCCCTCTACCCACAAAATAATCCATGTATTTTTGCCGGATATCTCGGGCATCTTAGGAGGGCAACCCAGCACAGCCAGTTTCAAGAGCCGTCATCATGGACACCAACAGACGAGCTGTAGCCTCTTCAGCTGGGCCTGACACTGCGGGGTCCACATCAGTTGGCACTGAGGAAAGGTAGCTGCTAGCATTCCTTCGTAAAAAATTGTGGAGGATACAACAGCACAATACAACATGGTTTATTTTATATTGTGCCAAGTTAATAGGTGTTAAAAACAGCCTGAAGCGACTGGAGAGGATTCCAAAGGTGTTTTCAACCACCCTTCTTGCACGAGAGAGCCTATAATAAAAGATTCTCTGCTCTGGGGTGAGGTTCCTCATAGGAAAGGGCTTCATAGGGGGCGCATGATGCGATGCGGGACGGACGCGAGTAGCCTGAGCTCCGTCTGACCCGGACAACACAGGCCGATAATCCAGGGCCAGAGTGCTCGTTCCACAGCGGAAACATCACCCATACCTGGGTAACATACCCGTGCATGCCCGCAAGAAGATCAGGGCATATTCGCTGCCCACAACGCAACCTTACTCACTTTCTCCTGGACGCTGCAAGCAGACAGAACAGGAAGATGTCCCAAGATGGCGCCGGCACCAGCTTACATGCGGCCTCAGGGAAACAAATGCAATCCAATCCATCCAATCCCTCTCTCAGCAATGGGAACTGTGAGTACACTTCTCCCCTATCTAAAGCTGATCTAGATGCTAGTCTCACCTCCATTTTTGATAAACTAGTTGACAAGATTGAGAGTGAAGTCCATAAATCTACCACTGTATTATCTCAAGAGATTGCCAGCATAGGTAGTCGCACTGACATTCTTGAAACCAAGCATGATGAACTCTCTCTTGCTCACAACGATTTAAGAAAGGATTATGAGACACTAGCTGACAGCTTTGCCTTCATGCAGGCGCAAGTCGAGGACTTAGATAACAGAAACAGACGCCATAACATCAGACTGCGTGGTGTTCCAGAAACAGTTACAGATCTTATACCCACTGTTTCCAAGATTTTTCACAATCTTTTACCTGATAAACCAATATCAGCCTTTACATGTGACAGAATTCACAGAGCCTTACGCCCCAAACCTCCACTTGATAAACCAACTAGAGATATCATCATGTGCATGAAAGATTTTCTGGTGAAAGAAGACATCATGCGTGCATCAAGAAACTCCCCAAATATTGCACTAGATGGCAAAAAGCTGCAAGTCTACCCTGATATCTCACCTGCCACCCTAGACAGAAGACGTAGGATGAAGGAGGTTACCAATATTCTACAAGCAGCAAGAATTAAATACAGATGGGGATTTCCATTCAAACTCACTATCCCGTATAATGGCTCAACATACACAGTATACAACATCATTGAAGGGAAAGAACTATTGGTGAAACTGGGTTTGCTTGAACCTGAACCCCCAAATAAATTTCCATCTACCCCAAGACCCTCTCCTATCTGGTCTACTCCATCCTCAAGATGCAATACTTTGGAGCAAAGAAGATGGCGCCAACCATTTCAAGATCAAGTAATCTAATATCTTCCAGCACCTCCTCAACCTTTATACTTAAAAATCTGACCAAAATTCTCCATAACCTTTACCGTACTTCCACGGAATTTAAATCAGCATCATATCAACAGTTCTCCCACAGCATCGTAAGTGACTTCTGCTGGTACAGCACCTTCATCTTGTTTTCCTCATTGGTCTGAACTATCACCATGACTTTTCCTCCTCCTGACCCTCCAGAAGATGAAGACATGGGGATGAGAAGAGAGATGAAAAGAAGATGAAGAGCGGAAAAAATGTTTTTTTTCTCCTCTCCCCCCCCCTCTTTCCCCTCCCCCTCTTTCCCTCCCCCCCTTCCCATTTAACCTCCTGCCTCCTCACTTCCTATACCCTAACAATCATACTGTTGTATTAGTTGTTTGTCTCTACTAACAGTATATACACAAGTTTCAGATATACTACTTTTGAAAACAAAGACACTTCCTCCATTTAAACGGAGACAGATGTGGTTGCTACTTCATATAACATTTTTATCCTAACATTTGTTCATGGGCCGGGTTTAACCTTTTCTTTTTTTTTAGGCCCCCCTGGTATATGTTGCGCTCATTTTAATAATAATTTGTTTCAGTTGCCTGTTATATCCGCCGTCGCTGGATTGTTCCCCCACCTGCCCATGTGGTCGACCGCGCTATCCCTTTTTTGGTGGATTTTGTGTTCGACTGCATTTGCAGGATTTGGACATATTTGTCCTTTGAAGCTATGTTTATATTATTGTGACAAGAATTTCCTTGTCCCTTGGTTTATACTATGTTTTTTTTCACATGAAAGTTCAGCCTTTATGGCCAATGCAAACAACTTAATGTATATTGGAAGTTCATTTAAAACATTTCAAATAGCCCATTTCAAACATTGTCAATATTTTCAAGGTTTCCACATTCTGATGGTATGGTATGATGTACTATTTATGACACCACTTCATCCCTCATGGTATATCCTCCACACTCCCTTAAAACTAGAGAGATCTTTTCCTTTGTACTCACATTCGTGCTCTTCATATACACCCCTATATTTTTTATTAAGTTTGAGATTTCTACTCAAACATACACCAACAAAATGTGATCAATGGTTTTGAAAATCCTTTCCCATAATACTCAGGGTTTTAACTCTCCACATAAAAGGAAAAAAGCATTTCAACATTACAAAAGATTAGGGGCTGATGTTATACTCTTGCAAGAAACACATTTTGCTGAATCCAATCACCCAAATTATTTTGACAAAACATATAATCAATTTTATTACACTACTTTTCAGAATAAAACACGTGGAGTTGCTATTTTAATTCGCAACACTATAGTCCTAGACATACAAAACTTATACAAAGATCCAGACAGTAGATACATTATCATAAAGGGACTATTAAATAACAAAGCTATTACAATAGCCTCAATCTATGCCCCCAATGAGTCACAATCCACTTTTTTTTCCAACTTTTTTGAAACACTAAATAGATATAGCTCCCCCCACATTATCCTGGGTGGTGACTTTAATCATACATCACACCCTTCTTTGGACAGAAGTAAAGTATCCCCTTCTTCCAAAGCATTCTCCAAATCCCTAAATAGATCCATAAACAAATTTCAACTTATTGACTCATGGAGGGCTCATAATATTGGTATCAGATCATATACACATTACTCACATCCACATGAAGTATACACTAGACTTGACTACATATTCTGCACCCCAATACTCCTTGCCAACTCATCCAAGGCAAATATTCATCCTTGCCCTTGGTCAGATCATGATATCACCTCATTTGAAACCTCCCACATAGGTCTATCACCCTCCCCTTACAATTGGAGATTAAACGACTCAATATTAACAGATCCATCTACAACACAATCGATCATGACACATATTGATAACTATTTCACAGAAAATGTAAACGATGAAACCCCCTCTACCACGCTTTGGGTCGCCCATAAAGCGGTATTACGTGGTCAATTAATTAGCCTTACTGCAAACAAAAATAAAGAAAGACTTATTAACATCAAAAGTTTAACAAGAGATCTAAATATCTTATATAATAAAATTCAGCACAACCCATCACAAGATCTCACTAAACAGATTCAAGAAAAACGTAAAGCCTTAGACCTTATTTTGTCAGCTAACACAGAAAAATCTCTTAGATTTTCAAGAGCCAAATTCCTATTACATAGTAATTCTCCATCAACTATGTTTGCTAAAAAACTAAACCAGGATCACAAACCCCCACACACTTATAAACTTAGAGATCACTCTGGTAATATGATTACTCACCCTCATGGAGTTCTTGAAATATTTTCTACGTTTTATAAAGATTTGCTCTCCAGCCCACAACTGCCTCTGGATGGTAAATCCAAATCTTGGCTAGATGATATCCCTCTACCTCATCTTAACCCACAACAAATAGAACACCTTAATGCTCCTTGCACAGAATCTGAAATATTAAAAATAATTAAATCACTCAAGACATCTACGGCACCAGGCCCAGATGGTTTCTCCTCCTCATACTATAAAAAATTTGCCCCACTTTTAATCCCACATCTTAAAAATCTCTACAATCATGTACTTAATGGTGGTCATTTCCCTGACGAAATGCTTCTTGCCAACCTCTCACTTATCCCCAAACCATTCAAAGACCACTCTCTTCCCCAAAACTACCGCCCTATTTCGGTTCTCAATAATGATTTAAAGATATTCGGTAGAATTCTATCAGATAGACTAGCTTTAGTGATCCCAAATTTAATACACATTGACCAAACTGGGTTTATCCCGAATCGCCATATTGTAGATAATATCAGACTAGTAACGAACATAATACAAGATGCAAATCTATACTCCAAACAATTATGCCTCCTCAGTTTAGATATCCACAAGGCTTTTGACAGTGTCAGCTGGCCCTATCTTAACTACTTATTACCTAAGTATGGTATCTCAGATACATTTCTACAAGGTTCCAATGCATTATACCATGCCCCCCACACTAGAATCAAAATTCCTGGTCATAACTCAGAATTTTTCCCACTTAGTAAAGGAACTAGACAAGGCTGCCCCCTTTCACCTCTATTATTTGCCCTTGCGATTGAACCATTAGCCCAAAAAAATCAGAAACAATATTGATATAAAAGGATACACTAAGGATATTAATGAATTCAAAATTAGGTTATATGCCGATGACGCTCTTATATTCCTCACAGAACCCCATACATCAATCCCTTCTCTCCTTAAAGAACTCAACTCCTTTCACTCCCTTTCAGGTCTTAAAATCAATACCACTAAATGCACAGCCATGCCAATCAACTATAGCCAAAGTGTTCAAAATCTATTGTCTAACAATTTCCCATTCATATGGAATACCAAGTCTTTTAGATATCTTGGTATTAATATAACCCCTACACATAACCTACTATATAAATCTAACTACATCCCACTATTCTCTCAAATCACATCCCTCCTAACGGCCTGGTCTCTTTCCACATATCCCTTCTTGGAAGGATATGTGCCATTAAAATGACAATCCTCCCTAAACTTCTATATTACTTTCGAGCACTCCCCATTAATGTCCCAAAATCTAAATTATTATATATTCAAAGAATGATAAACAAGTTTGTCTGGTCTGGTAAAAAACCTAGATGCAGTTACGTCCTTATGCACAGACCTCAAACATCAGGAGGCTTTGGCCTCCCTAATATCTGGCTATACTTTTTGGCAGCCAGACTAACCCAACTTTCACAATGGTTCACTCCCTCCCAGATAACCCCTTGGAAAAAATTTGAATCCACATCTATTCTCCCACTTCACTTACAAGGAATACTATGGTCTAACATCACATCTTACAAAAGACTTCTTAAATACAACATTATAGTTGCTCAATCTTTCCAACTATGGAATAAATACAAAGATACCTTCAAACTCTCTTCTAAAATTCCACCCTTAGCCTCCTTTCTGGGAGATCCCAGATTTCCCACAGCATATAACAATAGATCCTCCTTTTCCCTATGGATTAACAAGAATTTAACTACTCTCAAGTCCCTTCAATCAAAATGGGAGTTTCCCCCTTTTTTATTCCTTCAATCCACCCATGGTCTTCCAACATCTGAACTTCATAACTACCATCTTATTAAATCCTTTTATAATAAATTTTTTGCTCTCACAACATCCAGTATCAACACCACATTTGAACATATTTGTATCTCCTTATCAGATGATAGAGGCCTTATTTCAAGAATCTATCATTACCTAAATAACTTTGAAGCTCCAGACAAATCAACACAGATGCTAAAATGGGAATCAGACATGGCGACTACATTCAGCATTGAGGAGTGGTCCTCCATGTCTGAAAATCTCCGTAAATGTAATAAAGCCATCTCTTTCAGAGAAACCCCTCTTAAATTATTCACTAGATGGTACCTAACCTCTTCCAAACTTCATACATATTACCCTTCTGTCTCCCCAAATTGTTTTAGGGGATGCCCAGAACCAGGTACCCTTTTACATACTTTCTGGGAATGCGAACATATCAAACAAATCTGGCTCAAAGCTACAGATTTCTTGGAATTCTCTTCCCAACAAAAAATTACACTCACCCCCCAAGCTTGTCTTTTATATACAAAAATACCAAATATTCCCACTCCATGCATGAGATTATTCCACTCATTGTGCAGCTCCATCCATTGGATGATTGCATATAATTGGAAGACAAACAATTTACAATGGCAGCAAGTCACCACAAGAATGGAATCAATTAAGATCTCGGAATGGATCTACCACACCCTCAATGATTCAACAAATATTCATAAAAAAAAAGTGGTCTTACTGGAAGGTAACTTAACAGACTTTATTGCAATATTACATATGAAAATGTACTACTGTATGAGTATTACCTTTCATTTGTTTTTGATTCACCATCATACCTCCTCCCCACATGTCAATGTTTATTAATGTTTATTCATATATTCGGTAACATGAATATCCTTTATTTTTTTGTAATCTAATCTTCCAAATAAAACTTTTGTAAACAGGAAAGGGCTTCATAAGATGTTTTCCCCCAGAGCAAAGGCCTCATCTGCCACAAAAACAAAATTGAGGCTCTCAACATTGTCCTCAGCAGGTGGCAAATTTAAGATGCCATTCTGGAGCCGATGGTAGAACTCCGTCTGCATAATAACACCTCCATCTGAGTTGCGGCCATTCTTCCCAACATCCAAAAACAGGAACTCTTATGTTGCAGACACTACAGCTAGCAGGACTATGCTGCAAAAGCCCTTGTAGTTAAAATAATATGATCCCGAGTTGGGTGGTGGGACAATCCTGACATGTTTGCCATCAATAGCACCACCACAGTTGGGAAAATCCCACTGATGCTGGAAATGGGCTGCAACATCCTACCATTGCTGGGGGTTGGAAGGAAACTGTGGAGTCAAAAAAGAAAGAAGAAATTACTACTTCTGCACATAACATTGCAAGCAGATTTGACACAAACATTCTTGGCCAACATAAGTATGAAATTTAAATGAGTATTTAAAGACAAAAGTGTAAAGTCAACTTATCAGATTCCTCACCCCCTCTGGTGGACCATTCGAAAAATGTTATGATGGGGGAGGTAATGGGTAGATGTTTTGGACAGGTAAACCTCTCCACTTTCATGAGAGCTGAATGCATAAATAATGTGTGATACTTTGGCCAGCCCCTCTTTACTTACACTATTGGCAGCTCAGTGGACAGGTAAGAAGTGTCATAATCCAAAAATATGGATACACACTGTCCAAATTGAATCACATTTTGACATTCATAAATTACCTATCAAGATAATAGGAGACAAAAACTTTCTACATTACAATTTGAAGGTAATCAGGCAGGCCCTTGTACTACATGCTTTGGTGAATTCATCCAGAAATATGACCACAAAAGAGGTATAGTGTGTATGGGTTTTGCAAAGTTAGCAGATAGAGTATTTATATTGGTTGACTTAGCATGGGGGGGGGTTCCAAATGAGTTTGTGCCCCCCAAAAATGGCCTCTTGCACTCTGCCTGAATTTGAGGACAACAATAACATTTGGACATATTTTAGGGGGGGTTTAGGGTAAGCACAAAAATGTAGCCGACAAAATACATTGTTAAGTTACTAGGCTAGGTGTGTATGGGCCCAGGATAGCATGCTGAGGAGGTTAATGAAGGAAAATATGTGTGAAGGACAAAAAAGGAGCATACAAAGATTACAGCATGCATAAGGACAAAGAGGACATTCAGCATATTACAATAATGGTAATTATGGAATCAAGAACTTAATACAATACATTAGCAAACATTAAATACATAGAATGTGATGTTAAAGGCTAAAACTTACCCGAATATGGTCCTTCTGCAGGACTTGAATAATGGTAGAACAGGTCTCTGGAATAGTGAGTCCCAGAGCCTGGGGGGAAATCCCAGTTGTAAACTTGAGGTCCTGGAGACTTCTTCCCATCACCAAGTACCGCAAGGTGGCTATGAGCCTTTGCTCGGGAGTAATGGCAAGCCTCATGCATGTGTCCTGCTTCTTAATATAGGGGGTCAAGAATGCCAAGAGACGTTGAAAGCAGAGGTCCGTCATCTGGAGATAATTCTTAAAATCATCAGGATTATTCTCGTGGAGCTCCTGCAGCAAAGGCATATGACAAATTTGGTCACGATTAAGAAACCAATGTTTGGTTCAAAAACTCCTCCTCCCCCTGTTCCTAGACTGGACTTGGCTCAAAGCAATAACTCCAAGCCCAATGATAGCACGTTCTCTCCTCTGATTCCGCAACATGGATGGTTGATGAACGGCCGTTCAGAAACTAACTGCAAAGCACGAACTGAAAAGTGCGAATCAACACTCACCAAACTTCTACTAACATGAAATTAGCAGAAGGAGTGCAAAGGGTCGAGCATGACAATTGAACTTCCTATTTATTGGTTCGTAGTATGCCTAGTACGTCTAGTATGTCACTACATTCATGTTTGTTGGTCGACAACTGTATACCGTTTGTATGCAAGACAAGTTTTGGGTCAACGCCCAGTCGGACAAAAGTCCGAGGCTTTGTCTGCAGAAAATCTGATCATGTGTACGAGGCTTAAGTGTGAAAAATGATAAATCTGGCCCTGCTTAGCATGTTAACCTTTTTTCAGTTTTGAAGGTGGCAGCACACACAGTCTAATGCCCCGTAAACACGGTCGGACTTTGTTCGGACATTCCGACAACAAAATACTAGGATTTTTTCCAACCGATGTTGGCTCAAACTTGTCTTGCATACACACGGTCACACAAAGTTGTCGGAAAATGCAATCGTTCTGAACGCGGTGACGTAAAACACGTACGTCGGGACTATAAACGGGGCAGTGGCCAATAGATTTCATCTCTTTATTTATTCTGAGCATGCGTGGACTTTGTGCGTCGGATTTGTGTACACACGATCGGAATTTCCGAGAACGGATTTTGTTGTCGGAAAATTTTATATCCTGTTCTCAAACTTTGTGTGTCGAAAAATCTGATGGAAAATGTGTGATGGAGCCTACACACGGTCGGAATTTCCGACAACAAGGTCCTATCACACATTTTCTGTCCGACCGTGTGTACGGGGCATTAGGGTAAAAAATTATAAATCTGGCCCTGCTTAGCATGTTAACCTTTTCCCAGGATTATTCCTCCCCTGAATATGTAGCCTTTCTATTCATTTTTCCTTCAGATCAAGTTTACATTTTCAGTTTACCAAGCTGAAAGGCAGATTACAAAACTTGTTATGAAAAATATAGTAACATTACTCTTATTCCAGCAATCCTAGGTTTATGAGACTTGTTAGGTTAGAGCTATATATTTGTAACGTTATATTTGGTAAGCAGCTGCTGCTCTGTCTATCTGATTTTGTTTTCTTTTACAAGATTTTCCATGATTTGCTCTCCACAGAATGTGGTACCCTGGGGAACCTTCAATACATTGTAATAAACTCTGATGTCTGCATTTGAGAATTAAATTTAAAGTCATCCCTATGTTCTGGGAAAATTATGTGTGATGTGATCCTTATGCTGTGAACAGTATGTGGGGAAAAAGCATAGTTCACCATGCATAAAATACTCTCTTCCCATGAGTATCATTTACTGTAAATGTATTCTCTGTGATGATTGCTCACTATCTGTGTAATTGATGGGTAACCTAATGATCTGGAGTTCATCAAAACAGGTACAGCATGTACCTGTACAGTTAAAACAAATATCAAAAAATGTTAAGAGAACAAACCATGCCATGAAAAAATGCCTTGCAGGTGAAATGGGAACTACCACTTTCTTTTTGCAACCACTGTTACAAAATCATTTTACTATCCTATGCATTGTCTTCAAGGAAACCTGACGTGAGAGAAATATGTGGGCTGCTGTTTCTAAAAATTTTGGTTGTCTGGCAGTCATGTTAAACCTCTGGCTTTAGTACTCTCTGTGTCACCAAAGTTGAACAAGTATGGAATAAGTAAAGTCAGAACTAAACTCCAAACTTGTACAGGGTGAGTGATAAGAAACCCCTGAAGCCAGAAGATTGGGCTAAAACTATTTTATCAGCCTAAAGCTAGCTTATATAGTTTGGTAATAGCATTCAATATAGTTCTTTTGTATAAAAGTTTTCATTAAAAAAACATAAGGAGATACAAAACTCTAGATAAAAATAGAGAAGTACATTATACACTCTGATCTGCATTCATAATATATCAATATAGAGTAAATTGTTGTTACAATAGACTTAAAATATTGTGTACAGTAAGGTGTGGTGGATGATTATTCCTTGTCAAAAGAAGTTTATTGAGTATACAATGTTATAAAGATACATAAAGTAAGTTTACAAGGATCTATAAAGTAAGCTCATTGTTTTACAGTAGGGTTTATATAGGTAAATATCATGAAATTTCAAATATTAAACATTGGGTTCACGTAAACCTAAATTAAAGATATATATCATTTCCTTAGTTACTTTTGTAGGTATTTAAATGATTTATACCTACTATACATATTGTTTACAAGTAGAGTGTATATAGGTCAAATAAATTCTGATAATGAGCTTTAATCATAAGGTGGAGAAAAGGAAAGAGAAAGAAGAAAAAGGGTTGAAAGGTAGAGGTATGGTCCACAAGGTTGTCCCGCTTGTCAGTTTATTATTCTTTTTAGTTCTCTTTGAAGCCTTAGAATGGGTGTCTCTGTAAGTCATTTAATCTGTTACCATGGCAACAGGACAGAGTCATTGAAGTTTGACAGGAACTGTTGTTTTATCCAAGGATGCCAAAGTTTTTCAAATTTTGGAATTTGATTTTGATCGATGGCTACCATCTTAGCATGGGAAATTGTATTATTCATTCTGTGAATTGTTTCTGCTAGTACCAATGTAGGAGATTTCCATGCCTTGGCCACTGTTTGTTTTGCAGCCGTTATTAGTTGGATCATAAGTTTGAATTGAGAGAGTGTTAACCATTCCGGTTTTAGATTAAGTAAAGTTAAATATGGATCTGGTTGTATTATTTTTTTAAATATTTTAGATGCAATCACGAAGACTTCCTTCCAGAAGGTTTGAATTACTGGGCACGTCCACCATATGTGTAAATATGTGCCTATTTCTGGGCATCCTCGAAAACAAAGAGTTGAGGTATTAGGTGAATATTTTGCCACTCTAGCGGGTACAAGGTACCAGCGAGTTAGGACTTTATAATTTGTCTCCAGTGCTAAGATGTTGGGTGAAGATGACTTAGATGTGAGCCATATGTTAGACCAGTCCGTGTCTTCTAAAGTTCGTCCCAGGTCCTCCTCCCACCTCTGAACATAAGAGGGTCTATTAAGATTTGCTACTCCATATAATTGATTATAAAGTGATGAAATTGTACCTTTAGCAAATGGATCTTTTGTACAGATTGATTCAAAAATGGATAATTGGGATAATGGTGTATCCCCCTTTAGGAATGGTGTATAGAAATATTTGATTTGGAGATATCTAAATATCTCAGAGTTTGGTAGATCATATTTTTCTCTAAGCGATGGGAATGAAAGGAATGATTTAGATGCTATGAAGTCATTTAGTGTCTGAATGCCTGATGTTGTCCAAGCTTTAAAAGAATTTGGGTAGATCCATGCCGGATAAAAGGCCGGATTTCTGATAAAAGAAAGGAGAGGATTGTGTGGAGATTGTAACTGATATTTGGTTTTTAGTTTATCCCAGAGAGATAAGAAGTGTTTAGTTATGGGATTATGAATTTTAAAGCGGTCTTTAGGATCAAGCCATAATAAATTTGATATTAATAGAGGGTCATTTTCTGAAGCCTCTATAAATACCCATAATGGGATTTCCTGTTTTGCATGGTATTTGGACAGACTGGCCAAATGTGCTGCTCTGTAGTAGTTAGTAAAATTAGGGTATCCCAGGCCTCCTTTATTTTTGGGAAGATGTAGTGTGTGTATAGGTATACGTGGTTTAGAAGAGCCCCATATAAACGAAGTTGCTCTTTTTTGTACTATTCTCAAAAAATAGGAAGGAATTGGAATAGGGAGGACCCTGAATAGATAAAGCAATTTGGGTAGAATAGTCATTTTGATTGCATTAATCTTCCCTATCCAGGATAAAGGAAGTTGCGACCATTGTTTTATTAGATTTGTGATCTGTCTTAATACAGGAGGATAATTGGTTGAGAATAAGTCAGAATGAGATGCTGTTAAATGAATTCCAAGATATGGGATTGATTTTTCTGCCCATGTAAATGGGAGTGCATCCCTAGCCGGGATCAATTCCATGTTTGTGAGTGAAATATTAAGCACTAGGCATTTCTTAGGATTAATCATAAGGCCGGATAGGGCTGCAAATCCATCAAGAGCTGGTATTAAGTTAGGACCAGAGACCTGTGGTGATGATAGAAAAAGTAATATATCGTCTGCAAATATACATAATTTGTGTGTAATACCTCCTACTTCAATGCCAGTTATAGTTTGGTTTGTTCTGATGTATTGGGCCATGGGTTCGAGTATAAGGGCAAATAATAAGGGAGATAATGGGCAACCCTGTCGGGTACCTCTTTTGATATTAAAGGCTTCAGATTTGTATCCAGCATATTTTATATAGGCTTTGGGTTTATTATATAATGCTTTGATCCATGTTAAAAAGTGGGGTCCAAAACCCCATTTTTGTAATGAATATTGCATATATTGCCAGGATACTGTGTCAAATGCCCTCTTAATATCGAGAGATAGAAAACATAAAGGGATTTTCCGTTTTTTAGCAATATGTGCCAATAACACTGCCCTGCGTATATTATCGCCTGCCTGTCTATTTGGCATGAAGCCTACTTGATCTCTATGTATTAATTTTCCTATAATGCTATTGAGGCGTTTTGCTATTATTTTTGCTAATAATTTAATATCGAGGTTTAACAGAGAGATAGGCCGATAATTCACACAGGAAGTATCATCAGAAAGGGGTTTTGGGATCATACAAACAATTGCCATTAGTGTTTCTTGCTGAAAAGAATGTCCATCTAGAAGTTTGTTAAAAGTTTCAGTGAGAATGGGAGAGAGTATTTCTGAGAATGTTTTATAGTATAAAGCCGAGTAGCCATCTGGGCCTGGTCTTTTGTTAAGTTTTAGGTCTTTTATGGCGTTAGCAACTTCATCTATAGTTATAGGCTCATCCAAACTGCTTTTTTGATTCTGAGATAACTCAGGTAAGGTTATTTTTGAGAAGAAGGATTCAGCTTCTGTAGGATTAAATTCATTGTTTGTCTTGTATAAAGTTGCGAGATGTGAGTGAAATTTATGGACTATTTTAACTGGATTACAAGTGTAAACATTTTTTGATAATTTCAAACGTATTGGTTTGAAAGATTTGTTAGTTGAATTTAATGCCCGAGCCAAATATGTACCTGGTTTGTTTGTATTCATGTAGAAATTGTGTTTGGAGCGTTTGAGGGATTTATCAACTGACTCAGTGAGAAATAGATCGTATTCCAATCTAGATTTTTCCAGATGAGATTTTGTACTCTGAGATGAATTATCTTGAAATGATATGTAGGCTGCATTAAAATTGAGTTCTAGTTTTTTTGCTAGATTTTTGCGTTCCCGTTTAAATAGTGCCATTTGTCTTTGTATTGTACCACGCAAGACAGGCTTATGAGCTTCCCACAGTGTTATTGGGGAGATGTCTGTTGTATTATTAATTGATATGTATTCCTTTAAAGCTTGTTCAATGGCCATCTGATGTAGTGGGTGTTTGAGCATTATGTCCGGTAAGTACCACGTTGGGTCATGCGCTTTTGGTATGGCTGAGGCTATAGTAGTGTATACTGCATTATGGTCAGACCACGGAATCGGAATTATATCTGATGCAATAATTTCTGGTATCATTCCTATTGTTAGAAAAATATGATCTATTCTGGTGAAGGTTTGATGAGGGTGCGAGAAATAAGTGAATTTCTTTTTCATTGGGTTACTTTCTCTCCATGAATCTACCAGATTGTATTTGGAAAGAAGTTGAGAAAAAGGTAATCTAGAGGTTATTTTGGATGGTGTAAAAGGTGATTTATCTAGAAATGGGAGGAGGACCTGGTTCGAATCCCCACACATTATCACTGTTCCTATTTTGTGTGTATTAATCACTTGTAATATATGTGAGAGGAATGGTGTAGGTTGTTTGTTAGGAGCGTAGTAGGAAATCACCGTGATTGCTGTATCCATTATATAACCCATGAGTATCAGGTATCTACCTTCTGGGTCTTTAATTTCTGATGATAAGGTGAATGGTGTGGATCGGTGAAATGCAATTAGAGTTCCCCTTTGCTTGGTACAGGCAGAAGCCGTGTAAATTTGTTGATAAAAAGGAGAAATATATTTTGGAGTAGAATCTTTGGTGAAGTGTGTTTCTTGGAGGCATACTATGTGAGCCTTCTTGTTATGGAAAGTACGGAAGGCTTTGGTCCTTTTTTAAGGGACATTTATTCCCTGAACATTCAGGGAAAGTATATTCAGTGGTGCCATGGCAATAGATCAAATAGTTTTGACTTACTTTTTGTTATGCAGAGCTGACTGCACAGATCAACCTGTGTGGACTGAAGAGATGAATAGATAGAAAAGAAACCAGTGAATTCTGGAGTAAAGAGTAAACAAAAAACATATGAGATTAGATGATACATTGTATAAATTATTTTTTGCAAGTAATCACAATTCACCCGTGAAAGAGAATAAATATCTCTCTCAGGGGAATAAGTGCCTTCGTCACACTCCCACATAATATGGTTGGGAGAATGAGGAGGGCTAATGGGGGTACACGGATCTTCCACTTACAGGAGAGAAGTGCTATGTCAAAAGACATCAAAATGAAGTTTCATTAATTGGAGTGCAGAATATAGTTTTTGTTGAAATTATTTATTCCAGGGTGGTTGTATATGGTTAGTCTTGCCCTAGGCTAAATAATTCAGTTAGAAAGGTACTGTTAATAACTTTGGTATTGATGAAGATAGTTTGAATTATTTTGGGATTTTAACCCTTTTAGAGTAAACAATTACATATTTTATTCATATGTAACTGTTTAGATATGTTAACTCATAAAATTGAGGTTGTATTGCTTCAGATTAGAATAAACAAAAACATAATTCTAGGAACTAGTTAGGTAATAATATATTTGTTTTAAGAAAAGAAAGAAAAAGCTTCCATTACTTCTGGATTATTGAACATATTTGTCCTAAAAAGTAATAAATCTATTGTTATTACCTGATAATATATAACTGAACAAGAATTTCCTTATTTCACTTATATATTCTAAGGCTATATGAATCAGAAGTAATAAGAAATATAACTGGAATGTAACATGATCCCACACAGTGTGTGACTATCAGAATGCAGTTACATTCAGTTATAAATATAGGTTTTTTATAGAGAACCATCTCTTAGTATAATAAATGAAGAGATATCAGGAATTAGGATGTCAGTCCATTGAATCTTCTTGGTCCATGGATGATGTGGCATAACGGCCTCTTTTGTGAGAATGATGATTCCCATTTTGTTCTAAAATTTTCTGGGTGCTGCCTGAAGGTGAAGATGATGCCATTCTTCTGCGTGTGGGAGTGTTGTTGCTTGTGGGTTCTGTCAGATTTAATTTTAAAAGGGTTTGTTTTAGTTCATCTGCTGATCTGCTTCTGTAAATTGTACCTTGGTAGTTAAATCTGACTGAAAAGGGGAAGCCCCATTGATACATAATGTTGTGACGTTGCAGTTCCATTAGTTGGGGTTTCATGGATCGTCTTTTAGTAATAGTAAGTTGGGATAGGTCAGCAAAAATGTGATAATTGTGTCCTTGAAAATTTGGTTCCTTTTTTTCTCTTGCAGCAATTAGTATTTGTTCTTTCGTTCTGTAATAATGAAATTTTGTGATTATATCACGTGGGGGTCCATCTTTCTTTTTGGCTGTGAGGGCTCTGTGTACTCTGTCCAGTTCTAAACGTTCAATAGGGATATCTGGCTTTAGTTCTTGTAATAGAGCAGTAATAGTAGATTGCAGGTCTGCCACAGTTTCAGGTATTCCCCTTATGCGCAAGTGTGAACGTCTGGCTCTATTTTCATAATCTTCGAGCTTAGTTTGAAGTATTAAATTCTCTTTTTTTAATTGTTCCAATTCTGTTATATTTTCTTGGGTTGTAATTTCAATTTCATCCATTTTTATTTCTAAGGCTGCGGTGCGGTTTCCCAGCTCTCTTATTTCTTTGGTTAGGCTTTTTGTTATTTGGTCTGAGGTTTGCTTTAAAGCCTTATGAAGCATCTTTTCAAATTGTAATAATATTACTGGGGATACTGAGGAGGCTTGTGGAGAAGTTTGTGAGAGGATTTGTTCTGTATCTGACTCAAATGGAGAGTCTTGCTGTGACATTTTCTGTCTGTAAGAGCGCCCTGATGCTGTATCTTGTGAGGTGACTGGAGCTGCTTCAGCTGCAGTGAGTGCCTGTGAGCTCTTTGTGAGGTGATTTTTATTTCTGCCACGGTTTCCTCCCAGTACCATATTTCCTGCCCAAACTTTCACAGTTTGTTCCCTGGGGCAAAAAAAGGTTCAAATGGATACCTTTTGAGCCTGCAGGCTCTGCTTTGTCCTTCTCTTCTCTCCTCAGCGGTGTGGAGCTCTAACAATGCATGTCTGCTCCGCTAGGCTCCGCCTCCTGCTCCGGTGGATGATTATTCAACCCTTGAGAATGTTTAGAGAACGGTTTCAAATAAACAGTAACTGGTAGGCATCACTGATCACGTGAGGTTCATAGAGTCACTTGTTCTTTTTATAATCACCAAACAGGTTTACAAGACTATCTCAAAGGTCATTTGCATTGTCTTCCCATATATACAGTAGTTTCTCAGATATGATTGGGCAAAAATCATATACAGTACTGTAGCTGGTGACTTTTAACAAAAAGACACTTCTCGGATGTGAGACTTCCTGCTGTTTTATAGCTGGCTCCCCACCAGTGGCAGTCCGTAATGCAGGGCACAGGGGAGCTGCCCCCCTATCTATGTGTCCCCCTAATTGACACGCAGGGAGCTGGACTAATGGATTTAAGTGGAAGCACATGATTAGAACCTGAGGCTCTAATAGGCCTCAAAAAAGGGTGGGCTCGGGGCATGGAGCACTGCGCCCCAGGCCTACTCAGTTGTGTGACCATTCGCTATTGTCACACTAATTCAACGCCAATCAGGAAGCAGGTTGTGAGACCCGTTTCCCAATTGGCCAAAAGAAGAAGCAATCCTATTGGCCTAGGAGGAGGAGGGAGGAGACGCATGGTTGTCGTGATGCCGAGGAGACGCAGGGGAACCGCCGCCCATCGGGAAGCACTGCCCGCGCCATAGAAGGGGTAAGTGCGGGGCTGGTAACCGACTGGGGGGGTGCGGCTGACCCGACCGACCCATTGGGGGGCGGATACCTGTGGGTGCATTGTTTGCCGCCCCCCCTAAAAAAATATACCACCAGTGAGGAAAGAGGAAATGGGAAATTTGTCAGAAAAGGTAACTACTCACAGAAAAAAGAGAGCTTTCAAAATAGCACTTTAAAGAAGAAGTGCAGCCAAAGCTTGTTTGGCTGTACTTCTCCTGTAGATCACAGGAGTGCAGTTCGTTGCTTCCTGTGACCTGTTTTCGGCAGACACGCTGACCCACTGTCAGCTGATGTCACAGAGCCAGTCCAGGCTCAGGCAAGATTGCGAAAATGATGTTTGGATCCGCCCACATGCCTAGACCGATGCCCGGCTCAGCTTCTCAGTGAGCCCCTGAGAGCCTGAGTCTGCCACTCCCGCCCCTCTACAGCTCAGCGCTACAGTGAGGGAGGGGGGCAGAGCAGACAGTGGTGACTGACAGTCACCAGCTCTCTGTTCAGGGAGTCCTGAGAACCGAGAGATTGGCGGAGTTTGATCGCTTGGGTCTCAGTGTTAGAGCTGGCAGGGAACAGATGCAGCATTGGACCAATGCTGAATCCATCTAGGTCAGTATAAAAAGGGTAAAGAAAGAGGCGCCTTCTAAGAATGAACTGTAGAAACTTTATGGTACAATAAATAAAAACACTCACATTGAGGTTAAAAACGATCAGCATGAGGAAAGTCCTGCAGCGTCTCCTTACTCGCTGGTTCAACAGGCTATGTCACTCAGGAACCCATAGGGAGACGTCCACCGACTCTGTATAATCTGTGGCTCAGATGGTAATGCAGAAGAGAGGTCTGAGGTGCTCATGGAACGCAGCGGCATCTGACATCACCAGAAATGTTGAAACGTCATTTCGGAGCCTGCGCACTGTTGATGGGAAGGACAGACATGCTCCTTTGTCAAGATGGGTATTGGAGAGAGAGAACACTGATGAAGAATGATATGGTCATGCAGGTGGGGGCCATCTAGTGGACATTATGAGAATAACAATGAATAAAGACAACAATAATAACCAATGTACTATAATACATATTGAGAATGGAAGTAACCACGGGGAAAAAAAAAAAGAGGAATAGGACAATAAAAGGATGGCTAAAATAAGATAAAAACAATAATAAAATATGTATGATAAAAATTAATATATTGGAAACAATGTTTAGACTTGATGTAAGTATTAGACATTCAGCACATCATGGGCGATCATAAGCAGGGCTGAACTGAGCATAAAAACCAGCCCTGGAAATAAATTCATAGCAGCCCCAGTTGCGTAACGTGGGTTGTCAGCACCCAAGGCAAGTAATTTGCGCCCCTAACATTTAGCACTCCCTACGTCCCTTCCACTTGTACAGTATCAAACCCCTTATGGTACATCTTAGGATGTACCACTCTTTCTCTTTGTTCTCCTTTCTTTCCATTTTCTCTCTATACTAATGTCTTGATTTTTTTCCCATCTCTTGCTCTCTATCCGTATTTTGTGTTCTTTCTCTTATTCTTTCTTACCCGTCTTCTTTGTTCCTCCCCTTCTTTTCCTCTCTCTTCCATGTATTCTCTCTTTTTATTCCTTCTCTTACTCCTTGTTTTGTTTCTCTCTTTCACCTCCTTTCTTGCCTCCTTACTATATATATATATATATATATATATATATATATATATATATATATATATATATATACACACACACATACATATGCACTGTATGTATTTACATATATGTGTATATTGCACCCAACGAATTATTGTCTTTGGGGGAGGGTGGATTTGAATGTGAAGTGTGCCTTGGCCATAGCCTCCCCCTCTCCGGGGGTTGTAATATACTGCTACTGTGGCAGATGGGGAAGTGTGTAGTGTGTACAGTGTGTGTATTGTGTGTGCGCCCTCTCCTGCAGGGATTGCAGACACATTACAGGAGATGGTCAGAGAGTGCAGCCATATTACAGGAGATGGTTAGAGACTGCAGACATAGTACAGGGGACAGTCAGAGACTGCAGACATGGTACATGGAACGTTAAGGATTGCAGACATAGTACAGGGGATATCAAAGCCACAAAATCTCTGCGCTTAGGACAGAGAACAAAGGAGAGAGAAGAGGAAGAAAAAGAAGAAGAAGAAAGAGGTCGGGGGGGGGGAGAGGTGGGGATGAAAGAAACAAGGGGGTGTATACCCCACTAAAGAGAGAGAAAAGATGAGGGAAAGGAGGCCAGTGAGGAGAGATAGCAAGAAAAGAGAGAAATAGCTAAGGAGAAGGTGTGCTGCCTCCCCTAGTTAAGCCCTCAAAGAGGGCTAACGTATGTACCAGAATGTAAATGGGGGTGTGGCGCTACCTTGTGGGGGGTATATAAGTGGTTACAGTAATACTGATAAGGATATTATAATAAATAGTATATTGACTAGTGTATACCATACGCAAAGGGTGATAAAGTGCAATAACTCATAAATGGATTAATACCATAAGTATATGCCATATGCAAAGGGTGAAAAAGTGCAATAACTCATAAATGGATTAATACCATAAAAAATTGTGAGTCCAAAAAAAATGTGATGAAAACACCCCATACACATATAATTAATTCACATATAATAACAAGTGTGAGATATTGGTCAGTTGCAAGTGATGACCACTAGGTGCTAATACTATATATAAACTGTGCAACTCTTGTGATGAGTCCAACGTGTTCCAGAAGTAAATGACAAATGCAATCCAATCGGAAAAATAAAGGAAAAAATTATAAAAAATAATAAATAATAAAAAATAGTAAATAAAAATCCAGATGAAGTGAAAATACAAAATGCAAAAAGTCTATTCAAAAGTGATATATTCCCAAAATGTAAATATCATGACAAAGTTCCAAGAGCTTTAGTGACTGTAGTGCCCACAGAGGAGAATATCCGTGACTTCTGTGCTCCCCCTTTTGGCTCCCCACTCACCGGTTCCCAATACCCCTGCAGGGGTGACAGACACTTTAAGATCCCAATGCCGTCCTCTTGGTAGGTATCCCGTGGTTGCTGAGATATGGTATCCTCTCTCCCAGGATTTCCAGGTCACTCCTCCATATCACCTTATCACCTTACTCCACGTCCAAGAAGGGGAATCGCCAGAGGAATCCTCCTGGGTCTGATTCTTAGATTTGCCTGGAGTTTGGAATGGCAAAGAACATGTATACACTCTGCTGATCGACCGATACCGACCTCCGGCTTGTTTGACCAAACAAGCCGGAGGTCAAACAAGCCGGAGGTCGGTATCGGATATTCTCCTCTGTGGGCACTACAGTCACTTTTGGACTCACAATTTTTTATGGTATTAATCCATTTATGAGTTATTGCACTTTTTCACCCTTTGCGTATGGCATATACTTATGGTATTAATCCATTTATGAGTTATTGCACTTTATCACCCGTTGCGTATGGTATATACTAGTCAATATACTATTTATTATAATATCCTTATCAGTATTACTGTAACCACTTATATACCCCCCACAAGGTAGCGCCACACCCCCATTTACATTCGGATAGTACAGGGGATGGTTAGGGATTGCAGACATGATTGATTCAGGAGATGATCAGAGACTGCGTTTATGGTTGAACCTAGTCATTGTACAAGTATATAGTATAGCAGGGTTGCTCCACTCCATTTAAACCAGCTCTGCAAGATCAAGTCAGTAATTTTCCTTAGAAAGTACAACCAAGTGATAGAAGACAGCATCACATCCAATTTCCAAAATACTAATTTTCTTACAAACAGTGAACTGCTCAAGATTAGTGGAGGACAGTAACCAGTTAATGGGTATGAAGATTCTAGCTTGATCCAGCAGTAAATCCTCCAAAAAAAAAAATCAAACAAACTGTGCAGCACACATAGGCTAAATAGCTGATTATAAGCTGGAATGGTTAACAGTCATGTGTCCCTGGTCTCATAGAATGCTGCTGCAGTGTCTTCCAGAGATCTTATCAGTGTGGTCAGGCAATGTGCAGGTAATGTTGGGCAGAAAAAAAAAAAGTAACCAGTGAGACAAGAGGGAGGGGAGGCTGATCGGTAACCTGCACGATGACTGATCACATAGATATATCCGGAAGACACTGCAGCCAGCCAGTAGGGATGAGCCGAACTCTCCTCAGTTCGATTTGCAGTAGAACATGCAAACAGGCTAAAAATTTGTTTGAACACGCGAACACCGTTAAAGTCTATGGGACACGAACAAGAAAAATCAAAAGTGCTAATTTTAAAAGCTTATATGCAAGTTATTGCCATAAAAAGTGTTTGAGGACCAGGGTCCAGCCCCGGGTACATGTATCAATGCAAATAAAAGTTTTAAGAACAGACTTTTTTGGGAGCAGTGATTATAACATTGCTTAAAGTGAAACAATAAAAATGAAATATTCTTTTAAATATCGTGCCTGGGGGTGTCCTTATTATGCCTGTAAAGTAGCGCATTTTCCCCGTGTTTAGAACAATATCAAAGCAAAATGACACTTCTAAAGGAAAAAATGTCATTCAAAACTACTCGCGGCTGTAATGTATTGTCAGGTCCCGTTAATATAGATGATAATCATTGAATAAAATGGCACGGGTACCCCCCCAGTCCATTACCAAATGGTGTGGGGGTCCCCCAGGCCCCCAGGCACTATATACTCTGAACAGCAGTATATATACTATACGGCCTGCCCTATATACTCTGCAGAAAATTGGGCCTTAGGTGTTGGTGGTACCAGAACACTATAAGGCCTCACAGTTAGTTGGTGGGTGCAGGAATGGGCCCTGCTGTGGTGGTGGGTGGTGCCACAACACTGTAACCCCTCACAGATAGTCTTGTTGGGTGCAGGAATGGGCCCTGCATTGAAATATTATATCAAAAATTGTAATTACATGAGCCTGTTAAACAGGGGCAGAAAAATTGGGCCTTGGATGCCACAACACTGTAACCCCTCACAGATACTCTTGTTGGGCACAGGAATGGGCCCTGCATTGAAATATTATACCAAAAATTGTAATTACATGCCCCTTTTAAACAGGGGCAGAAAAATTGGGCCTTGGGTGGTGGTGCAACAACACTGTAACCCCTCACAGATATTCTTTTTGGGTGCAGGAACGGGCCACGCTGTGAAATATTATATCAAAAATTGTAATTACATGCCCCTATTAAACAAGGGCAGAAAAATTGGGCCTTGGGTGGTGGTGGTGGTGCCACAACACTGTAACCACTCACAGATACTCTTGTTGGGTGCAGGAATGCACCCTGCGTTGAAATATTGTATCAAAAGTTGTAATTATTGGGCTATGGGTGGTGGTGCCACAACACTGTAACCCCTTCACAGATACTCTTGTTGGGCGCAGGAATGGGCCCTGCTATGAAATATTAGTTAAAAATTTTTAATTACATGTCCCTGTTAAACAGGGGCAGAAAATTGGGCCAAAAAAATATTGTTGGAAGCTAGCATCATCAAGATTGAGGAGGAATAGGATAGTTAGCATAGATCAGTCTTCAAGGGATCCCACATCCATAGCAAATTCAATCAGTTACATCAGCATCAGGTGCTTGATAGCTGCTGATCCAAAACGGATTCATTTTTATGAATGTGAGCCTATCAACAACGTCTGTGGACAGGCGCACTCTTTGATCCGTTACAAACACTCCAGCAGCACTGAATTGTGTTCAGAAAGTATGCTGGATGCAGGACAGGCCAGTAGCTCAATTGCATATTGAGCAAGTTCTGGCCAGTGGTCCATCCTCAAGACCCAGTAACTCAGTGGATGCTCTGTTGGAAAGGTCTCCAAGTCTGCTCTTGCCCCTAGATATTCCTGCACCATGCACCAGACGCTGGCAATGGCTGCTTGAACCGATCAGACCTTGGCGCTGACGACTGAAAAATTGTTTAAAGACATTGGCCAGCCGGCCACCTTCTCCACCGCTCTTCCTCTGACTGAAAGAAGCTTCAGCAACAGGTTGTCCAGCACCAGGAAATTGTAACTTCCCAGGGTCTGGAAATGCGCTGCACAAACCTTTCTTCAAGTCCTCCTGAAGATGTTTCATCCTCTGCTCCCTCTGCAAAGGCAGAATGAGTTCTGCAACCTTACCATTGTAACATGGATCAAGAAGGGTTGCCAGCCAGTAATGATCCCTCTTCTTGATACCACGAATCCTAGGGTCCTTTCGGAGGCTTTGCAGAATCAGGGAGGCAATGCAGCATAAGTTTGCAGACGCATTTGATTCTGAGTCCTCTGGGTCACTAAGGATCAGATGATCTGTAACTACCTCCTCCCAGCCACGTACAACTCCTTGGGTTTCTGGGGACTGAAAACCATCCCTTGAAGACTGCTGCTAAGTGTTATCCTCTACATCCATGCTGACACAATCCTCCTCTTCTTCCTGTGTGTTTGGCCAGCCCGCAGGAATGCTATCTGGATAAAGGGGGGCTTAAGAGGTAAGGAAGTCCCCCTCTTCCTCCTGCTGTTCTGCCTCAAGTGCCCTGTCCATGATTCCAGCGTGTGCTCCAATAGGAAGACTAGAGGGACAGTGTCACTGATGCATGCATTGTCGCTGCTCACCATCCTTGTGGCCTCCTCAAATGGTGACTGGACAGTGCATGCATCCTTGATCAGTAGCCACTGGCGTGGAGAAATGAAGCCAAGCTCCCCTGACCCTGTTCTGGCACCATACTTGCATAGGTATTCATTGATGGCCCTCTTCTGTGTGTGCAGCCACTGCAGCGTTGCCAACATTGAGTTCCACCTGGTGGGCATGTCACAAATGAGGCAGTTGGTGGGCAGGTTGCATTTCCTTTGAATGTCAGCCAGGCGAGCACTGGCATTGTATGACCGGCGGAAATTACCACAGACTTTTCTGGCCTGCCTCAGGAGATCCTGTAAGCCTGGGTACCTGCTCAAGAACCACTGCACCACCAAATTCAGCACATCTGCCAAACATGGAACAAGTGTCCCTGTCAGAGGGTGGAGAGAAGTTTGGTGCCATTGTCGCATACAATCATTCCTGGCTGAAGCTGGCATGGCGTTAGCCACCTCTGAGCCTGCCCCTGTAGAGCTGACAGAATCTCTGCCCCAGTGTGGCTCCTGTCCCCTATGCAGACCAACTCAAGCACCGCATGGCATCTTTTAGCCTGACTACTTGCATAGCCCCTTGAATGCTTACGGAGTACCGCTGGTTCAGAGGACAAATCTGCAGAAGACGCCATAGAGGAAGAAGGAGAGGAGGGGGTGGAGGAGAGAGCTGTGGCAGAATCACCACTAGCATTTTGGAGGCGTGGTGGGGGAACAAGCTCCAACAACACTGAACCCTGTCCTGCATCCTTCCCAGCTGCCAGTAGAGTTACCCAGTGCACCGTGAAGGAAAGGTAACGTCCCTGCCCATTCCTGCTGGACCATGAGTCAGCAGTAATATGCACCTTACTGCTGACCGCTTGTCCAACCAAGCCAAAACATTGTCTTCCACATGCCGGTAGAGAGCCAAAATGGCCTTCCGTGAAAAGAAATGGTGCTTTGGAACCTGCCACTGAGGTACAGTACAGTGCTAGCAATTTGGCCAAGCTAGCATTTAGAAGCTGAGCATGTGGATGGCTGGGACCAAATTCCTTTTTACGGGTTCAGCAACTAGGGTAGGGAAATTTGCCTGCTATAAGCAAGTAAAAGGCGCAAAAGACCGGAAAATCCCTATATTACCATCATGTAGGTGACAGAAGGTAATTATAACTGATATAGTCCATGAAAAGTCTATATAAACAGAAGCAAACTCAAATTAAAAAGTCCACACAGATGGCTGCCTTCCAGGAAGAGCTGAAACCAAGCCCCAAAAATCTGCAGAAAAAACACAAGGAGAGGAGGTGCCTCTAAGTGCAGTATGTAAGCCAGATTTATTAAAAACACTGTGCAGAAAACTCACATTTAGTAGAATTAAATATAGCATGTAGTGTAGTTAAAATCCAAGAAGAGGGGAGTCCATCAGATCCATCACAGACATCGCTGCTTCCTGCTGTGCGTGGGGCTGTGCTAAAACACCGCTTGAGCCGGCCGCGGTGATGAAGTACTCGAAAGCGAGGCCTGGAATGCTGGTGGAAAGCAGGAGCGGGGCTGTGACGTCACTGGAATGCGACGCGTTTCATGAGCGTACGGGCTACGATGTCACGGTAGCCGCGCTCCTTCATCAAAGCTACAAGTGGATCGTGGAGGTGGCTTAAAAAGAAAATGGGGGCGGGAGTGAGGGGAAGGAAGGGAGGAGAGAGGGAACGAAGTGAGATGGGGAAAGGGAAAAGGAGGGGGTGGCCATATATGTAAAATAAAAAAATAAAAAAGTGCATATCTAAAAATAGTCTCAATAAATGGCAAAAACTGACAGATAATGAATATGTATATATATGAGAGTTGTGCCCGTTTGAAAGGGCAAAAAGGGGGGGGGGGGGGAAGGACACGTCAGGATAATCATGGAGACACAATCGGACAAAAATAATAAGATATAAATGAAATTAAAAAAATTAATTGATTGGTAATCAATCATGAGAATAATAATAAAGAAAAAATAATAATAAAAGGTAATGAAATATAATGTGTGAGATGGATAAATAGTTAGATATGTGCAAACGTGAGGCCAACAATTTCTCACGGTCATTGAGAACTAATAATTGGTTCAAAAATAATTGGAAATTATACTTGAAAAAAGTTAGAAAAAATATATAGTAAATAACCAATTAATAAATAATTAAATAGTTAAAAAACCTCAATATAGTAATCAAAAGTATTAATACATATATATACATATACATATATGCGCACAGATGTGCATCTGGTCATATACATACGCACATATAAAAAACCTCTACTATGTGGCCCCTATATATACACAACTCATGCGGAACGAAGAGGTAGGACCCACTCTTATAAAAGAACCTATATATATATATATATATATATATATATATATATATATATATAATATATATGGGTCCTATGTAATTGAAATTTATTTTGAGAAAAACATATGGTACAATAAAACCATTTGACCTATGGAGGTCAGTGTATGGTTATCGTTAGGACAACTCATTCGTTTGCCTGCTAAAATCAGATGGTGGTGTACTGCTAGCAGATTGGCTGCAAGTACTTGGGACACCTATTGCTATACCTTCAATCCTCTCAGTGCAGGTATTGAGAGGGCTGGAGGTATAGTAGCATTGGAGATCCCAGATGAAGAGCAAGGAGAAGTCCACCTTTTTTTCTAGATGTGGGTCTTTCAAGTGCTGTTGCGAACGGACTGCATGGCAGGTCGTCATATGTCTGGTCAAGCATGTGGTGCCCAAGCGGCTGCTGTTCTGGCCACGCTTGATCCGCTTCAGACATAGGTTTCAAACAGCAATGGTGCGATCTGTGCACACGTGTAAAAGACCCACACCAACAAATGTTTAAAAGTCAGCAGGGAGTCAGCAGCGCCCTGCACCTGCGAAGCTCTGCGGTGTGATGCAATAGGGTGGCTTCCCTTGAGCTGCCCCCTAGAGGACATCCTGTCTCATTGTAGTTATGCCTCCTCCTCCTATCTTCTCTCAGGCACCCAAGTACAGTCAGTGATTTCATTATCCCCTCCCTCCTTGTCACTGGAGTGACTGCCAGTTTCTTGCCCTCCTTGGCACCCCCTCTCTCTAGGCTCACGTTACTCAACCTGGGAACCAACATCGGAGCCTTCAAAGCGCTGCGCATCCTCCAGCAGCATGTACTCGACACTGTAGTCAAATAATTCTGGAGACTCCGTGCATGATGGTGGGCTATGGAAGGAGTGACAGTGGACAAGGAGCCTGTGGAATAGGCTGCTTTGGCAGCCGCATTGAAAGGCAAACTACTCTGAACCTGGGTGACAGAGAATGAAGAGGATGAGGACGGCTTTGTTATCCACTCCACCAACTGCATGTTCTGGCTCAATAACACGGCAAGCAGCAGAAAAAAAGGACCAGCGTGCCCCACAGCCACCTGCAGAGGATGTACCATGTCCACGACCAACACTGTTGACTGTAAACACAGAGGCTGCTTGCCCTCTTTTAGTGGCCTGTGAGCATCTGCCTCTCCTTGGTGGCCTTCCGAACATGATGTACAGTATCTCACAAAAGTGAGTACACCCCTCACATTTTTGTAAATATTTTATTATAACTTTTCATGTGACAAAACTGAAGAAATTACACTTTGTTACAATGTAAAGAAGTGAGTGTACAGCTTGTATAACAGTGTAAATTTGCTGTGCCCTCCAAATAACTCAACACACAGTTATTAATGTCTTAACCGCTGTCAACAAAAGTGAGTACACCCCTAAGTGAAAATGTCAAAATTGGGCCCAATTAGCCATTTTCCCTCCTCGGTGTCACATGACTTTTTAGTGTTACAAGGTCTCAGGCCTGAATGGGGAGCAGGTGTGTTAAATTTGGTGTTTTCACTCTCACTCTCTCATACTGGTCACTGGAAGTTCAACATGGCACCTCATGGCAAAGAACACTCTCAGGATCTGAAAAAAAGAATTGTTGCTCTACATAAAGATGGCATAGGCTATAAAAAGATTGCCTAGACCCTGACACTGAGCTGCAGCATGGTGGCCAAGACCATACAGTGGTTTAACAGGGCAGGTTTCACTAAGAACAGGCCTCTCCATGGCCGACCAAAGAAGTTGAGTGCACCTGCTCAGCATCATATCCAAAGGTTGTCTTTGGGAAATAGACGCATTAGTGCTGCCAGCATTGCTGTAGAGGTTCAAGGGGTGGGGGGTCAGCCTGTCAATGCTCAGACCATACGTCGCACACTGCATCACATTGGTCTGCATGGCTGTCATCCTGTCAGGGCTGGCCCAGCCCTTCCTTCTCTGAACTGGCTGCTCAGCTGTCGGCTGATTGCCAGCTCCTACCTCTCCACAGTTACCCAGCTGTTATGCATCTGCTCGTCAGTCCTGCCTATTTAAAGATCTCCAGCAAACTACATTCCTGCCTTCGCCTTGGTCACATCACAAGAAACCATCTCCTGCATTCCTGTTTAAAGACTGGCTTTGCTGACATTCCTTCTGGCTCCTTATCCTGCTTGCTGTTCCTCTACTTGGATTCCTGACTTCTGGCCTGGCCAATTACCCGATCTGGTTACTGAACTCTGGCTTGGCTAATTACCCGATCTGGTTACTGAACTTTGGCTTGACTGACTACCCGATCCGGTTACTGGACTCTGGCTATGCTTTTACGTTTACTCTATTTACCTTTTTATTTTTATTAATAAACAAGTGTGATTTTACTGTACTTCTGTCTCGGTCTGGTTCATGGTTTCTGACACATCCTAGAAGGAAGCCTCTTCTAAAGATGATGCACAAGATTGCCTGCAAACTTTTTGATGAAGACAAGCAGACTAAGGACGTAGTTTACTGGAATCATGTCCTGTGGTCTGATGAGACCAAGATAAACTTATTTGGTTCAGATGGTGTCAAGCATGTGTGGCGGCGACCAGTAGGAGTACAAAGACATGTTTATTTTGCCTACAGTCAAGCATGGTGGTGGGAGTGTCATGGTCTTGGGCTGCATGAGTGCTGCTGGCACTGGGTAGCTACAGTTCATTGAGGGAACCATGAATGCCAACATGTACTGTGACATACTTAAACAGAGCATGATCCCCTCCCTTCCGAGACTGGGCAGCAGGGCAGTATTTCAACAGGATAAGGACCCCAAGCACACCGCTGAGACAACCACTGCCTTGATAAAGAAGCTGAGTGTAAAGGTGATGGACTGGCCAAGTATGTCTCCAGACCTAAACCCTATTGAGCATCTGTGAGGCATCCTCAAACGGAAGGTGGAGGAGCGCAAGGTCTCTACAATCCACCAGCTTGTTGATATTGTCATGGAGGAGTGGAAGAGGACTTCAGTGGCAACCTGTGAAGCTCTGGTGAACTCCATGCCCAAGAGGGTAAGGCAGTGCTGGAAAATAATGGTAGCCACACAAAATATTGACACTTTGGGCCCAATTCAGACATTTTTACTTAGGGGTGTACTCGCTTTTGTTGCCAGGGGTTTAGACATTAATGCCTGTGTGTTGAGTTATTTTGAGGGGACAGCAAATTTACACTGTATACTCACTACTTTACATTGTACACTGCCTGAAGTGTATTAGAAACAGTACAACACGGAATGCACTGTAGTTATTGGCTACACTGAATGCAGAGTATATATATATATATATATATATATATATATACATACGAGACTGTGTGTATATATAATAACCACTTCGTTAACTTTCGTTCACTCATTTATTATCATTTTTTGTTTATCTTACATTCATATTCACTCAGCCATGTTGTTCACTTCCTTCATCTCCCAACATGCTTATCTACACAGCACACATACCTATGTCATCTTCTTTTTTTTCATTTATTTATATTTATTCTTCTTTTCTTTAGAATTATATAGTACCCAGCAGACACCAACCAAGTGCACAACATGCATCACATATTTCCGTATGGTGACCGTCGGTCCAACCCCATGGCCATCTTTCGATCTGGGTCCCTAGTTGGCTGCTCCCTGCCTTAGTCCCGGGGAAGATCACTCACACCAGAGTGCTGTACTTCCCCACTTTTGGAGCTGTTCTTAATCTATGGGCTACTTTGTAAATAGTAACAGACCTTTTCCAACTTTCCATCTTTAGGATATTATGCATAGATAGCCATTGAATCTATTCATTACCTCATTATTTTATAGTTTAACCAATGCATCCGACTCCTGACGATTGGCACAAGGGCATGAAACGCGTTGAGTGTTCATCTATGGTTGCCAAGTCAAGCTTGCTTTAATTGTAACTAATTATGTTCTCTATTTGTATCTATTATGTAAATTATGTTTATATTCTGTATATTGTTTATATTAGCTTTTACCGGTATTTAATTGGCTTTTTTGCTATGAAATGTAATGTCTGTGACAAGTTATGCTGAGCAATTTATATTGGATGAATAAATGAATTATCATTACTATATCAACTTATCTTGACTTTTTATGATTGTATATTTACATCATAAATGCCTTATTATATTATTATTGTATTGGATGATGTTTACTAATTTTTGATCATGTACTGCCCCTAGGGGACTGTGACATTCAATTCATTTACATTTCATAAATACATTTTTCATACACCCACATGCCTCAATCAAAGTTCCAACCCAATTTTTTCCATTGTGACATGAAAATATATAATAAAATATTTACAAAAATGTGAGGGGTATACTCACATTTGTGAAATATTGTATATACGAAACTGTATATATATATATATATATATATATATATATATATATATATATATATATATATATATATATATATATTAATACACTGCCTAAAGTGTATTAGAAACAGTACACCATGGGGAATGTACTGTAGATATAGGTTACAGGTTACACTGGATGCAGAGTATATATAAGACTGTAAAAATATATACATTAATACACTGCCTGCACTGACTGAATATAGAGTAAACACCGAATATATAGTCTATGCTAAATGCAGAATATATATACTGTATATATATATATATATATATATATATATATATATATATATATATATATACTGTATATCAAATACACTGCCACTAACTGAATAACCTGCCTGCTTAATCTAAATCAAGCTATCTCTCTGTCCACACCAACAACACTACACACGGCCACCGTGTAAGCAGCCTTATATAGTGTGGGGCGTGGACTTAGTCCCCTGAGCCATGATTGGACAAAGGCACCCTGCCTTTGGCCAACTATGGCTCTCTTAGCAGAGGGTGCTGTGATTGGCCAAAGCATGCAGGTCAGGTGCATGCTTTGGCCAATCATGATACAGCAATGCACTACAATCTTGCAGTGCATTATGGGGCATTCCGCGGCGCTCAAATCTGCCGTGAACGCCCCATACTGTTCGCTCTTCGGCGAACGGGCGAACACCCGATATTCGAGTCGAACTTATGTTCGACCCGAACATCAAGCTCATCCCTATCAGGCAGCAACATGTTACTGAGCTCCAGATGATCCTGGTGTTTCAGCCCGAGTTGTGTGTCCTGCAGAACTTGCATTGTTGTAGTTGTAGTCATACCTTCTTGTTTCTCCCTCTTGATGCCCCCATTCAGCCCCACTCCAGCACTGTTCAGTGGCGGCCCTTCCATAAGGGGCGCTCGGGAGCCACCCCCCCATCTGTAAAAAAAAAAAAAAAAATAATCACTTTAAGAGTGACCGGGCGCCGGACATGCAGTGGCTATGGGAATCTCCCCAGCCTGCAATCAGCTGATTGCAGGCTGAGAAGCCGATTTGCCCACGTTTAGGGAGTGTCCGGGGCGCAAGAGATGCGCCCGCAAACACATCCCATTCTCCAATGTACAGTAAATTGCCATTGCAGGTCCTGTTCTTTTAATTTATTGGCCGAGACTGGAGGACAGTGGATGGTGCTTTTCGCGGCACCGCGTCACTTCCGGTCTCTCGGCTCACTGTGTTTGGCATGAGACGTGAGTGGAGGAGTGGACAGAGACGATCTGGGCGCGTGGTGTGACTGTGTGGAGTGAAGAAGCAGGCCTAACTGACCCGGACTCCTGATCTTTGCTGGTGTGGCTTCTGGTATGTAAACCTCAGCGTGCTCTCTCTCTCTCTGTCTCTCTATGGCCGTGGCACACGAGCCGGGCTTTGCTCCGCACATACTAATCATTGGAAGTTTGACTGGACCCTTTGTTCCCTTCCCCGCGCTTCTCTTTAGTGCTCTGCCCCTCTCTCATTCTCTCCACTCACTCAGTGAGTAACTGGGGGGTCTGTGCTGATGATGGGGTGTGGAGACTGGGGGGTAAGTGTGGAGACGGAGGGGTAATTGTGCAGACTGGGGGGTGGTAATTGTGCAGATGGGGGGTGGTAATTGTGCAGACCCCCGTCTGCATAATTACCACCCCATCTGCATAATTACCACCCTCGTCTGCACAATTACCCCCCTAGGTGCAGACGGGGGTAATTATGCAGATGGGGGTGGTAATTGTGCAAACTGGGGGGTGGTAATTGTGCAGACTGGGGGGTGGTAATTGTGCAGATGGAGGTAATTGTACAGATGGGGGCTGGTAATTGTGCAGACTGGGGGGGTAGTAAATGTGCAGATGGGGGGTGGTAATTGTGCAGATGGGGGTAATTGTGCAGATGGGGGTGGTAATTGTGCAGACTGGGGGGGTGGTAATTGTGCAGATAGGGGGTAGTAATTGTGCAGGCAGGGGGTGGTAATTGTGCAGATGGGGGTGGTAATTGTGCAGACGAGACGGGGTAATTGTGCAGATGGGGGGTGGTAATTGTGCAGATGGGGGGTAATTGCGCATACGGGGTGGTAATTGTGCAGACTGGGGGGGTGTAATTGTGCAGACTGGGGGGGTGGTGATTGTGCAGACGGGGGTGGTAATTGTGCAGATGGGGGTAATTGTGCAGATGGGGGTGGTACTTGTGCAGACGGGGGTACTTTGCAGATGGGGGGTGGTAATTTTGCAGACTGGAGGGTGGTAATTGTGCAGACGGGGTAATTGTGCAGATGGGGGGTGGTAATTGTGCAGACTGTGGCAGTGGTAATTGTGCGGACGGGGGGTGGTAATTCTGCAGACGGGGGGTAATTGTGCAGACTGGAGGGAAGTAATTGTGCAGGATTCGTGAGAAATGCTATATACCAGGCTTTGTGCGAAATGCTATATACCAGGCTTTGTGCAAAATGCTATATACCAGGCTTTGTGAGACATGCTATATACCAGGCTTTGTGAGACATGCTATATACCAGGCTTTGTGAGAAATGCTATATACCAGATTTTGTGCGAAATGCTATATACCAGGCTTTGTGAGAAATGCTATATGCCAGGCTTTGTGAGACATATATATAGAGTCCTATATAACCTGGTGTAGGACTCATATTGAGCCTGCTCATTTGTGAGGCTGTTGGAACTCTGTCCAAGTGGAACCAGTCTAAGTGGTGAGTTAAAACCAGAGTTTAAAACAGGAGGTTATAACAGGGGTCATAGTACCTGTGTAGTGTGAGTACCTGAGTGTTGTCTGAGTAGTGTGTGTGGATCGTTAGTACTTGTGTATTGTGTACTGTATACTTGTGTATTGCGAGTGCACATAGGCCTGCGAGTGGCCTGCGAGTGCACGTAGGTCTGCAAGTGCACGTAGATCTGCGAGTGGCCTGCGAGTGCACGTAGGTCTGCGAGTGCACGTAGGTCTGCGAGTGGTCTGCGAGTGCACATAGGTCTGCGAGTGCACGTAGGTCTGCGAGTGGCCTGCGAGTGCACGTAGGTCTGCGAGTGCACGTAGGTCTGCGAGTGGTCTGCGAGTGCACGTAGGTCTGCGAGTGCACGTAGGTCTGCCAATAGCCTGCGAGTGCACGTAGGTCTGCGAGTGCACGTAGGTCTGCGAGTGGCCTGCGAGTGCAAGCAGGTCTGCAAGTGGCCTGCGAGTGCACGTAGGTCTGTGGGTGCACGTAGGTCTGCGAGTGCACGTAGGTCTGCGAGTGGCCTGCGAGTGCACGTAGGTCTGCGAGTGCACGTAGGTCTGCGAGTACACGTAGGTCTGCGAGTGGCCTGCGAGTGCACGTAGGTCTGCGAGTGCACGTAGGTCTGCGAGTGGCCTGTGGGTGCATGTAGGTCTGCGAGTGCATGTAGGTCTGCGAGTGGCCTGCGTGTCCACGTAGGTCTGCAAATGCACGTGGGTCTGCGAGTGGCCTGCGGGTGCACGTAGGTCTGCGAGTGGCCTGCAGGTGCACGTAGGTCTGCGAGTGCACGTAGGTCTGCAACTGTTCTGCGAGTGCACGTAGGTCTGCAACTGTTCTGCGAGTGCACGTAGGTCTGCAACTGTTCTGCGAGTGCACGTAGGTCTGCAACTGTTCTGCGAGTGCACGTAGGTCTGAGAGTACCTGTGTATTGTCTTGTTGTGTACCTGTGTATTGTCTTGAGTATTAGTGCCAGGAAACTAGCTGTTAGGTAATTTGAACAGGGTATAATCCCCAATCCTCACTAAATTTAATAGGTACGATGCCCGGCGGGTGTGGAGAAGCGACCCTTTGTACATCTTGCTGCATGTATGCGTTCCTTGATCATCCGATCGAGGGCGAAAACTGCTGTGCAAAATGTAAGCACATTGTTTCCCTGGAAGCCCAGGTTCTGAATCTGGGGAAGCAACTGTCAGCACTGAGAAGCCCCTCCATACTAAAGGAGAGCCAGGAACGTATACGGCAGGTGCCGGAATGGGCCAGCACAGAGGCGGGTGGAGACAAAGAGGTGCAGGCACTAGCAAAGAGTAGATGGGTGACAGTCAGGAAGGGTAGAGGGGGAAGTGCCAGGGAGGCCGATCCAGGACTGGAGCATCCCAATAAGTACACTCCATTGAGTGACATTGGTGAAAAGAGTCAGGGACCAGCACTGCTGGAGCTGAGGGACTCTCCTAGCTGCTGGGGGAAGAACTCCTCCAGTGAGAGTGGGGGGGGCAGCGAAGGGAAAGGAAAGACAGATTCTGGTGGTAGGGGACTCAATTCTTAGAAGGACAGAGAGGACAATCCAAGACCTGAAGCGCCGAACAGTATGTTGTCTACCGGGTGCTCGGGTTCGGCACATCACGGATCTTGTGGACAGATTACTGGGAGGGGCTGGGGAAGACCCAGCTGTCATGGTGCACGTTGGCACCAATGACAAAGTCAGAGGCAGATGGAGTGTCCTAAAGAATGATTTTAGGGACTTAGCTAAATTGAGGAAAAGGACCTCCAAGGTAATATTCTCAAGAATATTACCGGTACATCGAGCCACACCAGAAAGGTAGAGGGAGATTAGGGAAGTAAACAAGTGGCTGAAGAGCTGGTGTAGTAAGGAGGGGTTTGGGTTCCTGGAGGACTGGGACGACTTCTCAGTCGATAACCGGTACTATAGAAGGGACGGACTGCATCTAAATGAGGAGGGTGCAGATCTGCTGGGAATGAAGATGGCCAAAAAGTTAGAGGGGTTTTTAAACTAGGCGATGGGGGGGGAGGGTCCAGAGGTAGAGATAGTCAGCGTGGAAGATATTCCAGAGGGTAGTATTGGGGTCATTAGTGGTAGGTTGCCCAAAGCACAAAAACACAAGGTAAGTATAGTAGCAAGTCCTAGTTGCAATCTCGAAACACCAAATACGAGGACAATATGCGACCGGTCTAAACTATGTGGCATGTTCACCAATGCCAGGAGCATGGCGGACAAGATGGGTGAACTAGAGATACTGTTGTACGAGGAGGACTTGGATTTTGTGGGAATTTCAGAGACCTGGTTCAACAGCTCTCATGATTGGCTGGCAAACATTCAAGGGTATACCCTTTACCGCAAGGATAGAGAGGGTAAAAAAGGGGGAGGGGTATGCCTATATATCAAGAATAATGTACAAGTGAATGTGAGAGATGACATCACTGAGGGAGCTAGGGAGGAGGTGGAATCCTTATGGGTAGAGCTCCAAAGGGATGAAGCTAAGGGGAAAATAATACTGGGAGTATGCTATAGGCCCCCTAACCTGAGGGAGGAAGTGGAGACAGATCTCCTATCACAATTTGGATTAGCAGCAAGGATGGGAAGTGTTATCATAATGGGGGATTTTAATTATCCAGACATACACTGGGTGGAGGGAACCGCGCATTCATCTAAGGCTCGCCAGTTCCTTAATGTCTTGCAGGACAATTTTATGGGTCAGATGGTAGATTACCAACAATACAGACCTGATCACGGATGTGGAAATACGGGCCAATTTAGGTAACAGCGATCACAGGTCAATTAGTTTCAGTATAAATCACACAAAAAGGAAACATAAAGGGAATACAAAGACACTGAATTTCAAAAGAGCTAACTTCCCTAAACTACAAACCTTGCTAAAAGGCATAAATTGGGATAAAATATTAGGAACAAAGAATACGGAGGAGAGATGGGTTTGCTTTAAGAGTATATTAAATAAGGGCATTAGCCAATGTATCCCATTGGGTAATAAATTTAAAAGAGCGAACAAAAGTCCTGGATGGCTTAACTCCAATGTAAAAATGCATATAAAAGCAAAGGAGAAGGCCATCAAAAAAATACAAGGTTGAGGGATCATCCTCAGCATTCAGACTTTATAAAGAATGCAACAAGAAATGTAAGGGTGCAATTAGGACGACTTAGATAGAACATGAAAGACACAGTGGGGGAGAGCAAAAAAAATCCCAAGAAATTCTTTAAGTATGTAAACAGTAAAAAAGGGAGGACAGACCATATTGGCCCCATAAAGAATGAGGAAGGACATCTGGTTACAAAAGATGGGGAGATGGCAAAGGTATTGAATTTATTGTTCTCCTCAGTCATCACGAGTGAATCGGGGGGCTTCAGTAACCAAAATTGCAGTGTTTATCCTTATGACACAACACAGGAAGCACCTCCATGGTTAACAGAGGACAGAATTAAAATTAGACTTGAGAAACTTAACATTAATAAATCACCAGGACCAGATGGCTTGCATCCGAGGGTACTTAGGGAACTCAGTCAAGTGATTGCCAGACCGTTGTTCCTAATTTTTACAGACAGTCTACTGACTGGAATAGTACCAGCTGATTGGAAAAAAGCCAATGTAGCACCAATATTTAAAAAGGGCCCAAAGTACATCCCTGGGAATTACAGACCAGTTAGCCTAACATCAATAGTATGTAAACTCTTGGAGGGGATGATAAGGGACTATATACAAGATTTTAGTAATGAGAACGGTATCATTAGCAGTAATCAGCATGGATTCATGAAGAATAGGTCTTGCCAAACCAATCTGCTAACCTTCTATGAGGAGGTGAGTTGCCATCTAGATAAAGGAAGGCCCGTAGACGTGGTGTATCTGGATTTTGCAAAAGCATTTGACACAGTCCCCATAAACGTTTACTGTACAAAATAAGGACCGTTGGTATGGACCATAGGGTGAATACATGGATTGAAAACTGGCAGAGGGTGGTGATAAATGGGGAGTACTCAGAATGGTCAGGGGTGGGTAGTGGGGTTCCCCAGGGTTCTGTGCTGGGACCAATCCTATTTAATGTGTTCATAAACGACCTGGAGGATGGGATAAACAGTTCAATCTCTGTATTTGCAGACGATACTAAGCTAAGCAGGGCAATAACTTCTCCGCAGGATGTGGAAACCTTGCAAAAAGATCTGAACAAATTAATGGGGTGGGCAACTACATGGCAGATGAGGTTCAATGTAGAAAAATGTAAAATAATGCATTTGGGTGGCAAAAATATGATTGCAATCTATACACGGGGGAGAACCTCTGGGGGAATCTAGGATGGAAAAGGACCTGGGGGTCCTAGTAGACGATAGGCTCAGCAATGGCATGCAATGCCAAGCTGCTGCTAACAAAGCAAACAGAATATTGGCATGCATTAAAAAGGAGATCAACTCCAGAGATAAAACAATAATTCTCCCACTCTACAAGACTCTGGTCCGGCCGCACCTAGAGTATGCTGTCCAGTTCTGGGCACCAGTCCTCAGGAAGGATGTACTGGAAATGGAGCGAGTACAAACAAGGGCAACAAAGCTAATAAAGAATCTGGAGGATCTTAGTTGTGAGGAAAGGTTGCGAGCACTGAACTTATTCTCTCTGGAGAAGAGACGCTTGAGAGGGGATATGATTTCAATATACAAATACCGTACTGGTGACCCTACAATAGAAATAAAACTTTTTCGCAGAAGAGAGTTTAACAAGACTCGTGGCCACTCATTAAAATTAGAAGAAAAGAGGTTTAACCTTAAACTATGTAGAGGGTTCTTTACTGTAATGTCCCGTACACACGGTCAGATTTTCCGGCGGAAAATGTGCGATCGGAGTGTGTTGTCGGAAATTCCGATCGTGTGTGGGCTCCATCGGACATTTTCCATCGGATTTTCCGACACACAAAGTTTGAGAGCAGGCTATAAAATTTTCCTACAACAAAATCCGATCGCGTCAATTCCGATCGTGTGTGGACAATTCCGACACACAAAGTGCCACGCATGCTCAGAAGAAATTCCGAGACGGAACAGCTCGGACTGGTAAAATTAGTGTTCGGAATGGATAGAGCACTTTCGTCCCGCTGCAATGTAAAAAATGGTTTAATACAGCGTACTCTCTTCTTCTTTATAATGTGAGAAGAATGGAGTAGTTTTGCTGCTCATATTCACACAGACTTCTCACAAACTTCTTTCTTTAATATTTATCGTGATTCCCTCAATATATTTTGATTTGTCACATCTGACCAAATTTCTTTTTTGTTGTTTTATTTTTGTTTTTTGTTTTTTTGAAGGCTGATTTTTTTTTGGGGGGGTTTGTATTTTTTTCAAGGCTGATGTTTTTTGTTTTTTTTGGGGGTTTTACTCCATAATAATTTTGTGTGCGTTTTGTGTGTCAAGTTACCACAACACCATTGATATCTTGTATTTTTTAATCTCAAGGAGATTGTTTGGTGTTGGTGTCCCTTGTTAATTGCACATTGTATTTTTGAAATTTACCTGAATCCTCACAAACAAACTGTCCTTTTTGAAGGAAAATACACATAGGCAAGTATAATTGAAACAAAAATTCCTTTATTAAGGGCTCAGAACCAAACAAAGAGGGAGGCAACGCTGGAGAAACAGCAGAAATTGGCGAATCCTTGGACCCCCAGGGCACACATCAATTATTTTACTGCAAAATTGGTGGCCTGAGGAGTCCATATCTAAGGGAGTGCAGTCTGGTCCAGAAGTCCCAGAGATCATCAAAGCAGCAGATGACATCTGTGTCCCCAAGAGCCTGCATCTTTTGCCAGACCAGACTGAGCCCAGGGCCATCACTCTCTGGTCTTCTTTCCACGCTTCCTTCCCGGCTGTGGCTCTGGTGTTGGAGATGTGGCAGGAGGAGGAGTAGGACCTGGAGGAGGAGGAGTAGGACCTGGAGGAGGAGGAAGAGTAGGACCTGGAGGAGGAGGAGGAGGAGGAGGAGGACTATGTGTGAGGTCACAAATGTGGGTAGCACATGTTATTTGGCCCCTTAACCCCTTATTGAGAGCTTCCAAAATTAAGGACTCACACAGGAGTCGTTGGCCCTCCTCCATCTGCATCATTTTGCAGGCAGTTATGCCAGCAAAGTCTTCCTCCACACTGAGGGGGGTACTCAGGGCCTCTGTTGCCTTCCAAAGAGGCCTATGGCAGCCTCCTCCAGGTTACTCCTCTTCCTGCCACTTTGACTTTTAAGGTGTAGGGGAGGGACCTGGGTATTGGGCAGCCTGCTTGGCCCGGCCACCTCCTGGCTGAGACTTCCCTGTGTATGAAAAAGGGACATGGTTTTAGTTTTTGCATCATCAATCACAATCATAAATTAGTACTCCAAACTAACATCTAGTTAACATCATTGATTGGACAACCAGCAATATTTAGAAGAATGCTATACCTGGCTCAAGCTGGGCTCCTCCACATGTTGCTGCCTGGAAGGCCCAGGTTGGGCGTCAGAAGCCTCAGCTTGGGGGGAAGGAAGCGTGCAAGGAAGACTGGAGAGTGCTGGCCTGGGTTCAGTTTGACCTGCCAGAAAATGCAGTCTGTCATAGTACCACAGCCTGGGGACATAAATGTCATCTGCAGCTCAGGATCTCTGGGAATCCTGGACCTTCTTGTGCTCCCTTAGATAAGTGCTCCTCAGGCCACCAATTAGGATCTTCAAACAGGTGATGTCTGCCGCGGGGATCACCGTCTTCACAAATTCCAACAAATTATCCAGCGCTGCCTTCCTCTTTGTTTGGTTCTTATATTCAGGGTGGTTTATCTGCCACAGACAAGGCAGCTCCCTGAACATATCAATGAAGATTAGCACTAGCATTTTCACTGCAAGACACAACACAAGAGAAACCCTAATGTCAGCCTAAAGTCTTCTAAATTTGTGCAAATACAGGCCTCAATCTAGAAGCAGTATAGGCCCAATGATAAATCTTACCTTCGCAATCACGATCGGCACCTCCGTTACTCCTTCCTCCGCTCACAGATCGTACGCACTACGCACGCGTGTTACGCTTTATAGACACTGCGCATGCATGAATCTCCGCCCGCCCCTGACGTTCTTTCTAGTCTATTCCCCGCCCCTTCTCGTTCGTTGCAGTGGGGAAGAGCACATGGCGGAGACAGAGCAGGTGTCAGATAATTACACCAACGAGGAGGAGGAAAGCCCGGAGGCAGAAACGTCCTGATCCAGAAGGAGACGATTTAAGGCATCAAATATGTCCTTTGGGGAGATGTTGGAGATGGTCGACATCTTGAAGAGGGCCGACTATGACGGGAAGTATGGACCTTACCCCAACCCCAATGTCCGAAAGGCCAAGATCATGGTGAAAGTGATCAAAAGTCTGCACTGGAATTTCGGGGTACGTCGATCGAAAGATCAGCTCAGGAAACGGTGGTCGGACCTCAAATTAAGAGAGCACAAGCAGTACAGAAAGATCCGGAGAGTGCTGCAAAAAAGTAAGTAGTTGTGCTGTGTTCCTATTCTTTTTATGTTTTTTAGGTTCGTGCTGCTCCATGTGCTTTTCTTAACTGTTATCCAGTTTAAAATGTCAACTTTCATGTTCATGGGCCCATTATTCGTTCGTATCAAACATTTTTCTTTCGGCCTAGAAAACACCATTGTTTTAGCCATATGCATTTGCCCACATTTTTTAGGGCCTACTTGTCTTAAAATAATTTGATTGTGTAGATGGGTTTGTTACTAGAATGAAATGCAAACTAGATTCTGTGTAAGGAGAGGACACTCAGCAGCTGTTTACACATCTGGATGCTGGAGCACTAGTGTGGGACACAAGAACACCCTTTTTATTAGGGGGTCCACACAGGTGCTCCGGTGTATACTATAGGGGTGTCACCATCTGTGAAGCTTGTACAAAACAGGTAAAGTATTGAAGCTTGACAAAGGACAAGAAAAATGCAACATCTTGGAACTCTGCCAAAACAGACAATTGTATCCCACTTCCAAGCAATGTTTCATATTTATAGTTCTGCCATCAAATATCTGTGTGCTAAGTATAACTATTTTTTTCAACATAGGGGATAAAAGACTCGGAGGACACCCCTCATCCGAGGAGACCACAGACCCCCCACCTCTGGAAGAAGGGGAAATCCGCCCAAGACAAGCAGAGCAGGAGGAGGAAGACGTGGTGGAAATTGGCACCACAACAGGTGAGCGTCTGCAACCACAGGCTCAGGTAAGAGATGGATGCCGGCATATTTATAATACATGGTGTTTTTTGGTTTCTATCTTTTTAGGTGATTGTGATGTTGTGGATCCAATCCTTTCACCTCGGAAAGTGCACAGATCCTGTTCGGGGAGATCATGGGGTGTAATAGGGACTTGGAAAACATCAAGAAAAACATCAATGATGTTTTTCAAAAAATGAAGAACATCATTGATGTTTTAGGGAGAGTTTAAAACCCCTCCAAATTCCTTTGGTTTTTTGTGTGCTAAAAATTTTTGACATTTTTTGAAAAGTTTGAGAAAAGCCACATTTTGAAGATGCACACAGTGTGTCAACATGTGCTATCTGCCATCACTGGAGATCAATGGACGTGTTTTGGGGGTGCAACCCCTTCCTCAATAATAAAGTAGCTGTGAGGAAGGGGTTGTACCCCCAAAACACGTCCCTTGATCCCCCGTGATGGCAGGTAGCACATGTTGACATTCGTAAATTTGTGTGCATCTTCAAAATTTGGCTTTTCCTGGGGTGACTTCACCCCATCTGAACGCAATATCAAACACAGTTTGTAAATACTCATGTCTGATATTGCCTTCAAGTTCTACCAAAAGTGAACTTTGTAAGTTCAAGATTTGTGTCTTTCTTGTTGGTTTTAAACATGCCTGTTTTATCTTAAATGGACATTTCTACTTTTTCTAATGTGACACCAAAAATTGTTATACAACAAACATGTTGGTTTGTTTTAAAAACCTTTTCTAAATGCACATGTGATTATGCTGGTATTAAAAAGATTGTTAATCAAAAATGTGTGGATTATTGTCTCAACGCTACAACACTTTTGTGGTGCTCTAATTGGTGTTTTCTGTGACAATGGGTGTTATTTCCTAAGGGCAAATCCACTTTGCACTACAAGTGCAGTTTCAAGTGCACTTGTAGTGCAAAGTGTCTTTGCCTTTAGTAAATAACACCCAACAGTGCTTTGGAAGGTTAAACAATCACACCATTTTCAGGACTCACCACAGTTCTGTCAGGGTCAGCTAAAACAAACACAAGCAGTAAATGTCACCAAAGATTTGAGTAGTTATTTGTTTTTTTATTGCAAAAAGGTTTCAGACATTGTCTGGCATATTGATAACCCCCCTACCCGCAAAGTATTCAAGGTATCTTCGCCGGACATCACGGGCACTCAGGGGGGGCAAGCCAGGACGGCCACTTTCAAGCGCTGTCAGGGTTGTTTCATTTTGAATTCCAGCCTCAGGCCCAACTGAGCCAGCATAGTTGGCAGAATGTTGTCGTAAAAAGTTGTGTAGAACACAGCACGCCAGGATTATATGATTCAGTTTATACTCCGTCATATGTATGGGTGTAAGAAATAGGCGGAACCGGCTGGCCACGATTCCAAACGTGTTCTCCACCACTCTTCTGGCTCTGGCCGCTGGTAATTAAAAACCCTCTGGTCCGGGGTGAGGGTCCTCATTGGGAATGGCCGCATAAGATGGTCCCCCAGCGCAAACGCTTCATCCGCAACGAAGACGAATGGGAGTCCTTCCACATTGTCTTCTGGAGGTGGCAAGTCCAAGCTGCCATTCTGGAGATGCCTGTAGAACTCCGTCTGGGCGATGACTCCACCATCGGACATCCGGCCATTCTTCCCCATGTCCACATACAGGAACTGATATGTAGCCGACACCACTGCCAACATCACAATACTATTGAACCCCTTATAATTATAATAGTACGACCCCGAGTTGGGTGGTGGGACAATGTGGAGGTGTTTCCCATCAATTGCCCCTCTGCAGTTAGGAAAGTCCCACCGCTGGGCAAAGTGGGAGGCCACAGTCTGCCATTCCTGTGGCGTGGAAGGAAACTGTGGAGTCAAACAAAAAAAAAATGTAGTCATTTTGCACATAAACAGGGAAAGCAGATTAGACACAAACATTCTTGGCCAACATCAAGATAACATTTATTTGAGGGAGTTTTTAACCACTTCCCGCCCGGTCTATAGCATATTGACGTCCGGGAAGTGGTTGCGTTATCCTGACTGGGCGTCATATGACGTCCAGCAGGATAACATGCCGGCACGCGGCCGCGGGGGCGCGCAGCGCGGTGATCGGGGGCGGCGTGTGTTATTGGCTGTTTACCCCGTGATCAGCTGTGTCAACGTCACACCCGATCACCTGTCACAACAAACTTGGTGGCGCGCTCCCTGCGCGCCGCCGAAGGCATCCAGAGCAGGGATCGAGGAAGGCGAGTGTCCCTTGGACACAGCGCTTCCCTGATCGGTAAACAGCCAATGAAATTGGTTGTTTACCAGGTGACCGGCTGTGTCCAATCACAGCCGGTCACAAATGTAAACAAAACAGTGGCTGTTACTATCTGATCCCTGCTCTCTCCTCACACACCGATCGTGAAAGGAGAGAGCAGGGATCAGTGAGTGAAATCAGTGTCTGTCTGCCATTACTGTATTGTACTGTACTGTGCACAACACGGCCCCCCCAATAAAGAGGACCTGTCACACAGCCCAGCCAATCAGTCCATCTGTCAATCAGCCCATCTGTCAATCAGCCCATCTGTCAACCAGCCCATCTGTCAATCAGCCCATCTGTCAATCAGCCCATCTGTCACAGGCCCACCGCCATCCGTACCGCTACACAGGCTACCAGTACCGCCATCGGTACCACCACCAGTAACGCCACTAGTACCTCCATCAGGCTCACCATCTATACTGCCACACAGGCCGCTACCAATATCGCCACTAGTGCCGCCATTGGTACCACCACCACCCGTACCACCGTCAGTACCGCCATCGGTACCACCACCACCCATACCGCCACCTGTACCGCCATCACCACCTGTACCGCCACCACCACCCGTACTGCCATTGGTACCACCACCTGTATCGCCATCGGTACCACCACCACCTGTACCGCCACCGGTACCGCAATCACCACCTGTACCGCCATCGGTACCACCACCACCTGTACTGCCACTGGTACCGCAATCACCACCTGTACCGCCACCACCACTTGTACCGCCATCGGTACCACCACCACCCGTACCGCCACCACCACCTGTACAGCCACCGGTACCACAATCCCCACCTGTACCACCACCTGTACCGCCATCGGTACCACCACCAGCCGTACCGCCACCACCGGTACCACCACCACCACCCATACCGCCATCTGTACCACCACACAGGCCCATCAATAAGCATTGCCATAATGTCCCAAAGGGTTTACACACCTGAAGAGGCATATGAGATTCTTGCCATGTCGGATGATGAGAGCAGCGGGGAGCTCACATCATCTGGTTCGGAATACGAGCCAGTGGAGGATAGTGGATCAGAGTCCAAGTCCGCGGAGGAAACCGTCCCTCCCAAAAGATTGAGATCAGGACCAAGATCAGGACCAAGATCAGGAGATCTGCCCACCACCAGCAGCGCCAGACCCCAGGAAGAGGAAGAGGAGCCCAGTACAAGCACTGGAATTACCCGCCCAACCCAAAGAACCCAGCCCCAGTCCTACCTTCCCGATGCCCTGGCAAACTCCTTATGGTTGCCTGCCAACTCAGGATCCGCTATCATCCCCTCTTTCACCGCACAGCCAGGTGTGCAGCCCGACACTACAAATTTTTCTGAATTCTGAATTTTCATTTTTTTCCACATTTTCCAAAAACTTCTGGAAAAAAATGAACCATTCAAAAGACTCATTATGCCTCATAGATTATACGTTGGGGTGTGTGCTTTCCAAAATGGGGTCATTTTGTGAATAATTCCATTGTCCTGGTGCTCCAGGGATTTCAAATTGTAATAGGTGGTTGAGAAAGGATATGTGCAATTTATGCTTGTAAAACGCATGAAAGTGCTACTTCAATGTTGGGCCTTTGTATGTGGCCAGGCTGTGTAAAAGCCTCACACATGTGGTATCGCCATACTCAGGAGGAGTAGAGGAATGCATTTTGGGTTGTCATTTTTGCTACATACATGCTATGTGTTAGAAATATCTTATAAATGGACAACTTTGTGTAAAAAAAAAAATGCATTTTCATTTTTTTTCCACATTTTCCAATAACTTCTGGAAAAAAATGAACTGTTCAAAAGACTCATTATGCCTCATAGATTATACGTTGGGGTGTGTGCTTTCCAAAATGGGGTCATTTTGTGGACAATTCAATTGTCCTGGTGCTCCAGCGCCTTCAAAACTGTAATAGGTGGTTGAGAAAGGATATGTGCAATTTATGCTTGTAAAACGCATGATAGTGCTACTTCAATGTTGGGCCTTTGTATGTGGCCAGGCTGTGTAAAAGCCTCACACATGTGGTATGGCCATACTCAGGAGGAGTAGAGGAATGCATTTTGGGGTGTCATTTTTGCTATGTAAATAGGGTGAAAAGAGGGATCAGAGCAAGGACCTCTCCAATAATGTCCTGCCTCTTTTACAAAAACAACGGACTATTACGGTACCATAAGAAAAGACTTGAGTTAAAAAAGCATAAATTTATTTCAAAACATGATAAAAAAGTCCAAAAGGGGACATCATTTGTACATATTCATAACATGACATGCATAGACAATAATAATTGTTTTACAGCATTGTTGATACTAGGTTGGTATAGCTAATGCCCACACAAATATATGGACAGAAATTGTATGGTGTGATACTTGCAGACGTGACCTCTACGTTTCGCGGTCACAGCCGCTTCTTCAGGAGGCGTCTAACAGTATATAGTCTATGAGAGTAAAGAACAATACAGTATCAACATAGTAAAAAACATACATAATTTTACAAAAAGTACATAGTTGGTATTGGAGAATATATCTGAAGTTTGAAGTTTAAAAATTGCACTCACCAAACTATAACCATAACGGTTCTCTGGAGCGATATTTGTGAGACGCCCTCACGAGGCGTTCCCCCGGGGGCGGGCCAGGGAGGCAAATTAAGGTAATGCTATTATGAAAAATTCAATGGGATAAGGTTTTTAAACAATCAGTCGGTATGTCTAGATAAAGAACACCCGGGAGTGTTGGAGTGAAGGTGGAGGGATGAGTGCTAAGGGAATGGCTGGAAGGACAAAGAAAGAGGGGGAGGATTCTTAGAGGGGGACAGAGAGGGAAAAGAGAAAAAAGAGAACAGGGAAAAGAGGGGGAAAAAAGGGGGGGAAAAAAGGAAAGGAGGAATGAGGTAGGAAGGGACAGGAACTGTGGTGGAAGTGGGGAAGGGGGAGGGGGGAGAGAGAAAGCGGGGAGAGGGAAGGGAAAGGGAAAAAAGGGGGAAGGGATGGGGGGGAGGGGGGGGGGGGAGGGAAAATGGGGAAAGAGGAGGGAGAGGAAGGGAAGGAGAAAGAAGGGAAAGAACCACAAATAGAAAGGGTAGAGAGAAAAGAAAAAAGAGAAAGGCAGGAAAAAACAGGGAATGGGGAACAACAAGAGGAGAGGGAAAAAGGAGGAAAAGGGAAGGGAAGGGGGGGGGGGAAGGGAGAGGAAAAGGGGGGGAAGGGGGTAGGGAAGGGGAAGGGAGTGAGGGATGTGAAATGCAGCAAGTATCCCTACATACCTAGTTAAAAAACACACAAAGTAAACAGAGAGAAAGTTTAAGATGGTAAAAGCATTTTTACCTATCGTTGTTGTGAAGAACCCAGACCTAAAGGCTGCTGACACCCAGATTAACATGGGTGGCCAAAACGCCACACCATGTCGTCGCAAAAAATCACTATAAGGGATATAAACCCATAGAAGAGAGGTTAAAAGTAGGCACATATGGTAAACTCTTTTTCGTGTTTAGCAGGGAGGGAAAACACACAAAGGTGATGGGTAATCCTATCCTGCATAAAGACTGTACAATAAGTACTTACAGGGTTTCCAGGTAGCGTTGATGCGGTGCTGGGTGTCCGTCAGACGCTGTAAGCAGCTGGGTCTGGGCATCTTAAATGCCTCCAACCCGGAAGTTCAAACGGCGGAGAGAACCGTCGCATACACTTCCGGGTCCGATCCTCCACAATTGCGCAGGCGCGGGCACTACGTCCAGCGCAGGCGCATAGCTCAACATCGGCCAGTGCATAGGCACTGGTCAAAACGAAGCGGCGGCTGAGCTCAGAAGAGCCCAGGCTACCGCCGGAGGAACGCAAACCCGCCACAGGGGGAGAATAAACTCCTCACATCCCCTCAGAGCAGAATGGCAGGTGCAATTAAGTAATCATTAAGGTGCACATGATGTTTCAAAACAATAAACTGGGAGGGGGGAGGCGGTGCATGGTCTCCAGCAGCGGGACCGCCCACAGCTGCGGAGGCATGCATCGCAGCCCGTCCCAGGACAATATATAACAATTGCAATCTAAATATACACAACTTTAACTGAAACAGCAAGTCATCTACTGGAATAATGAAGTCAGCCACAAACAAAGACATTAAAAAACATTGACTATATAAATAAAGAGTCCACCAGTATATGGTCCTAAGGAAAGAACCTGGAGTCTGATAAAGTTCAAAGAATTTTGCTGAATGCGATAATTGATGTATTTAATTATATGAATGTACACACAAACGATTTTTTATTTTTGATTTGTTATTGTTGGAGATCCCTTATGTGTAAATGGTTGAGCTACGGCAGGGACTGGGGAAAAAGAAACGAATTATAACTAGATTATTCATGGAAATATTTATATGAATGTGTCTCATTGATACCAGGAGGGACACATGCATTAAGTCGCTCAATCCACAAGGATTCACGTCTTAAAATTTCGCGGTCCCAGTTGCCCCCTCGGGGGTCTTTTGGGACAACGTCTAATACTGTAAACCGGATATAATCCAAATTGAAACGATGATAAATGCCTATATGGCGGCCCACGGTGGTGAGCTTACCATTCGTAGAGGCATATAGATGGTCCCCCAGTCTCTGTCGCAGTTCTCTAATTGTCTTCCCCACATAGAAGGCGCTACACACGCAGGTCATAAGGTAGATGACACCACGTGTGCCACAATGGGCCGAATGTTTGGGGACAAACATTTCCCCATTGGGAAGTAAAAAATGTTGTCCTTCTTGGATCCAGGGGCAATGTGGACAGTTGCCACATTTGTATGTGCCTCTGGGTTGCGATGGACCAGGGGAAGGAACCCTGTAATGACTGTGTGTTAATCTATCCCTTAGAGAAGTGGCCCTTTTAAAAACCAGGTCAGGGGTGGGTTTAATATATTTTTTGAGGACATGGTGATCAGTTAAGATATGCCAATGGCTTGACAGTATTTTTCGTAATTGCTGGTGGTGGGTGGAGAATTTAGTAATGATCTTGGTCGTATAAGGTTGTTTAGGACGAGGAGGGCCATATAATAATGTTTGTCGGTCTAAGGCCAAAGCCTTGTTGAAAGCTTTTCTTAGTACGGTACGTTTATAGCCTCTCGCCAACAATCGTGTGCGGAGAGCATTCGCCTGTTTGTAGAAATCCCCGTCCTCTGTGCAGTTTCTTCTCAGTCTAAGATACTGAGCAAAAGGAATACTGCGGACCAGAGGACTGGGATGAAGACTAGAGGCGTGCAACAAGGTGTTGCCTGCGGTGGGTTTACGATAAAGGTCTGTAGTTAGGTGACCGGTGGAATCCTTGGTAATCAAAACGTCTAGAAATGGAATGCTTAGTCTATCATGGGAAAAGGTAAAATGGAGATTAAATGAGTTGATATTTAGCTCTGCAATAAATGTCTGTAAAAGTTGCTCAGTGCCTGTCCAAATGACCAAAAGGTCATCAATAAACCTAAACCATCCCAAAACATGGTCCAAAAATGGTTCCATGAGGTCGTCACTGAAGACCATTCGTTCCCAGCCGCCAAGATATAAATTCGCGTATGAGGGGGCACAAGATGTGCCCATTGCAACGCCTTGGATTTGAAGATACATTTGATCCATAAATAAAAAGTAATTTCTGGTCAAAATAAATTCTAAGAGTTTTAAGATGAAGGTATTGGTGGGCCAGGTGTGATGGTCTTGTTCCATCAGAAAGGAGCCAGCCATCCGGACGCCCTGCTCGTGGGGGATGCTTGAGTACAAAGCCTCAACATCAATAGCCACGAGGAGGGCGTCCGGAGGGATCTGGATCCCCTCGATGTGTTTCAACAGGTCGGTTGTGTCCCTGATATAAGAAGGTAGTCTCATAACATGAGGTAAAAGAAAAGTATCCACCAATTTGCTGGCGTTTTCCGTTAGGGAACCCTTCCCAGAGACAATGGGTCGACCTGGGGGTACGGAAAGGTTTTTATGGGTTTTTGGTAAGGCATAAAATGTGGGAGTACGTGGATATTGTACATTGATGAATTTATAGGTGTCGTCATCGATGAGGCCCTCAAGGAAGGCCCCACCGATGAGTCCCCTAAATTCATCAATGGTTTGTTGAATGAAGTGATCTTCAATGGGTAGATACCAGTTGGAATTAGAAAGGATATCAAGACACATGGTCTGATATTGATGGTGAGTCATCAACACCAGGTTGCCACCTTTGTCAGATTGCTTTATGACTAAATTGGTGTTTTTTTGTAATTTGGTAACCGCTCGAAATTGTTGTCGGGTCAAATTAGAGGATGATGTCTGCCATCGTTCTTTTTTAAGGGAAAGAATACATTCATGCAAAAAAGCCCAGATGGAGGGACAGGTCAATAAATCAGGAAAAGCTTTGGACTTTATTTTTAGAGGAGTTTTGGGGATAGGATATTGAGATTGAGAAGTACTAGTCGTTTGACAGATCGGGGGGGGGTCGGAATTGCCATCTGAGGGATCCGACTCAACCATTCCCTCATCAAGGAGTAGCATGAGATCTCTTAGTGCTCTGGACTCTGCTATTGTGAAGTTTTTGGTCCTTTCGGCTAATTCCTTTTCCAGATTAGCACGTTTGCGATCAGGGTCAAACATGTAATTGAAAGTCAATTTGCGGGCAAACAGATAAAGATCTTTGATTGTCTCGTATATATCGATTGGTTCCGAGGGACAGAAACCCAGGCCCAAATGAAGGACCTGTTCCTCCTCCGGAGTCAGTCGGTAAGATGTAAGATTTATAATATTCAAGGAATGAGATTCATTGTCGTTGGTGGGAGTGATTACTCGTGAGATGTGTTTGGGGTTGGGGTCTTCTGCACAAACATGTCCAGATTCCCTTGTTTGGAGGGCTCCGGACCTGGTTGTACTAAAAAACCAGGCTGTGATAGGAGTGTTTGAATATTCGGTTGTAGGAGTTTAGGGATAATGTTATGTAGGGTAGAGTGGAGAGAACCCGTAAAGGGGGTCTGTCCACTTGGCCTAGGCGTTTGTGGTGCTTTTGGTGCTTTACCGTGTGATTTTCCTCTTTTAGGGTGTTTAGTGGTTGGGTTGTCCCCAGTAAGAGACCTCTTACGAGGGGCACCTAGTGTTCGTGATAAAGTGGGGCGGGTAGTGATCTGTGAAGATACAGAGGATATTGATGAATCAGATTCCGTATAATCTGTTGCCATTGAGGCTGAAAATTTTCGATTTTGACGTTTATGTTTATGAGAAGATGATTTGCCAGACCATTTATATGCATAACCCTCCGTAAATGCCAATTTATCCTGGGAAAATTTTCTTTGTTTTTTAATTATAATGTCTTTGTTAAGACCTTCAATTTTGTCTCGTATTTCCCTCCATTTATTGGTGAAAGAACCTGACTCTTGAATGTTGGGAAATTGATTCAAGAGTCTATCAATGTCTGCATCCAGAGACATCATGTCAGAGCGATACTGAGCCGTCAGCTTTGACATGAGTTCAATACTACATTTAGTTAACGTATTTTCCCAGGATTTTTTGAAATCCGCAGAGGGGTCTTTAATGGTGGGAAATAGTTGGACACGAAGTCCGAAAGGACAGACTTTTCAGTGATGTATAATTCAAAATACTGAATATGCCAGTGTAGATGGGATTTTTTCTTTAGGAGATTAAACAGCCTATCTAAGAACGTCTTAGTTTCGTCCTCTAACTGTTGGTTGGCTAAACATCCTGCCTGTATGGTGGACATGAAATCCCCCCAGGCAGTGCCCAAAACATCCATGACTATAAATATACAAGACAACAGATAGGAACCTGGACCATAGAGAAGGAGAACTCAATACAAGTAATTAGTTAACTAAGCGGCTGCTACAAAACCAGAAGTACCATAAATTAGAAGTATAACATCAATTAAGCAAGTGGCAAAGGGGAAAGGGGGAGGGGAGGGAAAGACCCCAGGGCAAATTGGGGAACAATTGGATCCAAGGATCCGGGTGTGTTATCCACCCACTATATTAGAATTTATGGGTATGCCACATGGTTTACAAAAAGAGTGAACATACATTTGGGTACCATCATCCTAAATATGACTAAGATCAGAAAATAGGGTGAAAAGAGGGATCAGAGCAAGGACCTCTCCAATAATGTCCTGCCTCTTTTACAAAAACAACGGACTATTACGGTACCATAAGAAAAGACTTGAGTTAAAAAAGCATAAATTTATTTCAAAACATGATAAAAAAGTCCAAAAGGGGACATCATTTGTACATATTCATAACATGACATGCATAGACAATAATAATTGTTTTACAGCATTGTTGATTGTTTTAAACAATCAGTCGGTATGTCTAGATAAAGAACACCCGGGAGTGTTGGAGTGAAGGTGGAGGGATGAGTGCTAAGGGAATGGCTGGAAGGACAAAGAAAGAGGGGGAGGATTCTTAGAGGGGGACAGAGAGGGAAAAGAGAAAAAAGAGAACAGGGCAGGGCGTCCGGATGGCTGGCTCCTTTCTGATGAAACAAGACCATCACACCTGGCCCACCAATACCTTCATCTTAAAACTCTTAGAATTTATTTTGACCAGAAATTACTTTTTATTTATGGATCAAATGTATCTTCAAATCCAAGGCGTTGCAATGGGCACATCTTGTGCCCCCTCATACGCGAATTTATATCTTGGCGGCTGGGAACGAATGGTCTTCAGTGACGACCTCATGGAACCATTTTTGGACCATGTTTTGGGATGGTTTAGGTTTATTGATGACCTTTTGGTCATTTGGACAGGCACTGAGCAACTTTTACAGACATTTATTGCAGAGCTAAATATCAACTCATTTAATCTCCATTTTACCTTTTCCCATGATAGACTAAGCATTCCATTTCTAGACGTTTTGATTACCAAGGATTCCACCGGTCACCTAACTACAGACCTTTATCGTAAACCCACCGCAGGCAACACCTTGTTGCACGCCTCTAGTCTTCATCCCCGTCCTCTGGTCCGCAGTATTCCTTTTGCTCAGTATCTTAGACTGAGAAGAAACTGCACAGAGGACGGGGATTTCTACAAACAGGCGAATGCTCTCCGCACACGATTGTTGGCGAGAGGCTATAAACGTACCGTACTAAGAAAAGCTTTCAACAAGGCTTTGGCCTTAGACCGACAAACATTATTATATGGCCCTCCTCGTCCTAAACAACCTTATACGACCAAGATCATTACTAAATTCTCCACCCACCACCAGCAATTACGAAAAATACTGTCAAGCCATTGGCATATCTTAACTGATCACCATGTCCTCAAAAAATATATTAAACCCACCCCTGACCTGGTTTTTAAAAGGGCCACTTCTCTAAGGGATAGATTAACGCACAGTCATTACAGGGTTCCTTCCCCTGGTCCATCGCAACCCAGAGGCACATACAAATGTGGCAACTGTCCACATTGCCCCTGGATCCAAGAAGGACAACATTTTTTACTTCCCAATGGGGAAATGTTTGTCCCCAAACATTCGGCCCATTGTGGCACACGTGGTGTCATCTACCTTATGACCTGCGTGTGTAGCGCCTTCTATGTGGGGAAGACAATTAGAGAACTGCGACAGAGACTGGGGGACCATCTATATGCCTCTACGAATGGTAAGCTCACCACCGTGGGCCGCCATATAGGCATTTATCATCGTTTCAATTTGGATTATATCCGGTTTACAGTATTAGACGTTGTCCCGAAAGACCCCCGAGGGGGCAACTGGGACCGCAAAATTTTAAGACGTGAATCCTTGTGGATTGAGCGACTTAATGCATGTGTCCCTCCTGGTATCAATGAGACACATTCATATAAATATTTCCTTGAATAATCTAGTTATAATTCGTTTCTTTTTCCCCAGTCCCTGCCGTAGCTCAACCATTTACACATAAGGGATCTCCAACAATAACAAATCAAAAATAAAAAATCGTTTGTGTGTACATTCATATAATTAAATACATCAATTATCGCATTCAGCAAAATTCTTTGAACTTTATCAGACTCCAGGTTCTTTCCTTAGGACCATATACTGGTGGACTCTTTATTTATATAGTCAATGTTTTTTAATGTCTTTGTTTGTGGCTGACTTCATTATTCCAGTAGATGACTTGCTGTTTCAGTTAAAGTTGTGTATATTTAGATTGCAATTGTTATATATTGTCCTGGGACGGGCTGCGATGCATGCCTCCGCAGCTGTGGGCGGTCCCGCTGCTGGAGACCATGCACCGCCTCCCCCCCTCCCAGTTTATTGTTTTGAAACATCATGTGCACCTTAATGATTACTTAATTGCACCTGCCATTCTGCTCTGAGGGGATGTGAGGAGTTTATTCTCCCCCTGTGGCGGTAGCCTGGGCTCTTCTGAGCTCAGCCGCCGCTTCGTTTTGACCAGTGCCTATGCACTGGCCGATGTTGAGCTATGCGCCTGCGCTGGACGTAGTGCCCGCGCCTGCGCAATTGTGGAGGATCGGACCCGGAAGTGTATGCAACGGTTCTCTCCGCCGTTTGAACTTCCGGGTTGGAGGCATTTAAGATGCCCAGACCCAGCTGCTTACAGCGTCTGACGGACACCCAGCACCGCATCAACGCTACCTGGAAACCCTGTAAGTACTTATTGTACAGTCTTTATGCAGGATAGGATTACCCATCACCTTTGTGTGTTTTCCCTCCCTGCTAAACACGAAAAAGAGTTTACCATATGTGCCTACTTTTAACCTCTCTTCTATGGGTTTATATCCCTTATAGTGATTTTTTGCGACGACATGGTGTGGCGTTTTGGCCACCCATGTTAATCTGGGTGTCAGCAGCCTTTAGGTCTGGGTTCTTCACAACAACGATAGGTAAAAATGCTTTTACCATCTTAAACTTTCTCTCTGTTTACTTTGTGTGTTTTTTAACTAGGTATGTAGGGATACTTGCTGCATTTCACATCCCTCACTCCCTTCCCCTTCCCTACCCCCTTCCCCCCCTTTTCCTCTCCCTTCCCCCCCCCCCCCCCTTCCCTTCCCTTTTCCTCCTTTTTCCCTCTCCTCTTGTTGTTCCCCATTCCCTGTTTTTTCCTGCCTTTCTCTTTTTTCTTTTCTCTCTACCCTTTCTATTTGTGGTTCTTTCCCTTCTTTCTCCTTCCCTTCCCCTCCCTCCTCTTTCCCCATTTTCCCTCCCCCCCCCCTCCCCCCCCCATCCCTTCCCCCTTTTTTCCCTTTCCCTTCCCTCTCCCCGCTTTCTCTCTCCCCCCTCCCCCTTCCCCACTTCCACCACAGTTCCTGTCCCTTCCTACCTCATTCCTCCTTTCCTTTTTTCCCCCCCTTTTTTTCCCCCTCTTTTCCCTGTTCTCTTTTTTCTCTTTTCCCTCTCTGTCCCCCTCTAAGAATCCTCCCCCTCTTTCTTTGTCCTTCCAGCCATTCCCTTAGCACTCATCCCTCCACCTTCACTCCAACACTCCCGGGTGTTCTTTATCTAGACATACCGACTGATTGTTTAAAAACCTTATCCCATTGAATTTTTCATAATAGCATTACCTTAATTTGCCTCCCTGGCCCGCCCCCGGGGGAACGCCTCGTGAGGGCGTCTCACAAATATCGCTCCAGAGAACCGTTATGGTTATAGTTTGGTGAGTGCAATTTTTAAACTTCAAACTTCAGATATATTCTCCAATACCAACTATGTACTTTTTGTAAAATTATGTATGTTTTTTACTATGTTGATACTGTATTGTTCTTTACTCTCATAGACTATATACTGTTAGACGCCTCCTGAAGAAGCGGCTGTGACCGCGAAACGTAGAGGTCACGTCTGCGAGTATCACACCATACAATTTCTGTCCATATATTTGTGTGGGCATTAGCTATACCAACCTAGTATCAACAATGCTGTAAAACAATTATTATTGTCTATGCATGTCATGTTATGAATATGTACAAATGATGTCCCCTTTTGGACTTTTTTATCATGTTTTGAAATAAATTTATGCTTTTTTAACTCAAGTCTTTTCTTATGGTACCGTAATAGTCCGTTGTTTTTGTAAAAGAGGCAGGACATTATTGGAGAGGTCCTTGCTCTGATCCCTCTTTTCACCCTATTTTCTGATCTTAGTCATATTTAGGATGATGGTACCCAAATGTATGTTCACTCTTTTTGTAAACCATGTGGCATACCCATAAATTTTTGCTATGTACATGCTATGTGTTAGAAATATCTTATAAATTGACAAATTTGTGTAAAAAAAATGCATTTTCATTTTTTTTACACTTTTTTCAAAACCTTCTGGAATAAAATGAACCGTTCAAAAGACTCATTATGCCTCACAGATTATACGTTGGGGTGTGTGCTTTCCAAAATGGGTTCATTTTGTGGATAATTCCATTGTTCTGGTGCTCCAGGGCCTTCAATAGGTGGTTGAGAAAGGATATGTGCAATTTATGCTTGTAGAACGCCTGAAAGTGCTACTTCAGTGTTGGCCCTTTGTATGTGACCAGGCTGTGTAAAAGTCTCACACGTGGTATCGCTATACTCAGGAGGAGTAGCAGAATGTATTTTGGGGTGTAGTTGCAATTATGCATATGCTGTGTAAGAGAAATAACCTGTTAATATGACCAGTTTGTGTAAAAAAAAAAATCTAAATTTTTCCAAGAATTGTGGGAAAAAATTACAGCTTCAAAAAACTCACCATGCCTCTTAGTAATACATTGGACTGTCTACTTTCCAAAAATGGGTCATTTGGGGGGTATTTGTACTTTCCTGGCTTGTTAGTGTCTCAAGAAATGAGATAGGCCTTCAGGTGAGATAGTACATCAGGTGTGATCAATTTTCAGTGATTGACACCATAGTTTGTAGACTCTATAACTTTCACAAAGACCAAATAATATACATTAATTTGAGTTATTTTTACCAAAGATATGTAGCAGTATACATTTTTGCACAAATATATGAAGAAAAATGACTTGTTTGCAAAATTTTACAATAGAAACTAAAAAAAAAAAAGTATGTTTTTTTCAAAATTTTCTCAGTTTTTTTGCTTATATCGCAAAAAATGAAAAACCCAGTGGTGATTAAATACCACCAAAAGAAAGCTCTATTTGTGAGAAGAAAATGATAAACATTTTGTTTGGATACAGTGTAGCATGACTGAGTAATTGTCATTCAAAGTGTGAGAGCGCTGAAAGCTGAAAATTGGTCTGGGCGGGAAGGTGCATAAGTGCCTGGTATTGAAGTGGTTAAGACCAAAGTATAAGGTACACCTATCAGATCCCCCCCCCCCCTCTTATGGGCCATTTCTAACATTACAGGGGGGGGAACTCTTGGACAGGTAACCCTCTCCACTTCATTGAGAGATGAATGCTTAAATAATAGATATTACTTTGAACAGCCCCTCCTTGGTTACACTATTGGCAGCCCTCTGGACAGGTAAGAAGTGTCATAATACAAAGATATAAATACACATTGTACACATTTGAGCACATTTGGACATTCTGCTATTACCTATCAAGATAATAATAGTATACAGAAACTTGAAACAGTACCATTTGAAAGTATACAGGCAGGGCCTTGCACTACATGCTTTGGGGAATTCATCCATAAATCTGACCACAAAAGAGGTGGGTATAGTGTGTATGGGTTTGGCAAAGTCAGCAGATAGATGATTGAGGATAGATAGAGAATTGGTATCAGCTGGCTTAGCAGTTGGGGGGAGGGAGGGTTAAAAATGATTTGGGTACCCCCCAAAAAAGCATTTGGCACTCTGCCTGAATTTAAAGCACAAATCACATTTTAAAACATTTTAGGGGGTGTTTGGGGTAAAGCACTACTATGGAGCTGATAAAATACATTGTTAAGTGACTACATGAGGTAAATATAGGGCCAGGAGACCATGCTAGGGAGGTAAGTGAAGGCAAATATGTATGAAGGACAACAAAAATAATTACCTAAAAATACAGCATGCATGAGGACAAAGGGGACATTCACAGCATATTACAATCATGGTAATTAGGGAATGAGGAAAGAAATACAATATATTAGCAAACATTAAATACAATAAAATGTGATATTAAAGGATAAAAATCTTACCTTCATATACTCCTTCTGCAGGACCTGTATGTTGGCAGAATAATGATCCCCAGAGCCTGGGGGGAGATGCCTGTCGAGAACTTCACGTCCTGCAGGCTTCTCCCCGTCACCAAGTACCGCAAGGTGGCGACTAGCCTCTGCTCCGGAGTGATGGCTTGCCTCATGCAGGTATCCTGCCTGCTAATGTAAGGGGTCAGCAAAGCCAACAAACGGTGAAATACGGGGTCTGTCATCCAAAGAAAGTTCCTGAAATCATCAGGATTATTCTCACGGATCTCACGGAGCAAAGGCATATGACAGAACTGGTCACGCTGAGGCAACCAATTCTTGGTCCACAAACTCCTCCCCACCCTGTTCATGGACTGGACTTGTGTCAAGGTCAGGACCCCAACACCAAGCCCCCGCACAGCACGAACTCTACGAGGAGTACGTATATGCAACATGGCTAGAAAACGGTCACTGCTCAGAACGAAGTAACAGAACGCACTGAAGAACAGCAAGGCCTGTGAAGAGCGACCTGAAAAACAGTAACGAGCGGACAAGATCGCACTGAATAGTACAATACGAACTGACTGCACGCACTGAAGAGCAGATACAAACCCACAAGCACAAACTGAACAGCAGAAAACGATCTGAAAACCACGAGTCTGAAAAAGCGCGAATCGTTTCTCACCAAACTTTTACTAACATGAGATTAGCAAAAAGAGCCCAAAGGGTGCCGCGCTTGGTTCCGAACTGGCCTTTTCTAGTCTCGTGGTACGTGGTGTACGTCACCGCGTTCTTGGCGATCGGAAATTCCGACAACTTTGTGCGACCCTGTGTACGCAAAACAACTTTGAGCCAACATCCGTCGGAAAAAAATCCTTGGATTTTGTTGTCGGAATGTCTGATCAATGTCCGATCGTGTGTACAGGGCATAAGAGTGGCAAGGATGTGGAATTCCCTTCCACAGGCGGTGGTCTCAACGGGGAGCATCGATAGCTTCAAGAAACTATTAGATAAGCACCTGATTGACTGCAACATACAGGGATATACAATGTAATACTGACACATAATCACACAAAGATTGGATTTGATGGACTTGTGTCTTTTTTCAACCTCGCCTACTATGTAACTATGTACCATGCTATATACCAGGCTTTGTGTGAAATGCTATATACCAGGCTTTGTGCGAAATGCTATATACCAGGCTTTGTGCGAAATGCTATATACCAGGCTTTGTGAGACATGATATATACCAGGCTTTGTGAGACATGCTATATACCAGGCTCTGTGAGACATGCTATATACCAGGCTTTGTGAGAAATGCTATATACCAGGCTTTGTGAGAAATGCTATATACCAGGCTTCGTGAGACATGCTATATACCAGGCTTTGTGAGACATGCTATATACCAGGCTTTGTGTGAAATGCTATATACCAGGCTTTGTGAGATATGCTATATACCAGGATTTGTGAGAAATTATATACCAGGCTTTGTGAGAAATGCTATATACCAGGATTGTGAGACATGCTATGTACCAGGATTTGTGGGAAATGCTATATACCATGATTTGAGGTCTGATGGGGCAGGAATTGGGACTGATCTGAGGGGTGAAGGGACAGGAACATCTTTGGGATCTGTTCATCAACTCAGACTTCTAGGCCCTGAGTAGATTTTTGGTAGCACTGTGCGAAGTGGCGAGGGATACTGTATTGATCTTTTCCCTCTTCCACCAAGTGGCTGTGTAGACCAAAACGCTGTCTGAGAGGGTGTATAGTACGTCCTATATACAGCAATTTATATGGGCAAGTAATGCAGTAGACATGTGCAATTAGTTTCGTATGAATCGAAAATTCGTACATTCAGAAGCATCCGAAATACGAATTGTCATAAAAAAGTGTTTGGGGACCTGGGTCCTGCCCCAGGGGACATGTATGAATGCAAAAAAAGTTTTAAAAACGGCCGTTTTTTCGGGAGCAGTGATTTTAATAATGCTTAAAGTGAAACAATAAAAGTGAATATTCCTTTAAATTTCATACCTGGGGGGTGTCTATAGTATGCCTGTAAAGTAGCACATGTTTCCTGTGTTTACAACAGTCCGAGAGTAAAATGACATTTCTAAAGAAAAAAAAGTAATTTAAAACTACTCGCGGCTATAATAAATTGTCGGTCCCGGCAATACAGATAAAAGTTCGTTGATAAAAACGGCATGGGATCCCCCCACACGGGGACCCCGAACTAAAATTAAAAAAAAAATGTGTAGGGGTCCCCCCAAATTCCATATCAGGCCCTTCAGGTCTGGTATGGTTATTAAGGGGAACCCCGTGCCAAAATAAAAAAAAATGGCATGGGGTCCCCCTCAAACACCACGGGGAAAGCCATAGGGAATTCCCCGTGCGTCACAGGGAGGCGGGGTCACCGGGTGGCCCCGCCCTCAGTTATATAAGCACGGTCAGAAGAACAGAAGCGTCACACAGCGCGAGCCTCCCATTGAGGCTGATCATCCGGACTCTCCAGAGAACCAAGCCGAAAAAGAAGCGGCGGAAAAAGATGCCGGACGAGAAGACCGAAGGAAGAAGCAGAGGATCAGAGGAAGAGAAAGAAGCAGGGGGGAAGAACAAGATGGAGGAAGAAAACCGAATGAAGACCAGAAAAAGATGGAAAAAGAAGCGGAGAAAGAAGAAGACATTAAGAAAGGAATTGTCGAAAACCGGCTATTGTCTTTTTTAACATTTTTGACACTTTTTTTGTGAAATGGTAGGGGTACATTTGTACCCTATTACCATTTCACACGGGGGGGGGCCGGGATCTGGGGGTCCCCTTGTTAAAGGGGGCTTCCAGATTCCAATAAGCCCCCCGCCCGCATACCCCCACAACCACTGGGCAAGGGTTGTGGGGATGAGGCCCTTGTCCCCATAAACATGGGGACATCCTCCCCATGTTGAGGGCATGTGGCCTGGTACAGTTCAGGAGGGGGGGCGCTCTCTTGTCCCCCCTCTTTTCCTGCGGCTTGACAGGTTGCGTGATCGGATAAGGGTCTGGTATGGATTTTTAGGGGGACCCCATGCCATTTTTTTAACCAATTAAATACCAGGCACTTAGACACCTTCCTGCCCAGGCCAATTTTCAGCTTTCAGCGCTGTCGCAATTTAAATGACAATCGCGCGGTCATACAACACTGTACCCAAACAAATTTTTATCATTTTGTTCCCACAAATAGAGCTTTCTTTTGGTGGTATTTGATCACCTCTGTGGTTTTTATTTTTTGCCCAACAAATAAAAAAGACTGAAAATTTTGAAAAAAACAACAAGTTTTTCTTTGTTTCTGTTAAAAATTTTTGTAAATAAATACGTTTTCTTCATCAATGATGGGCACTGATATGGCTGCACTGACGGGCACTGATAAGGTGGCACTGATGGGCACCGATGAGGTGGCACCGATGAGGTGGCACCAATGAGGTAGCACTGATAGGCGGCACTGATGGGCACTGATATGTGGCACTGGTATGCAGCACTGATGGGCACTCATAGGTGGCACTGATAGGCACTCATAGGCGGCACTGATGGGCGGCACTGATGGGTACTTATGGGTGGCACTGATGGGCACTGACAGGTGGCACCGGTGGACACTGATGGGTGGCACTGATGACACTGATTGGTGGCACTGATGACACTGATGGGTGGCATTGCTGGGCATCACTGATATATAATGGTGCATGATTGGCACAGATCGGGCATAATTTGCACATGTGGATGGCCATGGGGTACATACCTGGCCATCCACATGTTGCCCCCTTCCCTGGTGGTCCTGGCGGCTTCCCTGGTGATCTAGTGTGGGCTTCCGAGGGGGAGGCTGCGCTGATAGACAATCAGCGCAGATCCCCCCTCTCAGGAGAGCCGCCAATCGGCTCTCCTCTACTCGCGTCTGTCAGACGCGAGTGAGGAAAAGCCGATCAACGGCTTTTCCTATTGACATCGTGACCAGCCGTGATTGGACACGGCTGATCACATGGTAAAAAGCCTCCGCCAGAGGCTCTTTACCAAGATCAGTGGAGCAGTGTGTCAGACACCGATCGCCGCGATGCGTGCCCCCACAGGCGCGCGGCGGCTGTTATCCTGCTGGACATCATATGACGCCCAGTCAGGATAACTGAACCACTGCCCGGCCATCAATCTGCTATAGGCCGGGCGAGAAGTGGTTAATTTTGGCACGGGGTTCCCCTCAAAATCCATGCCAGAACTGAAGGGTCTGGTATGGATTTTGAGGGGGACCCCCACAAAATTTTTTTTTTTAATTTTGTCGCGGGGTTCCCTTTAATATCCATACCAGACCTGAAGGGCATGGTATGGAATTTGGGAGGACCCCCACGCATTTTTTTTTTAAATTTTGGTTCGGAGTTGCCCTTAATATTCATACCAGACCCATAGGGCCTGGTAATTCACTGTGGGGGAACCGAAGGCCGTTTTTTTCCTTGTCAAAAGAAGTTTATTGAGTATACAATGTTATAAAGATACATAAAGTAAGTTTACAAGGATCTATAAAGTAAGCTCATTGTTTTACAGTAGGGTTTATATAGGTAAATATCATGAAATTTCAAATATTAAACATTGGGTTCACGTAAACCTAAATTAAAGATATATATCATTTCCTTAGTTACTTTTGTAGGTATTTAAATGATTTATACCTACTATACATATTGTTTACAAGTAGAGTGTATATAGGTCAAATAAATTCTGATAATGAGCTTTAATCGTAAGGTGGAGAAAAGGAAAGAGAAAGAAGAAAAAGGGTTGAAAGGTAGAGGTATGGTCCACAAGGTTGTCCCGCTCGTCAGTTTATTTTTTTTTTTAGTTCTCTTTGAAGCCTTACAATGGGTGTCTCTGTAAGTCATTTAATCTGTTACCATGGCAACAGGACAGAGTCATTGAAGTTTGACAGGAACTGTTGTTTTATCCAAGGATGCCAAAGTTTTTCAAATTTTGGAATTTGATTTTGATCGATGGCTACCATCTTAGCATGGGACATTGTATTATTCATTCTGTGAATTGTTTCTGCTAGTACCAATGTAGGAGATTTCCATGCCTTGGCCACTGTTTGTTTTGCAGCCGTTATTAGTTGGATCATAAGTTTGAATTGAGAGAGTGTTAACCATTCCGGTTTTAGATTAAGTAAAGTTAAATATGGATCTGGTTGTATTATTTTTTTAAATATTTTAGATGCAATCACGAAGACTTCCTTCCAGAAGGTTTGGATTACTGGGCACGTCCAACATATGTGTAAATATGTGCCTATTTCTGGGCATCCTCGAAAACAAAGAGCTGAGGTATTAGGTGAATATTTTGCCACTCTAGCGGGTACAAGGTACCAGCGAGTTAGGACTTTATAATTTGTCTCCAGTGCTAAGATGTTGGGTGAAGATGACTTAGATGTGAGCCATATGTTAGACCAGTCCGTGTCTTCTAAAGTTCGTCCCAGGTCCTCCTCCCACCTCTGAACGTAAGAGGGTCTATTAAGATTTGCTACTCCATATAATTGATTATAAAGTGATGAAATTGTACCTTTAGCAAATGGATCTTTTGTACAGATTGATTCAAAAATGGATAATTGGGATAATGGTGTATCCCCCTTTAGGAATGGTGTATAGAAATTTTTGATTTGGAGATATCTAAATATCTCAGAGTTTGGTAGATCATATTTTTCTCTAAGCGATGGGAATGAAAGGAATGATTTAGATGCTATGAAGTCATTTAGTGTCTGAATGCCTGATGTTGTCCAAGCTTTAAAAGAATTTGGGTAGATCCATGCCGGATAAAAGGCCGGATTTCTGATAAAAGAAAGGAGAGGATTGTGTGGAGATTGTAACTGATATTTGGTTTTTAGTTTATCCCAGAGAGATAAGAAGTGTTTAGTTATGGGATTATGAATTTTAAAGCGGTCTTTAGGATCAAGTCATAATAAATTTGATATTAATAGAGGGTCATTTTCTGAAGCCTCTATAAATACCCATAATGGGATTTGCTGTTTTGCATGGTATTTGGACAGACTGGCCAAATGTGCTGCTCTGTAGTAGTTAGTAAAATTAGGGTATCCCAGGCCTCCTTTATTTTTGGGAAGATGTAGTGTGTGTATAGGTATACGTGGTTTAGAAGAGCCCCATATAAACAAAGTTGCTCTTTTTTGTACTATTCTCAAAAAATAGGAAGGAATTGGAATAGGGAGGACTCTGAATAGATAAAGCAATTTGGGTAGAATAGTCATTTTGATTGCATTAATCTTCCCTATCCAGGATAAAGGAAGTTGCGACCATTGTTTTATTAGATTTGTGATCTGTCTTAATACAGGAGGATAATTGGTTGAGAATAAGTCAGAATGAGATGCTGTTAAATGAATTCCAAGATAAGGGATTGATTTTTCTGCCCATGTGAATGGGAGTGCAGCCCTAGCCGGGATCAATTCCATGTTTGTGAGTGAAATATTAAGCACTAGGCATTTCTTAGGATTAATCATAATACCGGATAGGGCTGCAAATCCATCAAGAGCTGGTATTAAGTTAGGACCAGAGACCTGTGGTGATGATAGAAAAAGTAATATATCGTCTGCAAATATACATAATTTGTGTGTAATACCTCCTACTTCAATGCCAGTTATAGTTTGGTTTGTTCTGATGTATTGGGCCATGGGTTCGAGTATAAGGGCAAATAATAAGGGAGATAATGGGCAACCCTGTCGGGTACCTCTTTCGATATTAAAGGCTTCAGATTTGTATCCAGCATATTTTATATAGGCTTTGGGTTTATTATATAATGCTTTGATCCATGTTAAAAAGTGGGGTCCAAAACCCCATTTTTGTAATGAATATTGCATATATTGCCAGGATACTGTGTCAAATGCCCTCTTAATATTGAGAGATAGAAAACATAAAGGGATTTTCCGTTTTTTAGCAATATGTGCCAATAACACTGCCCTGCGTATATTATCGCCTGCCTGTCTATTTGGCATGAAGCCTACTTGATCTCTATGTATTAATTTTCCTATAATGCTATTGAGGCGTTTTGCTATTATTTTTGCTAATAATTTAATATCGAGGTTTAACAGAGAGATAGGCCGATAATTCACACAGGAAGTATCATCAGAAAGGGGTTTTGGGATCATACAAACAATTGCCATTAGTGTTTCTTGCCGAAAAGAATGTCCATCTAGAAGTTTGTTAAAAGTTTCAGTGAGAATGGGAGAGAGTATTTCTGAGAATGTTTTATAGTATAAAGCCGAGTAGCCGTCTGGGCCTGGTCTTTTGTTAAGTTTTAGGTCTTTTATGGCGTTAGCAACTTCATCTATAGTTATAGGCTTATCCAAACTGCTTTTTTGATTCTGAGATAACTCAGGTAAGGTTATTTTTGAGAAGAAGGATTCAGCCTCTGTAGGATTAAATTCATTGTTTGTCTTGTATAAAGTTGCGAGATGTGAGTGAAATTTATGGACTATTTTAACTGGATTACAAGTGTAAACATTTTTTGATAATTTCAAACGTATTGGTTTGAAAGATTTGTTAGTTGAATTTAATGCCCGAGCCAAATATGTACCTGGTTTGTTTGTATTCATGTAGAAATTGTGTTTGGAGCGTTTGAGGGATTTATCAACTGACTCAGTGAGAAATAGATCGTATTCCAATCTAGATTTTTCCAGATGAGATTTTGTACTCTGAGATGGATTATCTTGAAATGATATGTAGGCTGCATTAAAACTGAGTTCTAGTTTTTTTGCTAGATTTTTGCGTTCCCGTTTAAATAGTGCCATTTGTCTTTGTATTGTACCACGCAAGACAGGCTTATGAGCTTCCCACAGTGTTATTGGGGAGATGTCTGTTGTATTATTAATTGATATGTATTCCTTTAAAGCTTGTTCAATGGCCATCTGATGTAGTGGGTGTTTGAGCATTATGTCCGGTAAGTACCACGTTGGGTCATGCGCTTTTGGTATGGCTGAGGCTATAGTAGTGTATACTGCATTATGGTCAGACCACGGAATCGGAATTATATCTGATGCAATAATTTCTGGTATCATTCCTATTGTTAGAAAAATATGATCTATTCTGGTGAAGGTTTGATGAGGGTGCGAGAAATAAGTGAATTTCTTTTTCATTGGGTTACTTTCTCTCCACGAATCTACCAGATTGTATTTGGAAAGAAGTTGAGAAAAAGGTAATCTAGAGGTTATTTTGGATGGTGTAAAAGGTGATTTATCTAGAAATGGGAGGAGTACCTGGTTCGAATCCCCACACATTATCACTGTTCCTATTTTGTGTGTATTAATCACTTGTAATATATGTGAGAGGAATGGTGTAGGTTGTTTGTTAGGAGCGTAGTAGGAAATCACCGTGATTGCTGTATCCATTATATAACCCATGAGTATCAGGTATCTACCTTCTGTGTCTTTAATTTCTGATGTTAAGGTGAATGGTGTGGATCGGTGAAATGCAATTAGAGTTCCCCTTTGCTTGGTACAGGCAGAAGCCGTGTAAATTTGTTGATAAAAAGGAGAAATATATTTTGGAGTAGAATCTTTGGTGAAGTGTGTTTCTTGGAGGCATACTATGTGAGCCTTCTTGTTATGGAAAGTACGGAAGGCTTTGGTCCTTTTTTGAGGGACATTTATTCCCTGAACATTCAGGGAAAGTATATTCAGTGGTGCCATGGCAATAGATCAAATAGTTTTGACTTACTTTTTGTTATGCAGAGCTGACTGCGCAGATCAACCTGTGTGGACTGAAGAGATGAATAGATAGAAAAGAAACCAGTGAATTCTGGAGTAAAGAGTAAACAAAAAACATATGAGATTAGGTGATACATTGTATAAATTATTTTTTGCAAGTAATCACAATTTACCCGTGAAAGAGAATAAATATCTCTCTCAGGGGAATAAGTGCCTTCGTCACACTCCCACATAATATGGTTGGGAGAATGAGGAGGGCTAATGGGGGTACACGGATCTTCCGCTTACAGGAGAGAAGTGCTATGTCAAAAGACATCAAAATGATGTTTCATTAATTGGAGTGCAGAATATAGTTTTTGTTGAAATTATTTATTCCAGGGTGGTTGTATATGGTTAGTCTTGCCCTAGGCTAAATAATTCAGTTAGAAAGGTACTGTTAATAACTTTGGTATTGATGAAGATAGTTTGAATTATTTTGGGATTTTAACCCTTTTAGAGTAAACAATTACATATTTTATTCATATGTAACTGTTTAGATATGTTAACTCATAAAATTGAGGTTGTATTGCTTCAGATTAGAATAAACAAAAACATAATTCTAGGAACTAGTTAGGTAATAATATATTTGTTTTAAGAAAAGAAAGAAAAAGCTTCCATTACTTCTGGATTATTGAACATATTTGTCCTAAAAAGTAATAAATCTATTGTTATTACCTGATAATATATAACTGAACAAGAATTTCCTTATTTCACTTATATATTCTAAGGCTATATGAATCAGAAGTAATAAGAAATATAACTGGAATGTAACATGATCCCACACAGTGTGTGACTATCAGAATGCAGTTACATTCAGTTATAAATATAGGTTTTTTATAGAGAACCATCTCTTAGTATAATAAATGAAGAGATATCAGGAATTAGGATGTCAGTCCATTGAATCTTCTTGGTCCATGGATGATGTGGCATAACGGCCTCTTTTGTGAGAATGATGATTCCCATTTTGTTCTGAAATTTTCTGGGTGCTGCCTGAAGGTGAAGATGATGCCATTCTTCTGCGTGTGGGAGTGTTGCTGCTTGTGGGTTCTGTCAGATTTAATTTTAAAAGGGTTTGTTGTAGTTCATCTGCTGATCTGCTTCTGTAAATTGTACCTTGGTAGTTAAATCTGACTGAAAAGGGGAAGCCCCATTGATACATAATGTTGTGGCGTTGCAGTTCCATTAGTTGGGGTTTCATGGACCGTCTTTTAGTAATAGTAAGTTGGGATAGGTCAGCAAAAATTTGATAATTGTGTCCTTGAAAATTAAGTTCCTTTTTTTCTCTTGCAGCAATTAGTATTTGAAGGGATGGTGAACCCGCGCAGTGGACAAGACTTAATTGGTAAAGTTTGGAACTGCTGCCTCCCAACAGGCAGTCACCCTAAAATGGGGACAGCTGAGATATATTAGAAATGATAGAAGGGTTTGGCGCTGTTCCTATTTGGTTTCCTACCTTCATATAGGTTACTGGATTAAAATAAATTCTTAGGTGCACTGTGCATATATCAAATATTAAATACAAATTAACAATATAGATTCCCAAGTATACCGTGCATGTGTCAATTAAATATTCTGCTACAGTATTGTGCAATCATAGGTGATACATAGACATAACTTAAATGCTTACATATGTAATATTGCTAGGAAGGGAAGAAAGGGGGGGGGGGAGGAGGAAAGGGGGGGGGGGGGGGAAGGGAGAAGGGAGTGAGATAGGGAGGTGGGGAGGGGGTGTAGGAAATCTGTTCCTAAGGAAAATTACAATAACAAGATAAAGTGCAAATGTGCTGGTGCAATCCAAAAGGCAACAGTGACAAGATAAAGTGCAAACGTGCTTCAAAAATTCTTTAGTAAGTCTCTTGTGTCATATTCTTGTGCTGTGGTGATAATCCTTCACTTATAATATCTCTTTGCTCTGAAAGTGCAGCCACTCACCAGATCACTTCACCCCTGCGGGGGTAGTAGGCAGTTACAGTTTTATCGCCACTGTACAGCGATCGCTGGCGGGCTCAGGATCGTGGTATGTCATATATAAAGAGAGAGGGAGTGCCCATAGCGTAAAATTGCTTTAAAAAAGTTTTATTACACAAAATGAAAGGGTACTCACACTTTTACAGTAAAAATCAAGCGAAATGGTAAAAACGTCAAAACCGTCATAAATATCCTTCAGCGCTGGTACAGGAGGTGATGTTTGGGAAGCACAGATTAGGCCACGCCCTACGCGTTTCGTCGTTAGGACGTCTACGGGAGCTCCCCAAACATCTGTGCTTCCCAAACATCACCTCCTGTACCAGCGCTGAAGGATATTTATGACGGTTTTGACGTTTTTACCATTTCGCTTGATTTTTACTGTAAAAGTGTGAGTACCCTTTCATTTTGTGTAATAAAACTTTTTTAAAGCAATTTTACGCTATGGGCACTCCCTCTCTCTTTATATATGACATACCACGATCCTGAGCCCGCCAGCGATCGCTGTACAGTGGCGATAAAACTGTAACTGCCTACTACCCCCGCAGGGATGAAGTGATCTGGTGAGTGGCTGCACTTTCAGAGCAAAGAGATATTATAAGTGAAGGATTATCACCACAGCACAAGAATATGACACAAGAGACTTACTAAAGAATTTTTGAAGCACGTTTGCACTTTATCTTGTCACTGTTGCCTTTTGGATTGCACCAGCACATTTGCACTTTATCTTGTTATTGTAATTTTCCTTAGGAACAGATTTCCTACACCCCCTCCCCACCTCCCTATCTCACTCCCTTCTCCCTTCCCCCCCCCCCCTTTCTTCCCTCCCTAGCAATATTACATATGTAAGCATTTAAGTTATGTCTATGTATCACCTATGATTGCACAATACTGTAGCAGAATATTTAATTGACACATGCACGGTATACTTGGGAATCTATATTGTTAATTTGTATTTAATATTTGATATATGCACAGTGCACCTAAGAATTTATTTTAATCCAGTAACCTATATGAAGGTAGGAAACCAAATAGGAACAGCGCCAAACCCTTCTATCATTTCTAAGCAATTAGTATTTGTTCTTTCGTTCTGTAATAATGAAATTTTGTGATTATATCACGTGGAGGTCCATCTTTCTTTTTGGCTGTGAGGGCTCTGTGTACTCTGTCCAGTTCTAAACGTTCAATAGGGATATCTGGCTTTAGTTCTTGTAATAGAGCAGTAATAGTAGATTGCAGGTCTGTCACAGTTTCAGGTATTCCCCTTATGCGCAAGTGTGAACGTCTGGCTCTATTTTCGTAATCTTCGAGCTTAGTTTGAAGTATTAAATTCTCTTTTTTTAATTGTTCCAATTCTGTTATATTTTCTTGGGTTGTAATTTCAATTTCATCCATTTTTATTTCTAAGGCTGCGGTGCGGTTTCCCAGCTCTCTTATTTCTTTGGTTAGGCTTTTTGTTATTTGGTCTGAGGTTTGTTTTAAAGCCTTATGAAGCATCTTTTCAAATTGTAATAATATTACTGGGGATACTGAGGAGGCTTGTGGAGAAGTTTGTGAGAGGATTTGTTCTGTATCTGACTCAAATGGAAAGTCTTGCTGTGACATTTTCTGTCTGTGAGAGCGCCCTGGTGCTGTATATTGTGAGGTGACTGGAGCTGCTTCAGCTGCAGTGAGTGCCTGTGAGCTCTTTGTGAGGTGATTTTTATTTCTGCCACGGTTTCCTCCCAGTACCATATTTCCTGCCCAAACTTTCACAGTTTGTTCCCTGGGGCAAAAAGGTTCAAATGGATACCTTTTGAGCCTGCAGGCTCCGCTTTGTCCTTCCCTTCTCTCCTCAGCGGTGTGGAGCTCTAACAATGCATGTCTGCTCTGCTAGGCTCCGCCTCCTGCCCCCCCAAGGCCGTTTTTTTCAATTACTTTTATGTGTATTGCAGAGACTCGAAAATTCATTAATAGCCGCTAGCGCTAGTACTTTTAAATGCCTTTTCCTGGACCTCCCTATATCAGCCTACTATGGGTCAGTTCCGCCCCCTCTGACACCTCCAGGACCACATCTTTTCTAGCCCATAAAAGGGCGGCTGTCTGCCCACACCAGTGCTCTTTTTTCGTCCTCGCTCCGGATGCCTTTTAAAGTTTATTTTTTATTTTTTTTCTCCTTCTCCATACATCCATCCTGTCAGGTTCAGCCTCTCTCGGTTCAGAAGACCCCCCCACATGGGCTGTAAATCTCCTGAGGAGGTGGGTTCCCGTGGTGCTGGGATTGTATGATACAGTATAAATGATTGTGTATTACTGGCAAAGGTCACTGGCAATATAAATGACTGTATATACCTTCGTTAGGCAGGTGCTGGCACTCTCTCCTTCCATGTTTTTGTGTGTTCAGGCAGTGGTTTGGCTCGCTGGGACTTGTAGTTCACCGCCTCCACATGTACTCCTTTCAGGAAGCTCAGAGTTGAGCAGGTGAGGTCAGAGGTAGCTTCCTCTTTGGGTTGCCTAGCAAACAGCAGAATGCTCACTGCTGATTGCAGCAGCCTCTGTCCTCTAGGCTGATCTCAGTCTCCAGCTGGTCAATCTGCTACTCTGCTCTGGTAAGCCTCCTTCCAGGTCTCTCATTACTTTCTGCTGTGTTACTTGTCCGTCAGAGTATTTTTATTATCCTGTACCTTTTAGGACTGGGGAATTTTGCCTGCCTGCCTAGCTGCCTTAGCACTGAAGATTTAGATGGAGAAGTTTATTTTAATTGTATTTATTTACTTTTGTTTTAAACAAAAAACATTTTTTGTTTATATATATATATATATATATATATATATATATAAATTTTTTTTTTTTTTTTTTTTTTTAAGAGCACATCCTCTGTGTTTAAGAGCCCATTCACACAGGGGCAACTTTGGATCCGACTTCAAGTCGCCCCAAGTCGCCCCTAGTCGCCTCAAGTCGCGCTACACGAAAAAAATCAATGTAAGTGAATGGATCTGTCTTAATGCACACTACTGCAGTCGCTCCGACTTCAGAAAAGGTTCCTGTACTACTTCAATCCGACTTGAAGGCAACTTGTACCCATTGATTTCAATGGAAGTTGCCTCCAAGTCTGATCACTGTTCATACTGAGGCAACTTTACAGGAAGCAGAAAAGAAACAGAAAGTAATTTCCTCCACTAAACAGCCAGCCCCCTCCTTCTCACACACAGCTGATAAGCTCTGTTTGGCCACTTGTAAAGTTCCCTGTCCTGGAGGCGACTTCAAGTTGTGTTGTAAGTTGCCCCAAGTCGTGCTGTGATTCATACTCAAGTCGTGTCCAAGTTGCCTCCCAAAGTCGTGCTGGAAGTCGTGTTGCCCCTGTGTGAATGGGCTCTTACAGAGAGAAGGGCCCGCTGCGAGATAAACTCCCTCAAAGAGGTTCCAAATCAGCATTCCAGCCTCAAAAGAGTAAAGGAGGGACTAGACATGACAAATCGCAGAGTCGCATGCAGCTGGAGAGATGCCTGTTATCACAGCATTCCAGTCGCTCGGACCCAAGCCAAGAGAGGTCAAGACATCAGACGGCTCAGGACAATGCTGCAAAAGCACACCAGGTTAAATCCTACATTAAGCACGCAGTCAAGGAAGGGTTAAAGAGTGTTTCAAGAAATCCTGCTATCCTGCTGTATCTTCACCATCTGCAGATCCAGTTCATGTGTTTTCAGTGCCTTTGAACTCTGAAGTCGATAGCGATTCGGATCCATCTGAGGCTGAGATGGTCTCAGAATCGCATACGTTTGATTTTTGCATCAGTTCCCCCCTTGGTGGAGGCTGTTAAGGTGGTGGATGGATGTTTGGATGAAAGTCTGGGAAGTGGCAGTTCTTCTCCTTTGCAGTTTTTAAGACTGCTGTAGAGTTGTGGCTGAAGTGACTGTCGACCAGGAGGGATCCTATGGATAGCAAAATAAACGCAGACCTAAAAAGGTTGTATAATTTGGCCGCAGCAGCCTGCAGACTGGCAGTAGCACTCCACTCCTGTGGCAGCAGCACTTGGGCTGGGTTTGCACCTGTGCGTTTTTTTGGTGCTTTTTGCACTTTGCGGATTTGCACTACCGTCCATTTATCATGGTCTCCTATGGACATGCTCTGTGGTGCGGTTCTGCAGAATGCGCTCATGCGCCATTAGTGTAGGGGTATCATGCAAGATTCCCATTCTGGCATTCTGGTTCGAGTCCCAGCTGACGCACTATTTCAGACAGTGGAGGGGAGCTGGTTCAACCTTCCAAGCCCAGGGCCAACAAAGATCCTGGGGCTGTGTTTCCACTGCGGCGTCCCCAAAGTTGCGTGATTTACACTGCAACTTTGCTGTGCGATTTGTGATGCAATGTCATTCGACCTGTAAAAACCATGCGAGAACAAGTCGCACAGATGTTGGAACAAAGTAGTGCAAAATCCTTTTTTGGAGTTGCTGCAACTTAAGTCGCACCAATTAGAACGGGGACCATTGAAATACATGGGTTTTGACTTGTCATGCGACTTTGCATGTGTCAGGTCGCAAAACAACTCGCAGTAGTGGAAACAGAGCCTAGGGCTTCACATAAGTCCTTCTGAAGCTGTCTCCACTTAACCTTCTCAAGTAGGAGCAAGACTAGCCCAATTCAGGGGGGTTTGGGCGGATAAATTACATGATGCCTGGATTGTAGCCATCATTCGATCATGTTATCGTCTCAAGTTCAGAACAAGGCCCCCCTCAGACCTTATTCATAGAAACTGGACTTCCTACGGATTTGGAAAGGAGGCAATATTTGCAAGGATATATAGGGGAGCTGTTGGCAGTAAGGGCCATTCTTCCGGTTCCAAGGCACAAATTCGGTCAAAGAGTATGTTCCCCTCTGTTTTTGGTCCCAGAGGCTTCAGGGGATTTCAGACCAGTTTTTGACCTCAAAGTCCTGAATTCTTACATGAAGGTTCCACCATTCAAAATGAAGTCATTGGAAACAATAATTTCGGTTGTGGAGTCAGGAGACTGGATGCATGCAGTATCTGGGGGTTTTATCAGCCACAGTTCCAGTAGTCCTGGGGGTCAGGTGGTGCAGAAGGAGGTTTCAATGCAACTTTCTTCTTCAGTGGGATCGTCTGCCAATTCCAATAATCTGGTCCCTGGTTGGTGGTCAGTAGCTCACAATCTTTCCTGCGGAGTTCCGTTGAAGGCCTCAGGACCAATAGTGGTGTCGAACAATGCCAGTCTGGCAGGCTGCGGGGCACACTGCCTGGGACAGCAGGTTCAAGGCCAATGGAACCTTTGTGGGGTGAAGAGTTCAAATTTCCTGGGATTGGATGCTGTCAGAAGCGCTCTTATGCCCCGTACACACGGTTGGACATTGATCGGACATTCCGACAACAAAATCCATGGATTTTTTTCTGACTAATGTTGGCTCAAACTTGTTTTGCATACACACGGTCGCACAAACTTGTCAGAATTTCCAAACGCCAAGAACGCGGTCACGTACACCACGTAAGACGAGACTATAAAAGGGCAGTTCAGTACTAAGCGTGGCACCCTTTGGGCTCCTTTTGCTAATCTCGTGTTCGTAAAAGTTTGGTGAGAGACAATTCGCGCTTTTTCAGACTCGTGGTTTTCAGATCGTATTTCTGCTGTTCAGTTTGTACTTGTGTGTTTGTATCTGTTTTTCAGTGCGTGCAGCGAGTTACCATTGACTTGTCATTGTGTTCTTGTTCGTTTGTTACTGATTTTCAGGTTGCTCTTCACAAGCCTTGCTGTTCTTCAATGCGTTCTGTTACTTCGTTCTGAGCAGCCGACCGTTTTCTAGCCATGTTGCGTATACGTACTCATCGTAGACTTCATGCTGTGTGGGGGCTTGGTGTTGGGGTCCTTACTTTGACACAAGCCCAGTCCATGAACAGGGCGAGGAGGAGTTCATGGACGAAGAATTGGTTGCTCCAGCGTGACCAGTTCTGTCACATGCCTTTGCTCCATGAGAATAATCCTGACGATTTCAGGAACTTTCTCCGGATGACGGACCCCGTATTTCACCGTGTGTTGGCTTTGCTGACCCCTATATCAGCAGGCAGGATACCTGCATGAGGCAAACCATCACCCTAGAGCAGAGGCTAGTCGCCACCCTGCGGTACTTGGCGACGGGGAGAAGCCTCCAGGATCTTAAGTTCTCAACAGGCATCTCCCCCCAGGCTCTGGGGATCATTATCCCAGAGACCTGTTCTGCCGTCATCCAGGTCCTGCAGAAGGAGTATATTAAGGTAAGATTTTTATCCTTTAACATCACATTTTATTGTATTTCTTTCCTCAATCCCTAATTACCACGATTGTAATATGCTGTGAATGAACCCTTTGTCCTCATGCATGCTGGATTTTTATGTAATTTTTTTTTTTTTTTTTTTGTCCTTCATACATATTTGCCTTCACTTACCTCCCCAGCATGCTCTCCTGGCCCTATATTCACCTTGCATAGTCACTTAACAATGTATTTTGTCAGCTCCATAGTTGTGCTTTACCCTAAATACCCCCTAAAATCTTGTAAATTGTGATTTGTGCTTGAAATTCTGGCAGAGTGCCAGAGGCTTTTTTTTTTTTTGGGTCCCAAAATCATTTTGAACCCTCCCTCCCCCCAACTGCTAACTCAGCTGATACCAATCCTCTATCTATCCTCAATCCTCTATCTGCTGATTTTGCCAAACCCATACAAACTATACCCACCTCTTTTGTGGTCATATTTATGGCTGAATTACCCAAAGCATAGTTACATAGTTAGTCAGGTTGAAAAAAGACACAAGTCCATCCATAAAAAAAAAAAAAAAAAAAAAAAAAAAAAAAGTACAATCCAATATACCCAATACTATACCCACAGTTGATCCAGAGGAAGGCAAAAAACCCCAGCAGAGCATGTAGTGCAAGGGCCTGCCTGAATACTTTCAAACGGTAATGTTCAAAGTTTTTGTATCCTATTATTATCTTGATAGGTAATAGCAGAATGTAAAAATGTGCTAACATATGCAAAGTGTGTATTTATATCTTTGTATTATGATACTTCTTACTTGTCCAGTGGGCTGCCAATAGTGTAAGTAAGGAGGGGCTGGCCAAAGTAACACACATTTATTTAGGCCTTCATCTCTCAATGAAGTGGAGAGGGTTACCTGTCCAAAACATCTCCCCCCCCCATAAATTTATTTAAATGGCCCATGAGAGGGGGGGGGAATCTGATAGGTGGATCTTATACCTTTGTCTTTAAATACTCCCTTAAAAAAAAATGTAATACTGATGTTGGCCAAGAATGTTTGTGTCTAATCTGCTTTCCATGTTTATGTGCAAAATGATTTTTTTTTTTTTTCTTTTTTGACTTCACAGTTTCCTTCCAACCCACAGGAATGGCAGACTGTAGCCTCCCACTTTGCCCAGCGGTGGGAATTTCCTAACTGCGGAGGGGCAATTGATGGGAAACGCGTCCACATCGTCCCACCACCCAACTCGGGGTCATACTATTACAACTACAAGGGGTTCAATAGTATTGTGATGTTGGCGGTGGTGTCGGCTACTTATGAGTTCCTGTATGTGGACTGGGGAAGAATGGCTGTATGTCAGATGGTGGAGTCATCGCCCAGACGGAGTTCTACAGGCATCTCCAGAATGGCAGCTTGGACTTGCCACCTCCAGAAGACAATGTGGAAGGACTCCCATTCGTCTTCGTTGCGGATGAAGCGTTTGCGCTGGGGAACCATCTTATGCAGCCATTCTCGGTTCCGCCTTTTTCTTACACCGATACACATGGCGAAGCATAAACTCAATCACATCATCCTGGCTTGCTGTGTTCGCCACAACCTTTTAAGGAGAAATTCTGTGAACTATGCTGGCTCATTTGGGCCTGAATCCAGAATTAATCTCAATGAACCAACCCTGACAGCGCTTGAAGCTGGCCGTCCTGGCTTGCCCCCCTGAGTGCCCTCAAGGTCTGTATAAGATACATGGAATACTTTGCGGGTGGGGGGCCATCAATATGCCAGACAATGTCTGAGACATTTTTTAAATAAATTTTTTTTTTAAACTGAACAAATATTTGCTTACATTTACCAACAAGAAATACACAGATCTGGAACTTACAAAGTTCAACTTTTTATCAAAATGGAAGGCAATATCAGACATGAGTACTTATAAACTGTGTTTGACATTGCGTTCAGATGGGGTGAAGTCACCCCTGGAAAAGCCAAATTTTGAAGATGCACACAAATTGCCAAATGTCAACTTGTGGTAGCTGCCATCATGGGAGATTAAGGGACCTGTTTTGTGGGTGCAAACCCTTCCTCTCAGCTAGTTTATTATTGAGGAAGGGGATGCACCCCCAAAATGCATACATTGATCTCCCGTGATGGCAGATGGCACATGTTGACACACTGTGTGCATCTTCAAAATTTGGCTTTTCGAGAATATGTTAAAAAAAGTTCAAAAAATTTTCATGACAAAAAAGCACAAATAAGTTAGGGATTTCTAGGGGTTTTAAAATCTCCCTAAAACATCATTGATGTTCTTCAGTTTGTTTTGAGCATCATTGATTTTTTGCTTTATGTTTTCCAAGTCCCTATTACACCCCATGATCTCCCCGATCTGGATCTGGGCACTTTCACTGGTGAAATGACCTTCATCTACAGCATCATGATCACCTAAAAATATAGAAAAAAAAAACCACACCATGTATTATAAATATGCCGGCATCCATCTCTTACCTGAGCCTGTGGTCGCAGACACTCACCTGTTGTGGTGACTATTTCCACCACGTCTCCCTCCTCCTCCTCTGCTTGGCTTTGTGGCATTTCCACTTCCTCATGAGGTGGGGGGTCTGTTGTCTCCTCTGGAGAATGGTGTCCTCCAAGTCTTTTCTCCCCTATGTAAACAAAAAAAAAGGTATACTTAGCACACAGATATTTGATGGCAGAAATAGGAATATGAAACATTGCTTGGGAGTGGGGTACAATTGTCTATTTTGGCAGAGTTCCAAGATGAAGAAATATTGTTTTCCTTTGTCAAGCTTGAATACTTACCTCTTTTGTACAAGCTTCACAGATGGAGACACCCCTATAGTATACACTGGAGCACCTGTGTGGGCCCCTAATAAAAAGGGTGTTCTGGTGTCCTACCCTAGTGCTCCAGCATCCAGATGTGTAAACAGCTGCTGACTGTCCTCTCCTTACACAGAATCTAGTTTGCATTTCATTATAGTTACAAACCCATTTAGACAACAAAATTATTTTAAGAGAAGTAGGCCAGAAAAAATGTATTGAACTGCATCTGGACAAAACATGGTGTTTTAGAGGCCGAACGAACAATGTTTCCTATGAGCAAATGTGTCAATGAACATGAAAGTTGCCATTTTAAACTGTACAACAGTAAAGAAAAGCACATGGAGCAGCACAAACGAAATAGAAATAAAGAATAGGAACACTACTTACTTTTTTGCAGCACTCTCCTGATCCTTCTATATTGATCGTGCTCCTTTAATTTGAGGTCCGACCACCGCTTCCTCGGTTGATCCTTGGATCGCCGTACCCCAAAATTTCTGTGCGGATTCTTCACAACTTTCGCCATGATCTTGGGGTTGGGGTAAGGTCCATACTTCTGTCATAGTCAGCCCTCTTCAGTATGTCGACCATCTCCACCATCTCAACAAAGGCCATAGTTGATGCCTTAAATCGTCTCCTTCGGGATCGGGATGTTTCTGGCTACGAGCTTTCCTCCTCGTTGCTGTAATTAGCACACACCTGTTGTGTCTCCGCCATGTACTCTTCCCCACTGCACTGAATGAGAAGGGGCGGGGAATAAACTAGAAAGAACGTCAGGGGCAGGTGGAGTTTCACGCATGCGCAGTGTATATAAAGCGTAACACGAATGAGTAGTACGTACGATCTGTGAGCAGAGGAAGGAGTATCGGAAGCGCAGATTGTGATAACAAAGGTAACATTTAAACTTGGGCCTATACTGCTTAGAGATTAAGGCCTATATTGGGACAAGATTAGGAGACTTTAGCCTGACATTAGGGTTTGTCTTGTGTATTGCAGATAAAATGGCTTCAATGACCACAACTTCCTCCCCCTGTTCATAGACAAGTACAGGGAGCTGCCCTGTCTGTGGCAGGTGAAACATCCACATTATAATCATAAACAAAAGAGGCAGGCAGCGCTGGAGAAACTGCTGGAGTTGGTGAAGCCGGTGGTTCCCACAGCAACCATACCCTATTTAAAAGTCAAAATTGGTGGCCTGAGGAGCACTTATCTTAGGGAGCGCAAGAAGGTCCAGGATTCCCAGAGATGAGGAGCAGCAGCAGATGACGTTTATGTCCCCAGGCTGTGGTACTATGAGAGACTTCATTTTCTGTCAGACCAGACTGAAGTCAGGGAATCCCTCTCAACCCTTCCTTCCACCCTATCTTCCACCCCAACTGAGGCTTCCGATGTCCAACCTGGGACTTCCAGCCAGGAAGAAGTGGAGGAGCCCAGCTGGAGTCAGGTATAGCATTGTTCTACAGATTTCTTGTCAATAAATAAATGTTTACTAGATGTTATTATTGATCACTAATTGCTGATTTAATAAAGTGTTTTACATATCAATAGACAGTAGTGGGCAAAAATAATTGGGACAAGAATGAAAAATGCTGGGCTCAGAATGATAGTCTGTTATATTTGTTAACATTCAATTTGCAACAGTCATGAGATGAAAATTATGTGTGATTGATGAAGAAAAAACAAAAACTATGTCCCTTTTTTATAAACAGGAAGACACAAAAAAGAGAGGAAAGTGCACCAAAAATGAGCCACGTCCATAAATCACTGAGGATACAAAATAAGGTAGTACTGAGTATTACCAGGGAGGCGGACTTTTTAGGCTAACAAACAGTGGAGAAGATATAGCAGTATAAAAAATATAAATTTATTGAAAAATACAAATATCTAAAAAACAATGACAATTGTAACATATAGCATCTATGATTATTGTGCAGTGAGCCCTTGTATGTCTACACGTTTCACCGTTAGACTTCCTCAGGACACGGCCAAGGTTCACAGATGAGACAGAGAAGGGAATATGTCTCTCTATCTCTATCTATCTTATGTCTCTGGAATGCAAAATCATGCAAGTCACGGTAGCATGAGAAAGTTCAATCAGCAGTAAGAAAGTATATTAGATATAGCTAAATATCTCAGCAGGGGCATGTAATCAATATTCCTATTTAAGGGAGCAGCCATTAGAGGGAGGAGGGCCAACACTGGATGCACCATTTGGAACCGTGCAGTGTATTGCTGTCTCCCAGGGGCACGCTGGATTATTTGTATCCTGAATATGCAGTGATGGGATTGTATTGAGCCTTCAGCATTGCTGATACTAAATCCAGGATCTAAGTGGTGCATCCGGTGTTGGCCCTCCTCCCTCTAATGGCTGCTCCTTTAATTAGGAATATTGTTTAATGCCCCTGCTGAGATATTTAGCTATATCTAATACACAGGAAGACCTCAGCCAGGAGGAGGCTGTGGAATGTGGCAGCCAGGAGGAGGCAGAGGTTAGTGACAGCCAGGAGGAGGTGGGGCTAAGGGCCGGCCAGGAGAAGGCCAGGCCCAGTAGGAGCCCGACAGAATCACAGGTCCCTCCCCTCCGCCTTCCAAACAAAAGACCCTGGAAGTGGAGTAACGTGCAGGATTCAGCGCTCAGGCTGATTGAGGAGGCTTCTGTGTCCCTCAGAGCCTTCCCCACTCGTGAAGAGGCCTTTGCCTCCATGGCTGCCACCAAACTGCAGGACATGCAGGAGGACCAACGCCTCATGTGTGAGGAACTCATTTATCAAATATTAAATAAGGGGTTGAGGGGCAAAATCACACCCTATACCCACCTGAGTGAGTTGGACCATCCTCCTCCTCCTCCTGCCACACCTCCACCACCACAGACACAATGTGGAAGGAAGCGTGGAAGGAAGACCAGAGAGTGATGGCCTGGGTTCAGTCTGGTCTGACAAAAGATGCAGGCTCTTGTATGACCACAGCCTGGGAACATACATGTCATATGCTCATAAATTTATCACAATTTAACTAAACTTAAAAGAGGACTGGCTCCTTGGAGACTTACTACCGAATAAACCCAAGGTGATATATAGAAAAGCCCCAACACTGAGAGACTACTTAGTTCACAATGTAATTGATCCACTCAAATTTAAAAAAATCTTTCCAGTCATGAAAGGCTTCTACAAATGCCAAAGATGCCTACCATGCAGGGTCAGCAAAAAGCAACCCCGGAAAAGGGAAACTTTTAAGTCTAAAACTGACCACAAAGAATACCGTATCAGGGAACTTATAACGTGTCAAAGTACCCATGTAACTTACATCCTAGAGTGTCCGTGTCAGTTGCAATACGTGGGCAGAACCACCCGCCCTCTGTATGTACGTATCCTACGGGTCTGATTTTCTATGGAATTGACTGCATTAGGGATCACTGGAGAGGTGGAAATAAAACCACGCTTATCTCGCAAAATGAAACTTCCTGGATATACCGGTTGGGGTCCCTTGCTCCAAGGGGCCTCAACCTAGACATCGACTTAAACTGCTTTATAGCCAACCCCTGAGTATTGCAATTCAAGGCCCTGGGTTCAACCGGTGTGATAAATTTATGAGCATCTTATGTATATGGATGTGATTAGTAACATAGGTGGTTTTGTCGCTCTTCATGCCCCTCACCTCCCAGATACTTCTGGTGAGGGTGGAAGATTACCTTCACTTCTCATTCATAATTATCTATTAATGTATTATTTTTAATAATAATCACTTAATAAGATTAAACTGCTCTGGCCTAGTAGCTACCCCTTATCCCTAACATAATAGTGAAGTAACTTCCTACAATAAACGTGGGGTGCCCTATATATCCCCCTACTCATTCTCTGCAGATTATTGAGTGCATATCTCATATAATCTATTATTAGTAGCAGTAAAGCAGAGATATGTAATTTAGGTCCTACATTAGGTAAAACTAGGTATGTCACACACTCTCTAAAACGGTTGCACTGTAGTCACATTTATCATTTACATGCATATTTATCCTGATATAGCCTTCTTTCCACTAGTTATTATGCTTATGATACCCTAGGTTTAACACAGTATATGGCTACCAATTTACTCATTATAAGAGCTTTATTAGGCAACATCTGGGATGGTATGCAATGTAGTTATGAGTTGCCCCCACTAGGGGACACAGGTATAACTAGGTATGTCACACACTCCTTCTAAAACGGCTGTATTGTAGCCATATTTATTATTAACATGCATATCTATCCTGATCTAGCCTTCTTTTCACTAGATATCATGGTTGTGATATCCTAGACTTAGCATAGTTTTATGGCAACCAATTTGCTCATTTTATGAGCTTTACTAGGTAATATCTGGGATGGTATGCAATGTAGTTATAAGTTGCCCCCACCAGGGAGTTTTCTTCTGTGTGTAAGCTCCGATGTATGACAATATGGAATTATCTAAGTTGTTTAGCCATACACTTACTATATACATTGCCAATATAGATGTATACATAAGAGTCTACCATGATGCCCATTTTAAGATATCATAGTTACATAGTTACATAGTAGGTGAGGTTGAAAAAAGACACAAGTCCATCAAGTCCAACCTATGTGTGTGATTATGTGTCAGTATTACATTGTATATCCCTGTATGTTGCGGTCATTCAGGTGATTATCTAATAGTTTCTTGACGCTATCAATGCTCCCCGCTGAGACCACCGCCTGTGGAAGGGAATTCCACATCCTTGCCGCTCTTACAGTAAAGAACCCTCTATGTAGTTTAAGGTTAAACCTCTTTTCTTCTAATTGTAATGAGTGGCCCCGAGTCTTATTAAACTCTCTTCTACGAAAAAGTTTTATCCCTATTGAGGGGTCACCAGTACAGTATTTGTAAATTGAAATCATATCCCCTCTCAAGCATCTCTTCTCCAGAGAGAATAAGTTCAGTGCTTGCAACCTTTCCTCATAACTAAGATCCTCCAGACCCTTTATTAGCTTTGTTGCCCTTCTTTGTACTCGCTCCATTTCCAGTACATCCTTCCTGAGGACTGGTGCCCAGAACTGGACAGCATATTCCAGGTGCGGCCGGACCAGAGCCTTGTAGAGTGGGAGAATTATCGTTTTATCTCTTGCGTTGATCCCCCTTTTAATGCATGCCAATATTCTGTTTGCTTTATTAGCAGCAGCTTGGCATTGCATGCCATTGCTGAGCCTATCATCTACTAGGACCCCCAGGTCCTTTTCCATCCTAGATTCCCCCTAAGGTTCTCCCCCCAGTGTATAGATTGCATTCATATTTTTGCCACCCAAATGCATTATTTTACATTTTTCTACATTGAACCTCATTTGCCATGTAGTCGCCCACCCTATTAATTTATTCAGATCTTTTTGCAAGGTTTCCACATCCTGCGGCGAAGTTTTTGCCCTGCTTAGCTTAGTATCGTCTGCAAATACAGAGATTGAACTGTTTATCCCATCCTCCAGGTCGTTTATAAACAAATTAAATAGGATCGGTCCCAGCACAGAACCCTGGGGAACCCCACTACCCAACCCTGACCATTCTGAGTACTCCCCATTTATCACCACCCTCTGAACTCACCCTTGTAGCCAGTTTTCAATCCATGTACTCACCCTATGGTCCATGCCAACGGACCTTATTTTGTACAGTAAACATTTATGGGGAACTGTGTCAAATGCTTTTGCAAAATCCAGATACACCACGTCTACGGGCCTTCCTTTATCTAGATGGCAACTCACCTCCTCATAGAAGGTTAATAGATTGGTTTGGCAAGAACGATTCTTCATGAATCCATGCTGATTACTGCTAATGATATCGTTCTTATTACTAAAATCTTGTGTATATAGTCCCTTATCATCCCCTCCAAGAATTTACACACTATTGATGTTAGGCTAACTGGTCTGTAATTCCCAGGGATGTATTTTGGGCCCTTTTTAAATATTGGTGCTACATTGGCTTTTTTGTCCAATCAGCTGGTACCATTCTAGTCAGTAGACTGTCTGTAAAAATTAGGAACAACGGTCTGGAAATCACTTGACTAGGTTCCCTAAGTACCCTCGGATGCAAGCCATCTGGTCCCGGTGATTTATTAATGTTAAGTTTCTCAAGTCTAATTTTAATTCTATCCTCTGTTAACCATGGAGGTGCTTCCTGTGTTGTGTCATGAGGATAAACACTGCAGTTTTGGTTACTGAAGCCCCCCGATTCACTCGTGAAAACTGAGGAGAAGAATAAATTCAATACCTTCGCCATCTCCCCATCCTTTGTAACCAGATGTCCTTCCTCATTCTTTATGGGGCCAATATGGTCTGTCCTCCCTTTTTTACTGTTTACATACTTAAAGAATTTCTTGGGATTTTTTTTGCTCTCCTCCGCTATGTGTCTTTCATGTTCTATCTTAGCCGTCCTAATTGCACCCTTACATTTCTTGTTGCATTCTTTATAAATTCTGAATGCTGAGGATGATCCCTCAACCTTGTATTTTTTGAAGGCCTTCTCCTTTGCTTTTATATGCATTTTTACATTGGAGTTAAGCCATCCAGGATTTTTGTTCGCTCTCTTAAATTTATTACCCAATGGGATACATTGACTAATGCCCTTATTTAATATACTCTTAAAGCAAACCCATCTCTCCTCCGTATTCTTTGTTCCTAATATTTTATCCCAATTTATGCCTTTTAGCAAGGTTTGTAGTTTAGGGAAGTTGGCTCTTTTGAAATTCAGTGTCTTTGTGTTCCCTTTATGTTTCCGATTTGTGTGATTTATACTGAAACGAATTGACCTGTGATTGCTGTTACCTAATTTGCCCCGTATTTCCACATCCGTGATCAGGTCGGTATTGTTGGTAATCAGTAGATCCAGTAATGTTTTATTTCTAGTTGGTGCGTCTACCATCTGACCCATAAAATTGTCCTGCAAGACATTAAGGAACTGGCGAGCCTTAAATGAATGCGCAGTTCCCTCCGCCCAGTCTATGTCTGGATAATTAAAATCCCCCATTATGATAACACTTCCGATCCTTGCTGCTAATCCAATTTGTGATAGGAGATCCGTCTCCACTTCCTCCCTCAGGTTAGGGGGCCTATAGCATACTCCCAGTATTATTTTCCCCTTAGCTTCATCCCTTTGGAGCTCTAGCCATAAGGATTCCACCTCCTCTCTAGCTCCCTCAGTCATGTCATCTCTCACATTCGCTTGTACATTATTCTTGATATATAGGCATACCCCTCCCCCTTTTTTACCCTCTCTATCCTTGCGGTATAGGGTATACCCTTGAATGTTTGCCAGCCAATCATGAGAGCTGTTGAACCAGGTCTCTGAAATTTCCTCAAAATCCAAATCCTCCTTGTACAACAGTATCTCTAGTTCACCCATCTTGTCCGCCATGCTCCTGGCATTGGTGAACATGCCACATCGTTTAGACCGGTCGCATATTGTCCTTGTATTGGGTGTTTTGAGATTGCAACTAGGACTTGCTATTATACTTACCTTGTGTTTTTGTGCTTTGGTCAACCTACCACTAATGCCCCCAATACTAACCTCTGGAATATCTTCCACGCTGGCTATCTCTGTCTCTGGACCCTCCCCCCCATCGCCTAGGTTAAAAACCCCTCTAACTTTTTGGCCATCTTCATTCCCAGCAGATCTGCACCCTCCTCATTTAGGTGCAGTCCGTCCCTTCTATAGTACCGGTTACCGACTGAGAAGTCGGCCCAGTCCTTCAGGAGCCCAAACCCCTCCTTGCTACACCAGCTCTTCAGCCACTTGTTTACTTCCCTAACCTCCCTCTGCCTTTCTGGTGTGGCTCGATGTACCGGTAGCATTCCTGAGAATACTACCTTGGAGGTCCTTTTCCTCAATTTAGCTCCTAAGTCCCTAAAATCGTTCTTTAGGACACTCCATCTGCCTCTGACTTTGTCATTGGTGCCAACGTGCACCATGACAGCTGGGTCTTCCCCAGCCCCTCCCAGTAATCTGTCCACAAGATCCGTGATGTGCCGAACCCGAGCGCCCGGTAGACAACATACTGTTCGGCGCTTCAGGTCTTGGTTACAGATTGCCCTCTCTGTCCTTCTAAGAATTGAGTCCCCTACCACCAGAATTTAATTTGAGTTTAATTTCACTTTATATGGAGTTTATCAGTATCTCTCAGAATTAGCAAGCATTGTGGACACTGCACTGAGAGTTGTATACCCGATGCTCCGCCCTAACTTTCAATTGTGATTGGCTACCCCGCGATTGGGGGATGGGACAGGCATGGAGGCTCTTCCATTTAATGACGTGGCGCGCTGGCACCGTCGCTGAGGACATCTATGACGAAACGCGTACGATGGCGCCACGCACACTACGTCATTTCCTGTTTTTACTAGCAAGTGGAACGCAGTTGGAACGCAGTGCGGAGCTGCTGTCTCCACTCTGTGTCTTAGCATTTACCTTATATTTTAAGGCTTGATCTCCATTAGCAGACGTCCATACTATGCAATTAGTATAGTGGATGACCTTTTGGCTAGTTTTACGAGCCGTATCCGGGACTTTCTCTTATATTTTATATCCAGTGTTTTTTTTACGTTGATGTTTTTTAATAAATTTACAATGATTTACTATACCATGGGAGTCCACATCTTTTTTTCTTCTATGAGGAACCAACCACAGATTATACCACAACCTAAAGGCGGAAATCTACCCTTGATATCGCAACAACTATGGGGGAGTAACCGCAGTGATTGCACCTATATGTGCATTGCCCCTGTAGGGGCGAGTGGATCTGGTGAGTGGGGACCCTGGAGGGGAGCACAGAGTCACCAGAAGATATTGAGAGCACCCAAGTCACCTTTTGTGTTTTATGTCACATTATTTGAAGAAGACTATATGCATAAAATATGGACTATTATTTATATGTTTATATATGGATTTTATTCGCACATGTCACATAAGCAGAGTCACAGTGTGATAGTGGGTCCGCAAACTGCAGTCTTATTTTTCACTTTATTTTTCACGGTATTTTTATGTTTTTGCAGTCTTCATTGATATTTGGATATATATAAGGGGATACCTTTATGAATACAGCTCATATTCGTGTGGTTCTCTCTTCTCAAAAAGGCCACATAAGGACTAGGAAATCGCCAAAGAACGTGTAGCATGCTATTGTTTAGTAGGCTCTATATGCATTTTTTGAGATTATATGCATTTATTGTTTTTGAGATTATATAGTTTTATGTTTGTGCAGTAAGAGGTTGTATACCACTGCAAGGCCACACATACATACCCTCACATACGTCTTAATTGTATTATCTCTAGGTAGCGCCAATTACCCCATATATTATACATCTCTCTTACAGCATCTTAACTCCCAGGGCCTGGCAATGTTTTAGCAGATCGCTGAAGATTCAGCGAGAAGGGGTCACAGCAATAGTAGTCCTACCTTACTGGCTCAGGAAGCTGTGGTTTCTTCTGGCTTGGAGGATAAAGTTGGGCTCACCAATCCCTCTGCCTCCTTGTCAAAATCTCCTTCTACAGAGTGGGGCCTGACACCCGAACCGCAGGAGGATAAAGTTAATGACATTATTACAGGATCATCAGAACGAATGTAACCTATCGCGGGATCTGGAATACTATGGAAAGGGGTTGGGACCTTGGATCTCCTTCAGTATCTAACATTTTGGAGTTTTTCTGCAGATTAGTCTCCAAGGGTTAGTTTATAATTTCCTGAAGGGTCAAATCCCTGCCTTGTCGGCTATGTGGTGTACAAGAGATGCTCTACATCCCTTGGTGATCTGATTTTTAGGGGCAGCCATAGAAATCAGACCTCCATTGAAATAGTTTTTTCCAAAAGAGGACTTAACACTAGTCTTGGGAACATTGCTGGTTCCTCCGTTTGATCAATCTTTCTCTTGTTCATTATTTCTTTTAACAGTTTTTTTTTGTTTTTGGTTTCTCATCTAAAGAACCATATTGTTTGGTGCTCCCAGACAAGATAGTCCTTAGGCCGATACCGAGCTTTCTACCTAAGGTGGCCACATAATTTCGTATGAACTGGGAGGTCATTCTCCCAGCCTTTCCGGCGGATACAGCTGATGATCAGTGGAGTAGGTTAGACCTGGTCTCTGCGGTTTCAACCTACCTGAAATGGACTAAAAGCTTTGGAAAACAAGATCAGCTGTAGGTTTTCCCAATGGGGCCTTAAAAGGGTATTCCAGCAACATCCAGAGTTGTGTCTTCCTGGTTTGTCAGGGCCATGCATATTGCATACAATACGCTGGGCCTTCCTCCTCCTTCAGAGATCAAAGCACATTCGATGAGGGGTATGGCAGCAGACTGGGCATACGCGAAGGTCGCCCCTGAGGTAGTTTGCAGAGCAGCAAGCTGGAGCGCGTCCAACACCTTTTTATTAGGCATTATAGGCTTAATATGGCTTGTCCGCCTGAGGCTTTAAACATTTGGCTCTACAGTTATTACGGTGGCTGTTGCCCATTAAAAATTTTGAGTAGTTTTGCATTGAGGGTTTGGCTTATTTTTTTATTTTTTTGTCTTCCCTCCCTTCTTAATATTGCTTGGTACATCCCATAGTAGGCTGACATGGGGAGGTCCAGGAATAAGGAAAATTGTTATCCATACTCATCGTAATTTTCCTTTCCTGGATCCTCCCCATGTCAGCCGGAGGATTCCCACCCAGTTTATCCGTCGCGAGGCGGGGTTTTTTGAAACATGGTGTGGGCAGACAGCCACCCTTTTATGGGCTAGAAAAGAGTTGGTCCTGGAGGGGTCAGAGGGGGCAGAGCTGACCCATAGTAGGCTGACATGGGGAGGATCCAGGAAAATTACGGTAAGTATGGATAACAATTTTCCTTATTTTTGCTTTAGAAATGTCATTTTGCTGTGGGACTGTTCTAAACACGGGAAAAAAGCACCACTTTACAGACATACTATAGACACCCCCAGGTACGAAATTTAAAGGAATATTTCACTTTTATTGTTTCACTTTAAGCATTAATAAAATCACTGCTCCCGAAAAAACGTCCGTTTTTAAAACTTTTTTTTTGCATTGATACATGTCCCCTGGGGCAGGACCCGGGTCCCCAAATGCTTTTTATGACAATAGCTTGCATATTAACCTTTAAAATTAGCACTTTTGATTTCTCCCATAGACTTTTAAAGGGTGTTCCGAGGCTTTCGAATTTAGTATTTTTTTGCTTTTTAAATTCATCATAACGAACGTTCGTAATTGTTACGAACAGTTAACGAACCTAATGGAAATTCGTATTTCGTCTGAATTCAAATTGAATTTCGGACACGAATTACGAAATCCAAATTAATTCTAAAACGAAACGAAACAAATTTATTGATGGCGCACATGTGTATATAATGCAGTACATCACAAAATCAGAAGATTGTAAGTTGTAGAATTCTCTGATTTTTTTTTTTTTTTTTTTTTTGTGCGTTTTGCCTTTTGATGAAAATTATTTTTTCCTGTGGGTGACAAAGGCACATGTTTTGCATAATGCCTTTTTGCACTGATGCATGCCAATGAGAGGGAGGAGGCATAGTTGTGTAAGGTGACCTTCTTAGGCTGTAATTTGCTGGGAACAACTTATTTTTTAAGGTTGGGAGCTCTACGATGAGTGACACAAGGTTTGGTGGGAAGAATGGCTTTAAGGTGTGGATCCTCTATTAGGATATTCCAGTGTTTTGCAAGGATATGCTCCATGTTCCGATATTTTTGATGGAATTTAGTTATGAATCTGGTAAAATTATCAAGGGCTTCTTTGTCTTTATGTTCAGGTTTGCCGTTGAGTTAAAACGTGTGTGTTTCCTGTATAGTGGTATTAGTATAAGCCTTATCAAGTAATTTTTTGGTCAAAAGGGTGTGCTGTTCGATATAATCGGTAGTATTAGTGGGTTTTGTCACAACTGACAAGATTGGCCCTTGGGAATGTTTTTGGTCCAGGCAGGATAATGACAACTGTTATGCCCTGTACACACGGTCGGACATTGATCGGACATTCCGACAACAAAATCCATAGATTTTTTTCTGACGGATGTTGGCTTAAACTTGTCCTGCATACACACGGTCACACAAAGTTGTCGGAAAATTTGATCGTTCTGAACGCGGTGACATAAAACACGTACGTCGGAACTATAAACGGGGCAGTAGCCAATAGCTTTCGTCTCTTCATTTATTCTGAGCATACGTGGCACTTTGTGCATCAGATTTGTGTACACACGGTCGGAATTTCCGGGAATGGATTTTGTTGTCGGAAAATTTTATAGCAAGCTCTCAAACATTGTGTGTCGGAAATTCCTATGGAAAATGTGTGATGGAGCCCACACACTGTCGGAATTTCCGACAACAAGGTCCTACCACACATTTTCCATCGGAAAATCCGACCGTGTGTACAGGGCATTACAGTGAAGTAAAGAATTACCTGCCGTGGGCTTAGTATAATTTTTTACTTGGATTACTCCTTTATTGTGGCTGACAGTTAAAGGAAGGCTAGTTTATTTTGATCTTGGACAAAGGTAAATGAAAGTCCAAACGGATTGCCATTGCAGTGTTGTACAAGATTTTTAATAAGGTCAGAGGGGCCATCCCAGATGATTATATCATCGATGTAGCGTCCAAAAAAACACTACGTTTTTGGCAAAGGGATTATTGTTCCAGATGTACTTGGATTCCCATAGACCCATGGCCAAGCTGGCATACGAGGGGGCAAAATTTTTTCCCAACGCAGTCCCTTGGGTTTGGAAAAATATCTCAATTGAAATTTAAGTACAGGTAATTGTGCGTGAGACAAAACTCATGACATTGAGGATGAAAGTGACTTGTCTAGGGTTGGAAAGGGATCAGCAGACATAAAATGATTTAGTGCAGAGAGGCCAAATTGGTGAGGTTTGGAAGTGTAAAGAGAATTGACGTCCAATGAAACCCAGGAGTAACTAGGTTCCCGTGAGTATGGATCAAGATGTGTACCGTCTCTAATATAGGACTGGAGATTCTGCACCAGAGGTTGCAGAAATTGGTCTATGTACGTTGAGAAGCTGGTGGTAATGCTATCCATAGCTGCAATAATGGGTCTACCTGGGGGTCTTCTGAATTTATATGGAGGATTATTATTATTATTTATACAGGATCTTGGGTATATGCTATAGGTAAGGGATACGATAAAAATCTCGACACAGAAAAGAAGCTTCTGTTTTGTCAAGGATGTCACTAGAAAGGCATCCTTAACTAACGACTCTGCCTCAACTTTGAATGCAGGAAGTGGGTCTTTGGAGAGTATATGTAGAGGAATCAGATAACAACCTGTGTGCTTCTGTAATATAATCTGATTTGTTGAGAATGACTATACCACTACCTTTGTCAGCTGTTTTAATGGCTATGTTGGGATTGTCCATCAAACTTTTAAGGGCAATGTTCTCTTGAAAGGACCTTTTGACCAATAGGGATAGAATATTAACTTAGGTTTGAGCGTGAAATAAGTAATGGAGGGGGGGGGGTAGCTAAATGTTGGGTGAATAATGATAGATCATTATTGGGATGGGAACTTTCTTGATAAAGTAGTTCCAGGGTATCTATAATGTCAAAATCAAGGCACCCATCTGGGTTTGGTTTTTGGGTTTTTTTTTTTACCTGAAAGAATCTCTTTAGGGTGAGATTCCTAATATAACGGTTAAGATCTTTAAAAAGAATATAGGGGTTGGGTGGGTTGGATGGAGCATAATTAAGGCCACGGCTAAGTAGCAATTTTTCAGCATCACTTAGGGTGTATGAGGATAGGTTAAACAGTTTGACAGTCTGCGGGATTTCATTTTTGTGTCTGTTTGTTTTTTCCTCCTCTACCCCTCTGCAGCCTCTTCTGTGAATTTTCTTTTTTAGGCATTGGGCAGAAGGGGTCCTTCACTAAAAAAGTTACCTTATTGGAATTGGTGGTGTCAGAACATGATATGTAATGGGAAACTGGGTGAGCTGGTATGTCAGCCAGGGAGAGCTGGGGTCCTGCGAGGGATTCTGGTGCTGGTAGGGCCCTTGGGCTCGATTGCCCGAGTGTATTGTTGTGCTCCATGGGACTGGATGGGTATGATTCTTAAAAAAAAAAAAAAAAAAGAAACATACTTCTCTTTTATTGAGAACTGTTTGTTTTATAGTGGAATACCATTTATCAACTGATGGAGAAGTGGGGAGATTCTATTTGAGGAAGATTTCTTCTTTTGTGCAAAAAGTGGCATAAAATATCATTGCTTTATGGTGTTTAGGGATGCCCGAGCTGGTGTATATGCCAAGCAGAAAGATGAAGGGGTCTGAGGCCAGGGTAAGACCTGCGAGTATGTTAGGTGCTGCAACTATTTGAACACAGTATATCTGGATTAACCACTTCAGCCCTGGAAGAATTTACCCGCTTCCTGACCAGTGCGTTTTTGCGATTCGGCACTGCGTCGCTTTAACTGACAATTGCGCGGTCATGCAACGTGCCTCCCAAACAAAATTGATGTGTTTTTTTCCCACAAATAGAGCTTTCTTTTGGTGGTATTTGATCACCTCTGCGGTTTTTATTTTTTGCGCTATAAACAAAAAAATAGCGACAATTTTGAAAAAAAACGCATTATTTTTTACTTTTTCCTATAATAAATATCCCCAAAAAATATTTAAAAAAACATTTTTTTTCCTCAGTTTAGGCAGATATGTATTCTTCTACATAATTTTGGTAAAAAAAAACGCAATAAGCGTTTATTGATTGGTTTGCGCAAAAGTTATAGCGTTTACAAAATAGGGGATAGTTTTATGGCATTCTTATTAATTTTTTTTTACTAGTAATGGCAGCGATCAGCGATTTTTATTGTGACTGCGACATTATGGCGGACATCGGACATTTGACACATTTTTGGGACCATTGTCATTTATACAGCAATCAGTGCTATAAAAATGCACTGATTCCTGTGTAAATGACACTGGCAGTAAAGGGGTTAACCACTAGGGGGCGGGGAGGGGTTAAGTCAGTACTAGGGAGTGTTTTCTAACTGTAGGGGGGATGGGCTAGCTGTGACACTTCACTGATCTCTGATCTCCCTTTTCGGGCACAGGGTGCCTGAACTACAGCGGCGGGGGGGGGGGGGGAATTGAAGCACCTGATTAGAACCATAGGCTCTAATAGGCGTCAAAAAAGGTAACCTGTGAGCGCCACTATTCACTTTCCTAACACTAAACCGCCTCTCTGCCAATCAGGTGCTCGGGTCTGTTACCTGTCACGTGATTGGCTGAAACAGGTGCCGCTATTGGACGCCCATCAGGAGGAGAGGATGGGAGGTAAGGAAGGCAGGAGACTCATGGAGGACCCCGCTCGTCGCCATCACCTGCTGCCCCACCAAGACAGGGTAAGTGCTGGGCAGACGGCGATCGGGTGGGGGTCACACTGGCAGCATTTAATGGGCACACTGGCAGCATGATGGGCACACTGGCAGCGTTTGGGCACAGTGGCAGCATTTGATGGCACAGTAGCTGCAATTGACATTTTGAGCACCAGTCGCCACTGTTGTAGTCTCCACAGAAAACTCACATGATAGGTTTTCTTATGTGGCAATAGAAATGGCAGTGTTCTTTTTTTCCCGCAATATAATCTCTAAATACTTTTTCCTAGCAATGCTTCTGTGCAATCACATGGTTTTCTCAGGTCTTTCTCCCTAGCAGAGACTCAGGTGGGAGGGGCTCAAATTCCTCTGCTGGTTTAGTTTCAGGAGGAGAGGGGTGGGGAGAGAGAATCAGTTTCACACAGATCATGGACATCACAGGAAGGGAGGGGGAGTAAGGGAGATACAGACGCTGCAGAGAGAGCAGGATGATTGGAAGTCAGTTTACTGACAGGAATACAGGAACAGGCAGGATGAGCTAAGTATTATACTATATGGAAAAGGATAAATAACATTGGAAAAAAGGAAGGATCAGTCAATCGATCGTAGGAATGAGCGGTTGAATGATTGCAGAAAGGATCAGTTGGTTGATTGCAGGAAAGATAAAATAAATAATAGTAATAATAATGAAAAAAATGTAAAGCGCCCCCTTCAAGGAATGCCCTGTAAACGTGAATGCATACATAAGTTGGGTGCGCATATGTAAGCAATCGCAGGAAGTATCAGCTTGTCAATCGAAGGAAGGATCAATCGATCACAGAAAGCATCAGTCAGAAGGATCAATCAGAAGAATCGGTCAGTCGATCGCAGGAAAGATCAGTTGAACTATCGCAGGAAGGATCAGTTAATCGATAGCAGAAAGCAAAGATTGATCAAAAGAAGGATAAAAGACGGGAAGATCAATCGCAGGAAGCATCAGTTGGTCGATCGCTGAAAGGATAGGCCTGTCGATCGCAGGACGGATCAAAGTAAGAAAGGATCGGTTGATCAATCACAGGTTAAAAAGGTTTAAAGTATCCATCGATCAAAGGAAGGATCAGTCCACCACAAAGCATCAGCTTATCGAAAGAAGGATCAGTGGGTCAATCGAAAGACAGATCGGTTGATCGCAGGAAGGATCAGTTGATCAATAGCAGAAAGCAAAGGTTGACTGAAAGAAGGATCGATTGATGACAGGATCAGTCATATGTAGAAAGGATCAGTTGGTCGATCGCAGGAAGGATCAGTTGTACGATCGCAGGATGGATCAGATGGTCGATCGCAGGAAGGATTGGTCGGTTGCTTGCAGGAAGGATTGGTCGGTCATCTTCATCTTTTATATTTTAACAAAAAAATTGGGTATTATATAGTGTGTATTATAGTTTATTGAAAAAATTCAATAAAGTTTATGTAAAAGTGTGACATAAAAAAATGACAACACCCACCATTTTTTCGTTAACGGTGCTTTTCGGGCGATATTAATCCTTTCCTCGGCCGCTAGCAGGGGTTAAAAGCTCCCCGCTCGGGACCGAATAAGCTCCCCGCCCCAGTGTGAAAGTAGCCTTAAGCAGCCCACTCGCCCATGCTCCTTGTCGGTTCCAGTGCGCGATTCATTATGTCACCAGGCCAGCTCTTCTGCTCACTTCGTGTTCGTGAGTCTGATGTTCCCAAATACAGTGTGTTGCTGTTGCTTATTCATGGTTTTTCAATCAACTCTTGCTCGCTGTCGCAGGTAGGATTCGTTACTATGTACTTGTTCAAGTCGTTGCCATTCGTTGTTTCCCAATGACATATGTCCAGTTCCCACAGCAGAACTTAGGAATCGTTTGAACACTGTCCTTTTCCTATCTACTTGCCAAAACCAAATGTTTCTACGTGCATCTTACTCGGCGCTACACAACACTTTTCCCGATTCACATCGGATACGTTCGAGTCCGATTCATACCTAGTTGCACTGCGCACTATCACGGTGTCATACCGTTGTCATTCGTTGTATCCCCCATGTTGTATGTGTAGTTCCAAAATTACGAATCGTACGAATGCTATCCTTTTTCCTTCCACTTGTTAAAACCAAACTTGGTTCCAGATGCGCCATGCGGGGCCCCACACCGCGCTTCTCCCGGTTCACACCGGATATGTTGCTCACCCACTACAGTTCGATTCAAACCTAGTTGCACTGCTCACTATCGCAGGTAGGATTCGTTACTATGTTTTTATGTCATATCAATTCGTTGTGTCCCCATATCGTACGTTCAGTTCCTGCAGCGGAACTTACAAATCGTACGAACACTGCCCTTATCTCATCTACTTACCGAAACCAAACCTGTCTTCAGATGCGCCATGCACGGCGCTACACTACGCTTCTCCCGGTTTACACCGGATACGTTGCTCACCAACTACAGTCAAATTCGAATCCAGTCGCATCAGCGACACAACGATTCGTATCGCTTACACCTAACAACAATTCGTACCAATTTCACGTTCTAACCTACGACGGATTTGTATCGGGCCCCTCTTCCATACCCATTACAGTCCGATTTGAGTCAAGCCGCCCTACTACAATTTGTATCTAATTCATTTTCTCACACCATAAGTGCACAGCCTCAGCCGCTTAGGGTTACAATTCAGTCCTTCACATTCAAGATTTCTTATCTTTTCTTTCTTCTCCTGCCAAAGGCCACCTTTACAGACAGTTGTGACCCGCAGCAACCATGTCCTCCTGCAGCTCAGACACTTTCAGTCATTGCAACCACGTCTACTGCAGCACAGTCACTTACTGACAGTCATAAAAATAAAAAAAATACCGCGCTAAGTAACACATAATGAATAAAGAAATTAAAGACAAAAAGCAAAGCAGTTGCTAGAAACGTGAGATGCACACACATATACAAATATAAAGTTGAGTAAAGCAGCGCTAAAAAATAAAATAAAAATAAAAAATAATTAAAAAAAAATTTAAAGATATAGTCCATATACCACAGTGAATGTGTACAAATCTCAAAAAACTTCCAACACAGCAGCCTATGTGTTGCACAGATTCAGTCCATATAATATGAACCAGTGTGTAATCTTGCAATAAACAGCACTAATAAACAGTGCACCTCCACCATATATAGTGCGTGCTTACCAGAAGGCAAGCTCTCATAAACCTGCGACTATAAACCCAGCCAGGGCCTCTGTCAAGAAGAGTATTGATATGGCAATTCACAGGTATTCGGTAGGAAGAATCTTGGACTAGACACCAGGTGACCAGGGAGACTCAATCATCAGCCAGACAAGGAAGTAGGTCAAGCGTTATGCAGCGTACACACGGTCGGACTTTTCGACCGGACTTGTCCGACGGATGCCGACGGACCAAATCCAGCGGATAATCTGATCGTGTGTGGGCTTCACCAGACCTTCAGCGGACTTTTCCAGTCCAAATCTGACGGACTTTAGATTTGGAACGTGCTTCAAATCTTTACGTCGTAACTCCGCCGGACCCAGAAATCCACTCATCTATGCGTATGTACTCAGTATGCTAGTCCGACGGACAAAAACCGACGCTAGGGCAGCTATTGGCTACTGGCTATCAACTTCCTTATTTTAGTCCGGTGTACGTCATCACGTATGAATCCGTCGGACTTTGGTGTGATCGTGTGTAGGCAAGTCCGTTCGTTAAGTCCTTTGGAAGTTCGCTGGAAAGCCTGTCGGACCAGTCCGGTCGAAAAGTCTGCCCGTGTGTATGCGGCCTTACCCAAAACAATAATACCAAGAGATGGCCCATGGATACTGGACCAAGTTATTAAATGGGTAAGTATACAGTCCCCTTAAGTATAGAGGCAAGTGGAATATCTGAATGTAAAAAAAATGGGCTTATCACATAGGGGGAGACCTTTTGTTGGGGCTCAAGTTGGTGTTGCCGCACACATAGGGGAGAAATATGCCCCTTTTGGTACTGCACCCCTGCACCTGGCTTTCCTTGCTTTGTGTGCTTACTGACAGTCACAACCACATCTTCAACATCTTTGACACTGTTAACATTGCAACCATGTCTCCTGCAGCACAGACACTTGTAATCCATTTGCAACCTTGTCTCTGTAGCCACATCTCCTGCAGCATAGACACTTGCATACCATTTGAGACACTTGCAACTACGCAACCACGTCTCCAGCAACCCAGACACTTGTAATCAATTGTAACAACGTCTTCTGCAGTTCGGACACTTGCAGTCATAGCAGTTATGTCTTCAGCAGCATAGACACTTGCAATCATTGAGACACTTGAAACCACTGCATCTCCAGTAGCACTATCATCTGCTGCATACCTAAGTGCAAGTAAGCTTACAAGCATAACTTCTTGCAAACATTTTCAAACACAGTCCAGTGGCACAAAATCAGCCACACAAACATTTAACAGCACTCAGTTGGCCATTCATCTCCAGTGGCATGCGAGCCACTCATCGTTTTTCTTCTGTCATTTCTTCCTTAGGTCAGTTGAGTTCCGGTTCCTTCCTGCACCGGGTCGTACATTTTCTCCTCCAGGTAAAAAAAAAAAAAAAAAAAAAAAAAAAAAAAAAAAAAGGAGAGAGGGAAAAGATACATAAGGATCGCATCTTCACCAGGGCCAGTCGCATGACAAGGAAGGGGCAGTTTGTTTCAGGTAAAAAAATAAAAATATCTATATATATATTACATTCATGTCACTCTCACTACAGATTCCGGTCAACCAAGTCTCGATCCATACCAGGACCTCGCTACTAGGGCGCCAGGCTGGTGTGTAGTTCACTGATTCTTCTGTCACATTATTCTGCAGGACCCTTTCACTATACGTTCACTTCATATACACAATTTTACTCATCCATCAGGTGTTAGCTACTGTCACATGTGTCTCTGCATTACACTCTGTTTTAGAATGACGACCCTTCACCCACGCAGACAAGGTCACTAAAACATTGAGTTTGCCGTCAGTGCAAACATTAGCAGGCTGAGCACACGTCACCACCTACAGACCGCAACATTCCTACATAGGCCATACCAGACTTTAGCTGTTTGACCCAGTACGCCCTAGGACTCTGGTCTCCAGACTTTGTGTTCAGCACAGACATTCACCCGAGCATCGGTGACCTAGCCAGTCACCTCCTGGCTCACCTTGGTTGCCACGCACTCTTTCGAGTTTTCCAAATTTTTACTCTACAGGGTTCTACACAATTGAACCCAGTTGGCTCCTCCCTGCACTTGTCGTTTCTTATCCTGTAATTCTCCTTTTCGCTTCTCTTCTTCTGAGTTTCTGTATCCTATTCTCCGCTCACTATCCTACTGCTACGCCTCTTCTTGACACTTGCACAATTTAATTGTCTTATAGTAGGAGCCATGTTGCAGGCCGGCTTATGGAATGGCGACAAATTACGGTACTTAAAAATCTCCATAGGCAACACTTTTTTTACATTTTAATTTTACAATTTTTGGAGTTACCTGTTTAGAGTTACAGAGGAGATCTAGTGCTAGAATTAATGCACTCACTCTAACGATCGTGACAATACCTCACATGTGTGGTTTGAACACTGTTTACATATGCGGGCGCGACTTACGTATGTGTTCGCTTCTGCGCAAAGTACTGAGGGATAGGGTGCTTTAAAAAAGAAAAAAATCTTATTTATTTTACATTTTATTTTTTCTTTTTACTCTGTCCCCCCTTTTATTTATTTATTTTTTAGCACTTTAATTCCTATTACAAGGAATGTAAACATCTCTTGTAATAGCAAAAAATAGAACCAAATGGAGACACAATCTGCAGTGCGTGGCACCACATCCAAAATATATAAACAAAAAAAAGGAGGGGATGAAATTGAAAAACTGACTTTTAAGGCTGCCACTATAATTCCAATGGGGAAGGAAAAGTACTCAAAGGTATAGATAAAATATCAAACTGTATTAAATATCAGTAAAAAACATGTCACAAAGATAAGTGCATAAGTATGCCATAGTATGTACATTCTCCCATATGTGACAGATATAGATGGACAAGGAAACCTGTATGGATGGCCTCTGGAATAGTGAATATGCTGTCATAACAGAAATCTTCTATCTGAGGGCCAGCCAACAGGATCACAATGTCAGCACCAATGGATCAAAATGCATTTCGCCAATAGCTTCCTCAGGAGATTCTATTGGTACAAAATCAAATATATGAGAGATATGAGGCATCCAATTCACCATGAAGAGGGGCAGAGCGGAGGGGAGGGGAAATTGGATGCCTCACATCTCTCATATATTTGATTTTGTACCAATAGGATCTTCTGAGGAAGCTATTGGCGAAACATGTTGTGATCCATTGGACTGACATTGTTTCAGCTACTGCTGACAAATATTCCCGGCAGCCAAGAATGGAGATCATGTGGACTGACTATGTGGGTTCACTCTGCCTGACTAACGCAGGTCCAGACCAGATGGAGGTCTGAAACTTTGTTCAATTTTGATGCAGCCCTAACCAGGACAGGGGCTTTTGGAGAGGACTGAGGGCAAGTGTCTTACCCACTGAATATGGGCCCTGGCTTTTGGGGGGACATTGCTCTTTGGGAGGTGTGTGTCTAGGGGATTCTTGGAGTGGTCTTGTTTCTGATTCTGGTTCGTGTCCTCCCAGAACACACAGACTCTGGACATCTAGGCCCAGGATCCATGTTAAGGGCCTAGATGTCACATTTCCAGCAATGACTGCTCCACACTATGGGACTCATAGCAGATTTTAATCTCATCAGCTCAAGCCACCTGTCTTTCACCCATTGTTAATTGTGCTAATTAACTCGCCTATTGTCTGCTAGCAAACTACTGTGGGGATGTTGAACTTACGATAATGTGCAGTGTACTTTGTTAGCTCGGTGCAGGCCAGTCTGAGTGAGAGATCTGATTAATCACAACATTGCCCAGGTGGCTATTTCTTTAATTAACATAATGTTTATAGTAAATGTTGGTTGTTGATTAGCTATGGTAATTATATTCCTGTGTACAGTTTGCATTGTTAGGGTAATAAGATCGGGAGGGGGGTGTCCTCCTGTGGGGTATTAAGTATTTGTCTGAGTTTCAATAAAAAGTAATTCCTTTGGTTTTTACCTCACATCTTGTCCGTGTACGATGTTTGGGATAAAAAGAGCTGCTATTAGCTCTCGATCTGCTTGGAACCGTTTGGAGGGCAGGAAGCACTGGTTGGAGGAAGAAAGCATCTAGTTGGAGTGCCCAAGTGGTTCCTTCACAAGGCTGAACCCACACTGTCCCAGGTAATGCATGCAATACAAGATTGTAAGGCCTCCCTTACTACACAGATGGATACCATCCATATTGACTTTTCTTTATTGAAACAAGATGTACAAAATCTATGTGAAAGGACAGGGGGAGCTGAGGAACTTATTAGCTCCATAGAAGATACTTTGCACCCTCAATCTGCTACAATGCACACAGCCATGGACAAAATGGTGGCTCTCAAAGCTAAACTAGATGACCTGGAAAATCTCTCCCACCAGAACAATCTCTGTTTTGTGGGGTTCCCTGAACGCTTAGAGGGGTCCCACACAGAACGGTTCCTTCATTCCTGGCTGCGAAAATTCTTTGGAATTGAAGTGCTATCTTCCACTTTTATAATTTTTATCATGGAGGGAGCACACCACACCCCTCCACGACCCCTCCCTTGAGTGCCCCTCCATGTTCCTTAATTGCACGGATCCTTAACTTACAAGACAAAGTGACTATCCTCCATTTAGCCAGAGAAAAAGGGATACTCCGCTATAACGGCAACACTATTTCCAATCACTTAGACTTCTCAGCGGAAGTTCAACGCCAACGGACCTCCTTCACGGCTATGAAGGACCGTCTGCGCACCAAAGGCCTACAGTATGCCATGCTCTTTCCTGCCAAGCTGCGAGTCATTCATGATGGCAAGGCTCACTTTTAAACTAATCAGAAAGATAAGTGGTCTGGTTAGATGACCATATTTGATGGCCAGCCAACTCGTTACACTTCTTTGCCTTTCCTGTAGTTACATCTTCTACAAGGACTGTATGAATGCTAGGATGAGCCTCCCCGGTTTCAGTACTCCCCCCATGTAATTTGTTGGTTTGGTTTGTTTTGTTTACTGGAACCAAGACTCGCTATGTTTTGGGGTGGTCGAGCGGAGTGGGTTCGGATGGGGGGGGGGGGGGGGGTGTTTTGGCTCTTTTTTGGTTTTGCTGCTGGTAGCGGATGACATTGGGGACATTTTTATGTTTTGCTTTTTTTTTCTTTTGTCTCACATGTTTTTACCTACATGTGTTTCTGGTGTCAGGTAGGTCACAATGCTCTGATTACATTGATTATCCTACTTTTATTAACCACTACAATACCAGGCACTTAGACACATTCCTGCCCAAGCCAATTTTCTGCTTTCAGAGCTGTCGCAATTTGAATGACAATTGTGCGGTCATGTGACGCTGTACCCAAACACATTTTTTGTCATTTTGTTCCCACAAATAGAGCTTTCTTTTGGTGGCATTTGATCACCTCTGCAATTTTTATTTTTTGTGCAACAAATAAAAAAAGACCAAAAAATTTTGAAAAAAAACATGTTTTTCTTTGTTTCTGTTAAAAATTATCGTAAATAAGTAAGTTTTCTCCTTCAATGATGGGCACTGATATGGCTGCACTGATGGGCACTGATGAGGTGGCACTGATGGGCACCGATAGGTGGCACTGATGGGCACTCATAGGCGACACTGATGGGTACTTATGGGTGGCACTGATGGGTACTTATGGATGGCACTGATAGGTGGCATGGATGGGCACTGATAGGTGGCACTGATGGACACTGGGTTGCACTGATGGCACTGATGGGTGGCATTGCTGGGCATCACTGATGTCTTTTAGTACATACTGGTCCCAATCAGTGCCCATTTGTGTGCACTGATTGACACAGATTGGGCATTTATTTGAACATGTGAATGGCCATGGGGTACATACCTGGCCATCCACATGTTGCCCCCTTCCCTGGTGGTCCTAATGGCGTCCCTGGTGGTCCAGTGTGGTCATCCGAGGGGGGCTGCGCTGATTAACAATCAGCGCAGCCCACCCCTTTCAGGAGAGCCCCCAATCGGCTCTCCTCTACTCGCGTCTGTCAGACGTGAGTGAGGAAAAGCCGATCAACGACTCTTCCTATTTACATCGTGATCAGCCGTGATTGGACATGGCTGATCACGTGGTAAAGAGCCTCCATCGGAGGCTCTTTAACTGAGATTGGTTTAGCGGGTTGTCAGACTGATGCACCGCACCACCGATCGCAGCAATGCGTGCCCCCACGGGGGCGTGGCGGCTGTTATCCTGAAGGACGACATATGGCGCCCATTCAGGATAACTGAACCACCGCCCAGCCATCATTTTGCTATAGGCCAGGCGGGAAGTGGTTAATTGGATGATTTGCAATGTCTGTGTCACTGAAACGTATCTCTTGGAATAATAGAGGTTTGAACGTACCACAGAAGTGGTCTTTGGTATTTTTCCTTTTTATTTTTTTTATTTTATTCTTATTATGTCCAAAAAATTTCCATATACAAAATCTTTCCCTTACATTTTAGGAAATACAAAATTGATTCATTTTACATTTTCAAACCCACCACTCTTTTCCCACCCCCACCCTTTACCCCCCATTTCACCCAGTACTTACACCTCTATGAACTAATCGCCTCAATATATCTCTTCGTCACTTTAAACCTCTTCCACTTTTCCCATCTATTTTTAAATCCCTCCCTATTTTCTTCACCACTATATCTCAGATACTCCATATTATATATCTCCTCCACTTTACTAAAACAATCCCTTATTTTGGTGCTTTCTATTTCTTTCCACTTTTTTGGTATTAAACTTTTTGCGGCGTTCATCATATGGGGTAACATCAAATCTCTGTATTGCTTAATCGGGATATCTTCCCCATGAAACAAACACGTCCATGGCTCTTGGGGTAGTCATATGTTTGTGATCTCTTTTATATACTGTAAGATCTCCTTCCAGTATATTTTAATCTTAGTGCATCCCGACCATATATCGGCCATAGTTCCCACTTCTCCACAGCCTCTCCAACACTCCGTCGATTGTTCTATTTGAAATTTCCCTATTTTATCTGGGGTTCTATACCACCTAGTTAAACATTTATAAATCATTTCCACCATTTTAATATCAACTGATGAACCATGTACAAGTTTAAAAATTTTCCCCACTTCCTGCTACTTTCCTCATTCCCCCATCTTCTCTCTTCCATTTCTTTATATATGTCGGGATTTTCAGCCCCTCCGCATCCAACAAAATTGATATATCCGGGATATACTCCCACAAGTTTTTCAGCTATACATAGCCGCTCGAAGGATGTAAGATCATCTCTATTTCTTATTGGTTGCGGTAAGGATGCTACAAAATGCTTAGGCTGTAAATACCGCCATTCATCCACCTCCATCAGATCTTTTTTTTACTTTATTTCTCGTAGTGAACAGATTTTCCCCTCTTGTTTTGTTTTATATCACACAGTTGTGCATTATTATTTTTTTATCCAGTTCCCTCCCACAGACCTTTTCCCCGGTGAAAGATAATTAATATCTTTTAACAAAATTAAAGGTGAGTTGTATTTCCATATACTTTGCTTGTGTATCAAATCCCAAATTCTAAATCCATTCCGTGTCATATGTGTATTTTCTCCTAGTGCCCTATATTGTGGTGGTGTCCATATATTCTTACTTAATTGTGTATTAGACAATGTGTTTTCCAGTTTTAGCCACCTCTAGGAATGAGCCGAACACCCCCCGGTTTGGTTCGCACCAGAACCTGCGAACGGACCGAAAGTTTGCGCGAACTTTAGAACCCCATTAAAGTCTATGTGACTCGAACGTTCAAAATCAAAAGTGCTAATTTTAAAGGCTAATATGCAAGTTATTGTCCTAAAAAGGGTTTGGGGACCGGGTCCTGCCCCAGGGGTCATGTATCAATGCAAAAAAAAGTTTTAAAAACAGCTGTTTTTTTCGGGAGCAGTGATTTTAATGATGCTTAACTACTTCAGCCCCGGAAGGATTTACCCCCTTCCTGACCAGAGCACTTTTTACAATTTGGCACTCCGTCGCTTTAACTGCTAATTGCGCGGTCATGCAATGCTGTACCCAAACAAAATTTGCGTCCTTTTCTTCCCACAAATTGAGCTTTCTTTTGATGGTATTTGATCACTTCTGCGGTTTTTATTTTTTTGCGCTATAAACGGAAAAAGACCGAAAATTTTGAAAAAAAATGATATTTTCTACTTTTTGTTATAAAAAAAATCCAATAAACTCAATTTTAGTCATACATTTAGGCTAAAATGTATTTGGCCACATGTCTTTGATAAAAAAATATGGCGCATATTTATTGGTTTGCGCAAAAGTTATAGCGTCTACAAACTAGGGTACATTTTCTGGAATTTACACAGCTTTTAGTTTATAACTGCCTATGTCATTTTTTGAGGTGCTAAAATGGCATGGTAGTACAAAACCCCCCCAAATGACCCCATTTTGGAAAGTAGACACCCCAAGGAAATTTCCCATGGCATGTTTGAGCAATATTTCATTTAGTGACAACTTTGTGCAAAAAAAAAAGTGTCTTTTTCCTGCAACTTGTGTCCAAATATAAAATATTCCATGGACTCAACATGCCTCTCAGGAAATTATTATTATTATTATTATTCAGGATTTATATAGCGCCAACAGTTTACGCAGCGCTTTACAATATAAAAGGGAGACAATACAGTTATAATACAATAGGATTAAGAGGGCCCTGCTCAGAAGCGTTTACAATCTAATAGGGTGGGGCAGGTGGTACAAAAGGTTGTAACAGTGGGGAATGAGCTGGTGGAAGTGGTAGGAGATTAGTTGGAGACGTGATAGGCTTTCCTGAAGAGATGAGTTTTCAGGGATTGCCTGAAGGTATCAAGAGTAGGGGATAGCCGGATAGATGGAGGTAGCGAGTTCCAGAGGATGGGAGAGGCTCTGGAGAAATCCTGGAGACGAGCATGGGAGGAAATAGCTTGGGGTGTCTACTTTCCAAAATGGGGTCATTTGGAGGGGGTTTGAACTGTCCTGGCATTTTATGCACAACATTTAGAAGCTTATGTCACACATCACCCACTCTTCTAACCACTTGAAGACAAAGCCCTTTCTGACACTTTTTGTTTACATGAGAAAATATTTTAATTTTGCAAGAAAATTACTTTGAACCCCCAAACATTATATATTTTTTTTTAAAGCAAAGGCCCTACAGATTAAAATGGTGGGCGTTTAATTTTTTTTTTTTTTTTTTTTTTACTCAGTATTTGCGCAGCGATTTTTCAAACGCAATTTTTTGGGAAAAAACACACTTTTCAATTTTAATGCACTAAAACATGCTATATTGCCCAAATGTTTGATTAAATAAAAAAAGATGATGTTAGGCTGAGTACATGGATACTAAACACGACATGCTTTAAAATTGCGCACAAATACATACATTTTTAAAAGCCTTTAAAAGCCTTTACAGGTTACCACTTTAGATTTACAGAGGAGGTCTACTGCTACAATTACTTCCCTCGATCTGACCTTTGCAGTGATGCCTCACATGAATGGTGCAATTGCTGTTTACATTTGACGCCAGACCGACACTTGCATTCACCTTTGCGCGAGAGCAGGGGGGGGAACAGGGGTGCTTTTTTTTTTTGCTTTTTTTTTTTTTTCTTCTTTATTATTTTTTTTTGCTTTTTTTATCTTATTTTTAAACTGTTCCTTTCATTTGTTTTTTTATCATTTTTTATTGTTATCTCGGAATGTAAATATCCCCTATGATAGCAATAGGTAGTGACAGGTACTCTTTTTTTTTTTTTTTTTTTAAATTGGGGTCTATTAGACCCTAGATCTCTCCTCTGCCCTCAGAGCATCTGAACACACCAAGATCGGTGTGATAAAATGCTTTCCCAATTTCCCAATGGTGCTGCTTACATCCGGTGAAATGTAAGTCATGAAATGCTCGTAGCTTCCAGTTTCTTAGGCCATAGAGATGATTGGAGCCATTCTGGTCTCTGATCAGCTCTATGGTCAGCTGGCCGAATCACCGGCTGCATTCTCGGGTTCCCTGTTGGGACAGGAGAGCCAGAGAAAACCATGGAAGACGGTGGGGGGGGGAGGACATTCCCTCCCACTGCTTGTAAAAGCAGTCTAGAGGCTAATTAGCCACTAGGATTGCTTTTACATGAAAGCGGACCGCTGGATGAAAAGAATGATACCAAGATGATACCTAAACCTGCAGGCATCGTTCTGGTATAACCACTCAAAGTTCAGCAACATACCAGTACATTGCTGGTCCTTGTTGTGCATATATTGTAATCTTTTTTTTTTTTTTTTTCATGCAGCCTGTGGGCTGAACGAAAAAAAGATTGATCAGTGGGTATGCCCACCATTAGAATACCTCCCTTCATCCACCCACTTCTAATGATGGGCATACATGCACCATTTATATATGCCGAAGCATGGGGGCATCCGCCCCAAAAGTTAGGAGCAAATCGCTCCTTCGCCCCTGCTGCCCCCATGCTTCGGCATATATGCTCTTTTTTTAACTGTGGTGGTGAAATCGCCTCCAATAGTGCTGGAGTCACGGTTTTATGTATCGTGGGAGAAAACGCTGTTGCTGTCAAGATAAATAAATCTGCGCTGCAACTGAATGGCATACCTGCTAAGCAAATGATGGTTAACAATAAAACAAAATAACATTGCAATATAACAGTAAGACTTAACATACCTGCAAAGCAAATACAAAAAAAAATAGTAAAAAATAAAACATTTTTTAACACAACCCGTGCCTAAAATATATATATGCCGAAGCATGGGGGCATCCTCCCGCAAAAGGTAGGAGCAAATCGCTCCTCCGCCCCTGCTGCCCCCATGCTTCGGCATATATGCTGAACGCCATCTCCGTTCCTCCCAAGACCTCCTGCTCTCTAGCTCCCTCATCACCTCCTCCCATATCCGCCTCCAGGACTTCTCCCGAGCCTCGCCCATCCTCTGGAATTCCCTACCCCAATCTGTCAGACTGTCTCCAAATTTATCCACTTTTAGGCGATCCCTGAAAACTTTCCTCTTCAGAGAAGCCTATCCTGCCTCCATCTAATAACTGCACTATTTTCTCCATTAGCTCATCCCCCACAGCTATTACCCTTTTGTATAACTTGACCCTCCCTCCCAGATTGTAAGCTCTAACGAGCAGGGCCCTCTGATTCCGCCTGTATTGAATTGTATTGTACTTGTATTGTCTGCCCTAATGTTGTAAAGCGCTGCGTAAACTGTCGGCGCTATATAAATCCTGTATAATAATAAATAATAATAATAATAAAGTATGTAACTGTGGTGGTGAAATCACCTCTGACAGCGCTGGAGTCACGGCTTTATGTATCGCGGGAGCAAACGCTGTTTGATAGATAAATAAGTCAAGATAAATAAATCCACGCTGCAGCTGAATTGCGTACCTGAAAAGAAAAAAAATGGTTAACAATAAAACACAGTAAACAGTAAAGTATAAAAAAAATTGCATATCTGAAAAGCAAATATGATAAAACATAATAACAATAAAACATTGCAGAATAGAATACAGTAAAAAAGAGCAGAACAATAGAGAGAGAGAGAGAACAATAAAACAACTATTTATTTTTTTTTTTATTTATTTTTTTTTTTTTGTGTACACTTTTTTTGTAACTTTAACTTTTGTAACTGGTACCAGGTTCGGGTCTCTCAAAATGCGATGGCATCTTAGGAGACCCTGTGAAAGTGTGTCCTAGTCTGTGCAGTGCTGTACCCTACGCTAATATGCAACTGGTGTATGGTAGAGTTCAAAACATTCACCAATGCAAAGATCAGGATTGTTAGGACAGGAGGGACAATAATAGCGGGTATCACGCCTATATCTGCGCTTTCTGCAGACACAACATTTTCTTTGGGGGGCTCGTTGGGTAGGGGTACGCGGGAGGACATAAGGAAAATGCCTCTCATGCAGCCGGCTTACTGCATTTGGATTGGGAAAGTGAGGTGGAGCACCATCTGGAAACAGAAGGGCCCTGACGATCTCTTACTGGAATTTAAGGAAGGATCCAGTCCGTCCTGTAGCTCTGTATAGCACATGAGCGTTCAGCAAAGCCAATTGAAATAAGTATACAGACACTTTTTTTATACCAGCGTCTGGCCTTGCGTTGGTTGAAGTGGTTTACGAGGGGCTGAATTTTGTAGAGCTGATCGTATCCAGGGTCTCCACGAGGAGGACAGAGTTCATTGTTGTTGAAGTTCATGAACCGCAAAATCTGGCCATGGAAGCAGAGAACACGGGCATATGGTGAATTGGGTCAGTGAACCAATAAGACCGCAACTCCACTCTGTTTGGTTATGCCCATGAGGAGGGAAAGGCCCAGAAAGATCTTAAATTCGGAAACCGTAATTGGTTTCCAATCTCTGGCAAGGGAGGACTGGGGAATAGTGGCGATGTGTTGACCAGCGTACAAATTGCTTTGGTCCACAATAGATCTATAGAGATCTTCAGTGAAAAACAGCGAATAAAAATCAAGTGGCGTAAAACCACTGGTTCCACATGAATGCCGGGTTGGCCACTGAATAGAGGAAGTATGGGTGCTGCAGAAGTGGTGGGTTCCCAATTCAGATTGGTGAATGCAGCAGGAAGGGCACTATGGGCATGACGGGCCTGTGTTCATCTTCTTGGTGGCAGCGGGACACTACTTGTGCTTGCCACCTCGCCAGCTTGAACTGCACTTATGGGACTCGCCACGTCACCAAGTGTTACTGCAGTGCTGGATGTACGACCAGGGTGTACTAGGCCACTGGTACTTGCCAGTTCACCAGAAGGAATAGCGGCGCTAGTACTTCTCTACACCATATGAGAGCCCTGCGGTTCTTGCACCTTAACAGCAGAAGAAGTTCGGGGTCTGGTACGCCTGACCTTGGCAGGGACCACAACTCCGTCATCAGAGCTATCTGTCATGGAGCCGCTGCTGTCTATAGGTTCATATTCTGAGCCTGAATCTGACAGATGAGTGTTTTCCTCTACACTATCTGTCATGCTCAGAAACGTGTAGGCCTCTTCACTAGTGTACCTTCGATTTGCCATTTTGGGCTCTAAATTTAGTGGTACACTAGTGAGACTCACAGGTAAAAAATGCAGGTGCTAGCAGGTATCTGGGCTGATCCCGCTAACACTGCGTTTTTGGGGACCCTAAACTGCTGGGGACGCTAGTATAGATCTGATCAGATATTGATCCGTTCAGATACTCTACCATTAAGGGAGGTGTATGCTGTGTCCGTGGGTGTTAGCGGTACTGGAACTAACCTGACGCTGCCTGGGGCGACGCAGACCCTATCTGATCCTAAAACTTAACTTATATCACCGCCGGGCAATTAGGGCGTTAAACCCTTATTAGTTAATAAACGGCGGTGCCCTGAAACTATAATAAACAAACTAACTAACCAGCGTCACCTGTAACAATTATACGGTGATCACTGGTGAAAGGGTTAACTAGGGGGCAATCAGGGGGTTAAAACCTTTATTAGGTAGTATATATGGGTCCCTGACGCTATAAAACGCTAATGGCGAACCTATATACTTACCTCCCTAACTAGCGTCACCTGTGACACTAATAAAGCGATCAGAAAAACGATCGCTTAGTGACACTGGCGACGGGGGGTGATCATGGGGTTAAAACTTGGTTAGAGGGGTACCCTAGACCTAAAAGGGGCCTACCACTAACTGCCCTACCATTTAACTGTCGCAAACTGACACCAATGCAATAATCAGAAAAAAAAGCTGCTATTGGTGTCACTGTGACAGGGGGTACAGGGGGGTGATCGGGGGGTGACTGGGGGGTGATGGGGGGTGAAAAGTGTGCCTGCATGTTCTACTGGAAGTGTAGTGTTGGTGCAAACTTACATTGATTGCTTCTCTCCACGGTGCCTGAACGAAAAGACCGGCTCAAGCAGAGTTGACATCACTTCCTCCACTTCTGTTTACATTACAGAAGCCGAGGAAGCATTTCATTCGCCAATAGCGACCATGAGGGGGTGGCCACGAATGAGTGGCCTCCCCCTCACCCCTGATTGCTCCTGACTAGAATCCGACTGCCGCAGGCACCGGGGGGAGTCCAATCGGACCCCCCGCCCACGGGCAGGCAGGGACGTACAGGTAAGCCCTTATGCCTGCCCGTGCCATTGTGCCGACGTACATCGGCGTGCGGCGGTCAGCAACTGGTTAGAGTGAAAAAAAAAGTGAAATATTCCTTTAAATATCGTACCTGGGGGGGTGTCTATAGTATGCCTGTAAAGTGGCGCGTGTTTCCCGTGCTTAGAACAGTCCCTGCACAAAATGATTTTTAAAGGAATAAAAGCCATTTATAACTGCTTGCGGCTTAAATGTAATGTCGGGTCCCGGCAATATGGATGAAAATCAGTGAGACAAACTGCATGGGTACCCCCCCCCCCAGTCCATTACCAGGCCCTTTGGGTCTTGTGTGGATATTAAGGGGAACCCCGCACCCAAATTAAAAAAAGGAAAGGCGTGGGGCCCCCAGGCCCTATATACTCTGAACAGCAGTATACAGGCGGTGCAAACAAGACAGGGACTGTAGGTTTGTTGTTAAGTAGAATCTGTTTGTAATTTTTAAAGTGCAGATCCAGCTAAAAAATCAATTTTTAAGCTTTTTGGAAAACATAGGGAAGGGTTATCACCCCTGTAACATTTGTTTTGCTGTCTGTGCATCTCTTCAGAAGATTTCACCTCACTTTCTGTCCCAATGACAAATGTTTTTTGAAAATTTTGGGGTTTTAGTGAAACAAGGATTGGTGATAAAGCATCAGTGAAGAGGAGACACGCTTTTCCCATATTAACTCTTACAAGGGAGAATTTCCCTTCCTAGGGGTAAATTTCTTATCACTTCCTGTCTCTGTCAGGAAAGGGTCCATTCGCTGGTAAGTTATATTATTTGGCATGCAGTACTGGGGTCCACCAGCAGGTGTCTCCTGGCAGTGTTGAACTGTCAGGAGAATATTTCCCTGCTGGTGTCCTGTCATCTTTTGGCTGCAGTACTGATGTCCACCAGCGGATGGATCCTGGCAGTAGGGGGCAGACAGCACTCCCTGCGCTCAGGTGTAACTTGAAGCCAATTAGTCAGCCCTATAAATACCCGGCGAGCCCTCACTTGCTCGCCTTGGTATCTCTCTCTCTCCCTGCACTCTAACCTTGCTGCCCGTTGCTTTGACCTTGAGCCTGCATCTGCCTTGTCCTGACCTGACCTGATCTTATCCCATCCCTATCCTGAGCCTATCCCCTCTGTTCCTGGTTACCTTGGATCCCTGCCCTGTATCCCATCCATCCACCCTCTTCCTGTCCTGCTGGTTTGATCTCCCTGTGTATGACCTTGGCCTGGCTTTGTTTACGATTACGGTATCTCCATTTCCTTGTATATATTGTTTGTAGTGGGTTTGTTGTATTGGTTTTGCACTGTTTATATTTCTTTTACTTGTCACTTATTTATTAAACACCATTATTTCACGTATATGTGTTTTGGGTTTCCTCTGTGCAGTCCACACAGTTTGGTCAATTAGATTCTCTGACAGTATACCAAGGCCATCCCTGACCAGACGTGGCTGCATTGAGGAAACCATCCTGGTTTATCGGGTCTGCTAATATGGATTTCGATGAAATCCTTTATTATTCTCTGCTAGCAGAAGAGGATGGTGAATATTGTCGCCAGATTTTAAAAGGGTGGACTAGTGACAGGCTGATGGAAACTATCCGATCAGCTCATTCCCTAGTGGATCAGGGGTATATGTCTTTTGAAGATGTTCAGCCCCTGATCCAGTTATGTGCAAAACCAGCCCTGTCATGCATTCCCGAGGGAAGTGATGATTTTTCACCCCCCTTCAATTATGGCCAAGTTGAATCCCTGGTTTGGTTGTTAGAGGATGATCCAGCCTATTTTATGGAACATTATTCCAACTGTTCACAGCAAGTGTTGTCTAATTGCATCCAGTCAGTGCAATCCTTGATTAGTCAGGCTGTGTGTGAATCAGCGTTTGTTCAACCTGTGCTGCAGGTATGGTCAGATCTCCTGTCTTTTGCTAAGCCACAATACTCCAGCCCTGCCATTAATCCTCTGTCTCCCCAAAAATGTATCTCCCCGTCGCCTATGGCAACCTCAGCTACAGCCCAGTTTATCAAACCCCCTACCAAATACTACTACCCAGTCTCCAAGTGTAGCACCTATCCCGCCTTCAATCCACCTGTCTCTTCTCCTCCACCTGTAACAGTCCCACAAAACCCCTCTCTAGCTACAGTTCCTTGGTCTTCCTTCGATCCAGCTACTTTCTTTTCTTTCAGCCCTGCACCTACATACAAGACTGCACGGGCTAAACCAAAAAAAGAAACAAAAATTCTTTCCTACCCACACGATCCTGCCAGTAACCCAACTTGCTTCCACACCAACTAACCCACCTGATTCTGTCAAACCAGTGCCTGCTACCGAGCCTGATGCGCCAGTGTCTTCTACGCAACCTGTTGTGCCAATGCCTGTGCCTGCTGTCCAGTTTGATGTCCCTGCCTTCCAGTCTGGTGTGCCCACCTTCCAGTCTGATGCACCCGCTCTCCAGTCTAATGCACCTGCAATCCAGTCCGATATGCCTGCCTTCCAGCCGGATGTCTTGAAGCTTGCCTTCCAGCCTGAAGTCCCGGTGCCCGCTTTTCAGTCTGTGCCCCCTCCCCAGTCTGATGTCTTCACGCCTGCCTCCCAGCCTGATGCCCCGAAGCTTGCTTTTCAGCCTGATGTCTTGGTCCCTGCCTTCCAGCTTGATGTCCCTGCCTTCCAACTTGATGTCCCTGCCTTCCAGTCTGGTGTGCCCACCTTCCAGTCTGGTGTGCCCACCTTCCAGTCTGGTGTGCCCACCTTCCAGTCTGGTGTGCCCACCTTCCAGTCTGGTGTGCCCACCTTCCAGTCTGACGCACCCGCTCTCCAGTCTAATGCACCTGCTATCCAGTCTGATATGCCTGCCTTCCAGTCGGAAGTCTTGAAGCTTGCCTTCCAGCCCGAAATCCCAGTGTCCATGTTCCAGTCTGACGCCCCAGCGACTATTGACCAGTCTGATGTACCTGCTGTTCTGCCCGATGTGCCAGCGCCTGTGTCTGCTGCCCAGTCTAAAGTTCCAGCACCCGCTGCCTGGTCTGATGTCTCGGTGCCGGCTTTCCAGTCCGCTTTCCAGCCTGATGTGCCAGTGTTTACGACTCAGCCAGTTGTGCCAATGCCTGTGTCCGCTGCCCAGTTTGAGGTCCCAGTGCCTGCTGCTCAGCCCAAAATCCCAGTGTCCATGTTCCAGTCTGACGCTCCAGCGACTACTGACCAGTCCGATGTACCTGTTCCGCCTGTTGTGCCAGTACCTGTTGTTCTGCCTGATGTGCCCACTGTTCAGCCTGATGAGCCTGCTTTCCGGTTTCATGTGTCCATCCTCCAGCCTGATATCCTGGTACCTGTCTTCCAGCCTGATGTCGTGATGTTGGTATCCCAGCCTGAGGTTTCGGTGCCCGTGTCTCCGCCTGAAGTTTCGGTGCCCGTGTTTCAGCCTGGAGTTTTGGTGCCCGTGTCTCAGCTTGCTGAATCGGTGCCCGTTACCCAGTCTGTTGAATCGGTGCCCGTTACCCGGTCCGCTGAACTGGTGCCCGTTACCCAGTCTGCTATACCGAAGTCCGTCACTTGGCCTGTCAAGCCAGTATCCGTTATCCGGCTTGCCAAACCAGTGCCCGGTGTCCAGCTCGCTGAGTCGGGGCCTGTTACCCAGCCCACTGGGCCAGGGTCCGTTACCCAGCTTGCTGAGCCGGTGCCTGTAATCTGGCCTGCCCTTACGGTGCTCGCTGTTCGGCCCAATGTTCCAGAGCCTACTGCCCAGCTCGATGACCCGGAGCCTGCTGCCCAGCTCGATGACCCGGAGCTTGCTGCCCAGCTCGATGACCCGGAGCTTGCTGCCCAGCTCGATGACCCGGAGCCTGCTGCCCAGCTCGATGACCCGGAGCCTGCTGCCCAGCTCGATGACCCGGAGCCTGCTGCCCAGCTCGATGACCCGGAGCCTGCTGCCCAGCTCGATGACCCGGAGCCTGCTGCCCAGCTCGATGACCCGGAGCCTGCTGCCCAGCTCGATGACCCGGAGCCTGCTGCCCAGCTCGATGACCCGGAGCCTGCTGCCCAGCTCGATGACCCGGAGCCTCCTGCCCAACTCGATGACCCGGAGCCTGCTGCCCAGCTCGGCTTGTTCCTGTCTGCTGCCCAGCTCGGCTTGTTCCTGTCTGCTGCCCAGCTCGGCTTGTTCCTGTCTGCTGCCCAGCTCAAGTTGTTCCTGTCTGCTGCCCAGCTCAAGTTGTTCCTGTCTGCTGCCCAGCTCAAGTTGTTCCTGTCTGCTGCCCAGCTCAAGTTGTTCCTGTCTGCTGCCCAGCTCAAGTTGTTCCTGTCTGCTGCCCAGCTCAAGTTGTTCCTGTCTGCTGCCCAGCTCAAGTTGTTCCTGTCTGCTGCCCAGCTCAAGTTGTTCCTGTCTGCTGCCCAGCTCAAGTTGTTCCTGTCTGCTGCCCAGCTCAAGTTGTCCCTGTCTGCTGCCCAGCTCAAGTGTTTCCTGTCGTCTGCTGCCCAGCTCAAGTGTTTCCTGTCGTCTGCTGCCCAGCTCAAGTGTTTCCTGTCGTCTGCTGCCCAGCTCAAGTGTTTCCTGTCGTCTGCTGCCCAGCTCGAGTGGTTCCTGTCGTCTGCTGCCCAGCTCGAGTGGTTCCTGTCGTCTGCTGCCCAGCTCGAGTGGTTCCTGTCGTCTGCTGCCCAGCTCGAGTGGTTCCTGTCGTCTGCTGCCCAGCTCGAGTGGTTCCTGTCGTCTGCTGCCCAGCTCGAGTGGTTCCTGTCGTCTGCTGCCCAGCTCAAGTGGTTCCTGTCGTCTGCTGCCCAGCTCAAGTGGTTCCTGTCGTCTGCTGCCCAGCTCAAGTGGTTCCTGTCGTCTGCTGCCCAGCTCAAGTGGTTCCTGTCGTCTGCTGCCCAGCTTAATGACTCTGACATGCCAGCCGTCTGCCCAGATGTGCCTGATGACCAGCCTGACATACCTTCCTCCACCATTCTGCCTGATGCCATAGACCATGGACAATTAAGACCAGTTGGAGCGTCCGGAGGCCGCTCCTTTAGGGAGGGGTACTGTCAGGAAAGGGTCCATTCGCTGGTAAGTTATATTATTTGGCATGCAGTACTGGGGTCCACCAGCAGGTGTCTCCTGGCAGTGTTGAACTGTCAGGAGAATATTTCCCTGCTGGTGTCCTGTCATCTTTTGGCTGCAGTACTGATGTCCACCAGCGGATGGATCCTGGCAGTAGGGGGCAGACAGCACTCCCTGCGCTCAGGTGTAACTTGAAGCCAATTAGTCAGCCCTATAAATACCCGGCGAGCCCTCACTTGCTCGCCTTGGTATCTCTCTCTCTCCCTGCACTCTAACCTTGCTGCCCGTTGCTTTGACCTTGAGCCTGCATCTGCCTTGTCCTGACCTGACCTGATCTTATCCCATCCCTATCCTGAGCCTATCCCCTCTGTTCCTGGTTACCTTGGATCCCTGCCCTGTATCCCATCCATCCACCCTCTTCCTGTCCTGCTGGTTTGATCTCCCTGTGTATGACCTTGGCCTGGCTTTGTTTACGATTACGGTATCTCCATTTCCTTGTATATATTGTTTGTAGTGGGTTTGTTGTATTGGTTTTGCACTGTTTATATTTCTTTTACTTGTCACTTATTTATTAAACACCATTATTTCACGTATATGTGTTTTGGGTTTCCTCTGTGCAGTCCACACAGTTTGGTCAATTAGATTCTCTGACAGTCTCCTTCCATTTGCAAGTAGGAGTTGTTTGTATGTTGGATGTTTGAAAGTAGGGGCCTGCCCTATATACTCTGTAGAAATTGGGGCCTTAGGTGTTGGTGTTGCCACAACACTGTAAGCCCTCACAGTTACTCTTGGTGGGCGCAGGAACGGGCCATGCTGTGAAATATTAGATCAAGAATTGTAATTACATGCCAATGTTGAATAGTGGTAGAAAAATTGGGCCTTTGGTGGTGGTGCTGGTGCCACAACACTGTAATGCCCCGTACACACGGTCGGACATTGATCGGACATTCCGACAACAAAATCCTAGGATTTTTTTCTGACGGATGTTGGCTCAAACTTATCTTGCATACACACGGTCACACAAAGTTGTTGGAAAATCCGATCGTTCTGAACACGTAAAACACGTATGTCGGGACTCTAAACGGAGCAGTAGCCAATAGCTTTCATCTCTTTATTTATTCTGAGTAGGGATGAGCTTCGTGTTCGAGTCGAACCCATGTTCGACTCGAACATCGTCTGTTCGTCGAATTGCGAACGATATGGGCCGTTCGCGCCAAATTCGTGTGACGCGTCATGGCCCATAATTCACTGCGGCATCGCAGTGCATTGCTGGCTGATGATTGGCCAAGCATGCACTATGACCCGCATGCTTGGCCAATCACAGCGCCGTCTGAACAGAGAGCTGTAATTGGCCAAAGCCAAGGAGGCTTTGGCCAATTATGGCTCAGGGGATTTAGTACACGCCCCACACTATATAAGGCCGCCTGCACGGCGGCCCTGTGTAGTGTGTGTGTGTTCCGACGTTGAAAGAGATAGACAGAGAGACAGTGTCATTTGATTTGAGTTAGATAGATTAGGCAGAACAGTCAGTCAGTTAGCTGCACTTACAGTGTATTGTGTATATACAGGTATATGCATCCCAGGTGTTGCGCATATATATATATATATATATATATATATATATATATATATATATATACTGTATTCAGTTTAGCTAGATCCGTTCCTGTTATCTTCCTACTGACAGGCAGGCTTGTCTTGTTACAGTATTTACAGCTACCTGAAGAAAATTGCTGGTGTTCTTTTGATCCTATTAGTACCACAGTCAGGCAGCTAGACTATTTACAGTTAGTGCAGTGCGTCCTGCTCAGTGTTCAGCTAAAACTACAAGTTAGTGGGGTGCGTCCTGCTCAGTGTTCAGCTAAACCTACAAGTTAGTGGGGTGCGTCCTGCTCACAGTGTTCAGCTAAACCTACAAGTTAGTGCAGTGCGTCCTGCTCACAGTGTTCAGCTAAAACTACAAGTTAGTGCTGTGCGTCCTGCTCACAGTGTATAGCTAAAACTACAAGTTAGTGTGGTGCGTCCACCTCAGTGTTCAGCTAAACCTACAAGTTATTTTTTTGTGAGCTCTGCACAGTGTTCACCTAAAGCTACCTGTAGAAGGTTGGTGGTGTTCTCATACTACAGGCAGGCAGTTGATTTTGCTAGCTGCAGTATCAGTGTATATGTGTATGTGTATATATATATATCTCTATCTATCCCAGCTTAGTGCAGCTACAGGCCGTTAGTATGTCTGGAAGGCCAAGAAGGAGAGGCAGACAGTCACAAGCCAATAAGAGAGGGCAAGCAGGCTCTGTGTCTAGTGCTGGTCGTGGAGACGGTGCATCCTCATCAGCACGTGGCCGTGGGACACGCTTGGCCTTTTTTTCAGCAGCTGGCCGTGTTGAGCCGCAACATGCAGAAGACTTGGTCGAGTGGATGACCAAGCCGTCCTCATCCTCCTCATCCTCTCTCACCCATGCCCAGGGTACTTTGTCTGGCAAAGCAGCGGCCTCTTCCCTTGGCTCAATGTCATCAGTGACTCCTTCCCTAGCCCCACCATGTCCTCCTGAGGAGTCCCTTGAACTGTTTGACCACAGTGTTGGGTACATGCTCCAGGAGGATGCCCAGCGTTTGGAAGGCTCTGATGATGATACTGAGCTCGATGAAGGCAGTAACATGAGCACGGACAGAGGGGGTGCCCAAGAAGGACAGAAATCTGGCAGTCATGCGCCCCCTCCTGCAGCATACTGCCAGGTTTGCTCCAGTGATGAGGAGGGAGGGGATGATGAGGTCACTGACTCAACGTGGGTGCCTGATAGGAGAGAGGAGGAGGAAGAGGAGGCAGCACATCACCAACGAGGCAGGATGCCCTCCAGGGGCCAGCCTAAGGGCAGCACATTGACTGCATCACACCCCAAAGCTCCACATGTGCAGGGCGCTGCAGTCTCTGTGCGTTTTTCAAAAAGTTCTTTGGTGTGGGCCTTTTTTGAGACGAGTGCATCAGATCATACCGCTGCTATTTGCAACATATGTCTCAAGCGTATCTCGCGTGGCCAAAACATCTCCCGCTTGGGTACCACATGCTTGACCAGACATATGTTGACCTGCCATGCAGTTCGTTGGCAAGCGTATCTAAAAGACCCACACCAAAGAACAAAGAGGACCTCTCCTTGCTCCTCATCAGCTGAGATCTCCAACCCCACTATACCTTCAGTCCTCTCTGAGACCTGCACTGAGAGGAATGAAGGTGTAGAATTAGGTGTGTCACAGCCAAGTACTTGTGGGCAATCTGCTTTTGGTACACCGACGTCAGATTGTACCAGGCAAATTTCCCTGCCCCAGCTGCTGCACCGCCGAAAGAAGTTCGCTCCCAGCCATCTACATGCGCAGCGGTTGAATGCTAACTTGGCAAAATTGCTAGCACTTCAACTGCTGCCTTTTCAGTTGTAGACTCTGCCCCCTTCCGTGAATTTGTGGAATGTGCGGTTCCTCAGTGGCAGGTACCCAAACGCCACTTTTTCTCACGGAAGGCGATTTCGGCTCTCTACCGGCATGTGGAAGGCAATGTCCATGCCTCGCTGGACAGGGCGGTCAGCGGTAAGGTGCATATTACCGCTGACTCATGGTCCAGCAGCCATGGACAGGGACGTTACCTAAGTTTCACAGCGCATTGGGTGACTCTGCTGGCAGCTGGGAAGGATGCAGGACAAGGTGCAGTAGTGTTGGAGGTTGTTCCGCCACCACGCCTCCAAAATGCTAATGATTGTGACACACCTCTCTCCTCCACCCCCTCCTCTTCTTCCTCCATGGCCTCTTCCTGTGCTTTGTCCTCAGAACCCACGGTGCTCCGTAGCCGTTCAAGGGGCTACGCAAGTACGCAGGCCAAAAGATGCCATGCGGTGCTTGAGCTGGTGTGCTTGGGGGACAGGAGTCACACTGGGGCAGAGGCTCTGTCAGCTCTGCAGGGGCAGGTTCAGAGGTGGTTGACGCCACGCCAACTTAAGGCAGGAATGGTGGTTTGCGAAAATGGCACCAACCTCCTCTCTGCCCTCCGACAGGGACAAATGACCCATGTGCCCTGTTTGGCTCACGTCCTTAACTTGGTGGTGCAGCGGTTCTTGGGCAGGTACCCGGGCTTACAGGATGTCCTGAGGCAGGCCAGGAAAGTCTGTGTGCATTTCCGCCGGTCATATAATGCCAGTGCTCGGCTGACGGACCTCCAAAAGGAGTTTAACCTGCCCAAGAACCGCCTAATCTGTGACATGCCCACCAGGTGGAACTCAACGTTGGCCATGCTGCAGTGGCTGCACACGCAGCAGAGAGCCATCAATGAGTACCTGTGCGACTGGCACCAGGACAGGGTCAGGAGAGCTTGTTTTTTTTTCCCCACGCCAGTGGGCCATGATCAGGGATGCATGCACTGTCCTTTCACCATTTGAGGAGGCCACGAGGATGGTGAGAAGTGACAGTGCATGCATCAGTGACACTGTCCCCCTTGTCCACCTGTTGGAGCACACACTGCGTGGAATAATGGACAGGGCACTTGAGGCAGAACAGAGGCAGGAAGAGGAGGACTTCCTTAGATCTCAAGGCCCCCTTTATCCAGACAGTGTTCCTGTGTGCCCGCCGATCACACAGGAAGAGGACGAGGAGGAGGAGGAAGATTGTGTCAGTATGGAGGTGGAGCCTGGCACTCAGCATCAGCAGCAGTCTTTAAGGGATCAGTCCCAAGAAACACATGGACTTGTACGTGGCTGGGAGGAGGTGGCTGCGGACCATGTCGTCCTTAGTGACCCAGAGGACTCCGGACCGAATGCCTCAGCAAACCTACGCTGCATGGCCTTCCTGATCCTGCAAAGCCTGTGGAAGGATCCTCGTATTTGTGGTGTCAAGGAGAAGGACCAATACTGGCTGGCAACCCTCCTTGATCCACGTTACAAGGGTAAGGTTGCGGACCTTATCTTGCCATTGCAGAGGGAGCAGAGGATGAAACATCTTCGGGAGGCCTTGCAGAAAGGTCTGTGCAACGCGTTCCCAGAGACTGGGAGGTTACAAACTCCTGTTTCTGGACAACGTGTTGCTGAGGCTTCGGTCACTCAAAGAAGGAGCGGTGGAGAAGGTGGCCGTCTGACCGATGCGTTTTTTTTTTTTGGTCTGCAGCCCCAAGGTATGATCGGTTCCAGCAACCATCGCCAGCGTCTGTTTTACATGGTGCAGGAATACCTAGGGGCAAGATCTGACTTGGACACATTTCCCACCGAAAATCCTCTGAGTTACTGGGTCTTGAGGATGGATCACTGGCCAGAGCTTGCACAGTATGCAATTGAGCTACTGGCCTGTCCTGCATCCAGCGTTCTTTCAGTGCTGCTGGAGGCTTTGTAACCGATCACAGGGTGCGTCTGTCCACCGACTCGGTCGATCGACTGACTTTCATAAAAATGAATCAGTCTTGGATCACCACCAGCTACCAAGCACCTGATGCTGATGTAACTGAATAATTTTTTTTGAAATCTCATATCCCTTCAAAGACTGCCTATACTGATGCTGAGTGACTATCCCTGAGTAATTATCCTCTTCCTCCTCAATCATCACACTGATAGCTTGTAAGAACATTTTTGGTTCTGGGCGCCACCACCAGTGCCTAAGGCCCAATTTTTCTGCCCCTGTTTAACAGGGGCGTGTAATTACAATTTTTGATGCAATACTTTGCAGCAGGGCTCGTTCCTGCATTCCAACCTGAGTGTCTGTGAGGGGTTGCAGTGTTGTGGCACCAGCACCAGTGCCTAAGGCCTAATTTTTCAGCCCCTGTTCAACAGGGGCATGTAATTACAATTATTGATCTAATATTTCACAGCAGGGCCCATTTCTGCACCCACCAAGAGCGAGTGAGGACTTACAGTATTGTGGCACCCACATCACCACCACCACCACCAAAGGCCCAATTTTCTCTAGTCATCTTCCAGGACGGCACACCTGAGAGATGAGAGGCTCCTCCCTACAGGAAACACAATCGACAGCTGTTTTAAGTCCCCACCCTTCCCCTTGATCCTCAGTTTTTGATTGTGTTTCTCCCTACACAGCGAAACCGTTTGTTTTTTTCCAAATGACCCGAAGCCTGGGGCTGGTGGTCCCCCCCTGGGAGCCGGACCAAATGCCTGGGGAAGGCCTACGGCCACATCACCCTGAAAGTGAAAGAGGGCGCCGCCTGCTCGATCTCGTATGATCTCGGAGGCAAAGCAGGGTCGGGCCTGGTTAGTACCTGATGGGCCTCTGGGTCTGGCCGGATATATTTATCCTTCCTGGGGGGTTCCCCTATCCTTTCCTCAGGGGGGGCAGCAGAAACTGGAAGAGCCCCCCTGAGAGCTGAAGGCCCCTGGGTACAGTGGTGTCCCCAGAACTTCAGGGGCCTTTTTCCTGTCTCCCCCCCTTACCTGTCCGGGCGTCCGTTCAGACAGGGGTGCTGGCTGTCAGTTCTTTCCAGGGCCCCCGACTCCTGGGCCCCTGGTAGCTCGCGTGGGCTGCTGGGGAGGGCGCCGCCTGAACGACCCGCGTTCTTACCCAGGAGGGAAGGCTGAGAGTCAGCAGGAGCAGGCGCCCATATCCTCCTTTCGAGGAGGCACCAGTTCACTACGGTGGATGTCTGCCTAAACCACCTCAGAATGGAATGAGGAACGTACGGCATTGCCCCCCCAAGGGTATATACTGACTGGCAGGACACAGCCTAACCTTGCAGCTCCCTACGGGGACAGTAGTTGGGGGGGCACTTTGGCGGCTATCCTCCTTGCGTGTGGACCATAAGGATGGAAAAGCAAGCCCGGTGGCTGTGGAAAAAGGGGAAGACTACAACGGTGAGTACTTTCCTTTACCTTGGGAATTTAGCTGCAAAATCCCCAATCCCAGCCAGATGGTTTCTGGGCATTTGAGATAATCTCCCCTGGGGTCTAGATTCAAATAGCCCAGAAGCTTCTGCTAAAAACACCAGCTACAGCTCCCTCTTACATCAGAGATGCTGTATGGTGGACAAGTGGTGCAGAGGAGCGAGTGTGCCTAAACCACCAGATGGGAAAGAGGTAGGTAAGGCATTTCTTCCCCTTCCCCCTGTATTTACTAAGTGGTGCAGTGCCGGACCTGGGGTCTGCATAACAAAATAGCCCAGAAGCTACTGCTAAAACCACCAGCCACAGCTCCCTCTTACAGCAGAGACACTGTGGTTATCACAACAGTAGGTTTCCAGACTCTCCCTACATGTCCGGTTGTGGGACATTAGTAGGGATGAATAGAGTGAAGGGGGGGAGGACCTGGTAGATACAAAGAGTTCCTTACAGGCCAGGTATACCACTGAACAATTTATGGATTGTGCAATGGTTGAAGGATTCAGGAGTAAGCTCTCCTGGTCAGCAGGTGCACTAGGTTATATGGCCCTATTAGCCCAGCTGCTAGGAATCTGAAGTCATAAGCTCCAACCTCCCACTCCACCTTTACATTGTGGTTATATTAAAGTGCAGGAGGTAAGAAAAACCTTTTTGTTGGTTTGGGCTACAGTCAACTCAGTGACAGATCTAAAGGCGATTTACCATAAATCGCTTCCTATATCCTTTAATTAAGGATTTTCTGTGCAAACATATGCAAGAGCTAGATAGATACATGATTGCTTGTTTAAAGCCTGCAGGTGGCTATTTTCCTCCAAGCTAAATTGGTGATCACCTTTTCTAGAGGCTGTCCTAAATTGGTCTCTAGGGCTGGGCTCATTGAGACTTTAGTTTCTGATCAGCCCCACCTGTGTGTGAGCTGGCCAGCGTTTGCTCAGTCTACGGAGGTAAGGTAGGACAACAGCTACTATAGTAAGGTGTCTAACCATTTTTAGAATTTGTCCTTCACTGGGGGTGAAGTGTTAGTATCTACAGCCCAGGCTATGCCTAGGGATCAAATTGCTCTGTTTGGTTATTTCATAAAGGGATACACCATGAATCCTCCTTGGTTGCACACCAGTAGACCTCTGTAGTGAAGGTTTGTCCTTGCTGGGATGTTTTGTGGCACAGCAGAAATACACATTGAGATTTGTGACATCTCTGCTCATAAGGGGTATAGTGCTGTACATCAGAAATGCACTGCACTGAAGCTTTGTTGTTGTCTGTCATATCCTAAAGGTACTGCCTTATTTGGCTACAGATCAGAAAAACACAACAGGGAAGGTGGTCTGTACTTTCTGGTCTTGTGACGCATGGCGGAAATGCACATCATTGAGTCTTATGACATCTCTGCTCATATTTGTTATATTGCTGCACATCAGACATACTCAAAATTGAGTTCTGTCTGGGGTTGGTTTTTTTTTTTTTTTTTTTTTTTTTTTTTTTTTTTTTTGTGTCCTGTATTACTGCCTTATTGGTTGCTTATTAGAAAGGCAATAGTGAAGATTGATGGTCCTGAATTGTTGGGAAATACAAATTGAACCTGTGCCAGGGGTAGTACTAGTACTGCCTTTGGTAATCGGTGCAGCCCCACAAAGTGGCGTCAGGCTGACAGTGCTATTAACGGCAAAGGTTGCCGATTTTAGGCATGCGATTTGACATGTTGAGTCGCATGCCAAATCCCTTCAATATGGATGTGCTATCTCTATTCAGATTGTTATATTGTTGCACATCAGATATATACAAGATTGAAGGTTGTCTGTCCTTTTATGTCTTACATTTACTGCCTTATTGGCTGCATATCAGAAGGGACACAGCAGTGAGGTTGCTTGTCCTTTTCTGATTTGTTTTTGCTGCCTCAGCAGGGAGACACATTGAGGATGGTGGCATATCTACTCAGTATTGGTATATTACTACACATCAGACATACACAAAGATTGAAGATTGTTTGTGTCCTGTATGTTCTATATTTACTGCCTTATCGGCTGCATATCAGAAAGGCACAGCAGTGAGGGGTGTCTTTTCTGTTTCTCATTGTTCTACATTGCTGCTTCTTAGGGATACACAGCAGGGGGTTGTTGGCTGCACGCCTCCAGGGAGATACAGCATTGGGGACCCCTCGCTTGTTCAACCTGAAAATTGCAAGTTACCTGCGACCTGTGTAATCTTGAGGTCTGTGGATCCAGAAAGCAGGGTCTGCTTGGTGACGCTGCGACCTGGAGTTGCACAGACACAAATGGTTCCCATTGGAAGCCATAGTGTATGACTTTTCTCTTGCGTTTTTGCGGTTGCAGGTTGGGTCGCACAGGTGTGGGAGCCCGAAGTTTCCCTTCTGGTTGAGGTTTTGCTACACACAAGAATAGACATCATGGAGTTTATTGCCTTACTTTGCAATACACCAGAAAGATCGCAGCTAGGAAGGCTGTCTGTTTTTATGTGGCTGCACAGCAGAAATACTCAACATTGAAGCTTGTTGGTGCTTTCTGTTTCAGATTCCCTTACCTTACTGCACTTCAGAAAAACACAATGCTGCAGGTTGCTTGGGTCCTTTCCGTGTTGGTTCTATGTGACTGCACTACAGAACTGCATAACAGAAAAGATATTGTCTTGTTATGTTGGTTTAGCTAGCCAGTGCCATATTGATCTTATAACTGTATTTGGTGGTTCATCAAAAATACGCAACATAGAAGTTTGGGTCTTTCTGTCTTATATTTATGGCCCTGTTTTGCTGTACATCAGTAAAACTCCACCGTAAACAGGACTCCTGTCCTTTATGTATATATATCAGTTATGACCTAGCTAGCTGCACTTCAGAAACACGCAGCATTTAGGGTCGGTTCACACTGAGGCAGCACGACTTACAGCGCGACTGCCTCAGGCGACCCAGGACACGACTCAGCGGCGACTTGCAAAACGACTTCTGTATAGAAGTCAATGCAAGTCGCCCCCAAAGTTGTACAGGAACCTTTTTCTAAGTCGGAGCGACTTGCATCGTGCCGATTTAGAATGGCTCCATTGCACAGAACAGGACGCTACTTGTCAGGTGACTAGGTCGCCTGGCAAGTCGTCCCAGTGTGAACCAAGGCTGAGGGTTTGCGTGTGTCTTAATGTTTTTACAGATTGGCTGCACATCAGAAAACCAGACTGTGAGGACTGTTTGTCTACATTGAAGTTCAGATTTGGGTCTCCCCCATATTTGATATGTTGGTTTAGCTAGCCACACTCAGATACACATTATTGTCTATTCTTGTGTCCTTTCTGTCTAAATCTATTGTGCTCGGTCCACAATCTATGATCTTTTTTTAATTTGTGATATTAATAATGCATGTATCACCTTTTGTATTTCAGCCCTCTTTTCCGTGGAGGGGCCTGGATTTCTGGCTGCAGACGTCACATGTCAGAAAGCCTCAGCCCCTTACATTCAGGGATGCTGGAACCATTTCCTAGGGTTGAAGCCCAGTAGGGTTATAGGACACTGGAGGAAGGCGTTAAAGAATCACCCTGCTTAGTAAGAACTTGGGAAGTTCTGTTCAGAGGAGTATTATGACCTGAAGATGAAGTATAAAGATGTCCACCCGACCGAATAGGTTACGGCTCGGTGCATGGCCTTCATCTCATCCTTCTAGCAGAACTAGATGTAGCAGTGTAAGTGTTATACTCCTGCTATGAACTTTATTCTCTTGAAGTAGGCACTCAGGCGTAAGTAAAGCCACAGAGTGGGCATGCCTTAAACCCAGGGATCAAGCCTCGGTTAATCTATTACCCTTAAGTAGGCTTCCCTTTAGTCTTTGCTGATGTAAAGATAAAAATGAACAAAAAAGGTTGTCTGTTAGGGGCCCACCTTTTTTTGCAGTTTTAATTCCCTGAACAGGGTAGTGTTAAGACAGGCCCTCTTAGTGATCAATTAGTGTCCTTGTCTTACAACACAGGTCTCTGATTAATTTTTAAGGGTTCTAAGTAGCACCTACAGGCACAATAGGCCATGGTTGTTAGATGTTTGAGACAGGCAACATTGATAACCTACAAGTTTAACATGTTTTCTGATTCCATCTTTAAGAGCCCACTCCACCTAGGTCCTGCATCCGAAGCAGAGAAGGCAGGGACATCGGTGGAGTAGACCTGCAGACCAGCCGCATGATCCAGCTATAATACCTTCATCAAGCATATGGAGTGGAGGTAAAACTCACTGCAGAACCAAGGTCCGCCAAGAGGGTCTTGCAGTGGTCCCACCCTAAGGTAGGCCTGAGGATTATCCTCTCAGGTGTGCCGTCCTGGAAGATGACTAGAGAAAATTGACAGTTACTTACCGATAACTGTTTTTCTGGGATATCTTCCAGGACGGCAGGCCTACTTCCCGCCCATTGGAGGAGGGAAAATGGTAGAACACTAGAAGGTGAGTACCTATGAGGAATGATTTCCCTTGTGAACCAGGTTCAGGAGTTACTTCTCTACAAACTGAGGATCAAGGGGAAGGGTGGGGACTTAAAACAGCTGTCGATTGATTGTGTTTCCTGTAGGGAGGAGCCTCTCATCTCTCAGGTGTGCCGTCCTGGAAGATATCCCAGAAAAACAGTTATCGGTAAGTAACTGTCAATTTTTCTGCCCCTGTTCAACAGGGGAATGTAATTACAATTCTTGATCTAATATTTCACAGCAGGGCCCTGTGAGGGCTTACAGTGTTGTGGCCACAACAACACCTAAGGCCCAAATTTCTGCTGAGTATATAGGGCAGGCCCCTACTTTCAAACATCTAACTTACAAACGACTCCTACTTGCAAACGGAAGGAGACAACAGGAAGTGGGATGAAATCTACCCCTAGGAAGGGAAATTCTCTCCTGTAAGAGTTAATATGGGAAAAACATTTCTCCTTTCCACTGATGCTTTCCAATCCTTGTTCCACAAAAAAACCCAAATTTTCAAAAAACATTTGTCATTGGGACAAAAAGTGAGGTGAAATCTTCTGAAGAGGAGGAAAGACAGCAAAACAAATGTCATAGGGGTGATAACCCTTCCCTATGTTTTCCAAAAAGCTTAAAAAAGATTTTTTGGCTGGAGCTAAACACGTAAAAAATGTACCCGTTCAAAATTACAAACAGATTCTACTTAACAGCAAACCTACAGTCCCTGTCTTGTTTGCACCGCCTGTATACTGCTGTTCAGAGTATATAGGGCCTGGTGGCCCCACACCTTTCCTTATTTTAATTTGGGTGCGGGGTTCCCCTTAATATCCATACAAGACCCAAAGGGCCTGGTAATGGACTGGGGGGTACCCATGCCGTTTGTCTCACTGATTTTCATCCATATTGCCAGGACCCGACATTACATTAAACCCGCAAGCAGTTTTAAATGAGATTTTTTCCTTTAAAAATGATATTTTGTGCAGGGACTGTTCTAAACACGGGAAACACGCGCCACTTTACAGGCATACTATAGACACACCCCAGGTACGATATTTAAAGGAATATTTCACTTTTTTTTTTTTTTTTTTTTTTACTTTAAGCATCATTAAAATCACTGCTCCCGAAAAAACGGCCGTTTTTAAAAGTTTTTTTTGCATTGATACATGTCCCCTGGGGTAGGACCCGGGTCTCCAAACCCTTTTTAGGACAATACCATGCAAATTAGCCTTTAAAATGAGCACTTTTGATTTCGAACGTTCGAGTCCCATAGACGTCAATGGGGTTCTAACGTTCGTGCGAATTTTCGGTCCGTTCACAGGTTCTGGTGCGAACCAAACCGGGGGGTGTTCGGCTCATCCCTAATTCTGAGCATGCGTGGCACTTTGTGTCGGATTTGTGTACACATGATCGGAAATTCCGACAACGGATTTTGTTGTCGGAAAATTTTATAGCCTGCTCTCAAACTTTTGTGTGTCGGAAAATGTGTGATGGAGCCTACACACGGTCGGAATTTCCGACAACAAGGTCCTATCACACATTTTCCGTTGGAAAATCCGACCATGTGTACGGGGCATAAGTCCTCACAGTTACTCTTGGGTGCTGGAATGGGCCCTGCTGTGAAATATTATATGAAGAATTGTAATTACATGCACCTGTTGAACGGTGGCAGAAAAATTGGGCCTTTGGTGGGGTGGTGGTGTTGCCACAACACTGTAAGCCCTCAGTTACTCTTGGTGGGCGCAGGCCCTGCTGTGAAATATTAGATCAAGAATTGTAATTACATGTCCCTGTTGAAAAGGGGCAGAAAAATTGAGCCTTAGGCACTGGTGCCACAACACTACAACCCCTCACAGATGCTATAGTTGGAGCACAGGAATGAGCCCTGCTGCAAAGTATTGCATCAAAAATAGTAATTATATGCCCCTGTTAAACAGGGACTGAAAAATTGGGCCTTGGGCACTGGTGGCGGTGCCCAGAACCAAAATGTTCTTACAAGTTATCAGCATGAAAATTGAGGAGGATGAGGATTGTGACTCAGCATAACAGGATAGTCACTCAGCATCAGCATAGGCAGTCTTGAAGGGATCTCACATGAAAAAAAAAAAAAAAAATCGATTGGTTACATCAGCATCAGGTGCTGGTGATCCAAGACTGATTCATTTTTATGAAGGTCAGCCGATCGACCGATTTGGTGGACAGGTGCACCCTGTGATCGGTTACAAAGCCTCCAGCAGCACTGAATGTGCGTTCCGAAAGAACGCTGGATGCAGGACAGGCCAGTAGCTTAATTGCATACTGTGCAAGCTCTGGCCAGTGATCCTTCCTCAAGACCCAGTAATCCAGAGTATTTTAGGTGGGAAAGGTGTCCAAGTCTGATCTTGCCCCTAGGTAATCCTGCAAAATGGGAATCGGATGCTGGCGATGGTTGCTGGAACCGATCAGACCTTGGGGCTGCAGACTAAAAAATTGTCTGAATGCATCGGTCAGACGGCCACCTTCTCCACCGCTCCTTCTGTGACTGCCCGAAGCCTCAGCAACATGTTGTCCAGGAGGAACAGAAAATTGTAACCTCCCAGGCCATGTACAAGTCCTTGGGTTTCTTCGGACTGTAAATGATCCCACGAAGACTGCTGCTGATGCTGAGTGCAGGCTCCACCTCCATGCTGACACAATCCTCCTCCTCCTCATCTTCCTGTGTGATCGGCGGGCACGCAGGAACACTGTCTGGATAAAGGGGGCCTTGAGAGGTAAGGAAGTCCTCCTCTTCCTCCCTCTGTTCTGCCTCAAGTGCCCTGTCCATAGTTCCATGCAGCATGTGCTCCAACAAGTGGACAAGAGGGACAGTGTCACTGATGCATGCACTGTCACTGCTCACCATCCTCGTGGCCTCCTCAAATGGTGACAGGACAGTGCATGCGTCCCTGATCATAGCCCACTGGCGTGGGAAAAAAAACAAGCTCCCCCAACCCTGTCCTGGTGCCATAGTCACATAGGTACTCATTGATGGCCCTCTGCTGCATGTGCAGCCGCTGCAGCATGGCCAATGTTGAGTTCCACCTGGTGGGCATGTCACAGACTAGGCGGTTCTTGGGCAGGTTAAATTCCTTTTGGAGGTCAGCCAGCCGAGAACTGGCATAATATGACCTAGGGAAATGCACACAGACTTTCCTGGCCTGCCTCAGGACATCCTGTAAGCCTGGGTACCTGCTCAAGAACCGCTGCACCACCAAGTTAAGGACGTGAGCCAAACAGGGCACATGGGTCAGTTGTCCCTGTTGGAGGGCGGAGAGGAGGTTGGTGCCATCGTCGCAAACCACCATACCTGGCTTAAGCTGGCGTGGCGTCAACCACCTCTGAACCTGCCCCTGCAGAGCTGATAGAATCCTTGCCCCAGTGTGGCTCCTGTCCCCCAAGCACACCAGCTCAAGCACCGCATGGCATCTTTTTGCCTGTGTGCTTGCGTAGCCCCTCGAACGCCAACGGAGCACCATTGCTTCCGAGGACAAATCAGCACAGGAAGAGGCCATGGAGGAGGAAGAAGAGGAGGGGGTGGAAAAGAGAGGTGTGGCAGAATCACCACTAGTAGAATTTTGGAGGTGTGGTGGCGGAACAACCTCCAACACTACCGCACCCTGTCCTGCATCCTTCCCAGCTACCAGAAGAGTCATCCAGTGCGCGGTGAAAGACAGGTAACGTCCCTGTCCATGCCTGCTGGACCATGAGTCAGTGGTAATATGCACCTTACCACTGACCGCACTGTCCAGCGAGGCCAAGACATTGTCTTCCACATGCTGGTAGAGAGCTGGAATCGCCTTTCGTGAGAAAAAGTGGCGTTTGGGAACCTGCCACAGAGAAACCGCACATTCCACAAACTCACGGAAGGGGGCAGAGTCTACCAACTGAAAAGGCAGCAGTTGAAGTGATAGCAATTTAGCCAAGCTAGCATTCAACCTCTGGGCATGTGGATGACTGGGAGCGAGCTTCTTTCAACGGTGCAGCAGCTGGGGCAGGGAAATTTGCCTGGTACAATCTGATGTCGGTGTACCGATAGTACTTGGCTGTGACACACCTAATTCTACACCTTTATTCCTCTCAGTGCAGGTTTCAGAGAGGACTGAAGGTATAGTGGGGTTGGAGATCCCAGCTGATGAGGAGCAAGGAGAGGTCCGCTTTGTTCTTTGGTTTGGGTCTTTTAGGTACGCTTGCCATCGAATTGCATGGCAGGTCGACATATGTCTGGTCAAGCATGTGGTGCCCAAGCGGGTAATGTTTTGGCCACGCGAGATACGCTTGAGACATATGTTGCAAATAGAAGCGGTGGGATCTGATGCACTTGTCTCAAAAAAGGCCAAACACCAAAGAAGTTTTGGAATAACGTGCAGAGACAGCAGCACCCTGCACATGCAGAGCTCTGCGGTGTGATGCAGTCGGTGTGCTGCCCTTAAGCTGGCCCCTGGAGGGCATCCTGACTCATTGGAGATGTGCCTCCTCCTCCTCCTCTTCTCTCCTATTAGGCACCCACGTGAAGTCAGTAACATCATCCCCTCCCTCCTCATCACTGGAGCAAAGCTGGCAGTATGCTGCAGCTGGGGGAACATGACTGCCAAATTTCTGTCCTTCTTGGGCACACCCTCTCTCTGGGCTCACGTTACTGCCTTCCTCTAGCTGGGTACCATCATCGGAGCCTTCAAAACGCTGGGAATCCTCCTGGAGCATGTACCCGACACTGTGGTCAAACAGTTCGGGGGACTCCTCAGGAGGACATGGTGGGGCTAGGGAAGGAGTGACTGATGCCATTGAACCGAGGGAAGAGGGCGCGTTGGCAGCTGCTTTGCCAGACAAAGTACCCTGAGCCTAGGTGAGAGAGGATGAGGAGGATGAGGACAGCTTGGTCATCCACTCTACCAAGTCTTCCACATGTTGCGGCTCAACACGGCCAGCTGCCGGAAAAAAGGACAAGCATGTCCCACGGCCACGTGCTGATGAGGATGCACCGTCTCCACGACCAGCACTGTTGCCTCTAGACACAGAGCTTGCTTACCCTCTTTTATTGGCTTGTGACTGTCTGCCTCTCCTTGTTGGCCTTCCAGACATACTAATGGCCTGCAGTGAGATGTAGCTGCACAAAGCTGGGATGTGTATATATATACTGATACTGCAGCTAGCAGAATCAACTGCCTGCCTGTAGTATTATTAGTATGCGAACACCAGCAATTGTCTTCAGGTAGCTTTAGGTGCACACTGTGCAGAGGACGCAGTACACTAACTGTAAATAATGTAGCTGCCTGCCTGTGGTATTAATAGGATCAGAAGAACACCACTAATTTTCTTCAGGTAGCTTTAGGTGCACACTGTGCAGAGGACGCACTACACTAACTTGTAAATACTACCGCTGCCTGTGGTACTTTTTCTTCAGGTAGCTTTAGGTGCACACTGTGCAGAGGACGCACTACACTAACTGTAAATACTGTAGCTGCCTGCCTGTGGTATTAATAGGATCAGAAGAACACCACTGATTTTCTTCAGGTAGCTTTAGGTGCACACTGTGCAGAGGACACAGTACACTAACTGTAAATACTGTAGCTGCCTGCCTGTGGTATTAATAGGAGCAGAACAGCAATTGTCTCCAGGTAGCTTTAGGTGCACACTGTGCAGAGGATGCACTACACTAACTGTAAATGCTGTAGCTGCCTGCCTGTGGTATTAATAGGATCAGAAGAACACCACTAATTTTCTTCAGGTAGCTTTAGGTGCACACTGTGCAGAGGGCACAGTACACTAACCGTAAATACTGTAGCTGCCTGCCCGTGGTATTAATAGGATCAGAAGAACACCACTAATTTTCTTCAGGTAGCTTTAGGTGCACACTGTGCAGAGGACGCACTACACTAACTGTAAATACGCCTGCCTGTCAGTAGTAGGAAGAGAATAACAGGAATGGATCTAGCTAAACTGAATACAATATATATATACACACACACACACAACACCTAGGATGTATGTATATATGTGTGTGTGTGTGTGTGTATATGTATATATATATATATTGTATTCAGTTTAGCTAGATCCATTCCTGTTATTCTCTTCCTACTACTGACAGGCAGGCATATTTACAGTTAGTGTAGTGCGTCCTCTGCACAGTGTGCACCTAAAGCTACCTGAAGAAAATTAGTGGTGTTCTTCTGATCCTATTAGTACAGTACCGCAGGCAGCTGCAGTATTTACAAGTTAGTGTAGTGTGTCCTCTGCACAGTGTGCACCTAAAGCTACCTGAAGAAAATTAGTGGTGTTCTTCTGATCCTATTTGTACAGTTCCACAGGCAGCTGCAGTATTTACAAGTTAGTGTAGTGCGTCCTCTGCACAGTGTGCACCTAAAGCTACCTGAAGAAAATTAGTGGTGTTCTTCTGATCCTATTTGTACAGTTCCACAGGCAGCTGCAGTATTTACAAGTTAGTGTAGTGTGTCCTCTGCACAGTGTGCACCTAAAGCTACCTGAAGAAAATTAGTGGTGTTCTTCTGAATATATATATATATATATATATATATATATATATATATATATATATATATTATACTCAATACACTGTAAGTACAGCTGAGCTAACTGACTCGCCTGCCTACTCTATCTAACTTAAATCAAATGACACTGTCTCTCTGTCTATCTACCTCTCTCTACGCTGGAACACACTACACAGGGCAGCCATGCAGGCGGCCTTATATAGTGTGGGGTGTTTACTAAACCCCCTGAGCCATAATTGGCCAAAGCCACTGTGGCTTTGGCCAATTACGGCTCTCTGTACAGACGGCTCCGTGATTGGCCAAGCATGCGGGTCATAGTGCATGCTTGGCCAATCATCAGCCAGCAATGCACTGCGATGCCGCAGTGAATTATGGGCCATGATGCGCCACTCGAATTTGGAGTGAATGGCCCATATCGTTCGGAATTCGACGAACGACCGAACAGGCAATGTTCGAGTCGAACATGCGTTCGATTTGAACACGAAGCTCATCTATACTCAGCATATGCACTCTTCAAGGGATCCCACATCCATAGAAAAATCAATTGGTTACATCAGCATGATGTGCTTGGTAGCTGGTGATCCGAGACTGGTTCATTTTCATGAATGTGAGCCGATCAACAGAGTTTGTGGACAGGCGCACTCTGTGATCAATTACAAAGCCTCCAGCAGCACTGAATGTGCATTCAGAAAGAATGCTGGATGCAGGACAGGCCAGTAGCTCAATTGCATATTGAGCAAGCTCTGGACAGTGGTCCATCCTGAAGACCCAGTAACCCAGTGGATGTTCTTTTGGAAAGGTCTCCAAGTCTGATCTTGCCCCTAGATATTCCTGCATCATGTAATTCAGATGCTGGAGATGGTTGCTGGAACCGGTCAGACCTTGGCGCTGAGGACTGAAGAATTGTCTGAGGGCATCGGTCAGCCGGCCACCTTCTACACCGCTCTTTTTGTGACTGAACGAAGCCTCAGCAACACGTTGTCAAGCATCAGGAAATTGTAACCTCCCAGGCTCTGGAAATGCATTGCACAAACCTTTCTGCAAGGCCTCCCAAAGATGTTTCATCCTCTTCTCCCTCTGCGAAGGCTGGATAAGTTCTGCAACCTTACCCTTGTAACGTGGATCAAGAAGGCTTGCCAGCCAGTAATGATCCCTCTCCTTGATACCACAAATCTTTTTGCAGGCTTTGCAGGATCAGGGAGGCCATGCAGCGGGGGGCCTTGAGAGGTAAGGAAGTCCTCCTCTTCCTCCCACTGTTCTGCCTCAAGTGCCCTGTCCATTATGCCACGAAGCACCAACAGGAAGACAAGAGGGACAGTATCACTGATGCATGCATTGTCACTGCTCACCATCCTTGTGGCGTCCTCAAATGGTGACAGGACAGTGCATGCATCCTTGATCAGTAGCCACTGGCGTGGCGAAAAAAAGCCAAGCTCCCCTGACCCTGTCCTGGTGCCATACTCACACAGGTACTCATTGATGGCCCTCTGCTGCATGTGCAACCACTGCAGCATTGCCAACTCTGAGTTCCACCTGGTGGGCATGTCACAAATGAAGCTGTTCTTGGGCAGGTTAAATTCCTTTTGGAGGTCAGCCAGCCGAGTACTGGCATTGTATGACCTGCGAAAATGAACACAGACTTTCCTGGCCTGCCTCAGGAGATCCTGTAAGCCCAGGTACCTGCTCAAGAACCGCTGCACCACCAAATTCAGGACGTGAGCCAAACAGGAAACATGGGTCAAGTGTCCCTGTCGGAGGGTGGAGAGGAGGTTGGTGCCATTGTCGCATACAACCATTCCTGACTGAAGCTCATGTGGCGTCAACCACCTTTTGAGCCTGCTCCTGCAGAGCTGCCAAAATCTCTGCCCCAGTGTGGCTCCTGTCCCCTAAGCAGACCAACTCAAGCACTGCATGGCATCTTTTTGCCTGAGTGCTTGCGTACAACCCCTTGAAGCCTATGGAGCACAGCTGGTTCAGAGGACAAATCTGCAGAGGAAGAGGCCATAGAGGAAGAAGAAGAGGAGGGGTGGAGGAGAGAGCTGTGGCAGAATCACCACTACTAGCATTTTGGAGGCGTGGTGGCGGAACAAGCTTCAATACTGAACTCTGTCCTGCATCCTTCCCAGCTGCCAGCAGAGTTACCCAGTGCGCCGTTAAAGAAAAGTAATGACCCTGTCCATGCCTGCTGGGCCATGAGTCAGTGGTAATATGAACCTTACTGCTGACCGCCCTGTCCAGCAAGGCCAAGACATTGCCTTCCACATAGTGGTAGAGAGCCGGAATGGCCCTCATGTGAAAAGAAATGGCGTTTGGGAACCTGCCACTGAGGTACCACACATTCCACAAATTCACGAAGGGGGGCAGAGTCTACCAGCTGAAAAGGCAGCAGTTGCAGTGCTAGCAATTTGGCCAAGCTAGCATTCAGACTCTGAGCATGTGGATGGCTGGGACCAAATTTCTTTCAACGGTTTAGCAACTGGGTTAGGGAAATTTGCCTGCTAAAATCGGATGTTGGTGTACCGCTAGCAGATTGGCCGCAAGTACTTGGGACACCTATTTCTATACCTTCATTCCTCTCAGTGCAGGTTTCTGAGAGGACTGGAGGTATAGTGGGGTTGGAGATCCCAGCTGATGAGGAGCAAGGAGAGGTCCGCCTTTTTCTTTGATGTGGTACTTTTAGGTGCTGTTGCCAACGGACTGCATGGGAGGTCATCGTATGTCTGGTCAAGCATGTGGTGCCCAAGCGGCTGCTGTTTTGGTCACGCTTGATAGGCTTCAGACATATGTTGCAAACAGCAACGGTGCGATCTGCCGCACACATGTCAAAACAAGGCCCACACCAAAGAACTTTTCAAAATATGTGGGGAGTCAGAAGCGCCCTGCACCTGTTTAGCTCTGTGGTGTGAAGCAATAGGGTGGCTGCCCTTAAGCTGCCCCCTGGAGGGCATCCTGCCTCATTGGAGATGTATCTCCTCCTCCTCCTCTCTTCTATCAGGCACCCAAATAGTCAGTGACCTCATCATCCCCTTCCTCCTCATCACTGGAGCAAACCTGGCAGTATGCTGCAGCTGAGGGAACATGACTGCCAGTTTCTTGACCTTCTTGGGCACCCCCTAACTCTAGGGTCACGTTACTCCCTTCCTCAACCTGGGTACCATCATTCGAGCCTTCAAATCAAATGGAGCCTGCTTGCCCTCTTTTAGTGGCCTGTGAGCATCTGCCTCTCCTTGGTGGCCTTCCGGACATGCTGTAACTTTTGTTTAGCAAAACCACACTACACTGTATTGTGTACTGTGTACACTACCAGAAAAGTAGTAGCAACTGCACTAGGGGTGCACGGTACTGTGTACAACACCAGAAGTCTAATAGCAACTATGGGTGCACTGTATGTATTGTGTACTGTGTACACCACCAGAAAAGTAGTAGCAACTGCAGTATGGGTGCACGGTACTGTGTACACCAACAGAAGTATAATAACAACTATGGGTGCACTGTATGTATTGTGTACACCACCAGCAAAGTTGTAGCAACTGCACTAGGGGTGAACGCTATTGTGTATACCACCAGAAGTCTAATAGCAACTATGGGTGCACTGTAAGTATTGTGTACTGTGTACACCACCAGAAAAGTAGTAGCAACTGCACTATGGGTGCACAGCACTGTGTACACCAACAGGAGTGTAATAACAATTATGGGTGTACTGTATTGTGTACACTACCAGAAAAGTAGTAGCAACTGCACTATGGGTACACCGCCTGAAGTATATTAGAAAAAGTACACCAGGAATGGCCTGCAGTCAGATATAGGCTTGGCTACACTGGATGCAGTGTGTGTGTGTGTGTGTGTGTGTGTGTGTGTGTGTGTATGTATATGTATATGTATGTGTATATGTATGTATATGTATGTATGTATATATATATATATATATATATATATATATATATATATATATATATATATATATATATATATATGTATATGTGTGTATATATATATATATATATATATATATAATATTTATTATTATTCAGGATTTATATAGCGCCGACAGTTTACGCAGCGCTTTACAACATTAGGGCAGACAGTACAAGTACAATACAATTCAATACAGGAGGAATCAGAGGGTCCTGCTCGTTAGAACTTACAATCTAGGAGGGAGGGTCCAGTTATACAAAAGGGTAATAGCTGTGGGGGATGAGCTAATGGAGAAAATAGTGCAGTTGTTAGATGGAGGCAGGATAGGCTTCTCTGAAGAGGAAAGTTTTCAGGGATCGCCTAAAAGTGGATAAATTTGGAGACAGTCTGACAGATTGGGGTAGGGAATTCCAGAGGATGGGCGAGGCTCGGGAGAAGTCCTAGAGGCGGATATGGAAGGAGGTGATGAGGGAGCTAGAGAGCAGGAGGTCTTGGGAGGAACAGAGATGGCGATTAGGTTGGTATTTTGAGACTAGGTTAGTGATGTAGCTGGGGGCAGAGTTGTGGATGGCTTTGTAACTCATTGTTAGTATTTTGAATTTAATTTGTTGGGCGAGTGGCAGCCAATGGAGGGATTGGCAGAGAGGGGTAGTAGACACTGAGCGGTTTGTAAGGTGGATGGGTCTGGCAGCAGCATTCATGATGGACTGAAGGGGGGATAGTCTATTTAAAGGTAAGCCAATGAGGAGGGAGTTGCAGTAGTCAAGGCGAGAGATAACCAGGGAGTGAATCAGGAGCTTTGTGGTTTCATTGGTTAGAAAGGGACGTAGTTTAGAGATGTTGCGGTGGTTGAGGCGGCAAGCTTTGGAAAGTGATTGGATGTGGGGGGCCGAAAGGAGAGTTCAGAATCCAGGATAACACCTAGCACCCTGACATGTGGGGACGGGTGGATGGTTGTGCCATTGCTCTTGACAGAGAAGTCAGGGGAAGAGGCACGTGGGGGAGGAAATATTATAAGCTCGGTTTTGGACAAGTTGAGTTTGAGGAAGTGGTGTGACATCCATACAGATATGTCGGTTAGTAAGTTAGTGATGCGTGAGGAGACTGATGGAGTGAGTTGAGGGGTGGAGAGATAGATTTGTGTGTCATCAGCATAGAAATGATATTGAAAGCCATGAGAGGCTATCAGCTGACCCAGGGAAGAGGTGTAGATTGAAAATAAAAGAGGTCCAAGAACAGAACCTTGGGGGACCCCGACAGAGAAGGGAAGAGGAGTGGCGGAAGTAGAATTGTAAGTGACACTGAAGGTGCGTTGGGATAGGTAGGATGAGAGCCACTGAAGAGCACAGACATGGAGACTGAGGGAGTAAAGTTTTTTTGAGGAGAAGGGGGTGGTCAACCGTGTCAAAAGCAGCTGAAAGATCCAGAAGTAGGAGTACAGAATAGTGTCATTTGTGAGTTTTAAAAGAGCAGTTTCTGTGGAGTGTTGAGGGCGAAATCCAGATTAAAGGGGGTCAAGAAGGTTGTTTTTAATGAGGTGGTCACTCAGTTGGTTGAAACCAGGCGTTCAAGGAGTTTAGAGGAAAAGGGGAGCAAGGAGATAGGGCGTAGGTTGTTAAGATTGGTAGGGTCCAAGGACGGCTTTTTAAGTATGGGGGTGACCAGTGCATGTTTTAGAGCATTGGGGAAGATGCCAGAGGTGAGGGAGAGATTGAAGATGTGGGTTAGAGAGTGTAGGATGGGGTCAGAAGGTGACCGTAGCATTTGAGAGGGAATAGGGTCCAGGGGACAAGTGGTTAGGTGGGCGACAGAAAGGAGTTTAGCAACTTCGTCTGTAGTAGCAGATTTGAATAGGGGGAGTGTCAGTTCCTGTTGACATGGGGTCTTAGCTGGGGGAGACACCTGTAGAGTGGAGATTTCATTGTGAATTGTATCAATCTTGTTTTTGAAGTGATTAGCGATTTCCTGGGCAGTGAGTAAGTCAGTGGGTGGAGGTGGTGGAGGACAAAGTAGAGAGTTGAAGGTAGAGAAGAGTTTACGGGGATTGGATGAGAAGGTGTTAATAAGAGTTGTAAAATAGGTTTGCTTGGCAGTGTGGAGGAAAGAATAGTATATTTGGAGGGCAGATTTGTATTGGTTGAAGTCTTTGAGAGACTTAGTGTCATCTGTTTGCCAGGGTTGTAGGGGTCGAGGCCTGATTCTGCGTGTAGTGAGGGGAGCGAGCTTGTCCAGGGTGGAGGACAGGGATTTATTGTAGATGGACGTGGCTTGGTTGGGGCAGGACAGGGGAGAGATTTTGTCATAGAGGTGGTCGGTAGCAGAATAGAGGAGAGAGAGGAGTTGAAGTTGCGAAAGTTTCTACGGGTGATGGTTAGGCGACTGGAGGGAAAGGTGGTGGAAGACAGGGGGAGAGAGAAACTAATAAGGTGATGGTCGGAGAGAGGAAAAGGATTGTTTGAGAAGTTGCATGGAGTGCATAGGTGGGAGAATACAAGGTCAAGGGTGTTGCCATCAGAGTGAGTAGAAGCCTGTACCCATTGCTTCAGGTCAAATGAAGAGGTTAGACTAAGAAGTTTGGAAGTAGCAGGAGTGTTTGTATTAGCAGGGATGTTGAAATCACCGAGAAGGATTGTGGGAATATCCGAAGAGACAAAGTAGGGTAGCCAGGCAGAAAACTCATCAAGGAAAGTCGATAATAGTCCAGGAGACCGGTAGATCACAGCAATTCTTAGGGAAGTAGGAGAGAATAGACGTATACAGTGGGCTTTAAATGATGAGAGGGAAAAAGAGGGAGGAGGGTGAATAACCTGGAAGGTGCTCTGGGTGGATAGGAGGAATCCCACTCCACCTCCCTTGCATCCATTAGGCCTAGGGGAGTGAGTCCAGTGAAGGCCACCCTGGGATAGGGAAGCAGGAGAAGGGGTGTCATATTCGTGGAGCCAGGTTTCGGTGAGAGCAAGTAGATTAAAAGAATTCGTGACAAAGAGGTCATGAACAGCAGTGAGTTTGTTGCAGACAGAACGGGCGTTCCAGAGGGCGCAGGAGAGAGGGAGACTGGTGTTGGGAAGAAGAGGAATGGAGACTAAATTGTGTAGATTGCGACTACTGCCAGAGGCTGTAGGGTGATGGTGATGGGTATGTTGGGCACAGTTAAATAAGGGAGGCCCAGGGTTTGGGGAAATATCTCCAGCGATTAGGAGAAGCAGAAGAGTAAGGGAGGTAATATGAGAATATGATTTGTATGAGGGGACATGCTTCAGTATCCTGGGGGGTATGTTAGCAAATGGGCTTAGAGTTAGAAAGAGGTGATGAGTGCAGTAATAGGGGGAGGGGAGAAGTGAGGGTGATATGTACAGATTGTGTGGTGGAGCAGAGGGATGTAGAAAAGAGAGCTTGAGGAGTGAGGCTGTAATTGTGAAGAGGAGGAGAGGTAAAGAGTGCATGTTTCAGAGAAGGTGAGATAATATGAAAATGAGGTCACCTGCAATCTGCTATGGTTTGCCTTGTGCAAATCGCTGAAGTGCAAGAGCAGAAGTGCCACTTAATTAAAGAACATATGTGTGTGTGTAGATATATATATATACACACATATATGTTCTTTAAATAAGTGGCACTTCTGCTCTTGCACTTCAGCGATTTGCACAAGGCAAACCATAGCAGATATATATATATATATATATATATATATATATATATATATATATATATATATATATATATTATAAAATACACTGCAGCTAACTGAATAAGCTGCCTGCCTGAAGTATATTAGAAAAAGTACACCAGGAATGGCCTGCAGTCAGATATAGTTGGACTGAATGCAGTGGAGATATATATATCAAAAGAAGCAAAGGTGTATAATTAAAAGGCCTACAATACACCACTCAGCGCCAAAGAAATTGGTTACTGTTCCCAAAATACCAAATTGGTAATTCAGCACCAGGGTAAAAACAAACAAATCACCCAATTATTTATACAAACAAAGGGATTGAATCTTAACTAAGCAGCCGTTTAAAACCATACAAAAAATACAAAAATAGTATAAAAAAAACATATAAACAGTCAAAAACAAACTGTGACAGTCATATATTACATACAGCGCTAATGTTGAGCAATAATATTAGTGTGTGGCCAACTTCACAGCAAAAGTCCTTAAGAGCAGTGATGAACGTTACAGTGGTTCAGAGAGTGTTCATAGGTGATCCTAAAGAATGTCGCAGTGTGCACTTGCCACCGGTCAATCCGATTCCAACACATGAAAACACACTCCCCTCAGGGGTTTAAACTCACCAGAGCTATATAGTAAAAAAGCCTCCAAGGGAAGTAAACCTCTGAGCCATAAACTGCAGTCACCACCATTCCAGGAGATTAACAGATGATAGGGGCTCCAATAAAGATCATAAACAAATAAGAGCGCACATAGCATAATCCCATTTATTGATAACAAAAAAGCCCATCACACCAAATATCCCCCATAAATATATACGTACAAAAACACAGCAGTCAATGTAGCATTGAAAGTGTAATCCATCGTCAACTTCACCATTTCAGCCGTCCGATAACTCCACCTGTAAACCCAAGGAACGATAAAAATCACTTCCTTGTTCCAGATCCAACAGCGGTGGAGCGCACGTGTCACTTCCGGCGTCGTGTAGGTCACATCATAACGCGTTTGGTCATATCCTGACTTCAACAGAGGGCGTGCCCACACGACATAGAGACAGGCTTATATTGCCCCGCCCCAAACCGCCACAGCCAATCAAAGCACATTCGGCATGATGACAGGCATTGACAGCATCCTACAGGCGGGGTAGAGGAACAAAAAGCCCCATTGCACTCTTTAAATAATAAAAACAGCAAATCTATCCAAATTGTCAGATATTAGGGCAGGCTGGAACGGTTATACACGATTCCGGAAGTGACGCGTGCACTCCCCCGCTGTTGGATCCGGAACTCAGAAGTGATTTTTATCGCTCCTTGGGTTTACAGATGGGGTTATCGGATGGCTGAAACGGTGAAGTGCACGTTGGATTACACTTTCAATGCTACATTGACTGCTGTGTTTTTGTACATATTTATTTATGGGGGATATTTGGTGTGATGGGCTTTTTTGTTACGCTATGTGCGCTCCTTTGTTTATGATCTTTGTTGGAGCCCCTATCATCTGTTAATCTCCTGGAACGATGGTGACTGAAGTTTATGGCTCAGAGGTTTACTTCCCTTGGAGGCTTTTTTACTATATAGCTCTGGTGAGTTTAACCCCCTGAGGGAAGTGTGTTTTCACGTGGTGGAATCGGATTGACCGGTGGAAGGTGCACACTGTGACATTCTTTAGGATCACCTAAACACTCTCTGAACCACTGTAATGTTCATCACTGCTCTTAAGGACTTTTGCTGTGAAGTTGGCCACACACTAATGTTATTGCTCAACATTAGCGCTGTTTGTAGTGTATGACTGTCAGTTTGTTTTTGACTGTTTATATGTTTTTTTATACTATTTTTGGATATATACTGCGAGTACCTGTGTATTGTCTTGAGTATTAGTGTCAGGAAGCTAGTTGTTAGGTAATTTGGACAAGATATAATCCCCAATCCACATTAAATTTAATAGGTACGATGCCCGGCGGGTGTGGAGAGGCAACTCTTTGTACATCTTGCGGCATGTATGCGTTCCTTGATCATCCGATCGAGGGTGAATACTGCTGTGCAAAATGTAAGCGCATTGTTTCCCTGGAAGCCCAGGTTCTGAATCTGGGGAAACAACTGTCAGCACTGTGAAATCCCTCCATACTAAAGGAGAGCCAGGAACGTACATGGCAGGGGCCAGCACGGAGGCGGGTGGAGACAAAGAGGTGCAGGCACTAGCAAAGAGTAGATGGGAGACAGTCAGGAAGGGTAGAGGGGGAAGTGCCAGGGAGGCTGATCCAGGCCTGGAGCATCCCAATAAGTACACTCCATTGAGTAACATTGGTGAAACCAGTCAGGCACCAGCACTACTGGAGCTGAGGGACTCTCCTAGCTGCCAGGGGAAGATCTCCTCCAGTGAGAGTGGGGGGGGAAGCGAAGGGAAAGGAAAGACAGATTCTGATGATAGGGGACTCAATTCTTAGAAGGACAGTGAGGGCAATCTGTAACAAAGACCTGAAGCGCCGAACCTTATGTTGTCTACCGGGCGCTCGGGTTCGGCACATCACGGATCTGGTGGACAGATTACTGGGAGGGGCTGGGGAAGACCCAGCTGTCATGGTGCACGTTGGCACCAATGACAAAGTCAGAGGCAGATGGAGTGTCCTAAAGAATGATTTTAGGGACTTAGGAGCTAAATTGAGGAAAAGGACCTCCAAGGTAGTATTCTCAGGAATACTACCGGTACATCGAGCCACACCAGAAAGGCAGAGGGAGATTAGGGAAGTAAACAAGTGGCTGAAGAGCTGGTGTATGTAGTAAGGAGGGGTTTGGGTCCCTGGAGGACTGGGCCGACTTCTCAGTCGATAACCGGCACTATAGAAGGGATAGACTACACCTGAATGAGAAGGGTGTAGATCAGCTGGGAATGAAGATGGCCAAAAAGTTAGAGGGGTTTTTAAACTAGGTGATGGGGGGAGGGTCCAGAGGTAGAGATAGTCAGCGCGGAACATATTCCAGAAGGCAGTATTGGGGGCATTAGTGGTAGGTTGACCAAAGCAAAAAAACCCAAGGTAAGTATAGTAGCAAGTCCTAGTTGCAATCTCAGAACACCCAAGACGAGGATAATATGCGACCAGTCTACACTACGTGGCATGTTCACCAATGCCAGGAGCCTGGCGGACATAATGGGTGAACTAGAGATACTGTTGTACAAGGAGGATTTGGATTTTGTGGGAATTTCAGAGACCTGGTTTAACAGCTCTCATGATTGGCTGGCAAACATTCGAGGGTATACCATTTATCGCAAGGATAGAGAGGGTAAAAAAGGGGGAGGGGTATGCCTATATATCAAGAATAATGTACAAGTGAATGTGAGAGATGACATCACTAAGGGAGCTAGGGAGGAGGTGGAATCCTTATGGGTATAGCTCCAAAGGGATGAAGCTAAAGGGGAAATAATACTGGGACTATGCTATAGGCCCCCTAGCCTGAGGGAGGAAATGGAGACAGATCTCCTATCACAATTTGTTTTTTTTTATAATCAAAAATTTTTATTGTTTATTTCATTTATATATACACCATTTATACAACATTCTATACCCCTTTGTTCAAACAATAGAAACATACTACACATTACATCCTACATCACCTACCACCGTTTTCCCCCCTGTCCCAGCGGCCGACATTTACATATTCGAGGGGAAAAAAAAAAAAAAAAAAGGGATAAATAAATGGTACCCACCCTACCGTGTTTATCGTGCTTATATTATAAAGTGTTTAAAAATAAAATTACAAATAAGTTCCCCCTAATTCTTATTAGTGTCCTTAATCACTTCAATTAATAATTATATATTGTGTGAAGAGGAAAAAAAAAAAAAAAAAAGCAAAAAAAAGATAAATAACTAAATAGTACCCACCCCACCGTGTTTATCGTGCTTATATTTATAAAGTGTTTAAAAATAAAATTATATATAAATTCCCTCTTATTCTTTTTAGTGTCATTAATCACTTCAGTAAAAAAAAAAAAAAAAAAAAAAAAAAGGGGGGGGGGGTGGCGAGTTCCCCCCTTATTCTGATTAGTGTCTTTAGTCCCTACAATTCCTTGTTATCTATTGTGAAATAAAAAAAAAAAAAAATTCCCCTTCCGTGTATATTCGTGTTTATATTTATATAATTTATAAAGTGTTTTTAAAGATAAATTTATAAGTACATTCCCCCCTTATTCTAATTCGTATTATTAATTACTTCAGTTCATTATTAAATACAACCCCTTTATTCTAGTTTGTGTCACTAACCACTAAAATTCATAGTTATGAAAATGTGTTAAAAAAAAAAAAAAGGGGGGAATTTCCTCATATTTGTTATTAATCGTGTGCCTATCTCCTTCCCCCCTCCACCACCAATGTTTGTCAAAACTGGGACAAGAGGGAAATAGTAAAAAAAAAAAAAAAAAAAAAAACACAAAATAAACAAAGACCACATATACATTTACATTATCTTACCCCCCTCCCTCTTGATTAGCATTAGAGAAGTTATATGACTATTTACATCTACCCTTCAGGGCCATTCTTCTTATGTCTCTATTCTAAATGACTATACCATTCCTTCCTTCTACCCATCTGTATTTCCCTCTTCTATTATCTCCTCAGCGCATTGTTCCCAGTTTACCCATGTCGTTTCAAATTTCTTTCTTTGGTTTTTAACCACATGAACCCATCTCTCTGCTTCCTTTATTATATTAACCTCGTTTCTCCACTCTATGACTGACGGGATCCGGTCCTGTCTCCAGTACTTCGGAATTAGTTTTTTCGCTGCATTTAACAAATGTGGGGTTATACTTTCTCTATATTTTTTGATAGGTCCAGTCGTTCCATGAAATAAGTATTGTATGGGCCCAAACTCTATATGCTCTGTCGTCATTTTCTTAATCCAGGGGGCTACTAATTCCCAAAAACGCTTAATTATTGGGCACGTCCACCATAGATGAAGAAAAGTTCCCCTCTGTCCACAGCCCCTCCAGCATTTGTCATTAGCTTCTGAAGAGATTTGTGCCATTTTAACTGGTGTCCTATACCATCTCGCTAGGAATTTATATGCCATTTCTTGCACCTTTGTACTTATGGAGGTAGTAAATGTTAACAATATCATTTTATTTATTTGTTTATCTGTCCACACTTGGCCTAGCTCCCTCTCCCATTCTTTCATGAAGTATGGGGGTTTCTTTTCTTGTTCTCCTAGAATCATTCTGTACCTCCAGGATAATGTATGCCCATCTTCTGATGTCTGTGCACACTTCCTCTCAAATGCGGTAAGTGTATTTATGGATCTTAACGGTTTTATTTTCTTAAGGAAGCTCGTCATTTGACGGTATTTCCATTCTGCCATTCTTGTCTCCCCAAATTTCAAGATCATCTCTGTCAGTGGTATTAAAACTCCACTTGGGGCAAACTTGCCGCATCTAATATTCCCATCTTGTCCCCACGCCCCCAGACTTCCCGTCTTCTCCCCCGGGGGGAACCACGGAAATCCCTCCAGAGGAGTCAGAGGGGAGGTCTGTGGGGCATACCTGCCCTCTTTATTCATTTTATCCCATACTTCTCATGTATTCAGGGTCATTGGTGATCACAATTTGGATTAGCAGCAAGGATGGGAAGTGTTATCACAATGGGGGATTTTAATTATCCAGACATAGACTGGGCGGAGGGAACCGCGCATTCATCTAAGGCTCGCCAGTTCCTAAATGTCTTGCAGGACAATTTTAGGGGTCAGATGGTAGATGCACCAACTAGAAATAAAGCATTACTGGAACTACTGATTACCAACAATACAGACCTGATCACGGATGTGGAAATACGGGGCAATTTAGGTAACAGCGATCACAGGTCAATTAGTTTCAGTATAAATCACACAAATAGGAAACATAAAGGAAATACAAAGTCACTGAATTTCAAAAGAGCCAACTTCCCTAAACTACGAACTTTGCTAGAAGGCATAAATTGGGATAAAATCTTATAAACAAAGAACATGGAGGAGAGATGGGTTTGCTTTAAGAGCATATTAAATAAGGGCATTAGCCAATGCATCCCATTAGGTAATAATTTTAAAAGAACGAACAAAAGTCCTGGATGGCTTAACTCCAATGTAAAAATGCATATAAAAGCAAAGGAGAAGGCCTTCAAAAAATACAAGGTTGAGGGATCATCATCAGCATTCAGACTTTATAAAGAAATACAACAAGAAATGTAAGTGTGCAATAAGGACGGCTAAGATAGAACATGAAAGACACATAGCGGAGGAGAGCAAAAAAATCCCAAGAAATGCTTTAAGTATGTAAACAGTAAAAAAGGGAGGACAGCCCATATTGGTCCCTTAAAGAATGAGGAAGGACATCTGGTTACAAAGAATGGGGAGATGGCGAAGGTATTGAATTTATTCTTCTCCTCAGTCTTCACGAGGGAATCGGGGGGGCTTCAGTAACCAAAACTGCAGTGTTTATCTTCAGGACACATCACAGGAAGCACCTCCATGGTTAACAGAGGACAGAATTAAAATTAGACTTGAGAAACTTAATATTAATAAATCACCGGGACCAGATGGCTTGCACCCGGGGGTACTTAGGGAACTCAGTCAGGTGATTGCCAGACCGTTGTTCCTAATTTTTATAGACAGTTTACTGACTGGAATGGTACCAGCTGATTGGAGAAAAGCCAATGTAGCACCAATATTTAAAAAGGGCCCAAAATACATCCCTGGGAATTAGACCATTTAGCCTAACATCAATAGTATGTAAACTCTTGGAGGGGATGATAAGGGACTATATACAAGATTTTAGTAATGAGAATGGTATCATTAGCAATAATCAGCATGGATTCATGAAGAATTGTTCTTGCCAAACCAATCTACTAACCTTCTATGAGGAGGTGAGTTGCCAGCTAGATAAAGGAAGGCCCGTAGTCGTGGTGTATCTGGATTTTGCAAAAGCATTTGACACAGTTCCCCATAAACTTTTACTGTACAAAATAAGGTCCTATGGCATGGACCATAGGGTGAGTGCATGGATTGAAAACTGGCTACAAGGGCGAGTTCAGAGGGTGGTGATAAATGGGGAGTACTCGAAATGGTCAGGGGTGGGTAGTGGGGTCCCCCAGGATTCTGTGTTGGGACCAATCCTATTTAATTTGTTCATAAACGACCTGGAGGATGGGGTAAATAGTTCAATCTCTGTATTTGCAGAAAATACTAAGCTAAGCAGGGCAATAACTTCTCCGCAGGATGTGGAAACCTTGCAAAAAGATCTGAACAAATTAAAGGAGTGGGCAACTACATGTTAAATGAGGTTCAATGTAGAAAAATGTAAAATAATACATTTGGGTGGCAAAAATATGAATGCAATCTATACACTGGGGGGAGAACCTCTGGGGGAATCTAGGATGGAAAAGGACCTGGGGGTCCTAGTAGATGATAGGCTCAGCAATGGCATGCAACGTCAAGCTGCTGCTAACAAAGCAAACAGAATATTGGCATGCATTAAAAAGGGGATTAACTCCAGAGATAAAATGATAATTCTCACGCTCTACAAGACTCTGGTCCGGCCGCACCTAGAGTATGCTGTCCAGTTCTGGGCAACAGTCCTCAGGAAGGATGTACTGGAAATGGAGTGAGTAAAAAGAAGGGCAACAAAGCTAATAAAGGGTCTGGAGGATATAAGTTATGAGGAAAGGTTGCGAGCACTGAACTTATTCTCTCTGGAGAAGAGACACTTGAGAGGTGATATGATTTCAATATACAAATACCGTACTGGTGACCCCACAATAGGAATAAAACTTTTTCGCAGAAAAGAGTTTAACAGGACTCGTGGCTACTCATTAAAATTAGAAGTAAAGAGGTTTAACTATAAACTTCGTAGAGGGTTCTTTACTGTAAGAGCGGCAATGATGTGGAATTCACTTCCACAGGCTGTGGTCCCAGCGGGGGGCATCGATAGTTTCAAGAAACTATTAGATAAGCACCTGAATGACCACAACATACAGGGATATATAACGTAATATTGACATATAATCACACACACATAGGTTGGACTTGATGGACTTGTGTCTTTTTTCAACCTCACCTACTATGACTATATTAAATACACTGCAGCTAACTGTATAACCTGCCTGCCTTAAGTATATTAGAAAAAGTACACCAGGAATGACCTGCAGTCAGATATAGCTAAACTGGATGCAGTGGAGATATATATATATATATATATATATATATATATATATATATATATATATATTATATTAAATACATTGGGGCTAACTGATTAACCTGCTTGCTTGTCTGCTCAATCTAAATAACACTCTCTCTCCACCCACGCCAACAACACACTACACGGGACTGAAGTGCAGGCAGCCTTATATAGTGTGGGGCGTGGACTTAGTCCCCCTGAGCCATGATTGGCCAAAGGCACCCTGCCTTTGGCCAATTATGGCTCTCTTAGTTGAGGGCGCTGGTATTGGCCAAACCATGCAGGTCATGGTGCATGCTTTGGCCAGTCATCATACAGCAATGCGCTCCTGCAGTGCATTATGGGACGTTATGCAGCGCTCTAATTTGGCGCGAACTCCCCATAATGTTCGGTTTTTGACAAACGGGCGAACAGCCAATGTTCGAGTCAAACTTGTGTTCGACCTGAACATAAAGCTCATCCCTAATCAGGATGGATGATTTATTGTACTTGCCTTACAAATTGTTTCGATTATACTTGCTTTGGTAAACATTTATGTTCCGCCTCCCTTTTCACCAAATTTACTTACCAAATTTTCCCTCCTGCTCCTATCCTGACCCTGTGGCCCCCTACTTTATGTTGAGGACTTTAACGCTGTATTGGACTCTGCTGTGGACCGCTTGGGGGTGGTGGTAAATCATATCCCACATTCACTGATTGTACGCAAGTGTATGATCTCACCGAGATATGGCGGTGGAAGCATCTGGATGTTCGTCATTATTCCTGTCACTCCGACTCCTTTCACACTATGTCTCACATAGGTTTGGCTTTTGTCTTGGACACTACACTTCCTTTTGACTCTGATGTGATATATTTTCCTAGGGGCATATTTGACCACGCACCTCCTTCTCCCACGTTTTAGCCCCACTATGTGGTGATTGAACTTGCAATGGTTGGAGGATGAGGTGGTGCAGAGGGAAACAAGGTATTGTGAATTATTGGAATACAAAATTAAATACTGCTAATCCCTCTGCAGAGTGGGAGGCTTATAAGACTACCCTGCGGGGCACTTTTATGTCTGATTATGTTGCTACACTTGACCCCAGTACATGGGACATATGGTTACACAAACGGAGGGAATATGAGCTTCTTCTGTTAAATCTTACTAAAAAACATGCTCTATATTACCCAAAAAACGTTTGAGCATGGTAACAAAGCTGGTTGTTTAGTTGCCTACTTAGCCAGACCATATTCCAATCTCCATTTCCCGGATTCTGACATTCCTGGGACACGTTAACGATACCCCTCATGAAATAGTAGATGCTTTCTTATTTTTTTACATGGACCTTTATGCTACCAGAGTTCAATACTCCAAGTGTCAACTGAGTCAATATTTGGCTCAGGTATCTCTCCCTTTCCTGTTCACTCGTGTGAGAGAGGAGCCAGATGTACCCCTCTCTATTGAGGAACTAGCTCTAAGACTCCTGGCCTAAATGGCTTCCCGGCTGAATGGTATGCCCAGTTTCACCATCTATTATGTCCATTCCTTCTTCGTACATTTAACAAAGCTCTGGATGCTGGGATCCTAACGCCATCTATGTGAGAGGCGCTAATTATTCTTTTATTAAAACCTCATAAAGATCCACTTAAATGTGACTCTTATTGGCCAATTTCCCTTATTAACCACTTCAGCTCCAGAAGGTTTACCCCTTTATGACCGGGCCATTTTTTGAGATACGGCACTGCTTTACTTTAACTGACAATTGTGCGGTTTAGCCATTTTGTATTCTGCTATATTTTTGGTAAAAAAATCCCAATAATCATATATTGATTGGTTTGCAAAAAAGTCATAGCGTCTACAAACTATGGGATATATTTCTGGAATTTTTTTTTTTTTTTACTAGTAATGGTGGTGATCAGCGACTTATAGCGGGACTACGACATTGGGGCAGATAAATTGGACATTAGTAACACCTTTTTTTTTTTTTTTTTTTTTTAGCAATAGATTTTTATTCAATGGTTCTTAGGATACAAATGGTATCAGAAAGATATAAAATGATGAGTGTACCCTCAAAGAAAATCAAGGGTTAGATAATTGTAAACAAACTACAAAAACCAAGTTTAAAGATAAATCGTACTGAATCAGGCTACTGCTTGCCCAGAGCATCAGCAAGATGTATATAATTGCTCATATATCAGAAACAATGCATGGACATTACTTTAAAAAAAAACATACTGCAACATATAATCAAGTGTTAAGGCAATAGTATGAAAAAGTATGGGGGCACTAATAGCCAGAGTTAATCTACATAGTTACACAGTTACATAGCCCGTGAGGTTGAAAAAAGACCATCAAGTCCAACCTATGTGTGTGCTTTTATGTCAGTATTACATTGTATATCCCTGTATGTTATGGTTGTTTAGGTGCTTATCTAATAGTTTTTTGAAATGATCTATGCTCCCTGCTGAAACCAATGCCTGTGGAAGAGAATTCCACATTCTTACCACTCATACAGTAAAGAACCCTCTATGCAGTTTCAGGTTAAACCGCTTCTCTCCTAATTTTAGTGTCTTTTTAATTTCCCTTTCGCAGTAAAGTTTATATCCTTATTGTGGGGTCACCAGTACGATATTTGTACATTGAAATCATGTCCTTGTCTTCAGAGAGAATAAGTTCAATGCTCTTAATCTTTCCTCATAACTAAGGCCTTCAATCCCTTTATTAGCTTTGTTGCCCTTCTCTGGACTCTCTCCAGTTCCAACACATCCTTCCTGAGGACTGGAGCCAAGAACTGAACGGCATACTGCAGATGCGGCCGGACCAGAGTCTTGTAGAGTGGGAGAATAATAGTTTTATCTCTAAAGTTAATCCCCTTTCTAATGCATGCCAATATTCTGTTGGCTTTGCATGCCATTGCTGAGCCTGTCATCTACTAGGACCCCAAGGTCCTTTTCCATTCTAGATTCCCCCAGAGGTTCTCCCCCTAATGAGTAGATTTCATTCTTATTATTTGCCACCCATATGCATTATTTTACATTTTTCTACATTAAACTTCATTTGCCATGTAGTTGCCCACCCCATTCATTTATCCAGATCTTCTTGCAAGGTTTCCACATGCTGCAGAGAAATTAGTGCCCTGCTTAGCTTAGTATTGTCAGCAAATACAGAGATTGAGCTGTTTATCCCATTCTCCAGCTTGTTTATGAATAAATTAAATAGGATTGGTCCCAAGACGAAACCCTGGGGGACCCCACTTTCCACACTGAACCATTCCGAGTACTCCTCATTTATCACTACCCTCTGAACTCTGTGATGGCAATGTTCGTACCTCACTTAAATGATTAATGATACATAAAATAAGTGATTAAAACCTTTTGTCTATATAAGAATCAACCAATGCGGTTGCAGCTATTACAGATGGAATTAAAACGAATGACAACTGTGCGAAAAGAATAACAATCAAATTTATTTAAACTTACTATTGTACAGAAAAGAAATTAGTATTAAACAGATATTACCAACTATAAGGTAGATGGCAAAACCTTAGAAACAAAGATGTTTCCAATGATACAAAGTAAGTAATACAAAAAAAAGAATATTGCTACAATGGACATACAAATACATACAGTATATTAGAACAAATTGCAGAAAGAAGAAAGTACAGAAGAATAAAAACAAAAGAATAATGCGGATATGTTACACAGACGTCCTGCTCTACCGGCTGCCTGGACTTTAAAAGGCAGTTTTAACTGTCCCTTTCTCTTAAATACAATTCAAAATTACATGATAAAATAGGGAAAATATCAACACTGAAAATTTAGATATATATCTAGGTATTTAGGTATATATTTTACTGACTCAAGTCAACTTAGTAGGTTGGGGTTCCCAAAGCCAAATAGGGTATGCAAAGAAAACTAAACAAGCCAAGCAGGTTTGTGAAGGGGCTTCAATATGGAACTCACAGCGGCATAGTGACAGGGCTGGGCTCAGCCCTTCCTTCTCTGAGCTGCCTGCTCAGCTGTCAGCTAATTTCCAGCTCCTATCTCTCCATAGTTACTCAGCTGTTGATATCCTGCTTGTCAGTCATGCCTACTTAAGCTGTCCAGTCCAGAGGAGCTCTGCCTTCGCCTTGGTCATCATCACAGAAATTATCTCCTGCGATCCTGTTCAAAGACTTGCTTTGCTGACATCCCTTCCAGATTGGATTAACTGGATCACCACATGGATCAGTTTGTCATGGTGTTATAAACACTGTGGCCACCCCGGTACAATCTATGTTGTAGGCCGACTCTGCTGCTGCTCCAGTCTCTGTGCAGGCACCCGCCTCGAGTATTACCTCTAAAAGAGGTATGTCTGGTTCTGCTCCTCTTCCCCAGCAATTTGGGGGCGATCCAGTCCAATGCAGAGGGTTTCTCAACCAGGTTGAGATATACTTTGAGATGCTGCCCCAGGTGTTTCCCACGGACAGAAGCAAAGTAGGTTTCGTGATATCTTTGCTTTCTGAGAGAGCCTTGGCCTGAGCAAACCCTCTATGGGAGATGCAAAAACCTGTTGTCTTGAGCTACCCTGAGTTTGTGGCTTCATTTAAAAAGGTATTTCACGTTCCCGCACACTCCACTTCTACTGCTAAGTGCCTCATGTCCATCAAACAGAGTATGAGAACTGTTGCCGACTACGCCATTGAATTCCGTACTCTGGGAGCAGAGTTTGTGGGGAACAATAAGGCCCTGGTGGATGCTTTTTCTCATGGTTTCTCGGATACCAACAAGGATGAGAGAGCAGCTCGAGATATACCGACTGAGCTGGAGAAGTTGATTACATTTGCCATCCTCATTGACTCCAGACTCAGAGAAAGACTCTCTCTTTTAACCTCCTTGGCGGTATGATTATTTCTGATTTTAGGTGCTGAAAGCGGTACAATTATTTTGCATGGAAATTTGGCGTTTTATATTGTAGGCCTGTAATTCTTAACAATAACACACTTAAATCTGTCCAAACAGGAGTCTAGTAGATATCCCGGGTATGATAAAGTTTGAAACACAAAAACATAAATTATAATATAATAAGAAAAAAAAATAATAAAAAAAAATAAAAATAAATAGTAATAAAATAAATTTCCACACGATTCACTATCGCTCAATTCTGCAAGTGTTCTAATTTACTATCACTGTTTTCTAGCTGGTCTAAAGCCATTTTTGACGTAAAGGGACACTTTTTGGTTGCTATGGACAATCTCCAGTTTCCAGGCAGAAAGAACAGTATATGCAATATAAAACTGCATGCAGGGCATGGGCCAGAGCACTGGGGACAAATGGGATGTGAAATGATGTCATACAGTACTGTAATCTGTAAGATTACAGTACTGTATGTGTTATGCTTTTTACATTTTTTTGAATTTGCCGCCAGGCTCCGCCCCCGTGCATCGCGCCGCTCGCAGGGAACAGAGCCTGGCACGGAGAGGCTTCGGAGGAGGACAGAGCCCTCGGACACTGCGGGGGACATCGCAGGATCCCGGGGACAAGGTAAGTAAAGCCGCCCCAGGATCCTTCAATGCGATCCCGAGTGTGGCTCGGGGTTACCGCTAATGGTACTGAATTTTAACCCCGAGCCACACTCGGGAATACCGCCAGGGAGGCTACGGAGCGCTTGGGGAAGCCTCCTGTACGTTTGTCTCTGAGCTTTGCAGTCCCACCCATGCCTCCCTCACCTCCCATGGCTCCTGGTACCGAGTCCGTCAGTGAAGGTGAACCCATGCACTTGGGCTTCATGCGTCTCTCTGCGGATGAGAGAACCTTTAGGAGGAGGGAGAGAATGTGCCTTTATTGTGGCCAGGCGGGTCACTTTTTAAAGTCTTGTCCTACCCGTTCAGGGAACACCCGAACCTTGAGGTCCTGTCACAGACAGACCTTAGGTGGAGTTGTTTCGTCCCCAGTTATCCAGAAGGATAAGCCCCTGGTTCCAGTTACCCTTTCTTGGGCTGAGTCATCCGTTGAGATACAGGCTCTAATCGACTCTGGGGCTGCAGGCCTGTTCATTGATGCTGCCTTTGTATCGAAGCACTCGATTCCGCTGCAGCTGCGTGACACTCCACTTGCCATTGAGGCTCTTGATGGGAGACCTCTACAGCCTGCACATGTGACTCATGAGAGTTCTGTTGTCCATGGCCGTAGGGGCTCTTCACCATGAGATAATCAAATTCCAAGTTATTTCCTCACCTAAGTTTCCACTGGTTATTGGTTATCCTTGGTTAGAGGCACAGCCCCTCTTTTGATTGGCTCCATGTTGAGTTTCTCTCCTGGTTACCACAATGCAGTGAGACATACTTCCAGAAGGTAGCCAAGGTCCTGTGCACCTCTTCACTCTCCTCCCTGCCAGAGGAGTACCGCGATTTTAGAGATGTCTTTGACCAAGGTCAAGTCGGTAGTTTGCCTCCACACCAACCGTATGATTCCGCAATTGACCTTCAACCTAGTGCCATACCCCCTCGTGGCCGGGTTTACCCTTTGACGGTCTTGGAGGATAAGGCCATGGAGGAGTATGTTGCAGATGCACTTTCTTGAGGTTTCATCCGCAAATCCTCGTCTCCTGCTGGTGCTGGTTTCTTCTTTGTGAAGAAGAAGAGTGGTGAACTGAGACCTTGTATTGATTATAAGGGTCTCAATCGTTTCACGATTAAGAATGATTCTGTTGAATACAGAATTATTTGACCACCTCCTAGGGAGCAACAGTTTTCACAAAGCTTAATTTGAGAGGGGCATACAACCTTGTGAGAACTAAGGAGGGCGACGAGTGGAAAACTGCATTTAATACCAGAAGAGACAACTATGAGTACCTCGTAATGCCTTTTGGCCTTTGTAGCGCCCCGGCAGTTTTCCAGGAATTTATTAATGATGTCCTCTGAGATTTGTTGCAGTTGTGTGCGGTGGTTTATCTCGATGATATCCTCATATTTTCCAAGTCCCTGGAGAGCCACCACACAGATGTCTGTCGTGTGCTTCAGAAACTAAGAGAGAACAATCTCTATTGGAAACTGGAGAAGTGCAACCTCCATCGTAAACAGGTTAAATTCCTGGGTTATGTCATTCCCACTGCTGTTTTTTTGGATGGACCCAGAGAAACTTTTGGCAGTTCTACATTGGCCCCGACCTGTGAGTTTACATCCTCTGCAGCGTTTCCTGGGCTTTGCCAACTATTATCGGAAGTTTATTCGTAACTTCTCGTCTCTGGTCAAGCCCCTGACTGATATGACCAGAAAGGACGGTAACCCACAGAGTTGGTCTCCAGAGTCCATTAAGGCCTTTGAGAGTCTCAAGGCTGCCTTTGTTTCTGCTCCTGTGTTGGCACATCCTGATCCTACGTTACCTTTTTATTCTTGAGGTTGATGCTTCAGAGACTGGTGTTGGCGCCCTTCTGTCTCAACCCATACCCAATGGAGAGAGGCCCTGAACCCACCTGTCTATGGATTTCATTGTGGAGTTACCCAAATCCCAGGGCAACACAGTTATCCTTATGGTGGTTGACCGGTTCTCAAAGATGTGTCATTGTATTCCACTTAAGAAGTTGCCCACTTCTAAGGAACTGGCTTCCAGTTTGTTCTGCAGAGTATTCCTGTGTTAGAGGAGCATCTCTGTGGTCTTCATTCCACTTGGGCACAAGTCCTGGAGGGTTTGCGACATGCTACTCCTTGTAGGCAGACACCTGCCTGTGCCTTCCTACCATATTGGGGACAGGGTCTGGCTGTCATCTCGCAACCTCCAACTTCGTGTTCCCACACTGAAGTCTGCACCTCAGTTTATTTTACTCCTTTCTGTATTCTTTAAAGGATGATCCCAGTGGCTTACGCATTAGACCTTCCTTCTAATATGCATATTTCTAAAGTATTTCATGTCTCCTTATTAAACCCTTTGGTCTGCAACCGCTTTACCACCTCGGTGCCACATCCTCATCCTGTACAAGTTGAGAACCATGAGGAGCATGAAGTACAGTCCATTGTTGACTCCCATAGGTTCTGTGGGTGCATACAGTACCTGGTGCATTGGAAAGTGTACGGTCCGGAGGAACGTTCTTGGGTCCTCAGGCGTACATGCCCCTATCCTCCTACGTGATTTCCATAGACATTTTCCCCTCAAGCCTGGTGGTCCTCTGAGGGGGAGGGATCGTTGAAGAGGGGGTACTGTCAGGGCTGGGCTCAACCCTATCTCCTCTGAGCTGGCAGCTGAATTGCCAGCTCCTATCTCTCCACAGTTAATCAGCTGTTGATCATATCCTGCTCATCAGTCCTGCCTACTTAAGCCATCCAGTCCAGAGGAGCTCCGCCTTCACCTTGGTCAACATCACAGTATTTATCTCCTGCGATCCTGTTTAAGACTTGCTTTGCTGACATGCCTTCTGGCTCCAGATCCTGATTGCTGTTCCACTACATTGATTCCTGACGTTTGGCTTGTCTGACTATCCGTTCCGGTTACTGAACTTTGGCTATGTTTTGACTACATTTGTTCTTTTTACTTTTATTATTAAACAAGTGTGATTTAACTGTACTTCTGTCTTGGCCTGTTTTCATGGTTTCTGACACATAGATACAAAGTTTATTAATTGAAAAGAGACACAATTCTAATAATATATGGCTATTAGCCACAAAAACCGTAAAACCTTTACCAATATTAAAAAATCATGACAACGTTGTCACAATAAAAGTGAAAAACATAGCATCCTGGACTCATTTGCGCACACACACAGACACTCAGCATACATGCGGGGGAGGGGGTGGGTGTTAGACTCTATGTTAAAAGTCTAAAATCAGCCTCCTGTGACAACAGGTATGGATATACCAAAAAGCAGGAATCTCCTGAGTATAAAGGAAGAAGTAGTGTCACAGTAGGAAAAATGGAAATGTCTTGGCTATAGGGATATAGGTCTTCGGTCCCTGGTACAAGAAGCCGCCACAGCCAGATGGCACACGCTTTAGCATATGCAATGCATGGAGAGAAATTTAAATGATGGGAATGCAGCATCCATGAAACATTCTCACCCGCCATGCTGAAAAGAAAAGTGCAGCGCTAAGAAAATGGTAACAAACATTGATATATGATATACAATGTAAATATATCTCTAGGTATATATAAGTTGGATTGTTAGGTGTATGTAAAAAACATAATTATCTGAAAAAAGTGACATAAGGGTTGAGAGTTGAATCTCAGAAGCATCCGTTAGGATGTGTACCTCTAGCACAAACTAATATACATAGGTGAATCCATACAATGTCTAAAAAGGTGTATATATGTTAATTACCCAAGGATATAAAATTTAACACAAATAGTTATGCATAAATAAGTCCATGAATTATCCAGTGAGATGTATAAATGTTAAACACCCAGAAGTGTAAATAACATGATATTCAAGCGTTGATAGTAGATCCACCACCCTGAGTAAAAATTGGGAGCTTACCAGAACGATTGCACGCAGATGGGTATACACCCACTGTGCCAATTAAGCTTGTATAGCTGTAGATCTCTGGAGATGGAATAAGGATAGCCAAGGTACTTGTAGAGAGTATGTATGGTGAGGGCAAATCCAATCAAGTATCCACAGCCTACTGATGAGTGGGCAGAGAAAGATGAGAAAGCATAGATAGAAGTACTGTGTTCCTGACATAGATCAAATCGTACATGCATGCAAATGTGAAGCTTCAAAATATATGTGGAGATACACTTGCTTCCTCCATCCATATCTATTGCTTCTGTCTTACGTCCTCACCCGCCGTGCTGCTTGCTTTCTTAATCTGGTACCGACTGACTCCTCAGATGTCCAAAAAAGCCAGTCTCTGGGACAGTTCAGGTAGTGGAAGCAGTCATCTTTTGCCTGGCTGTAGATGTAGATTTACACTGATTCTCAGTAGTGGCGCCGCTTCGTGCGGTGATGAGTGGAGCAGATATATGTTACATGTGTGTGGCTCCGAGACTGGGCTGCTAAACACTGTGATGTTTATACATTTCGCTCATTTGTGTGAGCTTCCTCAGAACGATGCAATGGACTGGTCAGTGGGCTTATAATGGGGATGCTCCCCCCTTTTCAAAGTTACGCCCTTAAAGGGCCACTGCCTTTCTGTTTAGGTGTTTCAATCTTACAAAAATGAATGTATCAAAACAGTGCGGTTACATTTCAGGAGGCTAAGAGAAATAATAATATTATCATTTTTGGCCGGGGAGTTGATAAGTAAAAAACATTCATTCCAAACACACCTATCATTAAGTATAAAAGTATAATGTACTAGAGGTTTGAAAGTAGATGAACACTTTTAGAAGTAGAGAAAGGTAATAGGTCATGATTATACCTATGATTACCTCCTGAGAAGGGGTGTTGGAAAAGAACTGCATGTAATGTAAAGTTGTTAATAATCTTACAATATTATTATTATTATTATTATTATACAGTATTTATATAGCGCCAACAGTTTACGTAGCGCTTTACAACTTGAGGGTAGACAATACAAATACAATATAATTTGATACAGTAGGAATCAGAGGGCCCTGCTCCTTAGAGCTTACAATCTAAGAGGGAAGGTCAAGAGATACAAGAGGTAATAACTATGGGTGATGTGCTGATTGAGAAGATAAATGTACAGTTGTTAGGTGGGGGCCAGGTAGGATTCTCTGAAGAGATGAGTTTTCAGGGATCGTCTGAAAGTGGATAAAGTAGGAGAAAGTCGGACGGATTGGGGTAGAGCATTCCAGAGGATGGGGGAGGCTCTGGAGAAGTCCTTAAGGCGAGCATGGGATGAGGTGACAAGGGAGTTTGAGAGCAGGAGGTCTTGAGAGGAGCGAAGAGAATGATTAGGTTGGTATTTTGTGACTAGGTTAGAGATGTAGCTGGGGGCCAGGTTGTGGATGGCTTTGTAAGTTATAGTTAGTATCTTGAATTTAATTCGGTGACTGAGTGGCAGCCAATGGAGGGATTGGCAGAGGGGTGTGGCAGATGCTGAGCGGTTTGTGTGGTGGATGAGCCTGGCAGCAGCGTTCATGACGGACTGAAGTGGGGATAGCCTATTTAGAGGTAAACCAATGAGGAGGGAGTTGCAGTAGTCGAGGCGGGAGATGACCAGGGAGTGGATTAGAAGCTGTGTGGTGTCATTGGTTAGGAAGGGGCGTATCTTGGAGATGTTGCGAAGATTGAGGCGGCAAGCTTTGGATAGTGATAGAATGTGGGGTCGAAAGGTTAGTTCAGAGTTCAGGATTACACCTAGGACCTTGGCGTGGGGAGATGGGTTGATAGTTGAGCCGTTGATCTTGACAGGGAAATCAGGGGAAGTGGCACCTGAGGGAGAAATATCATGAGCTCGGTTTTGGATAGGTTGAGTTTGAGAAAGTGATGTGGAAGGACCAAAAGACCTTTATGGAAGAGATTGAGAGAGCATACCCAAAATATAAAAAATGTTTTTTTGAAACACAGTTTACCTAGACACTGTGCTCAAACTCACAATAAAGATCCAGTCTTGCTGGTAGTATGTGGTATAGAGAAATATGAACCACATTGGAGGGATGATAACAAAATTGTCAAACTCAGTCAGTCTGAATCACAGTGGATCCATTAATTACTCACTTTAACACCTCTGGGACATAATGTGGAATTTGATCCTAATTGTTTTATATCACATTTTTATAAACAGTTTTTATCATACCACATTTATCCACTAGATGTCGCTTTACACTCCAGTTATTTTAATGAGGGATACTATTCTTAACCAGTAGAGGGTGCTGTGTGTTCCCTATCTAGTATTTAATATATATGGAAGAGTTGCAATTCACAGTCCTGTCTACTAGATGTCACTATACATTTTGAACATTCCAATTGCTACATGCAATTTTGATTACCAACCAATAGATGGCGCTGTGTGATTTTTTTTTTTTTTTTTTAAATCCTTTTGCCGGTTTACATGGAAGAAATGTTTATTTTATATATTTGAGAATTTTGCTATTGGATGCTAGTATATAGGATGTTAAAGAGTATAGAGGAATGGGATTATTGCGACGCTTATAACAAATGGTACATAGAAAGTTGTATAATAAAAAATATAATTTCTTTATTGGTACAAAAAGGGAAGAAAAAGGAGCGAAGGAGATTTTGGACAATTAAAATCAGTGTAGAGCATAATATATGTATTGGGTTGCTGGTGTCCCAAGAAAGAAAGGTGGTCATAAATAGATATTGAATCCCAACATGTTTCGCCAATGATGGCTTCCTCAGGGGATAATGTGGGACCACCACAAATGATCCAGCTCTAACATAAAAGGCAAAAGGGTATATAAGTAATTTAACACATAATAACATAAGAACAAACTGTTGTCATGACCTCAGGGAGATGCACATACCTCAGTCAATTCCCAACCAGGAGATGGAAGATTTGGGGGGCTCCCCAAAAAGGGGAGGGGGGGGAGAAATAGGGCCCCAGCCAGGAATAGTTCAAGGGAAACCGTGTATGATTGCAGAAGGTAGATAAAAACCCAGCTAGAAAATATAAAAAGAGACCAAGAAATTGGAGAGGAGGCCAGATAAAAATCCATAACAAGTATAATATTATTGACAACAAAAGTAAATATCAAGACACTACAAGAAAAAGTAAATAATCCAATGAGTTAACATAACGACTATCATGGTGACTTGATATGACTGACACATAGATAGTGTGAGTCATAAAAATGATTTGAAACAAATGTATTCATTGAGTCCTGGGTATTTGGTAGCATTTAAATTATGAATCCATTTAGTTTCCAATTACAAAAGGGTGCGATCAATGCCACCGCCTCTAACATGTGAAGGCACATGATCGAGAGCGCTGAACTTGATCATATTAGGGTCAAAGTTATGTTCAGAGCCAAGATGGCGGCTGATGGCCGTTGTCATAAGCCGTTTAGAAATGGGGATGGTATGATCCCTAGTTCTTTTGAAAAAAGGTTGTTTAGTTTTGCCTACATAAATATAGTTACATAGCTACATAGTAGGTGAGGTTCAAAAAAGACAAACGTCCATCAAGTCCAAACCATGTGTGTGATTATATGTCAGTATACATTGTATATCCCTGTATGTTGCGGTCGACCAGGTGCTTATCTAATAGTTTCCTCAGTAAAGAACTCTCTATGTAGTTTAAGGTTAAACCTCTTTTCTTCTAATTTTAATGAGTGGCCACGAGTCTTGTTAAACTACCTTCTGCGAAAAAGTTTTATCCCTATTGTGGGGTCACCAGTATGGTATTTGTATATTGAAATCATATCCCCTCTCAAGCGTCTCTTCTCCAGAGAGAATAAGTTCAGTGCTTGCAACCTTTCCTGATAACTAATATCCTCCAGACTCTTTATTAGCTTTGTTGCCCTTCTTTGTACTCGCTCCATTTCCAGTACATCCTTCCTGAGGACTGGTGCCAAGAACAGGACAGCATACTCTAGGTGCGGCCGGACCAGAGTCTTGTAGAGCGGGAGAATTATCATTTTATCTCTGGTAGGGTTGTCCCGATACCACTTTTTTAGGACCGAGTACAAGTACCGATACTTTTTTTCAAGTACTCGCCGATACCGATTACCGATACTTTTTTTAATGTCACGTGACAGTTTTTTTTTCGCTATTTTTGGGGGGGGGGGGGGGGGTGAACGTTGTATGTGTGTGTGGTTTTTTTTTTTTTTTTTTTTTTTTTTTTTTTTACAATTTTTATTTTTTACAATAATATTTTTTTATTCTTTATTGGTTTTTTTTTTTTTTTTTTTTTTTTTTTTTAATCCGCCCTTTTGGGGGGCTTTGGTGAGATATCAGGGGTCTTAACAGACCTCTGATATCTCCCCCTTGAGACAGAGAAAGAGACAGAGGATAGAGATTCCCCAGTCCCTTTCTCTGCAGCATCAGCTGCACTGAGAATGAATGGAGAGAAGACAGCGGCTTCTCTCCATTCAAAAACTGACACATCGTAATCACAGGAGATTACAATGTTTCAGTTATGTGAATGGACAGAGTCAGCTGACTCTGTCCATTCACAAAGGAAGGAGGAGGAGGACGGCGGAACGGAGGGGGAGAACGGAGGGGACAGATAAGGAGAGAGGAATGCAGGGGACAGGTAAGGAGAGAGGAACGGAGGGGGAGAATGGAGGGGGACAGATAAGGAGAGAGGAACGGAGGGGGAGAATGGAGGGGGACAGATAAGGAGAGAGGAACGAAGGGGGAGTACGGAGGGGGACAGATAAGGAGAGAGGAATGCAGGGGACAGCGGAGAGGCACAGAGGAAAGGAGGGGGCATGGAGGAGGATGCAGTGACAGTCAGCTGTGAGCGATCACAGCTGTATGTCACTAAAGCTGGTGAAAGCCGCTGGGGGAGAATCTTGTAACTCCCCCACGCGCCGATCACAGCTGTCCTCTAGGTATCGGGGGAAGCATCGGGAGCATTTGCCCGAGTACAAGTACTTGGGCAAATGCTCGGTATCGGTGCCGATACCGATACTAGTATCGGTATCGGGACAACCCTAATCTCTGGAGTTGATCACCTTTTTAATACATGCCAATATTCTGTTTGCTTTGTTAGCAGCATGCAATTGCTGAACCTATCATCTACTAGGACCCCCAGGTCCTTTTCCATCCTAGATTCCCCCAGAGGTTCTCCCCCCAGTGTATAGGTTGCATTCATATTTTTGCCACCCAAATGCATTATTTTACATTTTTCTACATTGAACCTCATTTGCCATGTAATTGCCCACGCCATTAATTTGTTAAGATCTTTTTGCAAGGTTTCCACATCCTGCGGAGAAGTTATTGCCCTGCTTAGCTTAGTATCATCCGCAAATACAGAGATTGAACTGTTTACCCCATCCTCCAGGTTGTTTATGAACAAATTAAATAGGATTGGTCCCAACACAGAACCCTGGGGGACCCCATTACCCACCCCTGACCATTCTGAGTGCTCCCCATTTATCACCACCCTCTGAACTCGCCCTTGTAGCCAGTATTTAATCCATGTACTCACCCTATGGTCCATGCCAATGGACCTTATTTTGTACAGTAAACGTTTACGGGGAACTGTGTCAAATGCTTTTGCAAAATCCAGATACACCACATCTACGGGCCTTCCTTTATCTAGATGGCAACTCACCTCCTCATAGAAGGTTAATAGATTGGTTTGGCAAGAACGATTCTTCATGAATCCATGCTGATTACTGCTAATGATACCGTTCTCAATACTAAAATCTTATATATAGTCCCTTATCATCCCCTCCAAGAATTTACATACTATTGATGTTAAGCTAACTGGTCAAACTGGTAAAAATTAGGAACAATGGTCTGGCAATTACTTGACTGAGTTCCCGAAGTACCCTCGGGTGCAAGCCATCTGGTCCCGGTGATTTATTAATGTTAAGTTTCTCAAGTCCAATTTTAATTCTGTTCTCTCTTAACCAAGGAGGTGCTTCCTGTGATGTGTCATGAGGATAAACACTGCAGTTTTGGTTAATGAAGCCCCCCGATTCCCTTGTGAAGACTGAGGAGAAGAATAAATTCAATACCTTCGCCATCTCCCCATCCTTTGTAACCAGATGTCCTTCCTCATTCTTTAAGGGACCAATATGGGCTGTCCTCCCTTTTTTACTGTTTACATACTTAAAGAATTTCTTGGGATTTTTTTTGCTCTCCTTCGCTATGTGTCTTTCATGTTCTATCTTAGCCATCCTTATTGCACCCTTACATTTCTTGTTGCATTCTTTATAAAGTCTGAATGCTGATGATGATCCCTCATCCTTGTATTTTTTTGAAGGCCTTCTTTGCTTTTATATACATTTTTTACATTGGAGTTAAGCCATCCAGAACTTTTGTTTGCTCTTTTAAATTTATTACCCAATGGTATGCATTGGCTAATGCCCTTATTTAGTATGCTCTTAAAGCAAACCCATCTCTCCTCCGTGTTCTTTGTTCCTAAGATTTTATCCCAATTTATGCCTTCTAGCAAGGCTCGTAGTTTAGGAAAGTTGGCTCTTTTGAAATTCCGTGTCTTTGTATTCCCCTTATGTTTCCTATTTGTGCGATTTATACTGAAGCCAATTGACCTGTGATCGCTGTTACCTAAATTGCTACATATTTCCACATCCATGATCAGGTCTGTATTGTTGGTAATCAGCATCTACCATCTGACCCATAAAATTGTCCTGCAAGACATTTAGGAACTGGCGAGCCTTAGATGAATGTTCCCTCCGCCCAGTCTATGTCTGGATAGCTAAAATCCCCCATTAAGATAACACTTCCCATCCTTGCTGCTAATCCAAATTGTGATAGGAGATTTGTCTCCCCTTCCTCCCTCAGGTTAGGGGGCCTATAACATACTCCCAATATTACTTTCCCCTTAGCTTCATCCCTTTGGAGCTCCACCCATAAGGATTCCACCTCCTCCTTAGCTCTCTTAGTGATGTCATCTCTCACATTCACTTGTACATTATTCTTGATATATAGGCATACCCCTCCCCTTTTTTACCCTCTCTATCCTTGCGATGAAGGGTATACCCTTGAACAGTGGCAGAATTATAGGGGTCGCTGAGATCGTCATGGCGACCGGGCCCCTTGCTGCAGGAACGGCAGGGGCGGCTGAGACCGAGCTCCCCGATCGTCAGCCGAACTGTAGTCGGCACTGACTGTGCAGGGAGCTTGTCAAACTGAAAGCATAGTGTGTACTGTGCTCTTTGTCTCCTACAGTGCAGTACCCGGCAGGAAGAGCTAAGGTAAAGAAGGTCTGCCGTTTTTTTTTTATAAGACTATCTACTGTATGTGTGTTTATATGTGTGCTGCATGTATGTATGTGTGTGTACGTATGTATGTATGTATGTGAGTGTGCATGTATGTATGTATGTGTGCATGTATGTGCATGTGTTTATCAGTAGCGGTGCGTCCATAGGGGCGCACAGGCGCCTGCCCCCTTTCTCCAACCACCCATGCATAGCATGAATCTATCCATGGCCACCGCTGCCATCCCCACCCCCTCTGGACGCCTGAATTACAGCAGCGGGGGGTGTTTTTGAAGCACCTGATTAGAGCCATTTGCTCTAATAGGCTTCAAAATAGGTGAACTGCGAGTACCATGCTTGGCGCTCACAGTCCACCCAGGTGTGTTAGAAAAGCAATTTAATATTCACTTTCCTAACACTGAACCCCCTTTCCGCCAATCAGGTGTGCGGGTCTGTTACCCATCACCTGATTGGCTGAAACGATCGGCGCTGCTTTTGGACGTCTATCAGGAGGAGAGGACAGGAGATGAGGATGGCAGGAGACGCATGGAGGACCCCGCTCGTGGCCGTCACCTGCTGCCCCACCGAGACAGGGTAAGTGCTGGGCAGACAGCGAGTGGGCGGGGGGATTCACAGTGGCAGCATTCGATGGCACAGTGGCAGACTTCAATGGGCACAGTGGCAGACTTCGATGGGCACAGTGGCAGCATTTGATGGGCACACTGGCAGCATTTGATGGCACAGAGGCAGAGTTTGATAGGCACAGTGGCAGCATTTGATGCGCACAGTGGCGGCATTTGATGGGCACATAGTTACATAGTAGGTGAGGTTGAAAAAAGACACAAGTCCATCAAGTCCAACCAATGTGTGTGATTATGTGTCAGCATTACATTGTATATCCCTGTATGTTGCAGTCATTCAGGTGCTTATCTAATAGTTAAGTTAAGGGCACAGTGGTGGCATTTGATGGGCACAGTGGCAGGGTTTGTTTTTTTTTCTAAATTTCTCAGTTTTCTTGCGCCTCCCTAAAATTTTTGAGCACCATGTGTGTTTACATGTATGTATGCACATTTTAGGTATACGCTTTTAATCCTGACCCCCTATATGTGTACAATCAGAACCGATTTTTTTTTTTTTTTTGCTTGTTCATAGTACCAGCAAAAAAATGCTGTTCCTCCGAAAAGCGATCCATGCTCAGTTCACTTTTCAGAGGCATTTGACAGCTGGTAAAGAGGCAATATGTTGCCTACTGACCGCCTGTTTTAACCCCTTAAATGCATCATCGTTATCCCGCAACTGCATGCAATGCACACAGTTGCGGAGTGGTTGCAGTGCAGCCCCATTCACCTAAGGGTATACTTCAAGGGTACCCTGACTGGAAAAAGATTGAGAAACACCGACATAGAGGAACCCATCTCTCCATTTTCCTCCTGCAGCCGCTGAATGCCTGTGGGAGGGAGAGAAGGAGAAGCGGGGGAAATGGAGAAATCGGTTCCTTTATATGCAGCCACCCACTTGTGACCGCCCCTGTTGTTCCGCCATCGGGCTCGGAGAAAAGAGCCCTGTCCGGGGGGCCCTCCATGGTTTCTTGCATCGGGGCCCTGAAGGTTCTAGTTACGCCACTGCCCTTGAATGTTTACCAGCCAATCATAAGAGCTGTTGAACCAGGTCTCTGAAATTCCCACAAAATCCAAATCCTCCAAACAGTATATCTAGTTCACCCATCTTGTCCGCCAGGCTCTAAAAACTCCCACATAGGCATTTGGCAAGGTATACCACTCCAATAGTCTGGCATGAAATTCTATAACGAACTGTATGTATATGACCATTCGGAAGAAGCACAGTTGGACCATCTAAAACAAAAGGGCACACATCGCATTCATGACAAGCAAACGTGCCAGTTTGAGATGGAGGATCAGAGCCCCCAGGATCAAAATGGCTATGTACCAACTTGTCCCTGAGAGACGGGGCCCGCTGGTATGTAATAGTTACCTTGATTTTTTATATATCTTTAATACACCATGTATATATTTTGTTCTCTTTAATATTTGGTATTTTCTATATTTCAGTGGCTATTAAGTTGTGTGCTCAAGTTTTGGGACATTTTTGGTCTCATTTCTATGTCTATATCAGCACATTGGCACCCCTGAACTCATCTGTTTTGCAATTTTGAGCATAGTAAGTGCTTATTGTTTTTTTCTGGGTTCTTCTCTCTTGGTCCATGTAACTGGACTTGTGTTGTCCTTTGTCCAGAATGTGTTTATATTAACCAATTTCTTGGTCTCTTTTTTTTATATTATCTAGCTGGGATTTTATCTACCTTCTGCGACCATACACGGTCTCCCTTGCACTATTCCTGGCTGGGGCCCTATTTCTCCCCCCCTCCCCTTTTTAGGGGGGCCCCCCAAATCTTCCATCTCCTGGTCTGGAATTGACTGAGGTATGTGCCATACACAGTGGCACAGAAAGTGCACCTTGATCCCACCCAATTGTGTGACAATAGCGAATTAATTTTCGCTATTTTCACACTAACCTTCCTCCTGGCCAATCAGGAGGCAGGACATCAGATCTGCTTCCTGATTGGCCAAAGCGCCAGGTCAACCTATTGGATGCCTGGCGCTTAGGAAGAAAAGCTAGGAGACTCGCACTGGAGCGGAGGTTGCTGCCGCTCTGAGAGGCAAGTCCCCTCGGCTGAGTCAGCTGCATACCCCCCACCCCCGCGCGTGAATCGGGGCTCTGGCACCCCCCCCCCCTCGGGTGCCAGAGCCATGTTCTGTGTGGGGGGAATGCAGCCAGATCCGCAAACCCCGGGGGGGGGCGGTCAGTGGGCACAGAGGCTGCGCTTGATGGGCACAGATGGCTGCATTTGGTGGGCAAGTGGCTGCATTTGGTGGGCACAGGTGGCTGCGTTTGATGGGCACAGGTGGCTCCATTTGATGGGAAGTGGCTGCATTTGTTGGGCACAGGTGGCTGTGTTTGATGGGCAAGTGGCTGCATTTGATGGGTACAGGTGGCTGCATTTGATGGGCACAGGTGGCTGCATTTGGTGGGCAAGTGGTTGCATTTGATGGGCACAGTGGCTGCATTTGATGGGCACAGTGGCTGCATTTGATGGGCACAGTGGCTGCATTTGATGGGCACGAGTGGAAGCATTTGATGGGCATAATGGCTGCATTTGGGCACAAGTGGCTGCATTTGATGGTCAAGTGACTGCGTTTGATGGGCACGAGTGGCTGCATATGATGGGCAAAAGTGGCTACAATTGGTGGGGAGGGGTTTCAGTATTTTTTAGTTTGCGCCCCCCCCAAAAAAAATTTTGAGCACCAGTCGCCACTGGCCATACATCTCCCTGAGGTCATGACAAAAGTTTGTTCTTATGTTATTATGTGTTCAATTACTTCTATATACCCTTTTGCCTTTTATGTTAGAGCTGAATCATTTGTGGTGGTCCCACATTATCCCCTGAAGTCATCATTGGCAAAACATGTTGGGATTCAACATCTATTTATGACCACCTTTCTTTCTTGGGACAACAGCAACCCAATACATGTTATATGTACAGTCAGGTCCATAAATATTGGGACATTGTCACAATTCTAATCTTTTTGGCTCTATACACCACCACAATGGATTTGAAATGAAACAAGCAAGATGTGCTTTAACTGCAGACTTTCAGCTTTAATTTGAGGGTATTTACATCCAAATCAGGTGAATGGTGTAAGAATTACAACAGTTTGTATATGTGCCTTCCACTTTTTAAGGGGCCAAAAGTAATGGGACAGATTAACAATCATCCAACAAACTTTCACTTTTTAATACTTGGTTGCAAATCCTTTGCAGTCAATTACAGCCTGAAGTCTGGAATGCATAGACATCACCAGACACTGGGTTTCATCCCTGGTGATGCTCTGCCAGGCCTCTACTGCAACTGTCTTCAGTTTCTGCTTGTTCTTAGGGCATTTTCCCTTCAGTTTTGTCTTCAGCAAGTGAAATGCATGCTCAATCGGATTCAGGTCAGGTGATTGACTTGGCCATTGCATAACATTCCACTTCTTTCCCTTAAACTCTTTGTTTGCTTTCGCAGTATGCTTCGGGTCATTGTCCATCTGCACTGTGAATCGCCGTCCAATGAGTTCTGAAGCATTTTGCTGAATATGAGCAGATAATATTGCCCAAAACACTTCAGAATTCATCCTGCTGCTTTTGTCAGCAGACACATCAATAAATACAAGAGAACCAGTTCCATTGGCAGCCATACATGCCCACACCATGACGCTACCACCACCATGCTTCACTGATGAGGTGGTATGCTTTGGATCATGAAGTTGATCTTGGTCTCATCTGTCCATAGGATGTTGTTCCAGAACTGTGAAGGCTTTTTTAGATGTTGTTTGGCAAACTCTAATTTGGCCTTCCCGTTTTTGAGGCTCACCAATGGTTTACATCTTGTGGTGAACCCTCTGTATTCACTCTGGTGAAGTCTTCTCTTGATTGTTGACTTTGACACACATACACCTACCTCCTGGAGAATGTTCTTGATCTGGCCAACTGTTGTGAAGGGTGTTTTCTTCACCGGGGAAAGAATTCTTCGGTCATCCACCACAGTTGTTTTCCATGGTCTTCCGGGTCTTTTGGTGTTGCTGAGCTCACCGGTGCGTTCTTTCTTTTTAAGGATGTTCCAAACAGTTGATTTGGCCACACCTAATGTTTTTGCTATCTCTCTGATGGGTTTGTTTTTTGTTTTTTCAGCCTAATGATGGCTTGCTTCACTGATAGTGACAGCTCTTTGGATCTCATATTGAGAGTTGACAGCAACAGATTCCAAATGCAAATAGCACACTTGAAATGAACTCTGGACCTTTTATCTGCTCCTTGTAAATGGGATAATGAGGGAATAGCACACACCTGGCCATGGAACAGCTGAGCAGCCAATTGTCCCATTACTTTTGGTCCCTTAAAAAGTGGGAGGCACGTATACAAACTGTTGTAATTCCTACACCGTTCACCTGATTTGGATGTAAATATCCTCAAACTAAAAGCTGAAAGTCTGCAGTTAAAGCACATCTTGTTTGTTTAATTTCAAATCCATTGTGGTGTATACATCCAAAAAGATTAGAATTGTGTTGATGTCCCAATATTTATGGACCTGACTGTATATTCTCTACACTGATTTTAATTGTCCAAAATCTCCTTTGCTCCTTTTTCTTCCCTTTTTGTGCCAATAAAGAAATTATATTTTTTATTAATCAGCTTTCCATGTACCATTTGTTATAAGCACCGTAATAATCCCATTCCTCTATACCCTTTATCTTTGCTAAGTGGGATGAGGTGCACGATATTATAGAGCCACTCAGATTATATCCTATAGTCTATATAGGATGTTCTTTCATTATATGGAGTGTAGGATAGGATTATGAAATATATAGGAAATGTTTGAATGCCCTCTGACGTTGCTATGACAGCAGAGCTGTGTATAAAAAAGCCTGACATTGTTCACCTGATTCCATACCCATGATGAAGTCACATGATCAGTGATGCAATGCAGGATGAGCCAGGTGACATCACTTCCGGTCGCAGCCGAGACCGAAAGTACTATATGTGAAGCCATTTGTCCTGATTTTAAACTGTAAGTTTACTGCTTTTTTAATAAATAATTTATTGGACTACTACACCATAGAGATTCCTTTATGTTGCATGTGAACGTTATATGGAGGGAAGTGAGGACCTGTCTAAAGATATAGTTGGTATCTGTGGAAATCGTGTCCTGTCTGATTGGAGGTCCCAGGAGTAGGAATTGATTGTTTGGATCCTGGAAACACATATTATATACAAGCCCAACTAGACCTGTAGGGGTCTTTATCTGAGGTGAGAGGCTGGGACAAACTACAGGCGCACTACGGATGGTGGAAGTTGTTTATGATCTGGATTTATTGGATTCAATTTTTCCTCACACAAGCACATTTATTTATGAACTTTCTCTTATTGAGCACCTATATATATTGCATTGTCACTTTTAACCACTTGTCGACCGCCTCACGATGATATACGTCAGCAGAATGGCACGGGCAGGCAAAGTAACGTACGGGTACGTTACTTGCCTCCCGCGGGCAGGGGGGTCCAATCGGACCCCCTCCCTGGTGCCCGAGGCGGTCGGTAAAGTTCCCCCGGCGATCCGTGCTGAGGGGGAGGCCATCCATTCGTGGCCAACCCCTCGCGATCGCTCCCAGCCAATGACAAGCTTCCTCTGCCTCTGTAATGTAAACAGAGGCAGAGGAAGTGATGTCATCTCTCCTTGAGTCGGTCTTTTCCGTTCTAACACTACACTACACTAACAGTAGAACACTCTAGGCACACATTTTACCCCCCATCACCCCCCCGATCACCCCCCTGTACCCCCTGTCACAGTGACACCAATAGCAGTTTTTTTTTTCTGATTACTGCATTGGTGTCAGTTTGTGACAGTTATAAAGGGTAGGGCAGTTAGGGTTAGCCCCCTTTAGGTCTAGGATACCACCCTAACCCCCCCAAATAAAGGTTAACTCCTTGATCACCCCCCGTCGCCAGTGTCACTAAGAGATCGTTTTTCTGATTGCTGTATTAGTGTCACAGGTGAAGCTAGTTAGGGAGGTAAGTATATAGGTTCGCCGTCAGCTTTTTATAGCGTCAGGGACCCCCATATACTACCTAATAAAGGTTTTAACCCCCTGATTGCCCCCTAGTTAACCCTTTCACCAGTGATCACCGTATAACTGTTACGGGGGACCCTGGTTAGTTAGTTTATTTTTTATAGTGTCAGGGCACCCGCCGCTTATTACCTAATAAAGGTTTAACCCCCTGATCGCCCAGCGGTGATATAACTTAAGTTTTAGGGTCAGATAGGGTCTGCGTCGCCCCAGGCAGCGTCAGATTAGTGCTAGTAGCGCTAACACCCACGCACGCAGCATACACCTCCCTTAGTGGTATAGTATCTGAACAGATCAATATCTGATCAGATCTCTACTAGCATCCCCCGCAGTTTAGGGTTCCCAAAAACGCAGTGTTAGCGGGATCAGCCCAGATACCTGCTAGCACCTGCGTTTTGCCCCTCGGCCCAGCCCACCCAAGTGCAGTATCGATCGATCACTGTCACTTACAAAACACTAAACACACATAACTGCAACATTCGCAGGCCTGATCCCTGCGATCGCTAACAGTTTTTTGGTAGCGTTTTAATACAGTCACTAACAGTCAGGAGCTTTTTTACCTGTGAGACTCACTAGTGTACCACTAAATTTAGAGCCCAAAATGGCAAATCGAAGGTATACTAGTGAAGAGGCCTACACGTTTCTGAGCATGACACATAGTGAAGAGGAAGTCACTCATCTCTCAGATTCAGGCTCAGAATACGATCCTGTTGTTGAGGTGCAAGAATCGCAGGTCCCTCGTATGGAGCAGAGCAGTACTAGCGCCGCTATTCCTTCTGGTGAACTGGCAAGCACCAATGGCCTAGTACACCCTGGTCGTACATCCAGCACTGCAGTAACACTTGGTGACGTGGCGAGTCCTATAAGTGCAGTTCAAGCTGGTGAGGTGGCAAGCACAAGTAGTGTCCCGCTGCCACCAAGAAGAAGACGAACACAGGCCCGTCGTGCCCATAGTGCCCTTCCTGCTGCATTCGCCAATCCTAATTGGGAACCCACCACTTTTGCAGCACCTGTACTTCCCCCATTCACTGGCCAACCCGGCATTCAATTGGAAATTGTTGATTTTACGTCACTTGATTTTTATTCGCTGTTTTTCACCGAAGATCTCTATAGATCTATTGTGGACCAAAGCAATTTGTACGCTGGTCAACACATCGCCACTATTCCCCAGTCCTCCCTTGCCAGAGATTGGAAACCAATTATGGTTTCCGAATTTAAGATCTTTCTGGGCCTTTCCCTCAACATGGGCATAACTAAAAAGAGTGAGTTGCGGTCATATTGGTCCACTGACCCAATTCACCATATACTTGTTCTCTGCCTCCATGACCAGGGCACGATACGAGCAGATTTTGCGGTTCATGCACTTCAACAACAATGAACTCTGTCATCCTCGTGGAGACCCTGGATACGATCGGCTCTACAAAATTCGGCCCCTCGTAAACCACTTCAACCAAGGTTTTGCAGACTTGTTTACTCCCCATCAAGTTGTCTGCGTTGATGAGTCCCTGATTAAGTTTTCTGGCCGCTTGTCATTCAAACAGTACCTTCCCAGCAAGCGTGCCAGATACGGGGTCAAGATGTATAAGCTCTGTGGCAGGGCCATAGGCTATACATGTAGTTTTATGGTTTACAAGGGCAAAGATAGTAACGTAGAGCCGACAAACTGCCCTGACTACATAGGAAGCGCTGGCAAGATTGTGTGGGACTTGGTGTCACCCTTATTCGGAAAGGGGTACCACTTGTACGTGGACAATTATTACACGAGTGTACTACTTTTTAGTCACCTTTTTGATCATCAGATTGGAGCATGTGGCCTAATCGCCGGGGCTTTCCCCAGCGGCTTGTAGATTCCCGTCTTAGGCTGGGGGAGAGAGCCTGCTTGAAGTGTAATAACTTGCTCGCTATGAAGTGGAGGGATAATAACAATGTTTTCGTTCTTACCTCCCTTCATGCAGACACGACGGTCCAAACTCCTATGTCGACTGGTGTTGTGGAGAAACCCCTGTGTCCACAAATATAACCTTAACATGGGAGGGGTGGACCTCAACGACCAGTAGTTGGCGCCGTACCTAGTTGCCCGTAAGGCCAGACGCTGGTACAAAAAGGTGTCTGTTTATTTATTTCAATTGGATTTGCTGAACGCTCATGTGCTATACAGAGCTTCAGGACGGACTGGATCCTTCCTTAAATTCCAGGAAGAGATCGTCAGAGCCCTTCTGTTTCCAGACGGTGCTCCACCTCACCTTCACCAACCAAATGCAGTAAGCCGGCTGCATGAGAGGCATTTTCCGTATGTACTCCCGAGTACACCTACCCAACGAGCCCCCCAAAGAAGATGTCGTGTCTGCAGCAAGTGCGGATATAGGCGTGACACCCGCTATTATTGTCCCTCCTGTCCTGACAATCCTGGTCTTTACATTGGTGAATGTTTTGAACTCTACCATTCACTAGTTGAGTATTAGCGTAGGGTACAGCACTGCACAGACTAGGCACACTAACACAGGGTCTCCCAAGATGCCATCGCATTTTGAGAGACCCGAACCTGGTACCAGTTACAAAAGTTATAGTTACAAAAAAAGTGTAAAAAAAAAAAATAAAAACACAAAAAAAATATAAAATAAAAAAAACAAAAATAGTTGTCGTTTTATTGTTCTCTCTCCTCTCCCTCTCCTCTCCCTCTCCTCTCCCTCTCCTCTCCCTCTCCTCTCCTCTCCTCTCCTCTCCAATGTTTTATTGTTATTATGTTTTACCATGTTTGCTTTTCAGATATGCAATTTTTTTATACTTTACTGTTTTCTGTGTTTTATTGTTAACCATTTTTTTGTTTTCAGGTACGCAATTCAGCTGCAGCGCGGATTTATTTATCTTGACAGCAACAGCGTTTGCTCCCACGATACATAAAGCCTTGACTCCAGCACTGTCGGAGGTGATTTCACCACCACAATTACATACTTCAGCATATATGCCAAAGCATGGGGGCAGCAGAGGGCGGAGGAGCGATTTGCTCCTACCTTATGCGGGAGGATGCCCCTATGCTTCGGCATATATAAACGGTGCATGTATGCCCATCATTAGAAGTGGGTGGATGAAGGGAGGTATTCTAATGGTGGGCATACCCACCGATCAATCTCTTTTTTTCATGCAGCCCACAGGCTGCATGAAAAAAAAGTTTACAATATATGCCCAACAAGGACCAGCAAGGTACTGGTATGTTGCTGGACTTTAAATGGTTATAACAGAATGATGCCTGCAGGTTTAGGTATCATTTTGGTATCATTCTTTTCAGCCAGCGATCAGCTTTCATGTAAAAGCAATCCTATCAGCTAATTAGCCTCTAGATTGCTTTTACAAGCAGTGGGAGGGAATGCCCCCCACCGTCTTCCATGTTTTTCTCTGGCTCTCCTGTCCCAACAGGGAACCTGGGAATACAGCCGGTGATTCGCCAGGTGACAATAGAGCTGATCAGAGACCAGAATGGCTCCAAACATCTCTATGGTCTAAGAAACTGGAAGCTACGAGCATTTCATGACTTAGATTTCGCCGGATGTAAGCAGCGCCATTGGGAAATTGGGAAAGCATTTTATCACACCGATCTTGGTGTGGTCAGATGCTTTGAGGGCAGAGGAGAGATCTAGGGTCTAATAGTCCCCAATTTTTTCGAAAAAGAGTACCTGTCACTACCTATTGCTATCATAGGGGATATTTACATTCTCTGAGATAACAATAAAAATGATTTCAAAAAAATGAAAGAAACAGTTTAAAAATAAGATAAAAAAGCAAAAAAACAATAAAGAATAAAAAAAAAAACCCTGCCCCCCCTGCTCTCACGCAAAGGCGAACGCAAGAGTCGGTCTGGTGTCAAATGTAAACAGCAATTGCACCATGCATGTGAGGTATCACCGTGAAGGTCAGATTGAGGGCAGTAATTTTAGCAGTAGACCTCCTCTGTAAATCTAAAGTGATAACCTGTAAAGGCTTTTAAAGGCTTTTAAAAATGTATTTAGTTTGTCGCCATTTTAAAGCATGTCATGTTTGGTATCCATGTACTCGGCCTAAGATCATCTTTTTATCTCATCAAACATTTGGGCAATATAGTGTGTTTTAGTGCATTAAAATTTTTAAAAAGTGTGTTTTTTCCCAAAAAAAAATGCATTTGAAAAATCGTTGCGCAAATACTGTGTGAAAAAAAAAAATGAAACACCCACCATTTTAATCTGTAGGGCATTTGCTTTAAAAAAATAATAATGTTTGGGGATTCAAAGTAATTTTCTTGCAAAAGAAAATAATTTTTGCATGTAAACAAAAAGTGTCAGAAAGGGCTTTGTCTTCAAGTGGTTAGAAGAGTGGGTGATGTGTGACATAAGCTTCTAAATGTTGTACATAAAATGCCAGGACAGTTCAAACCCCCCCCCAAATGACCTTATTTTGGAAAGTAGACACCCCAAGCTCTTTCCTGAGAGGCATGTCGAGTCCATGGAATATTTTATATTGTGACACAAGTTGCGGGAAAAAGACAATTTTTTTTTTTTTGCACGAAGTTGTCACTAAATGATATATTGCTCAAACATGCCATGGGAATATGTGAAATTACACCCCAAAATACATTCTGTTGCTTCTCCTGAGTACGGGGATACCACATGTGTGAGACTTTTTGGGAGTCTAGCCGCGTACGGGACCCCGAAAACCAAGCACCGCCTTTAGGCTTTCTAAGGGCGTAAATTTTTGATTTACAAAAAAGGATAAATGGCGCTAGAACATACAAACATGCATATAAAGAGTCCAAAGTAAATGTGAAAAAACATCCAGGGTGTGATAGTCAATAAAATTATATATATATATATATATATAGAAAAATTGTATGTGTGTATATATATATATATATATATATATATATATATATATATATATAAAAAAGTCACTGAAATTAAAGATCTGATAAAAAGCACCAGCGGCAGCTCACTTGAGAGTGGAAGCAGGCAACTCTGAAAAAACAATGTAAAAAACAGCAAGAAGCGCCAATCTAAGTGCAGTATCATGAAACTTTAATGAGATAATTATAAACGGACAAACAGCCAAATGGCTACTCACAAAGATGAAATAGGTTAAGGCAAGGACAAGTAATGGGTCCAGGGATGTCCTCCTCAGATGTGGGCAAAGTGCATGGTGCAGGTTCTCCTGGAAGCGCTGTCCACGTTAGGATGTGCAAGTAGTCACCGGGGTCATCGCTGGGTGCTGGGCTGCAAAACGATGGAGATGTCCGCAAAGACAACCAGCGTCTAAGCGGACATGGAGAGCCAGAGCCGTCGCAGTAGACAGGAACTGGAAGACAAGCGTGGAACGCAAGGCACTTAGTCCAGGAACCAACAAAGCGGAAGTGACGTATGGACGTGTTGGATGACGCGTTTCAATGCTTCCGCATTTTCTTCAGATCCGATAGGCTAATAACAACCAAATAACAAAAAGACCCAGCCCATAGCCCGGATTATACAGATGCATGGTCAGATGAAGCTGTTGCCTAGTTACTGACTCCATAGCTCCCATAAAAGGACACCTGTAGACACCTGTCTACTGCGACGGCTCTGGTTCTCCATGTCCGCTTAGACGCTGGTTGTCTTTGCGGACACCTCCATCGTTTTGCAGCCCAGCACCCAGCGATGACCCCGGTGACTACTTGCACATCCTAACGTGGACAGCGCTTCCAGGAGAACCTGCACCATGCACTTTGCCCACATCTGAGGAGGACGTCCCTGGACCCATTACTTGTCCTTGCCTTAACCGATTTCATCTTTGTGAGTAGCCATTTGGCTGTTTGTCCGTTTATAATTATCTCATTAAAGTTTCATGATACTGCACTTAGATTGGCGCTTCTTGCTGTTTTTTACATTGTAAATTTTTGATTTCACTCTTCACTGCCTTTCAGAGGCCATGGAATGCCCAGGTGGCACAACCCCCCCAATGACCCTATTTTGGAGAGTAGACACCCCAAGCTATTTGCTGAGAGGTATAGTGAGTATTTTGCAAACCTCACTTTTTGTCACAAAGTTTTGAAAATTGAAAAAAGAAAAACAAAATGTTTTTCTTGTCTTTCTTCATTTTCAAAAACAAATGAGAGCTGCAAAATACTCACCATGCCTCTCAGCAAATAGCTTGGGGTGTCTACTTTCCAAAATGGGGTCATTTGGGGGGGGTTGTGCCATCTGGGCATTTTATGGCCTTCAAAACTGTGATAAGTAGTGAGGAGTGAAATCAAAACTTTACGCCCTTAGAAATCCTGAAGGCGGTGCTTGGTTTTCGGGGCCCCGTACGCGGCTAGGCTCCCAAAAAGTCCCATGCGTGGTATCCCCGTACTCAGGAGAAGTAGCTAAATGTATTCTGGGGTGCAATTCCACATATGCCTATGGCCTGTGTGAGCAATATATCATTTAGTGACAACTTTTTGTAAATTTGTCATTTAATCACTTGGGACAAAAAAAATGAATATTCAATGGGCTCAACATGCCTCTCAGCAATTTCCTTGGGTTGTCTACTTTCCAAAATGAGGTAATTTGGGGGGTGTTTGTACTGCCCTGCCATTTTAGCACCTCAAGAAATGACGTAGGCAGTCATAAACTAAAAGCTGTATAAATTCCAGAAAATGTACCCTAGTTTGTAGACGCTATAACTTTTGCGCAAACCAATAAATATACGCTTATTGACATTTTTTTTACCAAAGACATATGGCCGAATACATTTTGGCCTAAATGCCTAAATGTATGACTGAAATTGAGTGTATTGGATTTTTTTTATAACAAAAAGTAGAAAATATCATTTTTTTTCAAAATTTTCGGTCTTTTTCCGTTTATAGCGCAAAAAATAAAAACCGCAGAGGTGATCAAATACCATCAAAAGAAAGCTCGATTTGTGGGAAGAAAAGGACGCAAATTTCGTTTGGGTACAGCATTGCATGACCGCGCAATTAGCAGTTAAAGTAACGCAGTGCCAAATTGTAAAAAGTGCTCTGGTCAGGAAGGGGATAAATCCTTTCGGGTCTGAAGTGGTTAATACAGTGCATGAAAATCACATTTTTGGACATTTGATGCAATGTCACTTTTGTATTTTTGCACTTTATTAATTGAAGATTATTAAGATGTTATTGCGCATTGAGTGCCCTTTCACATATACCTTTATTTAATTATTACTGTGTGGGAACACCCTTTCATGTTGGCAGCTACTCAGATTTATTTACATTTTGGTTTGCGCATTAGTATATTCACTTGTAATGGCTGTGTGTTGAGTTATTTTGAGGGGCCAGCAAATTTACACTGTTATACAAGCTGTATACTCACTACTTTACATTGCAGCAAAGTGTAATTTCTTCATTGTTGTCACATGAAAAGACATAATAAAATATGGGGGGCGCATGCGCGGGACCGAGAAAGATGGACGCCTGATCTCCTCGCTCCGCGCCGTTGGAACCTAAACCCTGGCAGATAAGGCACACATGCCGCTCCCTGACACAGCAACAGCGGACATCACAGGGCTCACAGTGGGCATGTATAATACGCCCAAAAACCGGCAGTGGTACCGCTCAGGGCAGAAAGCTTCTCCAGCCACAGGAAAGGGGAGCAAGATAGCGCCCAAGCCCCCGGAGCCAGACGATACCACGTAGCTCTCAGAGGATAGCTTGCATCAGTTCCCGTCTGACCTGGTAAGTCCTGTGACAATGGACTCTGACGCCTTACTCCTTAAATTCTGCTCCATAGTGCGGGACGAAATCACCGCAGCCTCCCACAAGCTCTCTGCAAACCTTGTGAAAGGTCTTAAAGAGCTACAGTAGGCCACCGCAATAATCAGTTGGAACAACGCATAGACCTGACAACTACAGTTCTAGAAGGACATGAAGAGGAAGTCGATAAGCTACACACTGAATTAGTGAGCTTGCAGGATAAATTAGAAGATGTAGAAAATAGGGCCCACAGAGACAATCTCCGCATCCGCGGACTCCCCGAGACCCTCACTGATTTTCAAGGAACAGCTACTGCTTTCTTTCAAGAACTTGCACCTGATATCCCTCCCGAACGCCTAGAATTTGATCGTATTCACAGGTCCCTGGCCCCAAAACCTTCCGAGGGCCCCCCTAGGGATGTTATTATCAAATTCCATTACTACCGTACTAGGGAGAGACTATTGCGAGCCGCAAGAGACCGTCAAGATCTCTCTTTTCAGGGAAACTGCAACTTTTTGTGGACCTTTCCCTGGTCACTATCGCAAAGCGGAGAAGCTTGAAGCCCTATCTGCAAGTTTTGCTAGCCCAGGGAATCAGGAACAGATGGGGATTTCCCTTTAAACTTTTATTCTCACATCAAGGCTGTCGGTTCCATGCTTCTACCCTGCCAGATCTGCGGCGCCACTTTCAGGAGCTGCAGCTCGACCTCCCTCAGTCAAGCCCTTTACTCTTTTCAAGAACAGCGTTTCCAGAATATGCCCACCGGCTGACAAAGCCACCGTGATTTGCATGACACGCTCCGGAGCCCCCCCACTTTGAGCCTTAGTGCTGGAGACGACCATTGGCTCTCACTGTTTAATGTGAACACAAGTCCACACTGAACTTAGGCATCCCCTTTTTTTTGTTTTGCCTACTACCTTTCACTCGCTGACTGTCACGTATGGAATTTGACTTTTTATTTTTATTTTTTTTCCCTCCCCTTTTATGTTGTTTTGTCTTGCAGGTCTACTACCCTGAGTTTCCCCACCTGTGAGATGGCAGCACAGGGTCATGACAATCTGGAACTACATTACGTACTTTGACCTCTTATGTACTGTGTTTTTGTCCCGTTTCTCCCCCCCTCCCCCTTTTTTTTTAATTTTTAATTTTTTCTTCTTCTTCCCCAACTCCTTAAATGTTATAGCGGGTGTGTTGTACTGACTGTTCACAGGTGATAGTTCCCCCCCCCCCCCGTGGTGAGTTGGTTGCTCCCGACTGATTACCGGGCCCCGTGCTCGCTGCGGACTGAGGGGGACAACCCTTTGTACTTGGGCTGTGGCCCGGGGCCCCAGGCTCTGGAGTTTGGTGTTACTGTCAATCCAAGACAACTACTTTACGGTTATGTTTCTGTTACTAGACTTGGCCACCATTGATGGCCTATCTGCGACACTTTGTCCACCTGCCTTGGGTCCCCTTGCTTGTTAGGGGATGTCCCCGGGCGCTGGCGTCCAAACCAAGCAGCACGGTTGCACTTTTGTTTGCTGTTTGTGTTTTGATTGTGCGTAAAATCTTTTAAATGACACAATGTGCCTACCTTTTTTTTTTTTTATATTCCATTTGATAATGTTGTTTTAGAAAAATTGCCGAGTGGTTTAGAAGGATCACTGCTCCCCCAAACGAGCCGGAACTTGACGGGGACAGCAGCCCTGGCCAATTTTCGACCCATCAGTGGGACTTTTGTCCCACTAACCAATGCTACTATGTTACAAGGATCTTCACAGCTCCGAGTATTACTCGGTCTTCTTATGCTGATTTCTGTAAGCTTCTCTTCTGGTCTACTCTGACATTTTCTGCTTTTAACCCCTCTTTTCTCTCCCTGAGTCCATGGGATCCGCATTTACGGGTATTAAATTGGGCTCCTTTTCATTTTTTCTATGACACTTAATTGGTTGTCCCTGAATGTTCAGGGTATGAACTCCCCCCAAAAGCGTATGAAAATTTTTAAATACCTTAAAAAACAACGGGTAGATATAGCGTGCTTGCAGGAGACCCATTTTTCAACCGCCTCTTGCCCGAAGTATTTTGATGCACAATATCCTCAAGTTTTTTTTGCCAATGGCCAAACTAAACAAAAAGGGGTGCTCATTGCTTTCCGGAAGTCGGTCCCTTTTAGTTGCACTAGACAGATAGCAGATCCGGATGGTAGATATTTGTTACTACAGGGCACTATCCAGGACACGGAGGTTACAATCATGACTTATTATGCTCCTAAATCTACCCTGGGACCCTTTCTGACCCATCTCTGCTACCTTCTGAAATCGCACCACAGAGGCACCCTCCTTCTTGCGGGCAACTCGAATCTGGCTCTAAACCCCCTCTTAGATAATTATCCTTCGGAACGTGCAGCTCCCTCCCCTGATGCTAGAAAATTTAACCGCGCTCTACAAAACCATGACTTAGTTGACCTTTGGGGGGGAACTTCACCCCCAAGGCAAGGATTATACACACTATTCTCACTCTCATCACTCCCACTCTAGAATAGACCATATGTTTATGTTAAGGAAACCTCTCCCCCTGGTAGTATCCGCTTCTATTCTAGCTGTCCCATGGTCAGACAATGACCCCGTCCTGGTAGTATGTCATTCTATTCTTAGTAGACCACCTTGTTCGCCCTGGGTGATGAACGACTCACTTCTATCTTTTAAGGAGATCAGGGAGGATATCCAAAAAGCTTCTGTGGATTATTTCCGTACCAACATAGGCTCGGTTTCTTCCCCTGTAACCCTATGGGAGGCGTACAAAGCGCTTCTTAGGGGCCATATCATTCAGATAGCATGAAAACGTAAACGTGAATGCGGTTCGCAGCAGCTCGATTTAGAGCCCAGGCTGGAATCACTCTCTACTGCATTCAAACAATCTCCTACTCCCGCTAACCGCAAACTCCTGGATCGGGTCCGCGCTTTGTTGGACCTATGCCTTACAGATGGAGCAGAATGTGTTCTGCGCTGGTCCCATCAGAAGTGGTACGTTAGAGCAAACAGACCAAATAAAATGCTGGCCCACAGGCTTCGTACCTTTACCCCTAAATTTACCCCTATCACACTGAGCACCAGACATATCGTACTCACGGGCAACCCAGTTAAGGTTCTGGAGGAATTTCACTACCGCTTAACCAAACTGTACTCAGCCTCCGCTCATACGGGTGGTCGAGACACAGACAGCTTCTTCGACCGTCTCTCACTCCCCATGTTGACAGAGGCCCACAAGGCTCTCATGGACCGGGACATTCAAATCTCGGAAGTACCCCAATGTATCAAAGATTTGAAAGTGGGTAAAAGACCAGGACCAGACAGTTACACGGCACTTTATTATAGGAAACTAGCTGACATTATAGCCCCACACCTGACAGCTATTTACAATTCTGTTAAATAGGACCAGAACTTTACCTCGGACCCGCTAACAGCTAACATTGTTATGATCCCCAAACCCGACCGTGACCATTGTTCTTGGGCTAACTTCTGACCCATTTCGCTGATCAACATAGATATGAAGGTCCTGACCAAAATCCTGGCTAACCGTCTGAACTCTTTCCTCCCCTGCTTGATAAAGAAAGGTCAGGTTGGCTTTGTACCTCAGAGACAGGCAGGGGATGCAATTTGGCGGATTTTGCAACTGCAACACATAGCTCACGAACGTTCGCTAGCAAATATGCTGTTATCTTTAGACATGAATAAGGCCTTTGACACGTTGTCCTGGCCTCATCTCCTGTCTGTGCTTCGCCATTATGGATTTGGCACCTCCTTTCTGCGGTGGATGGCAGCCCTCTATGACTCCCCTAGAGCTAAGCTTAAGTATTACGGATTTGAGTCACCTCCATTTGGCATTGGAAGGGGCACACGTCAAGGGTTCCCACTCTCGCCTCTGCTGTTCATATTGGCTTTAGAGCCTTTGGCGGAGGCGATTCCTACTCATTCTGATGTTTGTGGCATTGAGGTTGCGGGCTCTACCCACAAAATATATCTTTATTCGCCAATGATATTTTGCTGACCTTAACCTCTCCCAGGATCTCTCTACCAAATTTATTTTCCCTTCCAGACTTTTGCTTCTCTCTCGGGACTTCATGTTAACCCCGCTAAATCCAAAGCTCTTTCAGTTAACCTCCCCCACCCGGTATTAACAAATTTTAAAATCATCCTTCCCCTTTCAGTGGCTCTCCTCGCTACCCTATCTAGGGATCCGCCTTACTTCTAATTACGCGGGAATGTTTCGGGCCAAGAACCCATCCCTGCTCAAACGTCTGTCTGATATGCTAACCACCTGGTCCCACCTACCACTGTCTTGGTTTGGTAGGATAACTGCTATCCGAATGTCTTAACTTTCTAAATTACTTTATTATTTTCGGGTCTTGCCTGTCCCTGTCCCCTCATATATTTTACGCATTCATCAATGTAAACTCTCAGAATTTATATGGGGATCTACCTGTCCCCGAATTAACAAGCAGGTACTGTACGTCCGGCGGCTTAACAGTGGCCTCTCAGTCCCCAACCTACAAGTTTATTACACGGCAGCAGGCACTGCCCCGCTTTCCCACCTCCACGACATGTACCAGATGCCACTATGGGCCACATTAGATCTTGTCGACACTGACCCACTGCCTGTCTCCTCTCTACTATGGCTCCCTCCTACCCGCCCTCCGAAACCATTGGGACCATGTTTGACCCATTCCCTACAACTATGTGACTCAACCAAATACTCAGCAGGCCTAATCTCCCCCCATTTCCCACTATTGAAACTCCTTTATTACCCATTGTTCCTTCCTGGATGTGAAAATCCAGTGCAATTTTCCTGGTGGACCACAAATGGATTCACAGAGTCTTTGCTTACCCCCACTAGGATATTAGCATTTGATGCTTTACGCTCGTCTTATGATATCCCATTGAGAGAACGTTATAGTTACTTACAACTGAGACATCTCCTTCAACAACTTATTAGGTCCTGTCCCACTCCATACACTCTGACTCCTTTTGAGAGCTTATGCAGAGCCAGACCCCACTCGTCCATAATTTCTACAAAACAACCTCCGCTGAGGCCCTATCATCTCCAATGGGAGAAGGAGTTAGGGAGACAGTTAGACCCAGAGGACTGGCGAACGATGACCATGGCCCTCTCCAAGTGTTCTAGGAATGTCCTTATATTGGAGAATGCCTATAAAGTATTATATTGGTGGTACTACACACCAGCTAGATTGGCCCAATTCATTCCAACCTATTCTCCACTTTGTTTTCTAGGATGCTCGCAGGAAGGCTCTATGGCACATATATGGTGGTCATGCCCAAGGGTGTGCAGGATATGGGTCAGAGTTTACACTACTCTTCGTAACATGTTTCACATAAACCTTAAAAGGGACCCCTATGAAGCTTGGGAAACCAATTGTAGAATTATTACGTCCGGAGTGGCAATTAGCCCAACATCTCTTTACTGCAACTAAAGTGACCATCGCAAAGGCCTGGAAATCTCCCACACTTCGTTTTGAAGCAGTAAAGAACTGTATGAATGTGGTAATGGTAAATGAAAAACTGACTGCCATCCTATTGGATACGCATGACAAATTTTTAAGAGTCTGGCAGCCATGGATCGTTTACTCACAGCCCTCTCGACTTGACGGCACACTTCTTCAGATCTGAAACTCCTCTGTGCACATCCCATGGACTCTCCCCCTCCCCTCCCTCCTCCCATCTTTTCTTCTTACTTTTTTCCTTTATACTGGACTTTCCCTTTTTTTTTTTCCTTTCAACATTTCCTTTCTCTTTTACTACGTTCTACGCATTTAATCCATATTTTTACTAGGCCACCAGGTATGGACCGGGCCGAGATGGTTATTATTGAAACATCATATCTTTCACACTTCTCCCTATTTTTGTTAACTTTACATAATATACCCTGTCTGATGGGGAAACCCCTGGCCATGAAATTGTGCTGATATATATTCAGGCAATATGAATGGGATATTCAGACCATAGTTACCCTGTCCGCCTAGGGTCATTTTGTAGGGCAAACTTTGGTCATCCGTTTCTCCATTTAATTTTAGGGGACATTGGGTTTGTTATATGTTTGAGTGTACGATACATGCCTCTACAAATTGCAATGCATTTTTTTCTTACTTTTTGCCTCATTTCCTTGTTTGCCTACCATGTGATGTAACCATCTAAGGGAAGATGATGTTATATGTTGGATTACCTGCCAATAAAGTCTTTTGTAAAAAAAAAGATATAATAAAATATTTACAAAAATGTGAGAGGTGTGCTCACTTTTGTGAGATACTGTATATATACATAGACACTCCCATAGACACACATAAACATTCCTATAGACACACTCCGATTTGTGTAAATATTTAGGAAAAACACACCTAGCGCAGAAATATTTTTTTAGTTATGTAAATCCTAGTACCACAGATCAGTTCCCAACTGCTGTCTCTCATCTGGTGACCTAATACAAAATTACAGTATGGTCTTGCTTTCTAGTCAGTCATGTGACTGAAGCTCTAACTGCTTCTGAAAGATAAAGGGTAAAATGTTTTTTGAAAAATTATACTGTTTCTGCATATTGTTTATGTCAATAATTTATTTCAGCAAACCTATAAAGTTACTGAGAGGGCTTTTCAAGAAATAGATGTATGGACTAGACACCTGTTCTTCCTTTCAGCTGTGAAGTTTAGCTAACTTCGTTATGTCACAGTTCTGCACAACAGGAATTTGACCTAACCTTTTAATTCCCTCTTACAGTAGAAGGAGCAACTGACTCATGTATCTGCCCAGCCATATTGTGCACAATCTATATTGCAATTAATAAGCAGCTAAGGCAGCTTGCTCTTGTATTCAGTTTTTTTCAGATGTCCCGCTGGAAGTGAAGGTTTCCTGCTGAGCAGAGCAATGACTTGGAAAACATTTGGCCAGAATGAGTAACGTGTGATGCTCAGCTGAATCGAGTGTTAGGCACTAGATCAGGAACTAACCAAAGAACAGTCACAAGATTTAATTGTGAACCCATCCGAGAGGGTAATTTTTAAAAATTGTTTAGCGCAAATAAATTTAGTGACCCTAAATGCAGCAGCTATTTATTAAGCACTTTGGGACAGAAGCAGTTTCTTTTTATTTTGCACACACGTTAGGCCTTGTTTACACTTGCATTGCTCTCTGAAAAATTATCTGCATTTGGATAGGCAGTAAGGAGGTGCTGCAATGCCTCCTCACCGCCTATTTTAACCCCTTAATTGACAGACTACCGCAGGGTAGAACATTCACTTGAATGGGTCGCATTCAGCAGGCGATAATGCCCATTAATTGTGACAGCTAAAGGGGAAGCAGTTGGGGGGGGGAATGGTAAAATGTGACGTGGATTGTTCAGTATTATTATTATTATTATACAGGATTTATATAGCACCAACAGTTTTACGCAGAGCTTTACAATATAAAAAGACAATACAGTTATAATACAATAAAATACAAGAGGAATAAGAGGGCCCTGCTCAGAAGAGCTTACAATCTAATAGGGTGGGGCAGGTGGTACAAAAGGTTGTAACTGTGCGGAATGAGCTGATGGAAGTGGTAGAAGATTAGTTGGAGACGTGATAGGCTTTCCTGAAGAGATGAGTTTTCAGGTATCGCCTGAAGGTAGCAAGGTAGCAAGAGTAGGGGACTTTTGACAACGATTGGACTCGGGGCTGAAGAGTCTAGGATTACACCTAGCACCCTGGCGTGAGGGGAAGGACTGATAGTTGCATTGTTGATTTTGATGGAAAAGTCATGGAGGGGGTACGGGGGGGAGGGGATAATATCAGTTTTAGAGAGATTTAGTTGAAGGAAGTGGTGCGACATCCATGCTGATATGTCAGTTAGTAAGTTAGTAATGTGAGAGAAGACCGAAGAAGTGAGGTGAGGAGTAGACAGAGGCATTTGGGTGTCATCGGCCAAGGGAGGAGGTGTAGATGGAGAAGAGAAGGGGTCCAAGGACAGAGCCTTGGGGGACCCCCCACAGAAAGGGGCAATGGAGAGGAGGAGACAGAGTTGTAGGTGACACTGAAGGAGTTTATATAGAACAACAATTTCATGCATTATATAGTGCCACATCCAGTATTTAAAGCTAAAGAACAAAAACCCCTAGTGGTGGACTTTTAAGGCACATAAAGGGTAAAAGAGTATTATAAATACAACAATAGTTTATTAAATATGTAGTATAAAAGAGTTTAAACATGTAACATAAGGAATGTTCATGTCCATCATCACTGAAACTGAGTACATTGCAGACTTGATTTGCAGCTACACAAAACTGCTGGCTTTTTATTCATTATCTATGAAGTGACACCGTTAACTACAGACAGAGCAGCCCTCTATGCTTTGTATTTTCTCTGGTGATACAGATACAACAGCCCTGGATAGCCTATAAGGTTTTTGGGAGACCCAATTCCCTGGGCTCAGTGAGACCAACATATTGGTCTTTCTACCTGGTAAGGAGAAAACATACTTTGGGGGTTCTGTCTCATTGGATAAGGGTCTCTTCTTCTCATCAAGCGTTGATCGTATTATTCACCGGCCAATTCTTCTGTTTTGCAAGCTTATTGGGACTTATTCTTACATCTATCACACATGTTATCATATTTCACTTATGATTAACAGACTCACATTATTTGTTATTTTGAATATTGCAATTTTGGAGTTCGTTGATCCACGCCAAAGGATCAATATTGTCACTTTGTTTATGTGTATATCAATAATTTATGTTTGATGTATTTACCATATAAATTGAATATTATATCACTAGGTGATCTAGTTTCACAACAATCAGCATATTCTATTCTTGGTAAACTCCTCCACCTTAGTTTTCTCCTTTTAGTTTGATTTCACCAATTCATTATGTTTAAGCTTTTTGTTTAATGATTTTAGTGCTGCACTAATATAGATGTTTAGATATTTAGATGTTGTATGAATAATTTATTAATCTCGCGATCAATTGACCCCAATATCTTATATTCCACAATTAGTAATCTCCTCATCTCACGAGAACATGCCGGTTATTTTCTGTAAGGTACCTGTGGTAGTTAATGTCTGAAGTGGAGCTTGTATGCTGAGGATTCAGACGAAAATGTAGTCAGGCAGGTCAAATCAGCAACAGATCAGGCAAAGCGATACAAAATCAACATCCAAAGAATGGTCAGGCAGGCGGAGGTCATACACGAACTGGTGGTGACGTACCAAATCAGCAGGCTGGAGAATGGTCAAGAATTCAGGCAGAGGTTCAATACACGGTAGTCAAAATCACAGAGCTATCAATACACATAGGGAGCAAGTCAAAACAAACAGGCACTAAGTAACAGGAAGTGCTGTTATTTATGGGCTGCTCATTGTACATTGTCCACAGCTGACAGCAGGTGGGGCTAGTGAGTCCAAGGCAATGCATCAAGCTGGTAGAACATTGCAATAATTTCAAAGCTCCTCCACGGCACAACAGGAAAGACAGCAGCTATGGGACCAGGAACATCATGGTTCGAAGACACAGAGGCCCTCTCCCCAGTGGACCCTTCTGGGCTTAGTGGGAAAGGAGGCATGGAAGTCTTGAATAAGAGTAGGGGCATGCAAATCTTTGGCTGGAACCCAAGAACGGTCTGTGACGGGATATCACTTCCAAAGAACCAGATACCACAACCCTGCCTTCTAGAATCCAGAATCTTAGACTTCAAACTCAATGTGTCCATCAACAAGAACAGGAGGAGGTAGCTGTTGAGTTCTGGAGTAGCAATTTAAAATTGCCTTTTTGAGGAGAGAAACATGGCGTACGGGATGTATCCGGAGATAGGAGGGCAATTTTAACCGATAGGAGACTGGCCCGACTCGAGCAATAATTCTGTAAGAACTGATGAATTGAAGGCCCAATTTGGTAGAAGGTTGTTTCAGTCTCACGTGCTTAGTTGATAGCCAAACTCTGTCCCCCATCACATATGGAGGTATATGGCGTCTTCGTTTGTTGGAGAAAAGCGCATACTTGCCTGCTGACTTCCGTAGTAATAAGCAAATCTTTTTCCAGTGTAGCAGAATATTTTTCACCCGCTGATCTGCTGCTGGTACACCAAGAGAAGGTTGAAGTAGGGGGAAAAAATGAGGGTGATAGCCTAGGGCTGCGTAGATGGTGTGGTATGAAGAGCACTGTGCCAATGGGAGTTGACGGCGAATTCAGCCAAAAGCAAATACTCAGACCAATTGGAGTGTAATGCATTGACATACTGTAATGTCGAAGATAGGTTTCCAGGGTCCAGTTCACGCGTTCGATCTGACCATCTTTTTGAGGGTGAGGTGAGGTAGAGAGTGACAGCGTTACTCCCAGTTTCTTACAGAATGCTGTCCAGAATCGGGAAACAAACTGGGATCCGCGGTCTGAGACAACATTGGTAGGTATGCCATGATGTTTCACAATATAGGAAAGGAAGAGGGTAGACAGTGCTTCCGCTGTGGGTAATCCAGGGAGCGGTACAAAATGAGACATTTTGGAAAAGTGATCCACTATGACCCATATAGTAGTCATGCCCTCGGACTTGGGTAACTCTGTAATGAAGTCCATAGTCAAATGGGTCCAAGGCTGGCGAGGTGCAAGAAGTGAGTGTAACAGTCCAGTAGGCAATGTGCGGGGTACTTTATTAGCAGCACAAGTTGGACAGGCAGCCACATAGTCAGTAACATCTTTTTTCACATGAGGCCATCAGACATGACGCTGCAAGATCTTAGGAGTGATAATGACACCAGGATGACCGGATAACACACCATCATGTGACCAGAGGAGTACAGGATTTCTGAGGCTAGGGGCTATGAACAGGTGACCTAGTGGTATCTTCAAGCCTTGAGGAACACGATTATGGGTTTCTTGTAACTGTTGGGAAAGAGCCGTAGAGATCTGTGTGACAATTTTGTGAGGTGGGATTATATACTGCTCAGTAGGGATAGGCAGTACACCCCCCGGTTTGGTTCGCATCCAGAACATGCGAATGGACCGAAAGTTTGCGTGAACATTCAAACACCGTTAAAGTATATGGGACTCGAACGTGAGAAATCAAAAGTGCGAATTTTAAAGGCTAATATGCAAGTTATTGTCCTAAAAAGTGTTTGCGGACCAAGGTGCTGCCCCAGGGGACATGTATCAATGGGAAAAAAGTTTTAAAAATGGACATTTTTTCAGGAGCAGTGATTTTAATGATGCTTAAAGTGAAAAAATAAAAGTGAAATATTCCTTTATATGGGGGGGGTCAATAGTATGCCTGTAAAGTGGCGTGTGTTTCCCGTGCTTAGAACAGTCCCTGCACAAAATGACATTTCTAAAGGAATAAAAGTAATTTAAAACTGCTTGAGGCTTTAATGTAATGTAGGGTCCCGGCAATATGGATGAAAATCAGCGAGACAAACGGCATGGGTACCCCCCCCAGCCCATTACCAGGCCCCTTTGAGTCTTGTATGGATATTAAGGGGACCCCGCACCCAAATTAAAAAAAGAAAAGGCGTAGGACCCCCAGGCACTATATACTCTGAACAGCATTATACAGGCGGTGCAAACAAGACAGGGACTGTAGTTTTGTTCTTATGTAGAATCTGTTTGTAATTTGGAACAGGTACATTTTGTAAGTATAGCTCCAGCCAAAAAATCTATTTTAAAGCTTTTTGGAAAACATAGGGAATGGTTATCAACCTTGTAACATTTGTTTTGCTGTCTGTGCCCCTGTTCAGAAGATTTCACCTCACTTTCTGTCCCAATGACAATTGGATTTTGAAAATTTGGGGTTTTTAAGGGAAACAGGGATTGGTGATAAATCAGTGGAGGAGACACCTTTTTCCCATATTAACTCTTACAGGAGAGAATTTCCCTTCCTAGAGGTAGATTTCCTCTCACTTCCTGTTGTCTCCCTCCGTTTGTAAGTAGGAGTCATTTGTAAGTCAGATTTTTGAAAATAGGGGACCGCCTGTATATAATATACAGCCTGCCCTATACACTCTGTGGAAAATTGGGCCTTAGGTGTTGGTGGTACCAGAACACTATAAGTCCTCACAATTACTCTTAGTGGGCGCTGGAACGGGCCCTGCTATTATATCAAGAACTGTAATTACATGCCCCTGTTAAACAATGGCAGAAAAATTGGGCATTAGGCGGTGGTGGTGGCACAACACTGTAAAGCCTCACAGATACTTTTGTTGAGCGCAGGAACAGGCCCTGCTGTGAAATATTTGATCAAAAATTGTAATTACACGCCCCTGTTAAACAGGGGAAGAAAAATTGGGCCTTAGGCAGTGGTGGTGGTGCCCAAAACCAAAAATGTTCTTAGAAGCTATCAACATGAACATTGCGGAGGAATAGGATAGTCACTCAGCATAACAGGATAGTCACTCAGCATCAGCATAGGCAGTCTTGGAGGGATCTCACATTCATAAAAAAATTAATTGGTTACATCAGCACCAGGTGCTTGGTAGCTGGTGATCCAAGACTGATTCATTTTTATGAAGGTGAGCCGATCAACCGAGTCGGTGGACAGGCGCACTCTGTGATCGGTTACAAAGCCTCCAGCAGCACTGAATGTGCGTTCCGAAAGAATGTTGGATGCAGGACAGACCAGTAGCTCAGTTGCATACTGTGCAAGCTCTGGCCAGTGATCCATCCTCAAGACCCAGTAACCCAGTGGATTTTCGGTTGGAAAGGTCTCCAAGTCTGATCTTGCCCCTAGGTATTCCTGCACATGTACAACAGACGCTGGCGATGGCTGCTGGAACCGATCAGACCTTGGGGCTGCGGACTAATAAATTGTCTGAACACATCGGTCAGTCGGCCACCTTCTCCACCGCTCCTTCTGTGACTGACCGAAGCCTCAGCAACACGTTGTCCATGAGTACCAGGAAATTGTAACCTCCCAGGCTCTGGAAACGCGTTGAACAAACCTTTCTGCAAGGCCTCCCAAAGACGTTTCATCCTCTGCTCCCTCTGCGATGGCTGGATAAGTTCCGCCACCTTACCCTTGTAACGTGGATCAAGAAGGGTTGCCAGCCAGAACTGATCCTTCTCCTTGATACCACGAATCCCAGTGTCCTTTCGCAGGCTTTGCAGGATCAGGGAGGCCATGCAGCATAGGTTTGCTGAGGCATTAGGTTCGGAGTCCTCTGGGTCACTAAGGATGACCTGATCCACAGCCACCTCCTCCCAGCCACGTACAACTCCATGGGTTTCTGAGGACTGAAAACGATCCCTTGAAGACTGCTGCTGATGCTGAGTGCCAGGCTCCACCTCCATGCTGACACAATCCTCCTCCTCCACTTCCTGTGTGATAGGCGGGCCTGCAGGAATACTGTCTGGATAAAGGGAGCCTTGAGAGGTAAGGAAGTCCTCCTCTTCCTCCCTCTGTTCTACCTCAAGTGCCCTGTCCATTATTCCATGCAGCATGTGCTTCAACAGGAAGACAAGAGGGACAGTATCACTGATGCATGCACTGTCACTGCTCACATGGCCTCCTCAAATGGTTACAGGACAGGGCATGCATCCTTGATCATGAGCCACTGGCGTGGCAAAAAAAAGCCAATCTCCCCTGACCCTGTCCTGGTGCCATACTCGTACAGGTACTCATTGATGGCCCTCTGCTGCATGTGCAGCCGCTGTAGCATTGCCAATGTTGCGTTCCACCTGGTGGGCATGTCACAGATGAGGCAGTTCTTGAGCAGTTTGCATTCCTTTTGGAGGTCAGCCAGCCAAGCACTGGCATTATATGACTGGCAGACTTATAGTGCCCACAGACTTTTCTGGCCTGCCTCAGGAGATCCTGTAAGCCCGGGTACCTGCACAAGAACCACTGCACCACCAAATTAAGGACGTGAGCCAAACAGGGAACATGGGTGAAGTGTCCCTGTCAGAGGGCGGAGAGGAGGTTGGTGCCATTGTCGCAAACCACCATTCCTGGCTGAAGCTGGCGTGGCGTCAACCACCTCTCAGCCTGCCCCTGCAGAGCTGACAGAATCTCTGCCCCAGTGTGGCTACTATCCCCTAAGCAGACCAACTCAAGCACCATATGGCATCTTTTTGCCTGAGTGCTTGCGTAGCCCCTAGAATGCCTACGGAGCACCGCTGGTTTCCGAGGACAAACCTGCACAGGAAGAGGCCATAGAGGAAGAAGAAGAGGAGGGGGTGGAGGAGAGAGGTGTGGTAGAATCACCAATACCAGCATTTTGGAGGCATGGTGGCGGAACAAGCTCCAACAATACTGCACTCTGTCCTGCATCCTTCCCAGCTGCTAGCAGGGTTAGCCATTGCACCGTAAAAGAAAGGTAACGTCCCTGTCCATGCCTGCTGGACCATGAGTCAGCAGTAATATGCACCTTACCGCTAACCGCCCTGTCCAACGAGGACAAGACATTGCCTTCCATTTGTCGGTAGAGAGCTGGAATGGCCTTCCAAGAAAAAAATTGGCGAATCTGCCACTGAAGTACCGCACATTCCACAAATTCTCAAAAGGGAGCAGAGTCTACCAGCTGAAAAGGCAGCAGTTTAGCCAAACTAGCATTTAGCTACTGAGCATGTGGATGGCTGGGGCCCAATTTCTTTTACTGGTTTAGCAAATGGGGTTAGCAGATTGTGGGCTAGCAGATTGCCCGGAAGTACTTGGGACACCTAATTTTACACCTTCATTCCTCTCAGTGCAGGTTTCTGAGAGAACTGGAGGTATAGTGGGGTTGGTGATCCCAGCTGATGAGGAGCAAGGAGAGATCCACCTTGTTCTTTGGTGTGGGTCTTTTAAGTACTGTTGCCAACGGACTACATGGGAGGTCGTCATATGTCTGGTCAAGCATGTGGTGCTCAAGCGGCTGCTGTTTTGCCACGCTTGATACGCTTCAGACATATGTTGCAAACAGCAATGGTGCAATCTGCTGCACACATCTCAAAAAAGACCCACACCAAAGAGCTTTTGGAAAAAACGCACGGAGTCAGCAGCGCTCTGCACATGTGGAGCTCTGCGGTGTGATGCAGTCAGTTGCCTGCCCTTAAGCTGACCCCTGGAGGGTATCCTGCCTCGTTGGAGATGTGCCTCGTCGTCCTCCTCCTCCTCCTCTCTTCTATCTGGAACTCATGTAGAGTCAGTGACCTCATCACCCCCTCCCTTCTGCCCACTGGAGCAAACCTGGCAGTATTCTGCAGCTGGGGGAACATGACTGCCAGTTTCTTGTCCTTCTTGGGCACACCCTCTCTCTGGGCTCAAGTTATTGCCTTCATCCTCAACCTGGGTACCATCATCAGAGCCTTCAAAACACTGCGCATCCTCCTGCAGCATGTACCCTACACTGTGGTCGAACAATTCGGGGGACTCCTCAGGGCATGATGGTGGGGCTAGGGAAGGAGTGACTGATGACATTGAGCCGATGGAAGAGGACGCTTTGGCAGCTGCATTGGCAGACAAAGTACCCTGAGCCTGGGTGACAGAGGATGAGGAGGATGAGGACGGCTTGGTCTTCCACTCTACCAACTCTTCTGCATGTTGTGGCTCAACACGGCCAGCTGCCGAAAAAAGGACAAGCGTGCCCCACGGCCACGTGCTGAGGATGCACCGTGTCCACGACCAGCACTGTTGGCTGTAGACACAGAGCCTGCTTGCCCTATTTTAGTGGCCTGTGAGCGTCTGCCTCTCCTTGGTGGCCTTCCAGACATACTTTACAATTAGATTAAAAAAACAACGCCTGAAGTTTACTAAAAACAGTACACCAGGAATGGCCTACTCAGGTATAGGCTTGGCTAGACTAATATATATATCTATATCTATATCTATATCTATATCTATATCTATATATATATCTATATCTATATATATATCTATATATATATATATATCTATATATAGATATATCTATATCTATATATATATATATATATATAGATATATATATCTATCTATATATATATAGATATATATATCTATATATATATCTATATCTATATCTATATATATATATCTATATATATATATATAGATATATATATAGATATATATATTTAATATTTTAAATGAACTGCAGCTCACTGAGTTACCTGCCTGAAAGTGTCTTTGAACACATATATATATTTTATGAACTGCAGCTCACTGAGTCACCTGCCTGCCTGCCTGAAAGTGTCTTTGAACTCGCACTCTAGGAATGGCCTACAGTCGGGTATAGGCTTTGCTAGACTATATATATATATATATATATATATATATACAAGCCTGTATATATACAGTATCTCACAAAAGTGAGTACACCCCTCACTTTTTTGTAAATATTTTATTATATCTTTTCATGTGACAGCACCCTCAGCTTCTTTAGCAAGGCAGTGATCGTCTTGGAGGTGTATTTGGGGTTGTTATCATGTTGGAATACTGCCCTGTGGCCCCTTCGAAGGAAGGGGATCATGCTCTGCTTCAGGAGGTCACAGTTCATGTTGTCATTCATGGTTCCCTCAATTAACTGTAGCTCCCCAGTGCCGGCAGCACTCATGCAGCCCCAGGCCATGACACTCCCACCACCATGCATGACTGTAGGCAAGCCACACTTGTCTTTGTACTACTCACCTGGTTGCCGCAACACATGCTTGACACCATCTGAACCAAGTTAGTTTATCTTGGTCTCATCAGACCACAAGACATGGTTCCAGTAATCCATGTCTTAGTCTGCTTGTCTTCAGCAAACTGCATGCTTTTTGTGCACCATCTTTAAAAGAGGCTTCCTTCAGGGATGACAGCCATGCAGACTAATGTGATGCAGTGTGCGGCGTATGGTCTGAGCACTGACAGGCTGACCCCGCACCCCTTCAATCTCTGCAGCAATGCTGAGCTTCGTTTTTGAGTCGAACGCATGTGTGTTTGGTAGTTTGCCGGATTACGAACGTTATGGGCCGTTCGTGCCAAATTCGAGTGGCGCGTCACGGCCCATAATTCACTGCGGCATCGCAATGCATTGCTGGCTGATGATTGGCCAAGCATGCACTATGACCCGTATGCTTGGCCAATCACAGCGCTGTCTATACAGAGAGCTGTAATTGGCCAAAGCCAGGGAGGCTTTGGCCAAATATGGCTCAGGGGCTTTAGTACATGCCCCACACTATATAAGGCCACCTGCGTGGCGGCCTTGTGTAGTGTGTTGCGGTGGAGAGAGTTAGATAGACAGTGTCATTTGATTTAAGTTAGATAGAGTAGGCAGGTCGAGTCAGTTAGCTGCACTTACAGTGTATTGTGTATATATATACATCCCAGGTGTATGTGTGTGTGTGTGTGTGTGTATATATATATATATATATATATATATATATATATAGATAGATAGATAGATATATATAGATATATACACACTGTATTCAGTTTAGCTAGATCCATTCCTGTTATTCTCTTCCTAATATACTGACAGGCAGGCAGGTATTTTTACAGTATTTCCAGTTAGCGTACTGTGTAACCCTGCACAGTTGCACCTACAGTATAGCTACCTGAAGCCAGGTGCTTGTGTGCTTCTTCTGATCCTATTAATAGCACAGGCAGGCTCTTGAAGTATTTCTAGTTAGTGTACTGTGTACCCTGCACATTTGCACTGAAGTACTCGGTGCAATATTATACAATCTAATATATCCTATATAACTATTACACCCATGTATTAATTTGTCTAATCCCTATAGTTTTTAACCTGTATGAATCTGATAAGCATAATGATATAACAAACACCTCTGCTTAGTAAACAAGTTACATTTATTTCCCAATAAAATAGGAATGTACTAAAACAGCAGAATTAGGAAAACTAACATAAAGATACTACAAGAAATTGCAATATTACAAGGCCTACAATCATAACACAATACAAGATTGATACTTAGCACATCCTCCTCGGCTGGTCCTATATTTTCAGTAGTGCCTGTGGGTCAAGGATTTCATTTGTTTCAGCTGATGTAACCTCACAGCTGTCCATGACCACGTGCACCTTGCCTTTGTATCTAGACCCTTTCCACAGTACCCAGTTACACAGATCAAGAATCAGTCCATGTGTCCCCATTACATCCGAGCCCAAAATAGTGCCCTCATGTGTTGGTGACAGAAACAAACTATGTTCTACACATAACCTCTCTAGTTCTATGGGTACAGGTATTGACTGCTCAGAAGGTACTAGTTGTCCTCCGAATCCTCTCAGGAGAATTTGTCTCAAGTTCGATATTCGTTACGCTGACAGCTGCTCCTGTATCCAAAAGTATATTGGTGCGATGGCCCCCTACCACCCCTTGGATACGTGGTCTGCTGCCTTTGTCCCTCTCCAGATGACATACTAGGGACAACACCGGCGCCTGACGTCCCTATTGTTTAAAATAAGGATTGGTTGAGGGTGGGATTCTATATTCCTCCTGGCTTTCTTTAACTCCTTTCTCTACCCTCTGTAACTCCCTCAAAAGAGGACCATATACTGTAGCATCAGGCGCCTCGCTTGACTCCTTTGCCACCTTATCTGGTCCAAGTTTTTGCTGTTCCTTCTTATGCCACGGTTTCTTCTCACCCGTGCTCCTCCTAGGTAATTTACAGTCCTTCATTAGATGGCCCGTATTGCCACACCTGTAGCACCTGCCTATAAATCTCACTCTCCCTTCGCTTTTAGCTATCTCCGAAATTCTTTTGTGGGGCCTATTGTTCTTCTCTGTCTCCCGAACCCAGTCCCTTAATGTGTTTAAAAAGGTCTGGTATGAGGTGGCATTCCTCAGTGCAATTCTGGTATGGTAATCAATACATGTGCACTTATTAGCCAAAGAACACAGAAAACTACTGTCATCCGGAGACATATCAGGACAATTGTATGTGGCCTTATAAATGGAGAGGTATTCACTGCAAAAGAGTATTGGATCCATTCCCCTCCTAAATTTTGTATTCTCTAGGGCGTCTGAACCCCTAGTATCTCTTCCTCCCATTATGCGCTGCATCTCCCTCATTCTATCTGCCGAGTTTCCCCAATTCGAGTTTAACTCGGGAGTTAGACCTCTATGACTCCCGACTGGTGGCTGCAGTTTTTCACACAGTTGCAATGGAAGCCATGCGCGGAGGAGTGCGCATGCATCCCTATTGTTTAAAATGTACTGTGCCACCACAGCCTCCAGCCTGTTTGAGAGACTAATGGGCGAAGCGCTAGTGTCAAATTTCCCCAAAATCTGGCACAGATTTGTGCGATCTTGTATGGAGAGTGTTGTGGATTGGGTGTTACCCTCCCTTCCTATAATTCCTAATCCTTGCCCAGTCCTTTCTGGCCCAGGAGTGAAGAGAGAAGAACTTTGATTTGGGGATTCTTCAGGATTGTCAGCCGAATATATTGGCTGTTGTTCGATCAGCCTCCTGTCTCCCAACTCCTGTGTCACAAAGGGATGTGTATCCCTGTTAGCACAACAATGGCTGTGCACTTTCTCCATTGCCTGTGCTTTCAAGGATAAAATTGTATGATCTTTTTGGGCTAGCTGATTTTTACACTCTTGTAATTCTCTTTTAAACATTTCTATCGCAGCTTCATTACCGGCCTCTCTTTGTCCTAAAGATGCGATACATTGTTCCCTTAACATACATGTTTCCTCCAATTCATCCAATTTCTGCTCTAATGAACCATTCTCAATTACCAGTTGTTCAATCTCATCCCTCAGTTCATCACATTCACAAACATTTGAATCTGTCTTCGCAGCTATAGCAGAAACACCTTTACTCGCATCTTCTATCTTAGATATTAATTCTGTTCTATCTTTGTACCACTCCAATTCCTTTTGTTTCGCAATCTCTTTCATCTTTAACAACACGCATACAGCATTGGCTAATCTCTGTTTCTTGCCTTTTTTGGAAGATTTTTTTATTCTTTATGGCATCATTATGGGTATTGCATTGTTTTAATAGATCATTGTATTGGTGTGTTAATGCATTCTCTTTTATAGACTCAAATCTAACACAACCATACTTGTTAACAAAACCTTCAATGGCTTCCATTGCTATGCTAATTCGCACCTAGCTACACTGAAGTTGCTTACACAATGCCCACAGCTAGACAACAAAACACACACAGATAAAACTGTTTGAAAGCAAACTTTCACTTGTAGTTCCACAACCAAGAGAAAAAAAAAAAAACGAAACAAAAAAAAAAACAAATCCAAAAGCCGTTTAAAAACAACTTTGTTCCTTGCAGCTCTACAGCCTACAATATACCAGGCACACTCTTAGTCAATGCCTCACTATATTCCCACTGATTTTTAAACCCCTTGGATCGCAGGCCACATTGAACTTCTGTTGGAACAGAGCGCTATTTCACACTCACGTGGGGACCAAATAAAAAAATACACTAGTAATAAAATTAATAACTAAAAAAAAAAAAATAAAAATGAAAAAATGAAAATTAATTACAAAATTAAAAAAAAAAAAAAAATCTATATTTCTCCCACTTTTTCCTCAAAGATGTGTGGTTTATCCTGTCAATCTGCAGGCTATATCAGTACCAGGGATGATCAATCCCTTCACTCACCAGTACCATTTACTGGTTACAGGCCTAAAACACATTAACAATACAAACGTTTAACATATATACATATATCAGCCGAAGATCTCACCAGGTTCTACGCGTCCGTCTCCCTGATGAAATATTTCACAGAATCTTCATGACCATCCAAGCGTGGTTTCAGAATTAGCGAGCCAGCGCCAATCTTGTCCACACTAGAGACGATTTTCAGTTCTGGGTATATTTGAGGATTTATGCTTACAGGGACTCAAGACAAAAAATACATTAGGTTTTTGTGGATTCTGTGTAAAAATAAAATTCACACTCTCTCTGGGTGCCAAATGAAGTACTCGGTGCAATATTATACAATCTAATATATCCTATATAACTATTGCACCCATGTATTAATTTGTCTAATCCCTATGCTTGTTAACCTGTATGAGTCTGATAAGCATAATGATATAACAAACACCTCTGCTTAGTAAACAAGTTACATTTATTTCCCAATAAAATAGGAATGTACTAAAATAGCAGAATTAGGAAAACTAACATAAAGATACTACAAGAAATTGCAATATTACAAGGCCTACAATCATAACACAATACAAGATTGATACTTAGCACATCCTCCTCAGCTGGTCCTCAGGTCTTAAAGAGACTGTTTCTCTGGCAAACATTTCTTTTTAACAAACATACCTCATCCAGACCCCCCCCTGTTGCCTGCCTAACTTTGCCTTTGGAAGAATCACAGTGTCTCTGGGGTGTTCCCTCAACAGGCTATCATATGTACCGTCTTGCCATAATGGTCCTCTGGGGGGCAGTGTTGGTCCATGAATTGCCATCATCCGACCAATGTCAAATTCCACAAACACCTGGGCCCTTGATTTCCTGTATCTCACCTCATCCATCATCCCTGTCAATTTAGGTGCCTTTGAAGCCTGTGCGCATAGCAGTTAATCAGGAAATTCCCATAGACAGATCTGAGCCAGCATTGTCATGCTCAATGGAAGCTAAACAGGCTATATTCCAACCTGGGTGGCAGCATCCTGTCCTCCCAGAAGTTTGAAACTTTCAGTCTTTTCAAAAACCATGGGAGTCTGGCTTCTCTTAGGCATAGTAAGGAAATATATGTACAAACTCCAGAAATATGATATTCATGTTGAATTCCAACATGCACCTACAGTATAGCTACCTGAAGCCAGGTGCTTGTGTGCTTCTTCTGATCCTATTAATAGCACAGGCAGGCTCTTGAAGTATTTCCAGTTAGTGTACTGTGTACCCTGTACATTTGCACCTACAGTATAGCTACCCGAAGCCAGGTGCTTGTGTGCTCTTCTGATCCTAGTAATAGCACAGGCAGGCTCCTGAAGTATTTCCAGTTAGTGTACTGTGTACCCTGCATATTTGCACCTACAGTATAGCTACCTGAAGCCAGGTGCTTGTGTGCTTCTTCTGATCCTATTAATAGCACAGGCAGGCTCTTGAAGTATTTCCAGTTAGTGTACTGTGTGTCCTGCACATTTGCACCTACAGTATAGCTACCTGAAGCCAGGTGCTTGTGTGCTTCTTCTGATCCTATTAATAGCACAGGCAGGCTCTTGAAGTATTTCCAGTTAGTGTACTGTGTACCCTGTACATTTGCACCTACAGTATAGCTACCCGAAGCCAGGTGCTTGTGTGCTCTTCTGATCCTATTAATAGCACAGGCAGGCTCTTGAAGTATTTCCAGTTAGTGTACTGTGTACCCTGCATAGTTGCACCTACAATATAGCTACCTGAAGCCAGGTGCTTGTGTGCTTCTTCTGATCCTATTAATAGCACAGGCAGGCTCTTGAAGTATTTCCAGTTAGTGTACTGTGTACCCTGCACAGTTTCACCTACAGTATAGCTACCTGAAGACAAGTGCAGGTGTTCTCATACTAATAAAACTACAGGCAGGCAGCTGATTCTGCTAGCTGTAGTACAATCGGTGTATATATAAAATTCCCAGTTTTGTGCAGCTACATCTCACTGCAGGCCATTAGTATGTCTGGAAGGCCAACAAAGAGAGGCAGACAGTCACAAGCCAATAAAAGAGGGCAAGCAGGTTCTTTGTCTAGAGGCAACAGTGCTGGTCGTGGACATGTGGCCGTGGGACATGCTTGGCCTTTTTTTCGGCAGCTGGCCATGTTGAGCTGCAACATGCAGAAGACTTGGTCAAGTCGATGACCAAGCCGTCCTCAACCTCCTCATCCTCTCTCACCCAGGCTCAGGGTACTTTGTCTGGCAAAGCAGCTGCCAACACGGCCTCTTCCCTCGGCTCAATGGCATCAGTCACTCCTTCCCTAGCCTCACCATGTCCTCCTGAGGAGTCCCCCGAACTGTTTGACCACAGTGTTGGTTACATGCTCCAGGAGGATGCCCAGCGTTTTGAAGGTTCCAATGATTGTACTCAGCTAGAGGAAGGCAGAACGTGAGCCCAGACAGAGGGGGTGCCCAAGAAGGACAGCAATCTGGCAGTCATGTTCCCCCTGCTGCAGCATACTGCCAGGTTTGCTCCAGTGATGAGGGAGGGGATGATGAGGTCACTGACTCCACGTGGGTGCCTGATAGGAGAGAGGAGGAGGAGGAGGCACATCACCAACAAGGTAGGATGCCCTCCAGGGGCCAGCTTAAGGACAGCACACTGACTGCATCACACCGCAGAGCTCCGTATGTGCAGGGCGCTGCTGTCTCTGTGTGTTATTCCAATAGTTCTTTGGTGTGGGCCTTTTTTGAGATGAGTGCATCAGATCGCCCCGCTGCTATTTGCAACATATGTCTCAAGCGTATCTCTCGTGGCCAAAACATCTCCCGCTTGGGCACCACATGCTTGACCAGACATATGTTGACCTGCCATGCAGTTAGTTGGAAAGCGTACCTAAAAGACCCACACCAAAGAACAAAGAGGACCTCTCCTTGCTCTTCATCAGCTGGGATCTCCAACCCCACTATCCCTTCACTCCTCTCTGAGACCTGCACTGAGAGGAATGAAGGTGTAGAATTAGGTGTGTCACAGCCAAGTACTTGCGGGCAATCTGCTATCGGTACACCGACGTCAGATTGTACCAGGCAAATTTCCCTGCCCCAGCTGCTGCACTGCAGAAAGAAGTTCGCTCCCAGCCATCCACATGCCCAGCAGTTGAATGCTAGCTTGTCAAAATTGCTAGCACTTCAACTGCTACCTTTTCAGTTGATAGACTCTGCCCCCTTCTGTGAGTTTGTGGAATGCGCGGTTCCTCAGTGGCAGGTTCCCAAACGCCACTTTTTCTCACGGAAGGCGATTCCAGCTCTCTACCGGCATGTGGAAGGCAATGTCTTGGCCTCGCTGGACAGGGCGGTCAGCGGTAAAGTGCATATTACCACTGACTCATGGTCCAGCAGGCATGGACAGGGACGTTACCTAAGTTTCACGGCGCATTGGGTGACTCTGCTGGCAGCTGGGAAGGATGCAGGACAAGGTGCAGTAGTGTTGGAGGTTGTTCTTCCACCACGCCTCCAAAATGCTACTACTGGTGATTCTGACACCTCTCTCCTCCACCCCTCCTCTTTTTCTTCCTCCATGGCCTCTTGGTGTGCTTTGTCCTCTGAACCAGCGGTGCTCCGTAGGCATTCAAGGGGCTACGCAAGTACGCAGGCCAAAAGATGCCATACGGTGCTTGAGCTGGTGTGCTTGGGGGACAGGAGCCACACTGGGGCAGAGATTCTGTCAGCTCTGCAGGAGCAGGTTCAGAGGTGGTTGACGCCACGCCAGCTTAAGCCAGTAATGGTGGTTTGCGACAATGGCACTAACCTCCTCTCCGCCCTCCGACAGGGACAACTGACCCATGTACCCTGTTTGGCTCACGTCCTTAACTTGGTGGTGCAGCGGTTCTTGGGCAGGTACCTGGGCTTACAGGGTGTCCTGAGGCAGGCCAGGAAAGTCTGTGTGCATTTCCGCCAGTTGCATAATGCCAGTGCTCGGCTGGCTGACCTCCAAAAGGAATTTAACCTGCACAAGAACAGCCTAATCTGTGACATGCCCACCAGGTGGAACTCAACATTGGCCATGCTGCAGTGGCTGCACACGCAGCAGAGGGCCATCAATGAGTACCTGTGCGACTATGGCACCAGGACAGGGTCAGGGGAGCTTGTTTTTTTTCCCCACGCCAGTGGGCCATGATCAGGGATGCATGCACTGTCCTGTCACCATTTGAGGAGTAATGGATAATGGACAGGGCATTTGAGGCAGAACAGAGGCAGGAAGAGGAGGACTTGCTTAGCTCTCAAGGCCCCCTTTATCCAGACAGTGTTCCTGCGTGCCCGTAGATCACACAGGAAGAGGAGGAGGAGGATTGTGTCAGCATGGAGGTGGAGCCTGGCACTCAGCATCAGCAGCAGTCTTTAAGGGATCATTTACAGTCCCAAGAAACCCATGGACTTGAACATGGCTGGGAGGAGGTGGCTGCGGATTATGTTGTCCTTAGTGACCCAGAGGACTCCGGATCGAATGCCTCAGCAAACCAACACTGCATGGCCTCCCTGATCCTGCAAAGCCTGAGGAAGGATCCTCGTATTTGTGGTATCAAGGAGAGGGATCATTACTGGCTGGCAACCCTCCTTGATCCACGTTATAAGGGTAAGGTTGCGGACCTTATCTTGCCGTCGCAGAGGGAGCAGAGGATGAAATATCTTCGGGAGGCCTTGCACAAAGGTCTGTGCAACGCGTTCCCAGAGACTGGAAGGTTACAAACTCCTGTTCCTGGACAATGTGTTGCTGAGGCTTCGGTCAGTCAAAGAAGGAGTGGTGGAGAAGGTGGCCATCTGATATCGATGCCTTCAGACAATTTTTTAGTCCGCATCCCCAAAGTATGATTGGTTCCAGCAACCATCGCCAGCGTCTGTTTTACATGGTGCAGGAATACCTAGGGGCAAGATCTGACTTGGACACCTTTCCCACCAAAAATCCTGAGCTACTGGCCTGTCCTGCATCCAGCGTTCTTTTGGAACGCACATTCAGTGCTGCTGGAGGCTTTGTAACCGATCACAGGGTGCGCCTGTCCACCGACTCGGTCAATTGACTGACCTTTATAAAAATGAATCAGTCTTGGATCACCACCAGCTACCAAGCACCTGATGCTGATGTAACCGAATATTTTTTTTTGAAATGTCAGATTCCTTCAAGACTCCCTATGCTGGTGCTGAGTGACTATCCTGTTATGCTGAGTGACTATCCTCTTCCTCCTCAATGATCATGCTGATAGCTTGTAAGAATATTTTTGGTTCTGGGCGCCGCCACCAGTGGCTAAGGCCCAATTTTTCTGCCCTTGTTTAACAGGGGCGTGTAATTACAGTTTTTGATGCAATACTTTGCAGCAGGGCTCATTCCTGCGCTCCAACTAGAGTATCTGTGAGGAGTTGCAGTGTTGTGGCACCAGCACCAATGCCTAAGGCCCAATTTTTCAGCCCCTGTGGGGTGTGTAATTACAATTTTTGAAGCAATACTTTGCAGCAGGGCTCGTTCCTGCGCTCCAACTAGAGTATCTGTGAGGGGTTGCAGTGTTGTGGCACCAGCACCAGTGCCTAAGGCCCAATTTTTCAGCCCCTGTTTAAAGGCTTAAAGGGACCACAACCCTATTACTGAGGGGGAAGATCTACAGTCAGGTCCATAAATACTGGGACATCAACACCACTCTAATCTTTTTGGCTCTATACACCACCACAATGAATTTGAAATGAAACGAACAAGACGTGCTTTAACTGCAGACTTTAGCTTTAATTTGAGAGTATTTACATCCAAATCTAGTGAACGGTGTAGGAATTATAACAGTTTGTATATGTGCCTCCCACTTTTTAAAGGACCAAAGGTAATGGGACAGATTAACAATCATCCATCAAACTTTCACTTTTTAATACTTGGTTGCAAATCCTTTGCAGTCAATTATAGCCTGAAGTCTGGAATGCATAGACATCACCAGTAGGGATGAGCCGAACTCCCCCCTGTTCTGTTCGCACCAGAACTTGCGAACGGACCGAAAATTTGCATGAACGTTAGAACCCCATTGACGTCTATGGGACTCGAACGTTTGAAATCAAAAGTGCTCATTTTAAAGGCTAATTTGCATGGTATTGTCCTAAAAAGGGTTTGGGGACCCGGGTCCTGCCCCAGGGGACATGTATCAATGCAAAAAAAACTTTTAAAAATGGCCGTTTTTTTGGGAGCAGTGATTTTAATGATGCTTAAAGTAAAAAAAAAAAATGAAATATTCCTTTAAATCTCGTACCTGGGGGGGTGTCTATAGTATGCCTGTAAAATGGCGCGTGTTTCCCGTGCTTAGAACAGTCCCTGCACAAAATGTCATTTTTAAAGGAAAAAAAGTAATTTAACCACCTGACATCCGGCCGTAGCCGAATGACGGCTTCAGCGCGGATGTCAATTCCCGGGAGGACGTCATATGACGTCCTCCCCTTTCCTCGCTCCCCGTGCGCGCTCACGAGCGTGCAACGGGGAAATTCTGTGTTGGCCGTGTCCCTTGGACACAGCCAATCACAGATCGCTGTAAACGGCCAATCACAGCGGCCGTTTACAGCGCGATCGCTGCCTCCAATGAGAGATGATCTAAAATGTAAACAATTGAGATCATCTCTCATTGCCGGCTCTCTCTCCTCACACAGAGACAACGTGTGAGGAGAGAGAGAAACTGTCAGCGATCTGTGAGTTTGTAATTAACATTTACTGTGCCTACAGTGCCCACAGTGCCCATCAATACAGTGCCCATCAACACGGTGCCCCATCAATACAGTGCCCCATCAATACAGTGCCCCATCAGTACAGTGCAGCATCAGTACAGTGCCAATCGGTGCCCACCTGTGCCAAATCGGTGCCCACCTGTGCCAATCGGTGCCCACCTGTGCCAATCGGTGCCCACCTGTGCCAATCGGTGTCCACCTGTCTGCCCAGCGGTGATTAGTGTCCAGCTGCACATCTGCACAATCAGTGACCACCTGTGTCACCTCATCAGTGCCCACCTGTGCCACCTCATCAGTGCCCACCTGTGCCACCTCATCAGTGCCCACCTGTGCCACCTCAGTGCCCATCTGTGCTGCCTCAGTGCACATCTGTGCTGCCTCAGTGCACATCTGTGCCGCCTCATCAGTGCCCATCTGTGCCGCTCCATCTGTGCCGCTCCATCTGTGCCGCTCCATCTGTGCCGCCCCATCTGTGCCGTCCCATCAGTGCCCAGCTGTGCCACCTCATAAGTGCACATCTGTGCAATCTCAGTGCACATCTGTTCCACCTCGTCAGTGCCCACCTGTGCCGCCTCGTCAGTGCCCACCTGTGCCGCCTCATCAGTGCCCACCTGTGCCGCCTCAGTGCCCACCTGTGCCGCCTCATCAGTACCCACCTGTGCCACCTCATCAGTGCACACCTGTGCCACCTCATCAGTGCACATCTGCACATCTGTTCCACCTCATTAGTGCACATCTGTTCCACCTCATCAGTGCACATCTGTTCCACCTCATCAGTGCCCCTCTGTGCCACCTCAGTGCCCATCTGTGCTCATCAGTGCCGCCTCATCAGTGCAGGCTTAGCAACCATGGCCAAAAGAAGCTTTTCCGCCGAGGAGGCGTACCAAATACTGTCCCAGGCCGACGAGAGCAACGGGGAGCTCTCTTTTTCAGATTCCCTTTCCGATTCCGAGTCGGACATAAACTATGAGCCAGTCCTCAGTAGTGAAACACTGAGTGACTCAGAGGAGGAAGAGATTCGGCCCGCCAAACGAAGGCGTTCTGGTGGGGAGGCAGTGGCATCTACCAGCACGGCAGTCCCGTCCACCAGCACGGCAGTAACGGTCCACCGGCACGGCAGTCCCGTCCATCAGCACGGCAGTCCCGTCCACCAGCACGGCAGTCCCGTCCACCAGCACGGCAGTCCCGTCCACCAGCACGGCAGTCCCGTCCATCAGCACCGCAGTGCCTCGGCAAGAAAGGCCAAGGACCCAAGCCAGCCTTCCCTATGCCCTGCAGAACCCCTTGTGGCTTCCTCCTAATTCAGGAGAAGCCAACATTCCCCCTTTCACTGCCCAGCCAGGAGTCCAGGTGAACACGGAGAATTTTTCCCCAATAGATTTTTTTAGTTTATTTTTTACCGAGGACATGCTGTCAAGTATTGTGGCCCAGTGCAACCTTTATGCACATCAATTCATTGCGAATAATCCAACGTCCTACTATGCCCGTCCCTACGAATGGAGAGACCTAACGGTGGTGGAGTTGAAGGTTTTTTTAGGGCTCACATTTAACATGGGACTCACGAAAAAAAACACTTTGCTGTCCTATTGGTTAACCCACCCCCTCCAACACCTGCCAATATACTCCAAGGTGATGCCCAGAAACAGATACCTCATGATATTGAGGTTTCTTCATTTCAACGACAATACCCAGTGCCCTCCCCGAAATGACCCAAACTATGATAGACTTTTCAAAATTCGGCCACTTTTAAATTATTTTTCTGCACTATTCCCCCTGCTGTTTACCCCAGACAAAAACATATGTGTGGATGAGTCCCTTCTTAAGTTTAGTGGCAGGCTTAAGATGAAGCAATATATTCCCAGTAAAAGGGCACGCTATGGGGTGAAGGTATACAAATTATGTGACCGAGTCACAGGTTACTTGTATGCCTTCAAAGTGTACGAAGGGAAGGACACCCAGCTGCAACCCCCTAATTGCCCAGACTACTTGGGATCAAGTGGGAAAATTGTTTGGGATCTCACATACCCCCTACTGGAGAAAGGCTACCACCTGTACGTAGATAACTTCTACACATCTCTGCCCCTGTTCCACAACCTGCATCGGATGAAGACGCCTGCATGTGGTACCATCAAAAAGAACCGGAAGGGCTTTCCTCAAAGTCTGGTCAATAAAAAATTGAGAAAAGGAGAAACGGCGAGTCTACGAAACAACGAGATTTTGGCAGTGAAGTGGAGAGACAAAAGAGATGTATACATGTTGTCTTCAATCCACGATGATACCTTCATGGAAGTCCCCAGAAGAAATGGCCCCATACAGAAACCTAAATGCGTCTTTGACTATAATTTGTTTATGGGGGGAGTCGACTTGAATGACCAGATGCTGGAACCGTACCTTGCCACAAGACGGACATATCATTGGTATAAGAAAGTCGCAATTTATTTTTTTCATTTGGCCATCTACAATTCTTATGTCATTTATCGTAACTCCACCCAAAACCCCAAACGCTTCCTTGGCTACCAGGAGGACGTTTTCACTGCCCTTACATTCCCGAACGGCCCCCCAGAAAATATCCGATCTGATGTTCTAAGTCGACTCTCCGAGCGCCACTTCCCAGATAAGATCCCTCCCAAACCAACAGGCCAACGACGGCAAAAAAAATGTAAGGTGTGTACCAGAGCTGGATTCAGAAGAGACACATCTTATTATTGTGCACAATGTCCTTCTGAACCAGGCCTCTGCGTAGGTGAATGTTTTCGTCGTTACCATACTTTAGTAAATTATTAGTAAAGTATGGTAAACGTAAGCCTCCGTTCCTGCAATTTACCCTCACACCCCTTATGCCACTGCCTCCTCTGTAACTGACCCTGGCTTGTTATTTGACCACGCTTCTGCCTAACGATTCTGCACATACCTCTGCCTGATCTGGAACTGACCCTGGACTGTTATTCGACCATGCTTCTGCCCAACGATTCTGTACATACCTCTGCCTGATCTGGAACTGACCTTGGACTGTTTGACCATGATATTTGCCTGCCTCTTGGACTGATCTTGTACCCTGCAACTGGACTAGTGGGATTCAACACAGGGGTCTCACATATGTGAGGGGCTCCAGAATTGTTTTTCTGGATGAAGAAAACAATTTATTTTGTTTTCTCAATCCTAGATTAGGGTCTGGAGACTCGGAGGCTTCAAAGAGATTTGGGTGGGAGAAGCCTCTACCCCTGTCCCCATTCTGTCCTGAACGAGGCCCTACTTCTGCCTGTAGGACTTACTGCCGTCACGCCTCTGCCTGTTGCACTGACCACACCACATGGACCTGCCTACTACCAGGACCAATATTTTTGGCACTGCGGACAATATCTCTGCCTGTACTGACCCTGGACTTTATATGGACAGTAACCCTGCCTGCTGCCTGGACAATTGTGTTCGCCACTGCTGACCAAGTCCCTGCCTGCTGCCTGGACCAGTGCTATCCTCCTGTGTACAACTGCGCTACTACAACCACAGGTAATCTTTTTTGTTTACGCTTTGCTCAGCATAATGTATTTTGGGGTGTAATTCTTGGTATGTGCATGCTATGTGTCCCTGGAACACCTGACGGTGTTCCTTGCATGTTTGGCCTCTGTATGTGGCCAGGCAGTGAAAAAGTCCCACACATGTGGTATCGTAATACTCAGGAGGAGTAGCAGAATGTATTTTGGGGTGTCATTTTTGCTATCTAAATGCTATGTGTTGGAAATATCTTATAAACGGACAACTTTGTGTAAAAAAAAATGTGTTTTCATTTTTTTCCACATTTTCCAAAAACTTCTGGAAAAAAATAAACCATTCAAAAGACTCATTATGCCTCATAGATTATACGTTGGGGTGTTAGCTTTCCAAAATGGGGTCATTTTGTGGGTGTTTCCATTGTCCTGGTGCTCTAGGGCCTTCAAAAGTGTAATAGGTGGTTGAGAAATGTGATGTGTAATTTATGCTCCTAGAACACCTGATGGTGCTCCATGCATGTTGGGCCTCTGTATGTGGCCAGGCAGTGAAAAAGTCCCACACATGTGGTATCGTATTACTCAGGAGGAGTAGCAGAATGTATTTTGGGGTGTCATTTTTGCTATCTAAATGCTATGTGTTGGAAATATCTTATAAACGGACAACTTTGTGTAAAAAAAAAATGTGTTTTCATTTTTTTCCACATTTTCCAAAAACTTCTGGAAAAAATAAACCATTCAAAAGACTCATTATGCCTCATAGATTATACGTTGGGGTGTTAGCTTTCCAAAATGGGGTCATGTTGTGGGTGTTTCCATTGTCCTGGTGCTTCAGGGCCTTCAAAAGTGTAATAGGTGGTTGAGAAATGTGATGTGTAATTTATGCTCCTAGAACACCTGATGGTGCTCCATGCATGTTGGGCCTCTGTATGTGGCCAGGCAGTGAAAAAGTCCCACACATGTGGTATCGTAATACTCAGGAGGAGTAGCAAAATGTATTTTGGGGTGTCATTTTTGCTATCTAAATGCCATGTGTTGGAAATATCTTATAAACGGACAACTTTGTGTAAAAAAAAATGCGGTTTCATTTTTTTCCACATTTTCCAAAAACTTCTGGAAAAAAATAAACCATTCAAAAGACTCATTATGCCTCATAGATTATACGTTGGGGTGTTAGCTTTCCAAAATGGGGTCATTTTGTGGGTGTTTCCATTGTCCTGGTGCTCCAGGGCCTTCAAAAGTGTAATAGGTGGTTGAGAAATGTGATGTGTAATTTATGCTCCTAGAACACCTGATGGTGCTCCATGCATGTTGGGCCTCTGTATGTGGCCAGGCAGTGAAAAAGTCCCACACATGTGGTATCGTAATACTCAGGAGGAGTAGCAAAATGTATTTTGGGGTGTCATTTTTGCTATCTAAATGCCATGTGTTGGAAATATCTTATAAACGGACAACTTTGTGTAAAAAAAAATGCGGTTTCATTTTTTTCCACATTTTCCAAAAACTTCTGGAAAAAAATAAACCATTCAAAAGACTCATTATGCCTCATAGATTATACGTTGGGGTGTTAGCTTTCCAAAATGGGGTCATTTTGTGGGTGTTTCCATTGTCCTGGTGCTCCAGGGCCTTCAAAAGTGTAATAGGTGGTTGAGAAATGTGATGTGTAATTTATGCTCCTAGAACACCTGATAGTGCTCCATGCATGTTGGGCCTCTGTATGTGGCCAGGCAGTGAAAAAATCCCTCACATGTGGTATCGTAATACTCAGGAGGAGTAGCAGAATGTATTTTGGGGTGTCATTTGTGGTATACACATGCCATGTGAGAGAAATAAGCTATTACAATGACAATTTTGTGGGAAAAAAAAAAAAAAATCTCAATTTTGCAAAGAATTGTGGGAAAAAAATACAACTTCAAATAACTCACCATGCCTCTAACTAAATACATTGAAATGTCTACTTTCCAAAAAGGGGTTATTTGGGGGGCATTTGTACTTTCCTGGCTTGTTAGGGTCTCGGGAAATGAGATAGGCCTCAGTACATCAGATGTGATAATTTTTTTATGATTTGCACCATAGCTTGTAGACTCCAAAACTTTCACACAGACCAAATAATTTCCACAAATTTTTGGTTATTTTTACCAAAGATATGTAGCAGTATACATTGTGGCCAAAATTTATGAAGAAAAATTACGAATTTGCAAAATTTTATCACAGAAATTAGAAAAAATGTGTTTTTTTTCAAAATTTTCAGTCTTTTTTCATTTATAGCGCAAAAAATAAAAAACCCAGAGGTGATCAAATACCACCAAAATAAAGCTCTATTTGTATGAAGAAAAGGACAAAAAAATCATTTGGGTACAGTGTTGCATGACTAAGTAATTGTCATTCAAAGTGTGAGAGCACTGAAAGCTGAAAATTGGTCTGGATAGGAGGGGGGTTTAAGTGCCTAGTAAGCAAGTGGTTAAAACTGCTTGCAGCTTTAATGTAATGTCGGATCCTGGCAATATGCATGAAACGGCATGGGTACCCCCCAGTCCATTACCAGGCCCTTTGGGTCTTGTATGGATATTAAGGTGAACCCCGCACCCAAACTAAAAAAGGAAACAGCAGTATACAGGTTCTGTACTCTGAACAGCAGTATACAGGCGGTGCAAACAAGACAGGGAATGTTAAGCCCCATACACACTATCAGATTTTCTGCTGAGTTTCTCCTTCAGATTTACCAAAACCATGTAGTGCAAGGGCCTTCCTGATTGCATACACATTGAAACTCCTAAGGTTTGACCTCATATTATATGATTTTGGTAAATCTGAAGGAAAAACTCAGCAGAAAATCTGATAGTGTGTATGGGGCTTAGGTTTGTTGTTAAGTAGAATCTGTTTGTAATTTTGAACTGGTACATTTTTTTTTTTTTTTACAAATGACGTGGTGTTTTTATTGAAAATGATAAAGTACATACAGAGTATAGACGTTCACGGTACATTAATAAAGAAGTTGGGATACAACAGAAAATGAAGTCAGTAGGGTACATGGTAATGATACAGAGACATCATAGAGCGAGAGCACTTTACACACTCTCGGTACACCCAGACTATCCCGTCGCACCCTCCCCCACCCTCCCGCAGGAGACCAGCCCAAAATCAATGGTACATTATAAGGGACCACTTTCATCTGGTTTTTGTGTTACGATGGGACTTCCAATCTCATGCATAGATTATTCTACGGGTGTGTTACAAGTAGAGGCATTTTCCAGCCAGGTATCCCACACTTTGCCGTATTTGTTCGGGCATCCCCTGTGAGCATAGATTTCTTTTTTGTAGGGAAGTACACCATTAATATTAGCTATCCATTCGCCCAGTGTTGGGGGAGCGGTTTGCCTCCACCTTCTAGCTATTAGCAATCTGGCTATAAATAACGTTTCTTGAAGAAATATCTTATGGTATTTGTCTGAGTCAGGGTCTGGAAACACCCCCAATAAACATTGTTTAGGGCATAATGTCAGTGGAGATCCCATTTCATCATGGATGAATTTTACTATTTGGGACCAAAAGTCTTGTACAGCTGGACATAGCCAGAGGAGATGAAAGAAAGTGCTGGAGGGGCTATTACATCGGGGGCAGTTTGGGTTTTGATTGGGCTTGTATTTGGTTATACGGTGAGGTGTCAAATAGGATCTGTGTAGAATGTACAAGTGTGTGAGACGATCCGACAATTTGGTGGAAACTTTTTTACAGGTTTCCAGGGCATCCTCCCATTCATCATCCTCCAGCTCCCCCACGTCCCCCGACCATCTGTCTTTCAGTTTGTATCCTATTGCCACTGCCGTGGGTCTGAGCAGTGAGTTATAGAATCCAGAAATAAGTCTGCGATGGTCAGACCCCAACATAATATACAGAACATCCGTTTGTTCTAAATTGGGGGGAGTCTCTCTGAATTGAGTATTAAGAGCGTGGCGGAGCTGTAAATAACGAAAGAGCATATTATTAGGTAGGTCAAAGTCTGTTTTGAGTTGCTGAAATGATTTTAGGACATTATCATGGTAGGCATCCGATAGGACTCCTACCCCATAATGGAGCCATAGTTCGGGATTTGGCACTTTTAGGAGTTCTCCCAAATCTGGATTATCCCATAGGGGTGCGTGGGAATGCGTGGGTGGTATTTTGAGTTTGTTTTTAACTACTTCCCAAACTCTACAGTAGTGGTACAGTAGTCCTTTTCTATTGTCCAGTTTGTAGGTGCCTTTAAAAAGGGCTTGGAAGGGGTGTGAAACTCTGCATCCCTGTGGGGCACACAGCAGAGATATACAACGGATTTTGTCGTATTTATCTAAGTGGAAAAAATGGGACAGTTGTGCCGCTAGGTAGTACAGGTTAAAATCGGGTAGGGCCGCACCTCCCAAGTCTGTGGGATTCTTCAACGTTTGCCAGGATAGTTTATGACGGCTAGATCCCCAGACAAATGAGTTAAGGATAGCCTCAATAGATTTAAAGATCCTCAATGGTAGGTAAATTGGGGAGTGCCACAGCACATATAAAAATTTAGGGAGGAGAACCATTTTAATTAAATTAATCCGTCCTAGCACTCCAAGGGGTAGCCTAGCCCAGGTCTGTGTTTTGTGTTTCAGGGTTGCTATCAAGGGTTCTAGATTGAGGCGGACATAGTCTTCCGGTTATCACAATCCCTAAATATGTCATGGCACTGACCCTAAGGAGTGGGGATGTGGATTGTTCTTTGGTTGGAGCGCCAATGTCGATCGGGAGGATTTGGTATTTGTCCCGATTAATCTTTAGTCCCAAGTGTCTACCAAAATTTTTGATTATCTCTAGGGCCATCTGTAGGGACGAGCCTGCGTCTGCTAGATATAGGAGCATATCGTCAGCATAAAGGCTTATCTTTTCTGATAGATTCTCGTGGGATAGTCCTATAATGCCTGGGTGTGCTCTGAGGGACGCAGCAAGGGGCTCCACCGCAAGTGCATATAGCAGGGGGGAAAGTGGGCACCCCTGTCGAGTACCCCTGGAGAGAGGAAACGAGTCAGAAACCCTCCCATTGACCAAGATCCTGGCGCAGGGACCCTGGTATAGTAATTGGATCCATTTAATAAAACAGGGCCCGAATCCGAATTTTGCGAGGCATTCTCACAGGTATGTCCACTCTACAGAGTCGAACGCCTTGGCGGCGTCCAAGGACACCACCACTCTAGATCCTATGGTGTTGTGTTCAGCCTGGACATTCATATGGAGCCTACGCAAGTTATATGCCGTGTTTTTTGCCGGCATGAATCCAGTTTGATCCGGGTGGATCAATGAAAGGATCACCGCATTTAAACGGAGCGCCAGGACCTTGGCCAATATCTTAACATCCAGTTGAAGGAGGGATATCGGGCGATAGGACTCCGGAAATTCAAGATTTTTCCGGGGTTTAGGTATCAGGACTATGTTTGCTTCGCGCATGGATGAGGGTAGAGACTCAGATTTAAAAATGTGGGAAAATAAATCACACAGCTTGGGAATCAATGTCTCGCTATATGTTTTGTAAAATTCTAGGGGCAGTCCGTCGGACCCCGGCGCCTTGGGTTAAGCAGGGAGATGGCCTTTGTTATCTCGCTCTCAGTAATGGGGGCCTCTAACTGGTCTATCTGGGTTTGAGTAAGGCAGGGCAGTTCTATGTTGGATAGCAGTGTTTTTGTCTCTTCTACAGGAGCATTAGCGCTAGAGGAGTATATGGATGCGAAGAAGGAGCGGAACTCCCCCGCCACTGCATCAGGCTCAGTCAGCAGTTTACCGTCTGCGTCCTGAAGTGCGACCACTGTAGGAGGTCTATGATCTAGGTGTGCTAAGTATGCCAGAAGTCGGCCCGCCCGTTCTCCACATTCGTAGTGCCTCTGCTTATTATAATACATTTTCCTATCCGCTTTTTCAAAATATAGGTTGTTTACTATTCTGGTTTGCAATTTTAGTTGGTCTGCCGTTGTCGCAGACGGGTCAGCTGTGAACTTCTGTTCTGCCTCTATAAGGGATTGTTCAGCTTGTCTGAGAACCTGGGAGGAAGTCTTGCGGTAGCGAGAGATGCGCTGCGACAAGATCATACGCGCATGAGCTTTGAAGGTGTCCCAGATGACCCCGGGAGGTGCTGTGCCCTTGTTTGTCTGAAAAAAGAATTCCCATTCGCTGGCTGCTTCCTCCAGGCCTGGGACAGCCGTCAGCCAAAATGGGTTAAGCCTCCAGCTGTATGACCCGTAAGGAGAGCCAGCCCTGAGTGTAATCCAGTACGGGGCATGGTCAGATAGTATGCGCGGATTAAATCCTACCTGTCGGAGTAGAGGGGTAATGGTGCTGGAGATGAGGATGAGGTCAATGCGAGACATGGTGCTGCGAGAAGTGGAAAAACAGGAGTATGCCTTCTCTAGTGGGTGACGGTGTCTCCATGTGTCTATTAGGGCCAAATCAGTTATTATCCTGCCAAATCTTGTGTGGGGTTGGGTGGGTACATCTTGGGGTGTCAGTGATAGACGGTCTAATTCCCTATTCAGTACATTGTTAAAATCGCCTAGCCACATCGCAGGAACAGTAGGGAACTGGGACATGAACGCTATCCCCTCGTGTATAACATTAAGTTGAAAGGGAGGTGGGACGTAAAAGGCCAAAATTAACAATTCTAGCCCATTCACTTTAGCATGTAGAAATATAAATCTACCTTGTGGGCCAGACTTAAGCGTTAATAACACAAACTGTACTGTCTTTGCCACAAGTATAGCCACTCCCCTAGAGTTAGCAGAGTAGGGGGCTTGATAGAGCCAACCCACCCATGGTTTCTTAAGCGCCATTTGGAGTTGGTCTGTGAGATGGGTCTCGACCAAAACTATAATGCCTGCATGCAATGTTTTAAGATATGCCAATGCAGCGTTACGTTTGGGTTTAGCCCTGAGACCTCTCACATTCCAAGTCAAGCATTTGACATCCTGCATGGGAGTTTATTTGCGTCTGTGTATTTTGCATACTCAATATCCATTACACCTTTGACCTCGCCATATGTGAAAGACTGCTCGTCCCCCCCTCCCAACCTCACACCCGAACACGCAAGGCCAAGCAGACGGGGACCCTCAGTATCATTTATGTATAGAGACCCCCCCATATATTGATTATTAGAAAGGAACGTCATAGCAATGAGTAAACACCATATTTTATCACTTTTCAGCATGTAGCATGTAAACCAAACAGAAAACCATTTAACACATTCTAATCTTAATTGCTTCAACACGCTGGCATACCTGGGTAAGCAATGCATCCATTTATGCATCCATGCAGTTTGCTGTTGCCAGGCATGCCAGGGAAACCTCTCTTGTGCCCTAGGGCAATTGTTACTGAGATAACAGAAAAAGAAAAAAAAACAGACAGGGTCTGAGGGGACACCCGTGACTAGGGGAGCGATAATTTGCTGTAAAACAAGCATAAACATCGGGAGCAATTGTACCAAATTCAGGGATATAACCATTCTCCCCAGAATTCGAGCGTCCTTATACTGAGCAGCTTGCCTTTAGCATTAAGAAATGTGAGTCATATATTGTATGTTTCAGGTGGGCTTTCGTCCGTACCCATTCCCCGGGGAACGTACAATGAGCCTATAGGCAGGCATATTGGCATAAACTTATGCATCGTGTAAGTAATATATCCATCCCGAGCAGCAACGTCCAGATGTTCCGCCAATCACTCTATCCCCCGTTCGAAAAAACTGTGTGCACAAGCAGTGTAAATAAGGGGGATATGCGGTCGCAACAAATTTTTATTACAGTACCTGCAGGATAACAGGACAGCGGGGCATATAGATCCGCGTCACCCATGATCTGTCTCTGAAGAAAGTCATGTGGTGGTTTTAGGCCGGGTCACGATGTGGAGATACCCTCCATTCCAGCCATTGAAGAACAGCTTCAGGCGTGTCAAAAAAGTGTGTTCTGTCTTCACCTACAACCCGCAGCCTTGCCGGGAAGAGCATCGCATAGGAGTAGTGGCGGGTCCGCAGCTGACGCTGCTTCTGTGAATGTGGCCCTCTTCTTCTGGACTTCCGCCGAGAAGTCTGGGAATACCTTAATTTCTGTGTTCTGAAAGGGTATGTTGCCTTTCAACCTGGTTAGCCGGATTACTGCATCCCGGTCACGGAAATTGAGTAGTTTGGCAATGAATGTTCTCGGAGGAGCCCCTTGAGGGGGGGGTTTAGGCGCCAGCCTATGTGCCCGCTCGATCACAAACGTAGTGGAAAACTCAGCTCTCCCAAATGTGTTTACCAGTAAGTTCTCCAGAAACGAGGGGGGGTCAGAGCCCTCTGAACCCTCTGGCAGGCCGACAAATCGCAGATTGCACCTCCTTAAGCGGTTTTCCATGTCGTCTTGCTTAGCTAACATCATATTGAGTTGGTGCTGCAGTTGTTCGGTATGGACTTGTAATGGCGGGACCTCATCTTCCACTCGGCTTAGGCGGGTTTCAGTCTCTGTGACACGCTCTCTTAACTTTTGCAGGTCTTGGCGTATTAACGATACGTCCACTTTGACCTCCTCGATCTTGCTGGTCAGGGTGCTTTTACAATCCGAGATTGCTTCGAGCACCCGCGCCGTGTCTTCTGCCGCCGAGTCAGCATGGGGAGAGGCGCTGGCGCCATTTTCCCCTCCAGCGTCCTTTTCAGTGTTCCTATATTTTGCCAGTTTTGCCGCTGGATCCGTCTTTTGTTTAGGCGGCGACATGTTCCACAGGGGTCAGGCAGGACAGTGAGCCCAAGTGCGATCGTAAAATAAACAGGATTAACTCCAGGATCTGGTATTACGGATAGTAGGCAAGCGGAGCTCTCGTTCTTTGCTTCCTACGCCATGCCGGTCCAGGCCACGCCCCGAACTGGTACATTTTTAACGTATTTAGCTCCAGCCAAAAAATCTATTTTAAGCTTTTTGGTAAACATAGGGAAGGGTTATCACCCCTGTGACATTTGTTTTGCTGTCTGTGCTCCTCTTCAGAAGATTTCACCTCACTTTTTGCCCCAATGACAAATGTTTTTTGAAAATTTGGGTTTTTTTGTGAAACAAGGATTGGTGATAAAGCATCAGTAGAAAGGAGAAATGTTTTCCCATATTAACTCTTACAGGAGAGAATTTCCCTTCCTAGGGGTAGATTTCATCTCACTTCCTGTTGTCTCCTTCCATTTGCAAGTAGGAGTCATTTGTAAGTTGGATGTTTGAAAGTAGGAGCCTGCCCTATATACTCAGCAGAAATTTGGGCCTTAGGTGTTGTTGTGGCCACAACACTGTAAGCCCTCACAGGGCCCTGCTGTGAAATATTAGATCAAGAATTGTAATTACATGCCCCTGTTGAACAGGGTCAGAAAAATTGGGCCTTTGGTGGTGCTGGTGCCACAACACTGCAACCCCTCACAGATATTCTAGTTGGAACGCAGAAACGAGCCCTGCTGCAAAGTATTGCATAAAAAAATTGTAATTACATGCCCCTGTCAGTGGCGCCCAGAACCAAAAATGTTCTTACAAGCTATCAGCATGACCATTGAGGAGGAAGAGGATAATTACTCAGGATAGTCACTCAGCATCAGCATAGGCAGTCTTTGAAGGGATCTGAGATTTCAAAAAAAAATTATTCGGTTACATCAGCATCAGGTGCTTGGTAGCTGGTGGTGATCCAAGACTGATTCATTTTTATGAAGGTCAGTCGATCGATCAAGTCGATGGACAGATGCACCCTGTGATCGGTTACAAAGCCTCCAGCAGCACTGAATGTGCGTTCCGAAAGAATGCTGGATGCAGGACAGGCCAGTAGCTCAATTGCATACTGTGCAAGCTCTGGCCAGTGATCCATCCTCAAGACCCAGTAACCCAGAGGGTTTTCGGTGGGAAAGGTGTCCAAGTCAGATCTTGCTCCTAGGTATTCCTGCACCATGTAAAACAGACGCTGGCGATGGTTGCTGGAACCGATCATACCTTCAGGCTGCGGACCAAAAAATTGTCTGAACGAATCGGTCAGACGGCTACCTTCTCCACCGCTCCTTCTTTGACTGACCGAAGCCTCAGTAACACGTTGTCCAGAAACAGGAGTTTGTAACCTCCCAGTCTCTGGGAACACGTTGCACAGACCTTTCTGCAAGCCCTCCCGAAGATGTTTCATCCTCTGCTCCCTCTGCGATGGCAAGATAAGGTCCGCAACCTTACCCTTGTAACGTGGATCAAGGAGGGTTGCCAGCCAGTATTGGTCCTTCTCCTTGATACCACGAATACGAGGATCCTTACATAGGCTTTGCAGGATCAGGGAGGCCATGCAGCGTAGGTTTGCTGAGGCATTCGGTCCGGAGTCCTCTGGGTCACTAAGGACGACATGGTCCGCAGCCACCTCCTCCCAGCCACGTACAAGTCCATGTGTTTCTTGGGACTGATCCCTTTAAGACTGCTGCTGATGCTGAGTGCCAGGCTCCACCTCCATACTGACACAATCCTCCTCCTCCTCGTCCTCTTCCTGTGTGATCGGCGGGCACACTGGATAAAGGGGGCCTTGAGAGCTAAGGAAGTCCTCTTCTTCCTGCCTCTGTTCTGCCTCAAGTGCCCTGTCCATTATTCCACGCAGTGTGTGCTCCAACAGGTGGACAAGGGGGACAGTGTCACTGATGCATGCACTGTCACTGCTCACCATCCTCGTGGCCTCCTCAAATGGTGACAGGACAGTGCATGCATCCCTGATCATGGCCCACTGGCGTGGGAAAAAAAACCCAAGCTCCCCTGACACTGTCCTGGTGCCATATTCGCACAGGTACTCATACCTGCCCAAGAACCGCTGCACCACCAAGTTAAGGACGTGAGCCAAACAGGGCACATGGATCATTTGTCCCTGTCGGAGAGCAGAGAGGAGGTTGATGCCATTGTTGCAAACCACCATTCCTGCCTTAAGTTGGCGTGGTGTCAACCACCTCTGAACCTGCCCCTGCAGAGCTGACAGAACCTCTGCCCCATTGTGGCTCCTGTCCCCCAAGCACACCAGCTCAAGCACCGCATGGCATCTTTTGGCCTGCATACTTGCGTAGCCCCTTGAATGGCTACGGAGCACCGCTGGTTCCGAGGACAAAGCACAGGAAGAGGCCATGGAGGAAGAAGAAGAGGAGTGGGTGGAGGAGAGAGGAGTGTCACAATCATTGGTAGTGGCATTTTGGAGGCGTGGTGGCAGAACAACCTCCAACACTACTGCACCTTGTCCTGCATCCTTCCCAGCTGCCAGCAGAGTCACCCAATGCGCGGTGAATCTTTTTTTTTTTTTTTTTTTTTTTCAATAGATTTTTATTATTAGTAACAAAAAATTTTACAGAACCTTTGTAGTAGGCATTACAAAGCAGTAAGATATGAAGAAACATAAGGAACAAATGAATTCGAGACAAAACCTCTCAATGCAAGGTGTAAAAAGGAAAGTCCAATAAAGCAAAATTCTGTGTTACAATTTAAAGTATATCAAGATTATAAGCTAAAATAGACATGTCTCAGAGGCTAGACTAGTATATGATGTGTATTCTGCTGGATAACAAGACTGAAGGGGACAGATATAACACATTTTCCGGGGTGAGGGTGATGTGGTTGTGTAAATAAGGAAGACTTCACTCGTTTATTAGCAAGGGCTCAGGGAGCAGGAGAGGCGACCGTCACCCGCCCCATATGGGAACACACTGCGGGCGTGGGGCCACTCCACCCTCCCAGGTTCCCAACCTCGGTCGAGTCCTTCCCTTGCTGGAGAGCCCTATATCATTGTTCTAATCTAGCAGTGAGAAAAAAAAAGAACAAAAAAAAGAAAACCCTACCCCGCTAAAGACTATAGTCAAGTGATCTAACCAGCTTAGATACATAGACTCTAGCTTAAGGGGAGGTACTCAAACAGAATAGCCCTAGGCCCGGGGAGCCGAGGGATTGTTAAGGTAATACCATGTCCCTCCAAAGAATAGCAAAGAAAAATACATAAATAAATAAATATCAGGGTTGAACAGCTTACAGAGAAAACAGTCAGAGAATCTGAGGTAATAAAAGGAAAGGGGAGGAAGGAAGACCAGGGGGAGGGGAAGGAAGGAGGGGAAGAAGACAATCGCACGTGATAAGGATTATCAATGGAGTCACTCAGAGTGCCTGTTGCCCTGGTGGGCTAATGCTAGGGCATAAGGAAATATGACAAAAATTTGCCCAAGGTTCCCATGTTAACTCAAAATTACGAACTTTGTCTTGTATAATGCTAATTATCTTTTCTTGTGCCATAATCCAGGATATTTTATGCTTCACCGCTGTGAATGGGACTCTTTTTTTTTTCTAACAAGAGGCTATTGTTATTTTGGTGCCCAGTAGGATGAAAAAGATCAGTTGTTGGGTATATTTATCTACCTTATCTACTTTCAGATTCAATAGGGCTATCTCTGGGTTTTGAGAAATCTGAGCGGTGGTTACTTTGCGGATCACTGAGAATACTTTGTTCCATAAGCTCCTTATTCGTGGGCAGGTCCACCAAACGTGGTACAGAGTCCCTATATGGTTGCATCCACAGAAGCACAGCGGGGAAGCATCAGGATATATCTTAGCAAGAAGAGAGGGTACCCTGTTCCATCTCATGAGCACCTTAATGCTGCCCTCCATGAGGGAAACATTAAGGATTCCCTAAACGAGCGATGAAAGCAGGAGAACCATTGATCACTATCCCATGAGATATCGAGGTCTTTTTCAGGATAAGGCGTATGGAGGCTTGGACACCGCTGAGGCAAGTGAGGCATATATGATGGAGATCCTCCCTCTCTGATCCATTGCACCCGCACACCATGATTCATAGTTAGTTACTGAAGGGGGCTCTGATTTATTTGGCCAAATGGAATGAAGGAAGTGTTGAATTTGCATAAAACGAAAACGTTCAGCAGGGGGAATTTCAAGCTTACTTGTACAGAATGCCAAGGAGAGCGGGCCTGTGGAAGAGAAATAGTTCCCTATTCTAAGTAATCCTTTATTCAGCCACCAACTAAACGCTAAGATGTTCATTCCAGGCAGAAAGTCGGGATTATGAAAAATATGTGTCAGGGGTTTGAGGGGGGAAATCAGGGAGGAATTTTTATAGAGTCGGTCACATAATGCCAGAGAATGTGATAACGTGGGGGCTAGAATGGGTGGTTTCAATTTAGTGGGAGACCAAAGCAAAAAATCAATTGTGTGGTGAGGGACTGCATGACGTTCCATTGATACCCAATCAGGTTTCGGACCCTTTGAATATACAATGGAGATCTGGGACAACTGAGCTGCCTGATAATACCACCAAATGTTGGGTAGAGCTAGACCACCTTGTGATTTAGGCCTGAAAAAGATATGTTGTGCGCAACGACTTCCCCTCGAGCCCCAAATGAATTTTATGATTTTGGATTGGAGTAGGTGAACTTGCGATTTTCGGATAGGGATGGGCAAGGATCTGAATAAATAAAGTATGCGGGGTAGGAGGGTCATTTTGACTGTGTTAATACGGCCTAGCCAAGATAAGTTATGATTATCCCAAAGGGATAGGTCCGAAATCAATTTACGAAAGATGGCCGGGTAGTTGGATGAATAGAGTGAGGCTATATTTGCTGTGAGATTGACCCCTAGGTATGGAAGTGAGACCTCGTTCCAGGAAAACGGGAAGTGGTTTTGAAGGCTACATAGAACATTAGGAGGGACCGTGATGTTCAGGGCAGAAGATTTGGCTACGTTGACTCGCAGATAGGGATGAGCCGAACACCCCCCTGTTCGGTTCGCACCAGAACATGCGAACAGGAAAAAAATTCGTTCGAACACGCGAACACCGTTAAAGTCTATGGAACACGAACATGAATAATCAAAAGTGCTAATTTTAAAGGCTAATATGCAAGTTATTGTCAATAAAAGTGTTTGGGGACCTGGGTCCTGCCCCAGGGGACATGGATCAATGCAAAAAAAAGTTTTAAAAACGGCCGTTTTTTCAGGAGCAGTGATTTTAATAATGCTTAAAGTCAAACAATAAAAGTGTAATATCCCTTTAAATTTCATACCTGGGGGGTGTCTATAGTATGCCTGTAAAGGGGCGCATGTTTCCCGTGTTTAGAACAGTCTGACAGCAAAATGACATTTTGAAGGAAAAAACTCATTTAAAACTACCGCGGCTATTGCATTGCCGACAATACACATAGAAGTTCATTGATAAAAACGGCATGGGAATTCCCCACAGGGCAACCCCGAACCAAAATTAAAAAAAAAAAATGATGTGGGAGTCCCCCTAAATTCCATACAAGGCCCTTCAGGTCTGGTATGGATATTAAGGGGAACCCCAGCCAAAATTTAAAAAAAAAATTGACGTGGGGTTCCCCCTAAATTCCATACCAGACCCTTCAGGTCTGGTATGGATTTTAAGGGGAACCCCGCGCCAAAAAAAAAAAAAAAAAAACGGCGTGGGGTCCCCCTAAAAATCCATACCAGACCCTTATCCGAGCACGCAACCTGGCAGGCCGCAGGAAAAGAGGGGGGGACGAGAGTGCGGCCCCCCCCCCCCTCCTGAACCGTACCAGGCCACATGCCCTCAACATTGGGAGGGTGCTTTGGGGTAGCCCCCCAAAGCACCTTGTCCCCATGTTGATGAAGACAAGGGCCTCATCCCCACAACCGTGGCCGGTGGTTGTGGGGGTCTGCGGGCGGGGGGCTTATCGGAATCTGGAAGCCCCCTTTACCAAGGGGACCCCCAGATCCCGGCCCCCCCCCTGTGTGAAATGGTAAGGGGTTACTTACCCCTACCATTTCACTAAAAAACTGTCAAAAATGTTAAAAATGACAAGAGACAGTTTTTGACAATTCCTTTATTTAAATGCTTCTTCTTTCTTCCTTCATCTTCTTCTTCTTCTGGTTCTTCTGGCTCTTCTGGTTCTTCCTCCGGCGTTCTCGTCCAGCATCTCCTCCGCGGCGTCTTCTATCTTCTTCTCCTCGGGCCGCTCCGCACCCATGGCATGAGGGGGGAGGCTCCCGCTCTTCTCTTCATCTTCTTCTTCATCTTCATCTTCTTCTTCATCTTCTTCTTCTTCTTCTTCTTCTTCTCTTCTTCATCTCTTCTTCCTTCTTCATTTCTTCTGCGGGCCGCTCCGCATCCATGCATGGAGGGAGGCTCCCGCTGTGTGACGGCGTCTCTTCGTCTGACGGTTCTTAAATAACGGGGGGCGGGGCCATCCGGTGACCCCGCCCCCCTCTGACGCACGGTGAATTGACGGGACTTCCCTGTGACGTCACGGGGAATGCCACAGGGAAGTCCCGTCATGTCCCGTGCGTCAGAGGGGGGCGGGGTCACCGGGTGGCCCCGCCCCCCGTTATTTAAGAACCGTCAGACGAAGAGACGCCGTCACACAGCGGGAGCCTCCCTCCATGCATTGATGCGGAGCGGCCCGCAGAAGAAATGAAGAAGGAAGAAGAGATGAAGAAGAGAAGAAGAAGAAGAAGAAGAAGATGAAGAAGAAGATGAAGATGAAGAAGAAGATGAAGAGAAGAGCGGGAGCCTCCCCCCTCATGCCATGGGTGCGGAGCGGCCCGAGGAGAAGAAGATAGAAGACGCCGCGGAGGAGATGCTGGACGAGAACGCCGGAGGAAGAACCAGAAGAGCCAGAAGAACCAGAAGAAGAAGAAGATGAAGGAAGAAAGAAGAAGCATTTAAATAAAGGAATTGTCAAAAACTGTCTCTTGTCATTTTTAACATTTTTGACAGTTTTTTAGTGAAATGGTAGGGGTAAGTAACCCCTTACCATTTCACACAGGGGGGGGGCCGGGATCTGGGGGTCCCCTTGGTAAAGGGGGCTTCCAGATTCCGATAAGCCCCCCGCCCGCAGACCCCCACAACCACCGGCCACGGTTGTGGGGATGAGGCCCTTGTCTTCATCAACATGGGGACAAGGTGCTTTGGGGGGCTACCCCAAAGCACCCTCCCAATGTTGAGGGCATGTGGCCTGGTACGGTTCAGGAGGGGGGGGGGCCGCACTCTCGTCCCCCCCTCTTTTCCTGCGGCCTGCCAGGTTGCGTGCTCGGATAAGGGTCTGGTATGGATTTTTAGGGGGACCCCACGCCGTTTTTTTTTTTTTTTTTTGGCGCGGGGTTCCCCTTAAAATCCATACCAGACCTGAAGGGTCTGGTATGGAATTTAGGGGGAACCCCACGTCAATTTTTTTTTTTAATTTTGGCTGGGGTTCCCCTTAATATCCATACCAGACCCGAAGGGCCTTGTATGGAATTTAGGGGGACCCCCACATCATTTTTTTTTTTTTATTTTGGTTCGGGGTTGCCCTGTGGGGAATTCCCATGCCGTTTTTATCAATGAACTTCTATGTGTATTGTCGGCAATGCAATAGCCGCGGGTAGTTTTAAATCAGTTTTTTCCTTCCAAATGTCATTTTGCTGTCAGACTGTTCTAAACACAGGAAACATGCGCCCCTTTACAGGCATACTATAGACACCCCCCAGGTACGAAATTTAAAGGGATATTACACTTTTATTGTTTGACTTTAAGCATTAATAAAATCACTGCTCCTGAAAAAACGTCCGTTTTTAAAACTTTTTTTTGCATTGATCCATGTCCCCTGGGGCAGGACCCGGGTCCCCAAACACTTTTTATGACAATAACTTGCATATAAGCCTTTAAAATTAGCACTTTTGATTTCTCCCATAGACTTTTAAAGGGTGTTCCGCGGCATTCGAATTTGCCGCGAACACCCCAAATTGTTCGCTGTTCGGCGAACTTGCGAACAGCCAATGTTCGAGTAGAACATGAGTTCGACTCGAACTCGAAGCTCATCCCTACTCGCAGACCAGATACATTACCAAACTTATCAAGCAAAGAGAAGATATTAGGAGTAGAGACTAGAGGGGAAGTCACGAAGAGCAACAAGTCGTCGGCAAAAAGGGCGCATTTGTGCTCGCGTTTGTCACACAACACCCCTTTGATGTCAGGATGAGTTCTAATTGCAATAGCCAAGGACTCCATGGCTAAGGCAAACAGAAGGGGGGAGAGAGGGCACCCCTGTCTAGTTCCCCTCTCTATAGTAAGAGGCTCGGAATAGTAGCCCTGCAATCTGACCTGTGCACTTGGGTCAGAGTACAGGGCTCTAAGGATGCTCATGAAACGTTGACCAAAACCCCAGCGTTCTAGTATATGGAATAGGTAGGGCCAGGTGACTGTGTCAAAAGCTTTTTGCAAGTCGATGGATAACAAATAGCCGTGTTGTGGGGAGCCTCCATCCCATTGAGATTTGAGAAGTGAAATAATGTCATTTGCTCTCCTGATCTGATCAGGTCCTTGTCTCCCCGGGATAAAGCCCACCTGGTCCTTATTGATATAAAAGGCTATGCAGGATGCTAGCCGGTTGGAAAGAACTTTAGTTAAGATTTTTAAATCATTGTTAAATAAGGAGATAGGATGATAATTGGAAACCATAGTTGTGTCTTTGCCAGGTTTTGGAATGACCGAAATGAAGGCAAGATTGAGGGCTTTATCCAGGGGAGAGCCACACCTGAGAGAGTTAAAGAATTTGTTTAAATACGGTGTTAAAATAGGGCCGAATTTTTTGTAATATCCTACGGAAAAGCCGTCGGGACCCGGGGCCGAATTTTGTTTCAGGTGCTTAATCACCTTGAGTACTTCTTCTTCTGAGATAGGATCATCTAGTAGGTCCGAATGTTCAGACGATAATCTTGAGAGGGGTAGGTTGTTTAGGAAGTCCGATGTAGAATGATCAGGTGTTGTTTGTTCCTTTTTATATAGTGAAGCATAAAAGTCGTGGAATGTTTCCATTATGCTTTTTGGGTTTTGAGAAAGTTCACCCGAAAGAATGCGAATTTTGGAGAAGGCAGCTGATCGTGGTCTTGGTGACAATTTGGCTGCTAATTTAGCTCCTATTTTGTCAGTTTGGTGGTAAAAGCGAGCGCCTGACCACCGGAGCTGTTTCTCAGCCTCGGAGGTGAGGGCCAGGTTTAAAGATGTCCGTGCATTTTCCAGCGCCTCTAGAGAATCCTTGGTGGGATTCCTTTTATGGGCTCCAGACAGGGATTGGAATTTTAACCGAAGATTGTTAGTTTCAGCCGTGAGTTCTTTTTTAAGGTTGGTGGAGATTTGAATAATTTTCCCTCTGAGGACTGCCTTATGGGCTGCCCACAACGTTTCCGGAGAAACTTCTTCCGTGTCGTTTAAATGAAAATATTCCTGTATTTCCTTTGCTAGAATCGAGCATTGTATTGGGTCACTGAGGAGTCCTTAATTAAGGCGCCATATGAATTTGTTACCCGGGTTAGGAGATCGTTGCATATATAAGAGCACCAAGGAGTGGTCTGAAATGGAGGAGTCTCTAATAACTGCTTTAATAGCCCTAGGGATGTTATGTGATTGGATAAAAATGTGATTGATTCTGGTGTAGAGGTGATGTGGGGCGGAGTAATGGGTAAAATCTTTGGACCTAGGATTCATTTCTCTCCATATGTCCACCAGGCCTCGAGAATACAGTGTGGAGGCTATTTTAGTACTTAGTTTTGGAGGTTTTCTGGAGCGAGGAGGTCCAGACCCCGATTTGTCTAGAGAAGTATCGAAAGGGAGGTTTGTGTCTCCTCCCATTATTATTTTCCCCTCAAGTTGCGGGCCTAGTGTGGACAACATTGTTGAGAAAAAGGAAGCCTGACCTTTGTTTGGGGCGTAGTAAGAAATAAAGGAGTACAATGAACCCTCAATCGTGCCTTTTACCAGTAGAAACCTGCCCGCTTGGTCTTTAATAACTTCGGAGGGGAAAAATTTAAGGTGTTTTGCAAAACAGATGGCTACCCCTTTAGTCTTGTTTTCAGCATTAGAAAGAAAAAACTGAGTGTAGTGACCATGTAAGAAGGAGGGGTTGTACGAGGCTGGGAACGGAGTTTCTTGCAATAAAAGAATTGCGATTTTTTGTGACTTGTAGTGATTAAATAATTTACGTCTTTTGACAGGAGAGTTCATGCCCTGTACATTATGCGTGGCTATACAGAGTGGGGAAGGAGGGATGTGTGTGTCAGGATGCATGGATCAGAGGGGGGGATGTGCTCATCACCCAACAAGTGCCTACCTGAAACATCAAGATTTGTGTTCGTGTCCAAGCCTCCACAGCCTGAGAGTTTTGGATTCCAGCTTGTAGTTGCATAGTTGGGCTTCTGAGTGACTCTGGGAATAGGTGAGAGGAGGAGGAGAGAAAATGGGGGAAGATCGACCCTGAGAAAGAGAGACAAGACATGTCAAAAACAATGTAAAACAAGTGCCATAGACAAACAAACATACTTAGTGTCGTTAGATAACAATCTAAGAACCCTCACAGGAGGGAGGGCAGGAAGCCACCCCCTGTAAGGTTTTCCCAAGAACAAAAACCCCTAAAAGAGGGTTATGGAGGTGTCTCTGAGTGGGGGAAAATACCACTCCGAAACTCGTGGTGCCACTCCGGCCAAACCGCCATAAGGAAAAAACAAAAAATAGAACCATAAAAACAAACTTGTAGGAGTCCTGAGAAAAATGAGGCAACAAGAAACAAAAAGAAAACATTTCAGAATCCAAAAAAAAAGCTCTGGCTAAGATCCAGCCAGAGAAAAACGGGGGCTTGGGAAGTCAGCGTCCCATTGCCGGAAGGCTGCCTCAGGAAATCCTGGGGAGAAGAAGGCACTGTTGATAGTAGACTTTCCATTAAGGAGGGCGTCCATCTTTGGATCTCTTGGCTTGTTGTTTGTGCCATAAGGGTTGGATGGGGCTTGAGGGTGGTGGTCTCTTCGCGGATTGAGGTGTTCTGGGATCCATAGCAGCAGATGATGCTGGCGAGTGTGATATAAAGCCCAGTTGTAGCAGTAACCGTTCCCCATCTCCAAAATTTGTGAAGCTGTATGACTTATTTAAATAGGCAAAGTTGAGGCGAAAAGGGAATGACCATCTGTAGGCGATCGATTTTTGCGATAGGATGATCAAGAGAGGCTTTAAGGATCACCGTCTCTGTATCGTGAAGGGGGAAAGGTCCGCAAAAATTTGAATCGGGTGACCTTGGATGGAGAGATTTTCTGATTCTCTTGCTCTGTGCATAATTTATTCTTTAACTCTGAAGAAGTGGGGTTTAACCACTATATCTCTGGGTAGGCCGTCTTGGCGTGGAGGTTGCAAGGCCCTATGTGCCGGTCTAATTCCAGCCTGTAGTCTGGTATGTCCGGAATTAAATGTTTGATAAAAGAGCGAACGATTTTATCTGTGTCCTTAAACTATTCTGGAAGGCCTCTCAACCAAAAAATTGTATCTACGAGACCTGTTCTCGAGGTCATCGAGTTTTGAGTATGCCATTTCCAGTTGGTCATGTAATTCTTGGATCCTGTCAGTGTTCTGGTTGGCAACTGCAGCAATTTGATCAGTCTTAGATTCGATTGCTTCAATTCTTGTACCCAGCTGCTGCAGGTCAGCCTGTATAGTGGTGGTCATTTGTGAGGCATTGTGTGCTAACCCTCTTGAAAGCAGTGTGAGGGCAGAGGTGGAAAGTCTTCCAGGGATGCCGCTGGATTCCCTAAGGAGCCTCGTGTGGCGCAGGCGGCCGCCATTTTTGAGGCCGGAGGCCGCGATCCGCGGGCCGGAGTAGAGGAATCGGGATAGGTCCCGTCTGGCTGAGCCCCCGGTCATGCGAGGGGGTCCCTCAGGACTCCAGTAGGTGAGGAAGGGGTCCGATGGTCCGGTTCCGCCGCTTTTTGTGGCTGTGGCGGGGATTGTAGGCCGGAGTGGAGCTCTCAGAACGAGCGACCGCTCATGGAGCTACCGTGCATGCGCATCCGCGCGGTGAATCTTAGGTAACGTCCCTGTCCATGCCTGCTGGACCATGAGTCAGCGGTAATATGCACCTTACCGCTGACCGCCCTGTCCAGCGAGGCCAAGACATTGTGTTCCACATGCCGGTAGAGAGCCGGAATCGCCTTCCGTGAGAAAAAGTGGCGATTGGGTACCTGGCACTGAGGAACCGCACATTCCACAAACTCACGGAAGGGGGCAGAGTCTACCAACTGAAAAGGCAGCAGTTGAAGTGCTTGCAATTTTGCCAAGCTAGTATTCAACTGCTGGGCATGTGAATGGCTGGGAGCGAACTTCTTTCAGCGGTGCAGCAGCTGGGGCAGGGAAATTTGCCTGGTACAATCTGACGTCGGTGTACGGAAAGCAGATTGCCCACAAGTACTTGGCTGTGACACACCTAATTCTACACCTTCATTCCTCTCAGTGCAGGTCTCAGAGAGGACTGAAGGTATAGTGGAGTTGGAGATCTCAGCTGATGAGGAGTGGGTCTTTTAGATACGCTTGCCAACAAACTGCATGGCAGGTCAACATATGCCTGGTCAAGCATGTGGTGCCCAAGCGGGAGATGTTTTGGCCACGCGAGATACGCTTGAGACATATGTTGCAAATAGCAGCGGTGCGATCTGATGCACTCGTCTCAAAAAAGGCCCACACCAAAAGAACTTTTGTAATAACGCACAGAGACAGCAGCGCCCTGCACATGCGGAGCTTTGGGGTGTGATGCAGTCAGTGTGCTGCCCTTAGGCTGGCCCCTGGAGGGCATCCTGCCTTGTTAGTGATGTGTCTCCTCCTCCTCCTCCTCTCTCCTATCAGGCACCCACGTTGAGTCAGTGACCTCATCATCCCCTCCCTCATCACTGGAGCAAACCTGGCAGTATGTTGCAGCAGGGGGAGCATGACTGCCAGATTGCTGTCCTTCTTGGGCACCCCCTCTGTCCGTACTCACGTTACTGCCTTCATCTAGCTCAGTATCATCATCAGAGCCTTCTAAATGCTGGGCATCCTCCTGGAGCATTTACCCAACACTGTGGTCAGGAGGAGATGGTGGGGCTAGGGAAGGAGTCACTGATGCCATTGAGCCGAGGGAAGAGGCCACGTTGGCAGCTGCTTTGCCAAAGTACCCTGAGCATACCCTGAGCATGGGTGAGAGAGGATGAGGAGGATGAGGACGGCTTGGTCATCCACTCGACCAAGTCTTCTGCATGTTGCGGCTCAACACAGCCAGCTGCCGAAAAAAAGGCCTAGCGTGTCCCACGGCCACGTGCTGATGAGGATGCACCGTCTCCACAACCAGCACTGTTGCCTCTAGACACAGAGCCTGCTTGCCCTCTTTTATTGGCTTGTGACTGTCTGCCTCTCCTTGTTGGCCTTCCAGACATACATGTTCAGAGTACGCACTACACTAACTTGTAGCTTTAGCTTAACACTGTTCAGAGGATGCACTACACTAACTTGTAGCTTTAGCTGAACACTGTGCAGAGGTCGCACTACACTAACTTGTAGTTTTAGCTGAACATTGTTCAGAGGACGCAGTACACTAACTTGTAGCTGTAGCTGAACACTGTGCAAAGGTCGCACTACACTAACTTGTAGTTTTAGCTGAACACTGTGAGGAGGACGCACTACACAAACTTGTAGCTTTAGCTGAGCACTGTGCAGAGGTCGCACTACACTAACTTGTAGTTTTAGCTGAACACTGTGCAGAGGTCGCACTACACTAACTTGTAGTTTTAACTGAACACTGTGAGGAGGACGCACTACCCTAACTTGTAGCTTTAGCTGAACACTATGCAGAGGTCACACTAAACTAACTTGTAGCTTTAGCTGAACACTGTGAGGAGGACGCACTACCCTAACTTGTAGCTTTAGCTGAACACTGTGCAGAGGTCACACTAAACTAACTTGTAGCTTTAGCTGAACACTGTGAGGAGGACGCACTACCCTAACTTGTAGTTTTAGGTGAACACTGTGCAGAGGTCACACTAAACTAACTTGTAGCTTTAGCTGAACACTGTGCAGAGGTCGCACTACACTAACTTGTAGTTTTAGCTGAACACTGTGAGGAGGACGCACTACACCAACTTGTAGCTTTAGCTGAACACTGTGAGGAGGACACACTACCCTAACTTGTAGCTTTAGCTGAACACTGTGCAGAGGTCACACTAAACTAACTTGTAGCTTTAACAGAACACTGTGAGGAGGACGCACTACACTAACTCTAAATAGTCTAGCTGCCTGACTGTGGTACTAACAGGATCAAAAGAACACCAGCAATTTTCTTCAGGTATCTGTAAATACTGTAACAAGACAAGCCTGCCTGTCAGTAGGAAGATAACAGGAACGGATCTAGCTAAACTGAATACAGTGTATATATATATATATATATATATATATATATATATATATATATATGTATGTATACACACAACACCTGGGATGCTTATATATACACAATACACCGTAAGTGCAGCTAACTCACTGACTGTCCTGCCTAATCTAGCTAACTCAAATGAAATGACACTGTCTCTCTGTCTATCTAAGCACCCTGGAACACACTACACAGGGCCGCCGTGCAGGCAGCCTTATATAGTGTGGGGTGTGTTCTAAACCCCCTGAGCCATAATTGGCCAAAGCCACCCTGGCTTTGGCCAATTGCAGCTCTCTCTACTGACGGCACTATGATTGGCCAAGCATGCGGGTCATAGTGCATGCTTGGCCAATCATCAGCCAGCAATGCACTGCGATGCCGCAGTGAATTATGGGCCATGACGCGCCACATGAATTTGGCGCGAACGGCCCATAACGTTTGCAATTCGGTGAACGATCGAACAGCCGATGTTCGAGTCGAACATGGGTTCGACTCGAACGCAAAGCTCATCCCTAATCACCAGACGCTGGGTTTCATCCCTGGTGATGCTCTGCCAGGCCTCTACTGCAACTGTCTTCAGTTCCTGCTTGTTCTTGGGGCATTTTCCCTTCAGTTTTGTCTTTGTCTTCAGCAAGTGAAATGCATGCTCAATCGGATTCAGGTCAGGTGATTGACTTGGCCATTGCATAACAAATAAAAATAATAAAAAATAAATTGCACTTCTTTCCCTTAAAAAACTCTTTGGTTGCTTTCGTAGTATGCTTCGGGTCATTGTCCATCTGCACTGTGAAGCGCCGTTCAATGAGTTCCGAAGCATTTTGCTGAATATGAGCAGATAATATTGCCCAAAACAATCCTGCTGCTTTTGTCAGCAGTCACATCATCAATAAATACAAGAGAACCAGTTAAATTGACAGCCATACATGCCCACGCCATGACACTACCACCACCATGCTTCACTGATGAGTTGGTATGCTCTGGATCATGAGCAGTTCCTTTCCTCCTCCATACTCTTCTGTTCCCATCACTTTGGTACAAGTTGATCTTGGTCTCATCTGTCCATAGGATGTTGTTCCAGAACTGTGAAGGCTTTTTTAGATGTTGTTTGGCAAACTCTAATCTGGCCTTCCTGTTTTTTGAGGCTCACCAATGGTTTACATCTTGTGGTGAACCCTCTGTATTCACTCTGGTGAAGTCTTCTCTTGATTGTTGACTTTGACACACATACACTTACCTTCTGTTCTTGATCTGGCCAACTGTTGTGAAGGGTGTTTTCTTCACCAGGGAAAGAATTCTTCGGTCATCCACCACAGTTGTTTTCCATTGTCTTCCGGGTCTTTTGGTGTTTCTAAGCTCACGGTGTGTTCTTTCGCTTTAAGGATGTTCCAAACAGTTGATTTGGCCACACCTAATGTTTTTGCTATCTCTCTGATGAGTTTGTTTTGTTTTTTCAGCCTAATGATGGCTTGCTTCACTGATAGTGACAGCTCTTTGGATCTCATATTGAGAGTTGACAGCAACAGATTCCAAATGCAAATAGAACACTTGAAATGAACTCTGGACCTTTTATATGCTCCTTGTAAATGGGATAATGAGGGAATAACACACACCTTGCCATGGAACAGCTGAGCAGCCAATTGTCCCATTACTTTTGGTCTCTTAAAAAGTGGAAGGCACATATACAAACTGTTGTAATTCCTACACCGTTCACCTGATTTGGATGTAAATACCCTCAAATTAAAACTGAAAGTCTGCAGTTAAAGCACATCGTGTTTGTTTCATTTCATATCCATTGTGGTGGTGTATAGAGCCAAAAAGATTAGAATTGTGTCGCTGTCCCAATATTTATGGACCTGACTGTAGGTGAATAAGAACACCCTGGTTAGTGGGAGACCTTACTACAGAGTACCCTGGGATCTTGGAATACCAATCTGACCAGAGAGAAGTGATCTTGATATTACTGCACATGCGTGTATACTACACAGAGACATATTTCTGGAAACTACAGGCCAGTCAGCCTATCGTCAATAGTAGGTAAATTATTGGAGGGGATGATAAGGGGCTATATCCAAGAATTTGCTGATGAAAACAGTATCATTAGTAGTAATCAGCATGGAAATATCTTAATAAATAACAAACTTTATGTAAAAAAAAAATACATTTTCATTTTCTTTCCTGCATTTTTCAAAAGTTTGTGGCAAAAATGACATTTTCAAAAGACAAACTATGCCTTTCAGAAAAGATCTTGGAGTGTTTGCTTTCCAAAATAGGGTCATGTTATCTGTGTTCCTCCTGTCTTGACTCTTCAGGGTCTCAAGGAATATGGTAGATAGTTGAGAAATTAGATGTGTAATTTATGCTTCTTAAAACCCCGAAGGTGCTCCTTGTGTCTAGGCTTTGAACATATATGGTATCCCCATACTCGGAAGGCATTTTGCAGTGTGATTGTAAGTATTTCAAACTACAGTGAAATACCAGACCTGCTTCCACTATCTCAGCGCTATGTAAGTATCAGGTTTCATAAAATATAGAACTCGCAAAGTGCTCAAAATACGCGCTAACGTTAAGTGCAAAATATTATCAGCTGCCGCTTAAATGCCATGCATAACAATATTATTAAAATAGTAATAACAATAGTACAAAAGTCCAGCTCAAATGTCTAAAGTCACTACAGCAGCGCTCCTGTCATAATGAGTTATGATCAGTTTTCGTGTGTTGAGACCACACAAGTAAATACAATTGATAGATGGTGAGAAAAAAGTCCCAGAAGGCACACAGGTGATGATCCTACTATGATAGATAACAGTGCACCTCACGTCAAAATTTGTGCGTCACACTCCCCTTTGGGGTTCACAGCCTTAATAACATTGAGAGGGTCACAACTCATCCTGGGGTGTCCACTGGTACTCGGATAGAAGAAAGGCTCATATATTGTGATATCGTTTTCTCTCACATTTTTATTGAAATTCCAAGCCAGTACATTCCATCAATTGCCATCAGTCAAGATTGTATATAAGATTATCTAGGCATTGATAAGCGCTCCCTCCGACACAGGAGATGATGAGACTCACGCTATAGGAAGGCAGCGTCCACCGCTTACTTCCTAGTACGTCACTTCCTGATTGTGGAACGCACAGGTAACTTTCGGTCGCCGTAAAGCCACGCCCTCAGAGGAAGTTGTGATGACGAAACGCGTCAAGCGTGGTCTTTCTGCAACTGGAAGTTACCCGTGCGTTCCACAATCAGGAAGTGACATACCAGGAAGTAAGTGGTGGACGCTGCCTTCCTATAGCGTGAGTCTCATCATCTCCCGTATCTGAGGGAAATGCTTATCTATGCCTAGATATTCTCATATATCTTGATGGAATGTACTGGCTTGGAATTTCAATAAAAATGTGAGAGAAAACGATATCACACTATATGAGCCTTTCTTCTATCCGAGTAGGTGGAGACCCCAGGACAAGTTGTGACCCTCTCCATGATATTGAGGCTAGCTGTGGCTAACAAATCAATGCCTGATGTGTTCATCTCTCTGGTGAGAATAAACCCCAAAGGGGAGTGTGACGCACAAATTTTGGTGTGAGGTGCACTGTTATCAAAGTAGGATCATCACCTGTGTGTCTTCTAGGACCTTTTTTCTCACCATCTATTAACTGTATTTACTTGTGTGGTCTCAACACATGAAAGCTGATTATAACTCATTATGACAGGAGTGCTGCTGTAGTGACTTTAGACACTTGAGCTGGACTTTTGTACTATTGTTATTACTATTTTAATAATATTGTAATTGTAAGTATGCCTATAGTGTGTGTAAAATAACTTGTTAGAATGACAACTTTGTGAAAAAAAATGTAAGTTCTTCATTTTCCAAAAAAATTGTCTAAAAAACAAAACAAAATGTCTATCCGTCTCAAAAATTATATAAAATTCATTCCAGTACAGTGTGGCGTGACTGACTAATTCTCATTTAGAATGTGATGGCATTAAAAACATTAAATATTCCGGTCTTGAAGCAGTTAAAAAAGAGATTGATGTATTCCTAAATGCACAAAATATAACTGGATATTTACATTTATAGTTGATAACACCAGTCGATGGGGGATGAGAAAAGAATTCTTTCCCCCGCTGGAGCAAATTGGACCATGTTTCATAGGGGTTTTTTTGCCTTTTTGTGGATCAACTGTGGGTATAGAATTGTGTATATGGAGGTTTTACATTTATTTTTTCTGTTGGAGAAACTATATGGACTTCTTTCTCCATGAATAACTACTGAATGCAACTATGTATGGGATTTTTTAACTGCTTGAGGACCAGCCACAGCAGTTATACTGGGGCATGGTTGGCTCCCCTTGGCAAGCCGTCGTAGATGTACATTTGTCGCTTAGGGGGTGCGCATGTGCCTCTGAAGGCGCGTGCGTACCCGCGGCACGACGACGGAGCTGATGCGTGTGCACGACAGCTGCAATGTCTGCCGGGCACCCGTGATCACTCCTGAGAGAGACAAGACAGAGGTCTGTCAATGTAAACAGACAGATCTCCGTTCTGTCAGGGGTGAGGAGACTGATTAGTTGTTCCTACTGCTTAGGAACAATGATCGGTCTCCTCCCCCAGGCAGTTCCATCCCCCCACAGTTAGAAACACTCCCTAGGTATCCCCTATTTTGTAGAAGCTATAACTTTTGCGCAAACCAATAAATATACACTTATTTTACACTTATTTTACCAAAAATATGTAGAAGAATACATATCGGCCTAAACTGAGGAAGAAATTAGTTTTTTAAAAAAATTTGGGGATATTTATTATAGCAAAAAGTAAAAAATATAGTTTTTTTCAAAATTGTCGCTCTATTTTTGTTTATAGCGCAAAAAATAAAAATCACAGAGGTGATCAAATACCACCAAAAGAAAGCTCAATTTGTGGTTGAAAAGGACATCAGCTTTGTTTGGGTACAGCGTCGCATGACCGTGCAATTATCAGTTAAAGCGACGCAGTACCATATCGCAAAAAATGGCCTGGTCATTAAGGGGGCATATCTTCCAGGGGGCTTAAGTGGCTACATGTATTTAGTTGCATTTTTCATTTACAGATCTGTTGTTGCAAATTTTCATTGAATGTTATTCATACTTGCATGAGAAAGCGACCATCGCAAAATTCGTTGATATTTTATCTGCTATACCGCTGCTTGTCACTCTTTTTTTAGGTCACACCTGATAACAATTTTATGTGTCATAGTTCGATTTTAATGTGTATAATAAATAATGTTTTTATCTTATGATCCCTGTTATCATTGTGATTCCTTGAGGTACAGGCAGATTCTCCTGTTTTACCCATCATGGTATGATGAGGAATTTTTCAACTTAAGGAAATTATGCATTTCTCAATAACACTTTTGTTATTGCTTTTTTATGTGAATCATTTGCTAATGTTATGGCAACACATTAAATGTGTAGTATAAAGTGCTTTTAATGCCCCTCTATTACAACCATTGCAGATTGCTGTACTGTTGAAATAGAAAATAAGAACTTTGTGCTGAAGAAAGTGCTCTTGATTAGAACCCAGAGCACAAATCCTCTTAGGGAAATGTCAAAGGTGGGAGCCAGCAATTACTCAACACTTGTCCAATTTCGCTGGATTATCTCAATACAAAATAGTCATCCATACTAGGTCTCTTTCCCTTAAGGTAATTCATTCTCCAGAAGTAAACCTTATGTACAGTTATGCTTTTATTATTTTACCAACAACTTCAAAGCATAAAGATTATTTCCTGGTTGTTCCTTGAGAAATCACTAGTAATCGCATTACACTCTGGAATTAGGTTGTCCATGATAAGGCCATTTGATCTAGCAGGGCAACTGACACTTTGTAGACAGAAATGTATACAGACCCAAGGTCAGCCTGTCCCAGATTTATACAGCTGTCATACATGCCAAATGTGGGGAATCTCTCCTAGAAAAGAGATCTCCGTTTTATTCATTGTGTTAACTCTACCCTAATGCCGCGTACACATGATCGGAATTTCCATCAGAAAAAACTTGGATGGTTTTTCCGACAGAATTCCGCTCAAGCTTGTCTTGCATACACACGATCACACAAAAGTTCTCTGAACTTTCGACCGTCAAGAACATGGTGACGTACAACACTACGTCGAGCCGAGAAAATTAAGTTCAATGCTTCTGAGCATGCGTCGAATTGTTCCTGAGCGTTTACCGTTTTTTGCATGTCCGAACTGCATACAGACAATCGCATTTTCGGATAGGAACTTTTCCCAACCGAAAAATTAGAGAACATGCTCTCAATCTTTTGCTGGCTGGAATTCCGCCAGCAAAAGACCGATGGAGCATACACACGATCGCATTTTCCGACAAAAAGCTCTCATCGGAGTTTTGCTGGCAGCATTTCCGATTGTGTGTACGCGGCATTACACTTTTTGTGACAGTATGTATACTAAACTTCAGAAAATATTAAACAAAATGTAAGTAATAGTGGCCATGGCCATACACTAGCAGAGCTCTCCCCATGTGCAACAAGCTGTCAAAAGTCTGATGTTTGTTCTGGCAGGGTTTTGAGTGGCAAAGTGCAATTTTGAGCATTGAATATTCATTATGACTCGCACTGACACGTCAATTTGATGACAAATCCCTGTGATCTAAGGGCCAGTTCACACCACATGCAGTCCAGTGCATTTTTTTCTGCATCAAAAACGCATAGAAAGTAGGTTATATGATTTTCAATGGCATAGTTCACACCAGTGCTTGCAGTTCCAGTGCATTCCAGTTCCAGAAAAAAAAAGTAGAACCTGCTGCATTTTTCCTGCACTGGACTGTACTGGAACGCTGTAAAAAGCCTCAAAAACTCATGGGAACCTACCAGAACGCACCTAAACACACCAAAAACGCACTTGAAAACCCATGTTCTTATTTAGGATTAATGGAAAAAAAGGGGGGGGAACAATGCACTGGACTGCATCAAAAACGCACCAAAAACGCATCAAAAATGCAAAGAAACGCATCAAAAACGCACATGCAAAAAAGCATCTGGAGCGCATCCGGACTGCATTTCTATGGTGTGAACTGGCCCTTTAGCAATCTTCTTTTCTCTTCATAGAAAAGCAAAAAGGTCTGGAGAAATGTGCACTCTGTGCCACATTGTGCCACAGTGTATATTTGGGTTTCTATGAAGAGAAATAAATTGTTTAACATTCTTCAGAAAACTGAAGTGTTTGTGTGGGTCATAATGAATATATGACTCCCAACAATACCACTCAAAACATTGCCAGACCATTGCTAGTTATTAAAATGTGACCATCACTAGACACATCACTTGAAATTACTAGACTGTGTATGACCACTTTAGATTCAATAACTTTTCTTAATTAAGCACTAAATATTACCTTTACCCCATAGGAACATTTACAGGTAGATCTTATAATCATAGATTTATTGGGATGATAATACCAAAGCAAGCCAATTTCATCATGGGACCATAGGCAGCAGGCCAATTTAACAAACGTACATAGGATAAATAACATGACACAAACACCAACACCAACTGGATTAAATAGGCCACGGCCTGGTTTATTGGTTTAAATCATTTTAACAATATAAACTTTTAATTATATCAATAACTTTATTCAATCAAATACTATTAACAATTTAGCCCTGCCACTTATGTCGCGTACACACGAGCGGACTTTTCGGCAACAAAAGTCCGACAGCCATTCTGGCGGACTTTCGTCGGACTTCCAACGGACTTTAGAATGAACGGACTTGTACACACACGGTCACACAAAAGTCAGAGCATCTAGTACGCGGTGACGTACACCAGGTCCGACGAGACTATAGAACGGAAGTTTAATAGCTCGTGTGCCACCCGTTGGGCCCCTTCTGCTAATCTCGTGTTTCTCTTGTGTTAGTAGAAGTTTTGTGAGAGACAATTCGCGCTTGTGAGACTAGTATTTTTCAGATCGTTTAACTGTTGTTCAGTTTGTGCTTGTGAGGTTTGTATCTGCTTTTCAGTGCATGTAATCAGTTCGCATTGATTTATTCAGTGTGTTATTGTCCGCTCGTTGCTGATTTTCAGCTCACTCTTTACAGGCCTTGCTGTTCTTTTGTGCATTCAGCCCAAGCCCAGTCCATGAACAGGGCAAGGAGGAGTTCATGGACGAAGAATTGGTTGCTCCAGCATGACCAATTCTCTCACATGCCTTTGCTCCGTGAGATCCGTGAGAATAACCCTGAGCATTTCAGGAACTTTCCCTGGATGACGGACCCCGTTTTTGACCATTTGTTGGCTTTGCTGACCCCTTATATCAGCAGGCAGGATACCTGCATGAGGCAAGCCATCACTGCGGAGCAGAGGCTAGTTGCCACATTGCGGTACTTGGTGATGGGGAGAAGCCTGCAGGACCTTAAGTTCTCGACAGGCATCTCCCCGCAGGCTCTGGGGATCATTATCCCAGAGACCTGTTCTGCCATCATCCAGGTCCTGCAGAAGGACTATATTAAAGGTAAGCATTTTTATCCTTTAACATCACATTTTATTGTATTTAATGTTTGCTAATGTAATGTATTTCTTTATTCAAACACTAATTACCATGATTGCAATATAGTGTGAATGTCCCCTTTGTCCTCATGCATGCTGTATTTTTTGCACTGCATGTATATTAGCATTCACTAACCTCCCCAGCATGCTATGCTGGGCCCATATCCACCTACTGTAGTCACTTAAAAATGTTTTTTGTCAGCTCCATTGTATTGCCCTTTTATATTGTAAAGCACTGCGTAAACTGTTGGCGCTATATAAATCCTGTATAATAATAATAATAATAATAATATTGCTTTACCCTAAAATGTCTGCAAATGGTCTGTGTGTCCTTAAATTGATTAAGAATCCCCCCCCCCCCCGCAAAAAAAGTCTGCAAATGGTCTGTGTGTCCTTAAATTGCTTTAAAATCCCCCCTCCCCAAAATGTCTCCAAATGGTCTGTGTGTCCTTAAATTGATTTAGAATCCCCCCCCCAAAATGTCTGCAAATGGTCTGTGTGTCCTTAAATTGATTTAGAATCCCTCCCCCCCCTAAAATGTCTACAAATGGTCTGTTTGACTCCCCAGTTTCCTTCAACACCACAGGAATGGCAAACTGTGGCATCCCATTTTGCCACCCGTTGCGACTTTCCCAACTGTGGAGGGGCTATAGATGGGAAACACGTCCACATCGTGCCATCACCCCATTCGTGGTCATAGTATTTTAATTGTAAGGGGTTTCATAGTATTTTCTTAATGGCGGTGGTGTTGGCACAATATGAATTTCTGTATGTGGACATGGGGAAGAATGGCCAGATGTCGGATGGAGGAGTCTTCACCCAGACGGAGTTCTACCAGCATCTCCAGAGTGGTGGCCTGGGATTGCCACCTGATGTGGATAACATGGAAGGACTCCCCTTTGTCTTCATTGCAGATGAAGCCTTCGGTCTGGGCGAGCACATGATGAGGCCATTCCCCCAAAGGACCCTCACCCCGGAGAGGAGGGTTTTTACTACCGGCTGGCCAGAGCAAGAAGAGTTGTGGAGAATGCCTTTAGGATCATGGCCAGCCGGTTCCGCCTGTTTCAGACAGCTATGCAACTGCAAACTAAATCACCTTGTCCTAGCATGCTGCATCCTGCACAATTATTTAAACAAACATTTGAGCAATTATATTGCATCACTTGGGCCTCAGGCCAGACTTACAGAGAATCCTCTGACGGGCGTGGATACTGGCCGTACTGGCTTGGCCCCCCAAAGCGCCCGTCAAGTTCGGGATCAATATGTTGATTTTTTTACGGGTAGGGGGGCCATTGCAATACCAGACAATTTTTTAATAAAAAATAACGATCAGATAAAATCTCAAATTGTATTTATTGCTTGCCTTTCTTTTTGGCTGTCTCCTAGGTTATCCTAGTGCACTTGTAGTGCCAAGTGTATTTTCCTTTAGTATATAAGCCCATTGTCACTGTAAACACCAAATAACTTCCAAAACTGGTATTGAGCATTGAAAGAATAAGCCACACATCTTGTTGTTTAATAACAGATGTTTTAATCTGTGCACATTCACATGTGCGTTTGTGAAAATTTTAGGATTTTAAATATATATAATTTTTTGTTCAAACAATAACATTTTTTTTATTTAAAAAATAATTTTTATTTTTACATTTTTTTTAAACAAACAGGCCTCTATTTTGTTTTTTTTGTTTTTTTTTTAAACAAGCAGGCCTCTATTTTTATTTTTATTTTTTTGTAAACAAACAGGCCTCTTTTTTTTTGTAAACAAACAGGCCTCTATTTTTTTTAGTTTTTTATTTAAAAAAACAAGCCTCTATTTTTTTTTTTAAACAAACAGGCCTCTATATATTTTTTTAGTTTTGTTTTTTATGAATTTTTTTACAAATAGGCATAAAATGTTTAAAAGTCAAAGCCCAGAATGGGGTCAGCAAAACAGGAAATGAAGAACATGATCAATGTTTTTTTTGTGAAAAAGTGATTTAGATTCTCCCCAAAACATCGATCATGTTCTTCATTTCCTGCTGCATATTGTCCAGCCGGCGCTGGCACTTGGACCTGCTTCCACCGCTTCTCCCCCTTCCACAACCAGATCACCTAAAATTGATGCAAAAAAGATGTATTTAGAAATATGCAGGCATACATAGATTACCATATGCTGGAGTGTCAGACACTCACCTGGTGGGGTGCACATGTCGCCCACCTCTCCTTCCTCCACATCCTCCGTGAGGCTTGGGCTTATTTGCCAAACGGGCTGGTGAGATCAGGGGGTCCCTGGGTTCAGGTTGTCTGAGTACAAATTGTGAGTATAGCCTCATGTAGTCAAGGGTAGTAGAATTTAAACTGTACCATCATCCAAATTAATATGTACAAGGAAAAGAGAGTGGGACATAGGGGACAGTGGCTGATGTTGGCCCCATAATGTTCGCACCCTAAAATGGCTGGACTATACCGGTACAGATAAACAATGATAAACAATATATATAAAAGGAATTTATTACAAAAAGGAAATACATGGTATACATATTAAAATGCAAAAACAGAAATTCAAGGTTCACCAAAGAATATCTGTAAATTACAAAGTATTGACTGGTCTGGTTCTCGACTAGTTTCGCGATATCATCGCTTCTTCAGGAGGACCAATCTATAAGACAGATAATATAATGCAATACAAGCAAAAACATTATACAGTACACTACAAGCAGTGATCATAAAAACAGCATGTAAAAAAGGGAAGAAATAAAACATAAATACTAGTTCGGCTTACCCTATAATTGGGTGATCATGTGCGGCACCGGGCCGCCTAAACAACTCTCCCCCGCGGCGGACAAGGGGGATAATGTAGAGCCCTCTAAATGAAAAGCATAGCGTGAGTAGGGGGCCACAAAGATAGCTGATGAAAGGATACAATGGATTTAGCCATACATATATTGAAGGGGCGGAGGAGGGGAAGGAAAGAGAGGGCTAAAGGGAAAAGGGGAAGGGGACTAGGGGGAAGGGGAAAGGTGGAGGGGGGAATAAAAGGGGGAGGAAAAGAGAGGGGAAAAGGGGGGCGGGGAAGGGAGGGGGGAAAGGAGGGTAAGGGTAATGGAACATGGGGAAGGGAAAAGGGAAGGGGGGGGAAGGGAGGGGGGACGGGAAACCGGGGAGGGGTGGTGGAGGGAAAGGGAAGAAGGGGGTAGGGGACAGGGTGGAGAGGAACAAACAACACACAGGGAAGGGGAGGATAGGGGGAGGGGGGGAAAAAGAGCAACCAAAAGGGATTGCACTAGGCTAATAAACAATTGGAGCATGTAATGTAGCTCACCATAATGGTTGGCCAGAGGGTAACAAAGATGCTAGCCACGAGGAGACTTGCAGTGGCGCGGGGGTCGGGTGGCCCGTAATGAGCAGGAGAGCCAAACATTTCCAAACACTGGGGCATCATGGAGGGTACAATGTGTGGAAGCCCACCACTAAGGGTAGATAACCACAGGGTTGCATGGGAGTCTGTCAATAAAATAGTATCAAATGTAACATGAGATACAGGATAAAATCCATATGAAGGTATCTATAATAGATAGCGTCGGGTAAAGGATAGTATCCAAGGTAAAAGAGCATACAACGTACCTATAGATGTACACCAGTGAGGTGTTGAAGGCCTCCCTTCCATCCCAGCCCCACGTCAGCAGTCTATCACGGAGAGAGCTCAAATGCTCACTCACAGGCCCGAGGGCCCATTAAGTGAGCTCCCCAACCCGGAGACGCCCACGACGCCGCCGGGCGGCAAGCGTCTGACGTCACCTGGTCAGTTTCTCCGCACTGCGCAGGTGCGCGAACCGCGCAAGCGCGTTCAAGACGAGCCCGTGGGTAGGAAACCCTGGGCTCGGCAAGGACAAGCAGGAGACGAACACCAGGGCGTCTTCTCCTGCCAGGAGAAACACATGTCCGCCGCTTGGAAAGGCACAGGCAGCCACGGACCGCACAGGGCACCCAGGGATAGCCAAACAAAATAAACAGGAACATTGAACATCATGACAAAAATGGTAGTAAATAAATAACAGTATGTGTAAAAACAATAAGAGTGGCAGTAATTGCCACCCAATGCCATTAAGGTGTTGGTAAACACAAACGGGACTTGGTCCCCATAGATGGCTCTAAGAATAGAGGGGGCAGCATTGGCTACTAAAAGACCTTGTTGAGGGATAAGAACATTAATGAGATGGGGCTTCCTGTTGGTGAGTGGTAGAAGTGAGAATAGGGACAGGAAACAAGGAGGGGGGAGGGGTATGTGAGGAGGGGGGGGGGTTTGGAATGTGCCATTGCGAAGGTAAAGAGTGTGTTGTAAATAATAAAGGTGATGCAGTGAAGAGTGATAAAGGGATAGATGAAAAAATATACAAAGTTGATTAGTTGTATTAGATAATGAAACTAGATGCAACATAGTGAGGATAAAAACCTAAAGGTAATGGTGACTACCAACAGCGAGGAGACCATAACAGTTAAATGGGAAAAATGGAATAAATCCTTAATTAATTAAATTAGGGGTCAGAGACATGAAGGCAGGGAACTCCATAGAGTGTCAAACTACATAATGTTATATTCTAGGCTAGAAAAGGGTAATCGCAGAAGAGCGTTGATGTAACAATGATAAGGTTGGGTTACAAATGGCCAAAGTTGGTCAAGGTCAGCTACGGATTAGAGGTGTGGGTAACACAATAATCACAATGGGCCGGAGATTCAACGGTCCATAGTAACACGTACTCTTGGGTAAAAGGTAGTGAATATAGACTGACTAACCCCCATTAATGGCCATAATGGGTGTAATATTGAAGGTTTAAGTTGAAACATAGTATAATGGGGTAGCTATGAAAGAACGTCTGGCTGTATGGAACTTAACCTGCGTGGTCAGTGATAAGGCTGCCCCCATGTATGAACCATCTAAAGGAGGGGGCCAAACTCCGACGTAATGGGATAGTTGATATACAAAAAGGTACTATAAGTTACAAATTAGAGGCACTCAAGGGGAAAAAAGGAAAACGGGTGTGTTATCCACCCAATGAATATGCACAAATTGTGAGTATAGCCTCATGTAGTCAAGGGTAGTAGAATTTAAACCGTACCATCATCCAAATTAATATGTACAAGGAAAAGAGAGTGGGACATAGGGGACAGTGGCTGATGTTGGCCCCATAATGTTCGCACCCTAAAATGGCTGGACTATACCGGTACAGATAAACAATGATAAACAATATATATAAAAGGAATTTATTACAAAAAGGAAATACATGGTATACATATTAAAATGCAAAAACGGAAATTCAAGGTTTTTGCTTGTATTGCATTATATTATCTGTCTTATAGATTGGTCCTCCTGAGGAAGCGATGATATCGCGAAACTAGTCGAGAACCAGACCAGTCAATACTTTGTAATTTACAGATATTCTTTGGTGAACCTTGAATTTCTGTTTTTGCATTTTAATATGTATACCATGTATTTCCTTTTTGTAATAAATTCCTTTTATATATATTGTTTATCATTGTTTATCTGTACCGGTATAGTCCAGCCATTTTAGGGTGCGAACATTATGGGGCCAACATCAGCCACTGTCCCCTATGTCCCACTCTCTTTTCCTTGTACAGGTTGTCTGAGTCTTTTCTCCCCTATGAGAATGAAACAAAAGGTATACTTAGCACATAGATATTTGAGTCCAGGAACAGGAATATGAAACATTGCATTGAAGTGGTGTACAATTGTCTGTTTGGGCAGAGATCCAAGTTGAAGACATAATTAAAATTCCCTAGGAAACAAGCTGGAATACTTACCTTTTTGGCCATGTTTCACAGATAGAGACACCCCAACAAGTATCCACTGGAGCACCTGTGTGGGTTAACAAAAAAAATGTATTCTGGTATCCCACAGAGTGCTCCTGAGTCCAGATGTGTAAACAGCAGTGCTGAGTGTCCTCTCCTTACATTCCACTGAATGAAGTTTGCTATTCATTCTAGTTTCAAAATACATCTAGACAGCAATGTCCTAAACTTCTTTTAATAAGACAAACTACCAAGACCAAAATGTTGTTTAACCACTTGCTTACTGGGCACTTCAACCCCCCTCCTGCCCAGACCAATTTTGAGCTTTCAGCACTGTCGCACTTTGAATGACAATTGCGCGGTCATACAACACTGTACCCAAATGAAATTTTTATCATTTTTTTCCCACAAATAGAGCTTTCTTTTGGTGGTATTTGATCACATCTGGGATTTTTATTTTTTGCTAAACAAACAAAAAAAGATGGACATTTTTGAAAAAAAAAAATCATGTTTAATAGTTTGTTATAAAATTTTGCAAACAGGTAATTTTTCTCCTTCATTGATATGCGCTGATGAGGCAGCACTGGTGGGCACTGATAGGCTGCACTGATGGGCACGGATAGGCACAGATAAGGTGGCACTGATGGGCACAGTTAAGGCGGCACTGATAGGCACAGTTAAGGCGGCACTGATGGGGACAGATAAGGCGGCACTGATGTCCACGGATGGGTGGCACGGATGGGTGGCACAGATGGGTGGCACGGATGGGTGGCACGAATGGGTGGCACGAATGGGTGGCACGGATGGGTGGCACGGATGGGTGGCACGGATAGGTACCACAGGTGGGGGGGCACTGATGGGTGGCACTGATGGGCACTGGTAGGTGACACTGATGGGCACTGATAGGTTGCACTGATGTGGGTGCTGATGGGTGGCACTGATGTGGGTGCTGATGGGTGGCACTGATGGGTGGTACTGATGGGTGGCACTGTGGGCACTGATGGGTGGCACTGTGGGCACTGATGGGTAGCACTGTGGGCACTGATGGGTAGCACTGTGGGCACTGATGGGTGGCGCTGATTGTTGGCACTGTGGGCACTGATGGGTGACGCTGGTGGGCACTGGTAGGCAGCACTGCTGCCTATTGCCTTGTGTTAGAAGATCGCCGTGATCGGGACTGATGTCCCGATCACGGCCGCCGGTGATCGGGTTTTTTTTTTCCTCCTCGCGCTGTCAGCGCGAGGAGGAAAAATAGCCGATTACCGGCTCTGTTTACATCACATGATCAGCTGTCATTGGCTGACAGCTGATCATGTGGTAAGGGGTCGGGACCAACCCCTTACTCTGATCTGTGATCAGGCGAGTCTCATAGACTCGCTGATCACCGAGCGCGCCGCGCGCGCCCTGCAGGGGGCGCGCAGGCCGCTCATGCACAGGACGACGTCAATAGACGTCGTCCCGGCAATTTAGATCCGCGCTGTTGCCGTCATTTGGCAATGGCCCGGATCTGAAGCTGTTAAAACCTGTATCAACTAAATACATCGTATATATTTTTTTAACCACTTCAATACCAGGCACTTAGACACCTTCCCACCCAGGCCAATTTTCAGCTTTCAGCGCTGTCGCAATTTGAATGACAATTACGCGGTCATACAACACTGTACCCAAACAAATTTTTTATCATTTTGTTCCCACAAATAGAGCTTTCTTTTGGTGGTATTTGATCACCTCTGCGTTTTTTATTTTTTGCGCAACAAATAAAAAAAGACAGAAAATTTTCGAAAAAAACAAGTTTTTCTTTGTTTCTGTTAAAATTTTTTGTAAATAAGCACGTTTTCTCCTTCAATGATGGGCACTGATATGGCTGCACTGACGGGCACTGATACGGCGGCACTGATGGGCACCAATGAGGTGGCACCAATGAGGTGGCACTGATGAGGTGGCACCAATGAGGTGGCACTGATGAGGTGGCACTGATGGGCACTGATGATGGGCACTGATAGGCGGCACTGATGGGCACTGATAGGTGGCACTGATGGGCACTGATAGGTGGCACTGGTATGTGGCACTGATGGGCACTCATAGGTGGCACCAATGGGCACTCATAGGCGGCACTGATGGGCACTCGTAGGCGGCACTGATGGGCACTCGTAGGTGGCATTGATTGGTACATATGGGTGGCACTGATGGGTACTTGTGGGTGGCACTGATGTGTGGCACTGATGGGCACTGATAGGTGGGCACTGATGGGCACAGATTTGGCACTGATGGGCACAGATGGGACCAATGGGCAATGACAGGTGGAACCGATGGGCAATGGCAGGTGGCACTGATAAAACATTGGGGGCATTGCTGGGCAGATCTTGGACATAATGGTGCCAATCAGTGCCCATTTGTGGGCACTGATTGGCACAGATTGGGCACATGTGGATGGCCATGGGGTACATACCTGGCCATCCACATGTTGCCCCTTCCTTGGTGGTCCTAGTGGCGATCCCTGGTGGTCCAGTGTGGTGATCTGAGGGGGGGGCTGCACTGATAAACAATCAGCGCAGACCCCCCTGCCAGGAGAGCCGCCGATCGGCTCTCCTCTACTCGCGTCTGTCAGATGCGAGTAAGGAAGAGCCGATCAACGGCTCTTCCCATTGACAGCATGATCAGCCGTGATTGGACACGGCTGATCACGTGGTAAAGAGCCTCCGCCGGAGGCTCTTTACCAAGATCGGTGGAGCGGTGTGTCAGGCTGACACACCACTCCACCGAACGCCGCGATGCGCGCCCCCGGGGGCGCGCGGTGGCATGTTATCCTGCTGGACGTCATATGACGCCCAGTCAGGATAACAGAACCACTTCCCGGACGTCAATCCGCTATAGGGCGGCGGGAAGTGGTTAAACTATGTTTACTACGAACAATGTTTCCTATGAACGTTTAACGAGTAAAACTTGTACAGTAAAGAAAACCACATGGAGCAGCATGCAAGGTAATAATCAGAATATGAACACACGACAAGTACTTACTTTTTTTCAGCACTTTCTGGATTCGTCTGTACTGATCCGGCTCCCTGAGTTTGAGGTCGGACCATGGTTTCCTCAGCTGATCTTTAGAGCGCCGTACCTCAAAATGATGATGCAGGGTCTTCACCACTTTCGCCATTATTTTTGCCTTTCTTAAATTAGGCTGGGCGTACGGTCCATGCTTCCCATCGTATTCTTTTTTTTTCAAAATTGCTACCATCTCCACCATCTCTTCAAAGGCCATATTGGAGTCCTTTAATCTCCTCTTCCCAGATCAGGACATTTCGGGCTCTGGGCTTTCCTCGTTACTTGAGGAATTAGTACACACCTGCTGTGTCTCCACCATTGTTGCTCCTACTGCGCATTGTAGAGAGAAGGGGCGGAGAATATTCATTAAAAAAGAACATCAGGGACGGGCGACGCAGGCGGAGTTTCACACATGCGCAGTGTGTACACAAAGCTATCACGCATGTGCCGTACGTACGTTCTGTGCGTAGAAAAAAAGGGGCGGAGAATATTCCTTGAAAAAGAACGTCAGGGGCGGGCGACGCAATCAGAGTTTCACGCATGCGCAGTGTGTATAAAGCTATCACGCATGTGTCGTACGTACCTTCTGTGCGCGGAGGATAGAGGAACTGAATTTGCGAGCGTCCGAAACGAAGGTACATTTTATTAACTTTGTAGCAGCCTATACTGCTTAAAGATTGAGGCCTATGTTGGGATAAGTAAGATTATGAGAGTTTAGCCTAACATTAGTGTTTTTGTCTTGTGTATTATCTTTGACAGAAAACATGAATACTAAGTTTAAGGACCCTGAATTTCTGACAGGGAGATGAGGAATCGATGGGAGGTCAAACACCCTGCATATTATATTAAAACAATAAGGAAGTCAATGCTGGAGAAACTTGTCGCATTTGTGCAGACTTTCATCCTAGAAGCAACCTTTAAGTTTGTGGAGAATAAAATTGGGATCTTGCGAAATATGTATAGGAGGGAGCATAACAAGATCCAGATTTCCCTGAGATCAGGAGCATCAGCAGATGATTTATATGTACCCAGGCTGTGGTACTACGATAAACTATGTTTTCTTGATGACCAGACTGAAGCCAGGGCATCACTTTCAACCCTTCCCTCCACCCTTCCCTCCACCCTTCCCTCCACCTCAGCAGAGGCTGATGAGGACCAAGCTGGGCCTTCCATCCTGGAAGAACAGGATGTGACCATCTGGAGCCAGGTATATTATTTTTAGACATATTTAGTGTCCTAATATTAATGATGTTAACTAGATGTTATAATTGATTACCTATTAAAGGATTTAAAAAAAAATGATGTATACATATCAATTGACAGTAGTGGCCAAAAATGTTTGTCACCAGCTTTAAAAAATGCTGGTGTCAGATTTATACTCTTTTTATATGTATTAACATTGAATGTGCAAGTCATGAGCTGAAAATTGTGTGTCATTGATGAACCAAAAACTAAAACTATGTCCCTTTTTTTAAACACAGGATGAGCTCAGCCAGGAGGAATGTGTGGAAAGTGTCATCCAGGAGGAGGCCAGGCCCAGTGTCATCCAGGAGGAGGCCGGGCCCAGTGTCATCCAGGAGGAGGCAGGGGTTAGTGTCAGCCAGGAGGTGGCCGGGCCCAGTAGGAGCCTCACACAATCGCAGGTTCCTCCCCTCCGCCTTCATACAAAAAGGCCCAGAAAGGGGACGGTGACAGAGGAGGCATCACTGCACCTCATCAGAGAAGCTACAAATTTCCTCAAGAGCCCCCCCGAAGCTGAAGAGGCCTATGGCTCCTATATAGCCAATAGGTTGCTCGAAATGGCGAAGGGCCAACGCCTCCTGTGTGAAAAACTTTTTTCTGATGTCCTTCACAAGGAGCTGAAGGGCGAGTTAACTGTCAACACCCATATAAATGAGCAAGCCCCTCCTCCTCCTCCTCCTGCCACAAGTCAGCCACCAGAGCCCCAGGCTACAAGGAAGGCTGCAGGGAAGGCTGCAGGGAAGGGTGCAGGGCAGCATGGAGGGAAGGCTGGAACGAAGAGAAGAAAGTGATGACCTGGCTTCAGTCTGGTCTGACAGAACCACAGCCTGGGGACATATATGTCATCTGCTGCTGCTCTTGATCTCTGGGATTCCTGGACTAGATTGTGCTCCCTATTATATGGACTCCTCAAGATCCCCATTTTCTTTTCCACAGACTTGATGTGTGCCCTGGGGCCAAAAGTCTTCACAAATTGGAAAACTTTATCCAGCGTTGACTTCAACTTTATTTTGTTAACCATAATAAATGGATATTTTATTTTATGAAAATACTTGCCTATGTGTTTTTATTATCATCCATTTTTTTAGAGACAATGTCAAATTAACAAGGGACACCAACCTCCTTGAGATTCCAAAAACAAAAAATTATATAATGTTCTTGTGGTAACTTTACACCAAAAAATAAAAAAAAGCAAAAAATATACAAAAATAAGGTTCTTTGTTGTAACTTTACACCAAAAATAAAAAGATATATGGAGATAAATAGAAAATAATTTTGTAACAATACTAAAAAAAGATCTTGATGAAATAAAAAATAATAAAAGATGACTCCAAAAAACAATTGTGTAAACATTAGTATGGAGATATGGCTTTTAAAAAATACAATATCATTCATGAGATCAAGAGAAATAATCCAGAAATAAGTTTGCGAGAACTCTGTGTGAATATGAACAGCAAAACAACTTCGTTCTTCTAGCATTATAAAGAAGACAATTAATGCGCTGCATTCAACGATCACAGAATTTGCAGCGTGAGGAATGTGCTACCTACAATACGAACACTAGTTTTACCAGACCGAACGCTTGCGTTTTGTACTTGCTTCTGAGCATGCGTCGGTTTTTGTCCGTCGGACTAGTATACAGACGAGCAGATTTCTTGATAGGAACTGGGTCCGGCGAAATTACGAAGTAATGATTTGAAGCATGTTTCAAATCTAAAGTCCGTCAGATTTTCGACTGGAAAAGTCCGCTGAAGGTCCGATGAAGCCCACACACGATCGGATTGTCTGCCGGACTCGGTCCGTCGGACCAGTCTGGTCGAAAAGTCCACTTGTGTGTACGTGACATAAGACTCAAGCTGACCAAGAATTCATTTTAACCATCTTACATGTCCCCAAACGACAGGAGGGGTTGAACATTAAACAGCCCTCAAACCGCGACTGATTCTATGCCTGTTTGTAGGTTAAGGTTAAATAAATCTAAACCCACATCAGATACTCCATCATGACTTGACTATTGTATAACAGATATATCCCATTTACCCCTTATGCCGCGTACACACGGTCGGACTTTTCGGCTACAAAAATCCGGCAGCCCGTCCGACAGACTTTCGATGGACTTTTGGTGGACTTGCGGCGGACTTTCTAACAAACGGACTTAACTACATACGATCACACAAAAGTCCGACGGATTTGTACGTGATGACGTACGACCGGACTCAAATAAGGAAGTTGATAGCCAGTAGCCAATAGCTGCCCTAGCATGGGTTTTTGTCCGTCAGACTAGCATACAGACGAGCGGATTTCTGGGTCAGGCGGAGTTACGACGTAAAGATTTGAAGCATGTTCCAAATCTAAAGTCCGTCAGATTTGCAACTGGAAAAGTCCACTGAAGGTCCGGTGAAGCCCACACACGATCGGATTGTCCATTGGCTTTGGTCTGTCGGCGTCCGTCGGACCAGTCCGGTCGAAAAGTCTGACCATGTGTACACGGCATAAGAGTCATCAACCCACAACAAAAACTGCTATGAACCCCTTCACCTTCCTTTTCCCAGAAAATGAGACCACACCAATCTGGAGTAAATATTGGCAGTAGCAGCCAATTCCTTTATTAATAATAATAATAATAACCAATCAAATAGAATTAACATAAATTAACATAACTGTATGAAAAAACACCTGAAATAAACCACCCCCATTTGTTAAATCCTCCCGTTGGTCTTTGCAGGAAAAAACCCACCAATCTTGCCACTCGATCCACTCCAGCACTGCGGTACCTTAACTAAAAATTAGGCCTCCAGCTGACATGCTAGCTTGGAGACAACAAACCAATTGACCGCAGTGCACCCAATAACCAATTCCAGCTAAACCCCTGTTAGCTGGAATACCACCAAAACGGGCCTCATACTACCGATGGGTCTCGAACTCTTCATATCTGGGGTTTAATCCTTCACCCACAAAGACCAACAACACGCCACAGCACACAAAAACCTTACCCATGTGTGCCCTGCCAAACCCTCAAAGCTCGCTGGATCCCATCCTGTAAACCCAAGGCCCACAGGTCGATCCCCACATCATTCAGGTGTACTCCATCCCTCCGCAAGTACCTCCACGTATCCACTTCCAACTCTAGGTGTCTGATTGCAAGCCCACCTTTTCTGACCACAAAACCACTAACTTCCTTGTTGACCTTCTTCCTGGCCCGGTTAATCTTATCCACGGACCTCGCCAACCTCCAAGTGGTTCGTCCCACAATGTCCGACCACACAATAAGCATGTGTGGAAAGGCCATGCGGAGTTGCCAAAAATCGAATTTGATGTCTCGAACCAAATCCAACATTGACCTAATCCCTAAATCATTGCCACCCACGTGTAGAACCAACACATCAAGAGGTCTATCCAGCCATGCAAATTTGCACACCTCTGACACTGTCCTACCCCAAAGCATACCCGGCACCTTCAACTGCCGGAGACAGGCTTCCCGTCTGGAAAAACCCAACTGTCTCCCATCCTGCCTTGCATCTCCTCTCCTTGCCCCCCAACACACATACGAATGGCCCACAATCCATACCAGGCACTGTGTTCTTCCTGAAAGAAAAAGAGAGAAAACAAACCCCCAGCAAATCAATATGTCAACCAATTCACACAATTTCCATTAACCAATTTAAAAACCTGCCCTTACCCCCCCTTTTACATATTCAATAGATGAGGGCGAACATAAGATTGAAACCTTCTAGATTCCCATCTCCCTATCCTTTTCACCGCCGCCTCATCTAATCCCCATCGAACTGCTTCCGTAGCCGCCCCTATATCCGAAAAGAATGGGAAGAAAATTTTTGATCTCCAAAACCCAACGCCCCCAAACTTTTTTAAAAAACTGCAATAAATTGAAAACGAGATAACGACAGCCCATCCCGATGCACCAACAAGGAACCTGCCACCTCCGGGCGTAGCGAGAGAAATTCCCGCACTAATTTTACTGGGCACAAGGGAGACCCCGGCAGCGAAAAGACCTGCACCGACTTTCCCTTGCCCCGCTGATCCGTTTTAGATTTTCTAACCAGTATGGATAGCCTGTCCTCCCCGCATCTAACATCCGTAACACCTATCCCCCCATTCACCTTCTTAGAGGGACTAACTAATTTGCCAATCCTAAACACCCGAAAAATGCCAAGGCGAATGCCGCCTTGAACAGAACCAGATCATACTCTGATGAACAGGACAGAGCTAACTGTGCCAACAACCTTCCTAACAGCTCGAATGAAACAGGACGCCTAGAGTCCCTCCCCGGCTTAGCACGCCGGTAGCCCCTCAGTGCCTGTCTAACCCAAAAATCCTTAGTTAAGTCAGGTAAACCATGAAATTTTAACCAAAACGTCAACCCTGCCATTTTCTTCTCCAATCCCGACACTGGCACCCCGTCCTTCAAATTCCTAGAAACAAAATACAAAACTAGCAACCTGAGATCTGGTTCCTCATGTCCCTCAATGACCTGTTGCACCATGGATACCCATTCCTGCCATACCCTGTTGTATGCTGACCACGTCACTCACTGATTGCCTGATCCAGCCGGCTACTCGTTCAAGGCAATCCTCCACAGCCATTCGGGACAAGGGACCCCGCTCTGTTCCGCCCCCAGTGCCAACTCCCGGAATCTGTCCCTGAAAGCGAGATAACACATCAGCAATGACATTTTCCACTCCATGGATGTTAACAGCATAGATAAACATGTTCAACTGTAGGCAACGTAATACCAGGTGTCTGAGCAACCTGATTACCGGCGGTGAAGCCGCTGACACCTTGTTGATCACCTGTACTACCCCCAAGTTGTCTCTGTGAAACCTCACTTTCAATTCTTGAAAGATTCCCCCCACAACTCCACAGCTAACACCACAGGGAACAATTCCAACAGTAACATATTCTTCTCGAGCCCTGCATCCTTCCATGACTGAGGCCACGGTCCTGCACTCCACTTACCTTGGAAATAAGCCCCAAAACCCACAGAACCCACCGCATCTGTATACAGCTCCAGATCGAAGTTGCTAACTGGACCCGACATCCACAGCGCCCTGCCGTTGAAATTAGCCAGGAACGTGTGCCATACTGTCAGGTCCTCTCTATGAGCCTTTACCAAGCGCACGTAGTGCTTGGGGGACGTAACCCCTGAAGTACTTGCAAAATACTCTCCCCATTGGCAGGATGCGACACACAAAGTTCAGCTTACCTAGTAATGATTGTAGGGTTTGCAGTTGCACTTTTCAAAGTCCCAAGATCCCCCGAATCTCTGCTTTCAATGCCTCCAACTTATCCTCCGGTAGCCGGCACTCCATGGCATCAGAGTCTAACACGATGCCCAAGAAACTCAAAACCGTCTTGGGACCCTCTGTCTTCTCCAGCACCAACGGGATGCCAAACTTATCAGCCACATGCTCCAGCGTGGCCAACAGGACTGCGCAAACTTCTGATGTAGGTGGGCCCACGCAGAGGAAGTCGTCCAAGTAGTGAATGATGGAATTTACTCCCGTGACGTCACGCACCACCCACTCAATGAAAGAACTAAACTGTTCAAACAATGCACAGGATATAGAACACCCCATGGGCAGGCAGCGATCCACATAGTACTCCTCCTGCCAATAACAACCCAACAAACTAAAACTGTCTTGGTAAACCGGGAGCAAGCGAAAAGCCGACTCTATGTCAGCTTTTGCCATCAGTGCCTCCTGCCCATACCTCCTAATCCAAAATACCACTGTGTCAAAAGACGTATATGAAACCGCGCATACCTCAGGGTCGATGGCATCATTCACCGAAGCCCCTTTCGGGAATGATAGATGGTGAATCAGCATAAATTTGTTAGGCTCTTTCTTTGGCACGACCCCAAGAGGTGACACCACTAGATCCGGTATTGGCAAAAAAGGAAAAGGACCACCCATGCGACCCAACAAAATTTCTTTCCGCAGTTTCTCCGAAACCATGTCCGCATGTTGCAAGGCTGACTGCAAATTGCATGACAGAGGGGGCGTATCAACCAACCTTGACGGAATCTAAACCCTTCCAAAAACCCCAGGCCCAGCAACCATGCTGCCTCCCTATCCGGGTACCTATTGAGGAAAGTTGTATCTTTTCCACCATCACCGGCATTGTCCCCCTTACTAACAGATTCGCCGGTACGTTTTTTTCCCTGTTTGAAACAACGGGACACAGGGTGTCCACTCCCACAACCTTAACATTCGTGCTTGTATTTGCACGACCCCCCAAATATGCAGACACCCTCATTAAATTGCCAACAAACCCCTTTTTTTCTTGTGGCTGATTGTCCAGGGGTTGGATGAGCCACCGCCCCCCCCTTGAAAAAACTGACTCGTTGGCCTAGCCGACGTTATAAGGCGCATCCATAAACTGATGTCCTTATGATCCCACCTCAAGGACGGGCGCACAGCCCTCCGCTGCCGAAACTGCTCATCATAACGTAGCCATGCTGTTCCCCCGTAGACTGTGTGCCTCTCCCACGGCGTCCAGATAGCAAAACGGTGCCGAGAAGTGTTCTGGGTTCCTTTCCCCAATAACACTCGCCATTATCGCAAAGGCCTGCAGCCAATTAGTGAAAGTCCTAGGGATAAGCCTATACCTCCTTATTTCTTCGTCCTCTTTTTTGTTATCCTCTGGCTTCACCCTATCCAGATTGAACTTTTCCAGCGGTAGGAGCGCAAAAATCTCCACGTATTCTCCCTTCCAAATTTTTTCCTTTACCTCAGGTTTTAGGTGTGATCTAAGGGGCCCCTCAAAACACACATAAACTTCGCACTTTGCAGCATCCGCCAACCTTACTAAGTCCTGTTTTTTAGCCCCGTCCCCTGTTCCCCCCTCTGACGTTGTAGGAGCCACATCTTTACCTGCAACCACTGCGACCTCCGTAGCGGGCGCCGCGTCTCCGTGCCCGTTGTCACCCTGCTCGTTGCCCCCCCTGACCCCAGGAGCCACCCATGCCACCGCAGGCGACTGTATAACACTCGGCCCTGGCTCAAACTTGTGTACTAATTCCTTCAAACCCTCTAAAAATGCCTGCAACCCTGAATCCGCCGAGGCGCGGTCTGAACCAGCGCGGCCAGAGGAGAGGGCACGGTTGCAACCGACCGCCCCGCTGTGACCTGACCCCTACTATTACTCTCCCCCACCGCCCCCACAACCGTACCCCCAACACATGAATTAATACATATCGACTTACCGGGAGGCCTGGAAGTGGTCCCACCAGCTGACAGTCCTGTCTCCACCGCCGTCGGACGTCCTCGCTGCCCATCGTCATCTGACTGCGACAGCCCACCCTCAGACCGGTCCACCGTCATCTCCTCTTCACTCGCCAACAGCCCTCCAGCGCATGCATCACTGGATGCCGGGTAACCGCGGGTCTCCAAACCCCTCCTCTCAGCGCCGGTTCCAACCACTGATTTGTGTGGTGCTTTTTTGTGCCCATTGTCTTCCTTCCTGCAGTGCCGTGCCAGGCCCCTGCCATAAGCTGACCTCCCACCAGCCGACAGTTCTGTCTCCACCGCCGTCGGACGTCCTCGCTGCCCATCCTCGTCCGACTGTGACAGCTCACCCTCAGACCGGTCCACCGTCATCTCCCCTTCACTCGCCAACAGCCCTCCAGGGGAAGCATCACTGGATGCCAGGGAACCGCGGGTCTCCAAACCCCTCCTCTCAGCGCCGGATCCACCCACCGATTTGTGTGGTGCTTTTTTGTGCCCACTGTCTTCCTTCCTGCAGTGCCGTGCCAGGCCCCTGCCATCAGCTGACCTCCGTTCTTCTGTCATTATGGGGCCACCGGCCGCGGATCTGGGGTGCCCGGCTGCCGACGATGATCTCTTCCCTCGCCAAAGCCCTGCCCGTGCCTCATTGCAGACAGAGGCTGAGCTCAATCTCCGCACGTTGCTAGGCCCAGCATCCGCCCTGGAACTGCTGCCGCTCCCCCTCCTCGCTCCCCAGCCTGTCTATATCTGCTGCTCCTTCCCCCCCCGCTCCATGCGCCTGGTATCGGCCGACCCGCACAGATGTGTTGTCTCTGCACTCTGGGAGGAAGGGGGAGAGGGGGATCCGGAGAGAAGCGAGCCGGTGGCCTGATCCGCCGGACTTGCGCTGACTCACACCCTGCCGCATTGGCCGCTGAGAAACTCTCACCCAGCACCGCTGCAAGTCTGTCCTCCAGCCATCCTGGTCCCTTGGATGCTGCCTCTGCCTTCAGTCTGGCAAAAAGCTGCTCCACCACTGCCATGCTTACAAGCTCGCTCCACCTAACAAACTGAGCTGGGGAGGGATCTCTCCCACTGCACAGTTAATTCTGCTCCACCCTTTCCTTCAACCCCAACCAATCCCAGCATCTTTTACATAAAATCTCCCTACTCTGGTCCCCCTGTTAACACTGTCATGACCGCCCTGCGCCCATTGCATTTTAATACTTTTGCTCTGGGCTTCCTTGTCTATTGTATAACAGTTGTATCCCATTTACCCCTTAGAGTCATCAACCCACAACAAAAACAGCTACGAACCCCTTCACCTTCCTTTTCCCAGAAAATGAGACCACACCAATCTGGAGTAAATATTGGTCGTATTAATAATAATAATTATTCCCTTCCCTACTTTATGTGAAGCACACAGGAATATGCTGGACGGGGACATCTCTCTTGAGGAGGTTCAAGCCGCTATCGGGGGTCTCCAGATTGGAAAGACCCCAGGAGTGGATGGACTGCCTACAGAGTTTTACTCCCAGAATGTTGAGCTCCTTGCACCTAGACTCACATCCCTTTTCTCTGGACTTGTTGGTGGGGATTCCCTGCCCGAATCTATGGAGGAGGCGATCATTGTTCTGATCCCTAAGCCCGGGAAGGATCCCCAGGAGTGTGCGTCATATAGGCCCATTTCACTACTAAATGTGGACGCAAAAATTTTGGCCAAGATCTTAGCCACACGCCTATCGTCGGTTATATCAACACTGATCCATGTTGATCAGACTGGTTTCATGCCGGGCAAGGGCACGGATATCAATAATACGACGTCTCTTTCTCAATTTGTCCATAACACAATTCTGGAAATAGGGTGATCTCTTCTCTTGATGCTGAGAAGGCGTTTGACTCTGTGGAGTGGGAATATCTCTGGGGCGTGCTGCAAAAATTTGGTTTTGGACCTGGATTTCTCTGTTGGATCCAGTTGCTATACTGGGCACCAAGAGCTAGGTGACGCACAAATAATAGGATCTCTGATCCCTTCGAGCTCCACAGAGGCACTCGTCAAGGATGTCCGTTGTCACCTAGTTTATTTGCCCTTGCGGTAGAGCCACTGGCAATATTGGTTAGGGAATCTTTGGAGGTCAGGGGGTTTCAGATAGGCAGACTTGAAGAGAAAATATCCCTCTACGCGGACGATGCACTGCTCTATCTAAATGATGCAGGACTGTCCTTAGCAGCTGCCTTGGACCTTTTTGACAAATTTGGCACCTTGTCAGGGATCCGTATAAATTGGTCAAAATCGATCCTTTTCCCTCTGGACGGCCCGGCTTCGGAAGTGAATAGCAGTGTGCCCTTGACATGGGTATCAGAATTTAAGTATCTCAGGGTTAGGGATGTTGCCCAATATTATAATCTTAACATGCTCCCTCTGCTCTGTCTCCTCAAGGAGAGATGTCAATCATGGTCTGGACTCCCCCTAAACTTACTTGGGTGCATAAACATTTTAAAAATGATTAACCAGATTTAATTACCTCTTCAGAAACAGTCCAATTTATATTCCGGTGTCCTTCCGGGAGGTGGATAGATGTGTCATCTCTTTCATCTGGAATGGTTCTGTTCCACGATTGGCCAAATCTACACTGCATTTGCCCATACAGTTGGGAGGGCTTGCTTTCCCCAACTTCAGGACCTACTACTGGGCTGCAATTCTTGTCACGGCCTACTGGTGGTTCGAAGGGAATCATTCTAATGCTGCGGTGAGTGTGGAGGCTGCTCGGCTAGGGTCTATGCAGGTGTTACAAAATTTAGCGTACAGAGGGGTAAAGGCCTATGCGAAAATACCTGCCCCAACAAGGGCAACCATTCAAGTGTGGAACATGGCCAGACGTAGGTTTTTCCTAGCGGAGCGATGGGCACCTGTCCAGCCTCTTTGGGGGAATCCTAATCTACCTCATTTTCGAACGATCCCTAATCCTCAGGTATGGGCAGGTTTTGGCATAGAAACACTGAGAGATATCATGCCCACTGGGTCATTGATGTCCTTTGCTCAGATGTCCAGGACATATGAGCTCCCGGGATGGATGTATTTCCGTTATGCTCAGTTACGCCATGCGACTAGGGCACAGTTCCCTGAGCCTCCACTCCTTCAATTGGACCCAGTGGAGGACCTATTATCCTGCAGTGATTTAGAGAAGCCTCTCTCCGCTCTATACAATACTCTATTGCCCAAGGACTCGCCCAAAATGGATAGGTTGTGGAATGCATGGAAGCTCGATATCCCCACCTTGGACAGGGAGGACTGGGATGATTGCCTGGAGCATGGTCCCAAACTGGTAATCTCGGCCGGAGATAAATTGTCACAAATAAAATTTCTACATAGAATATACTTTACTCCGGCGAGACTGTCCAGGATGTATCCTGATGGGGACCCACACTGCCCCCGATGCCGGACGCAGATTGGTACCTATTTGCATATGTTTTGGGACTGCCCCGCATTATCGGCCTTTTGGTCAGGAGTATTTGAGCAATTAAATATGCGGTTGGATCTGTCTGTCCCCAGGACACCTGAGTTGGCCCTACTAGGAATACATGAGGACGAACAAAGACCATACCACAGTAAACTTCTAATCTCGTTCCTCCTCTACTATGCCAAAAAAGAAATTCTCTGTAAGTGGACTTCAACCAGCCCTCCCACCCTCTTGACCTGGGAAAGTAAAATAACTGCTGCCCTGCCTCTGTATAAGTTGACATACATTAGTCGGGGTTGCCCCTGGAAGTTTGACAAAATCTGGATGCCCTGGATTACCTAGTGAGGAGGTTCTAGTATTATGCATAACTGTTGCTCTGTTGGAAATCCCGAGAGCTACATGGGGATGGTGCGATATTTTCCTCGCCTCCTCCTATGTGCTCCTCTCCTTTCCCTCATTCCCCCACCCATGGCCTCGCTACCCTTTTTCCCCCCCTATTAGGTTTCTTCTCCTACCCTGATTGGTATGACATATAAATGTAACATTCCCCTACTGCATCAAGGTAATTCTATCTTCTTATATTAGACTATGTGAGATGGATATCTAGTGAGGAATGAGATTGTCAGTAGATTCATATGTTAACTGTAAAACACTGTGACAATTGAATACCTTTGTTTTTTGTACTGTAATTTTTCTTTTCAATAAAGCACTCCTGATTGTTAAAAAATAAATAAATAAATAAATAATAATAATAATAACCAATCAAATAGAATTAACATAAATTAACATAACTGTATTAAAAAACATCTGAAATAAACCACCCCCATCTGTTAAATCCTCCCGTTGGTCTTTGCAGGAAAAAACCCACCAATCTTGCCACTCGATCCACTCCGGCACTGCAGTACCTTAACTAAAAATTAGGCCTCCAGCTGACATGCTAGCTCGGAGACAACAAACCAATTGACCGCAGTGCACCCATTAACCAATTCTAGCTAAAACCCTGTTAGCTGGAATACCACCAAAACGGGCCTCATACTACCGATAGGTCCCGAACGCTTCATATCTGGGGTTTAATCCTTCACCCGCAAAGACCAACACCACGCCGCTGCCACAACATCCACGCACTGTAAGATGCAAACAAATTAATTAATCTTGACCACATACTTACCAACTTCAGGGAGGGAGGGTGGGAAGCTCGCTCCACCTAACAAACTGAGCTGGAGAGGGATCTCTCCCACTGCACAGTTAACTCTGCTCCACCCTTTCCTTCAACCCCAACCAATCCCAGCATCTTTTACATAAAATCTCCCTACTCTGGTCCCCCGTGTTAACCCTGTTATGCCCGCCCTGTGCCCATTGCATTTTATTACTTTTGCTCCGGGCTTCCTATACATACCTTGACTATCGCCCTCCAAATCACAATGACGGAAAGAAATCCCTAAATCAGGTACCAAAAATGTTTCCAATGCTCTGTTAACTAATTTCTGAATCTTTTCAAATGGTTTAACCCTTTCACTGCTTGCAGCTGGCCAGGTTTCTATGCTTTACGGACCTAATTTCTCCTTCTGCTATAAGCTCATGGTCACTTCAATTACCTTAAAAATTTAACAGAATTGTTCAGCAGACTCTGCTGAACAATTCTATAACTCTGGTCAGAGGATTAAAACCCACTAATCAGTTTTATTAACCTCAAATGACACCACCCCCCCTCTCATGCCGATGCTTCCCTGTCCCCAGCCTCTCAACCTCCCGCTGCTCCTCTTCTTCTAAAACTGCTCCCCCACTCTTCTTTTATATCCCCTTCAACCCCATTCTTCCCCCCAGCACTGATTACCTCCCCCACTCCTGATCTGACCCCCTGCAAACCGTATCCCCTACAGTTACCCTCATAAGACAGCATCCCTCCTCTGCCACTCCGTCCGGCTTAAGGTGCTGCAGGGGCTTAGAGGGGATCCAGATGTGTCCCACCATCACCCTGATTCACCCCCCACACCGGCCCCTTACCCACAATCCATGCCTGTTTCGGTGGCATCCCTCCTTCACCTCCCGCTGCCTGCAGCTGCTGCCCGCACTGAGCTCTGGCAATCTGTCAGGCTGGAAAGCACGGGGGAGGGGGAGGGGGAGGGGGGAGCGGTAAGGGTGCTTGTTTACCAGCCCCCTCCCTGTAGTACAGTGGACATAGGCAGCGATCACTACCGATCGCTCCTATATCCACTAACAGCTAATCATAATAAACCGAGTGTTACTGTATGTCAGATTGTCAGTTTATGATGAAATAAGGAATCTCCATACAGATTCATTATTCATCCATGTAAAGTGCTGCAGAGAAAGTCCCTTTCTCTGTCTCCAAAAATAGATGTGGGGGTCTGATATCTCACCAAATAGCCCCTCCCACCAAAAAAATAAAAAATTAAATAATATCTGCCTGCTCAGTGGGGGTATCTGTCTGCTGATGCCGCTGAGCAGACAGATGACAGGTCTGAGTCTGCTCTGCTGATGCAGTGCGGACACGGACACAGCCCGCTGTTCTCTATGGGGTGGTCGGATGGAATCGGACCGCCTGTCCATTTCCATCCAATCTGCTTGATGGATGGGGAATGGGGTCCCCATCTGTCTGACCGGATCTGATGTAGGTGGGTGTAAACAGGTACATGTCCATTTACATCAGCCTCTCTGTAGAGAACAATGGGTGCTCCGATTGGACCCGCCCGATGGGGTCTGCCTGTCCGTTTTTCAGGCGGGCCCAATCGGATCACCCAATCGCACCACCCACCAGTCTGCTTGTGTGAAAAGGGCCTAAGGCCTTGTTCACACAGGGCATATGCAGCATACATCTCTGCAATGCCCTAATTACCTTTAAAGGGATGCACAGGTGTTCCCTGCATCCCTGTGCAGGCAGTTCCATTGATGTCATTTGAGATGTAGCAACTGAGCTGTTTCTCACAATTTGACATCCATGTAGGTCCACGTGGATGTCCCTGAGCTCACACTGTCTGGTCATGTACACACACCTATATGGATGTCAGATTGGGAACAGCAGCTATGCCTGTGCAGCTATTGCATCCCAATTGACAAAAATGTGACTGCCTGTACGGGGATGCACAGAACACCTGTGCATCCCTGTGCAGGTAAACATGGCCCTCCATGGGTGTACACTTTAGTATGCCACATGTGAACGATGCTTTAGTAGTAATTTAGCAGGAATTTTGTAAGTTATGTTGTGTTTATGTGCACCATTAATGATTTTTGTGTATTTTTTGTGAAAATAGCGATGATGATGAACATTTATTCCCTTTATGGGGGGGGGGGGCAAAAAATCAGTAGCACTTTTTTTTATTCTGCAAGTTATGTGCTTTCAGAAAATGTATGGTTTGAAGGGTCTTTTTAAATTCTGAAAGTTGTAAGTGAAAAAAGGGTAACCTCTGGACTTTTAGAGTAAATTGTTTTATTTACAGTTTTGAGTACTTTCAGTTTTCACCATTTCACAAAAAGGTGCAACTTAAAATGTTCAAGTATTTGTTATTTATTAACTTAATAGAGTTTTACCTTTTTTATTTAGTAGGAATTTAGCAGGAATTTTAATTAAAAAAAGGAAGAGTTGGGCCTTTGAATGAAACACATGGGGATTGGGTGCCTCTATCCCTATCATTGGCAAGAAGTAGTGGGGGGGGGGGGGGGATTTGGGACTTTGATTGAGGCACATGAATAGAAAACAATTGTTTGATCAAAAAAATATTTTATTGAAAATATACATGACATAGCACATATACATACATAGATGGTTGGTTGAATGATCATCATAACCAATAGCCCAATGTCGGGTAATGACATGTAAGGGTATCAACATAGAAAAAAGAGGGGGTTGTGTGAACATCTATGGCCATTTGCTACATATAAAACATTAACAGAGTAAATCATCTCATTTGTGGGAACATATATGCATCAAAAAAAACAATTAGCTTGACGTGTTTGGGGATTATACTGCTTAATCAGGAGCAAATGCATGTGATCTGTAGAACAAAAAATCTACACCCTGTTCCAAATTATTATGCCAATGATATTTTACTCATTTACCTAAATAATTGATGTAAACAGCCAGCATAATTCTTATGTTATCAACTATTAAGAGTACAATTCAAATTTTATTGAATTTTAATAACATTTTATTTTTCAAAATAAAAAACTTAGAATGCACTGTTCCAAATTATTATGCACAGTAAGTTTCAAAACACTTTATAGGTTGTAAAGAACTGAAAATTGTCATTTGTTGTGTTTGCAGTATATTTACTGAAATCAAAAGCTATTTAAATCAAACTTTGAACAACATTTTAACTTTTTTAAACATTTTAACAGGCCACGTTACATCTTAATGCCCTGTACACGGTCGGATTTTCCGACGGAAAATGTGTGATAGGACCTTGTTGTCAGAAATTCCGACCGTGTGTGGGCTCCATCACACATTTTCCATCGGAATTTCGGACACACAAAGTTTGAGAGCTTGCTATAAAATTTTCCGACAACAAAATCCGTTGTCGGAAATTCCGATCGTGTGTACACAAATCCGACGCACAAAGTGCCACGCATGCTCAGAATAAATTAAGAGACGAAAGCTATTGGCTACTGCCCTGTTTATGGTCCCGACATACGTGTTTTACGTCACCGCGTTCAGAACGATCGGATTTTCCGACAACTTTGTGTGACTGTGTGTATGCAAGACAAGTTTGAGCCAACATCCGTTGGAAAAAATCCATGGATTTTGTTGTCGGAATGTCCGATCAATGTCCGACCGTGTGTACAGGGCATAACATAGGACCCCTTATTTGATAGCAGCTTCACAAGTCTTGCATCCATTGAACTTGTGAGTTTTTGGACAGTTTCTGCTTGAATTTGTTTGCAAGATGTCAGAAAAGCCTCCCAGAGCTGCTGTTTGGATGTAAACTGCCTCCCACCCTCATAGATCTTTTGCTTGAGGATGCTCCAAAGGTTCTCAATAGTAGGGATGAGCCGAACACCCCCCGCCGGTTCGGTTCGCACCAGAACCTGCGAACGGACCGAAAATTCGCACGAGCGTTAGAACCCCATTGAAGTCTATGGGACTTGAAAGTTTAAAATCAAAAGTGCTAATTTTAAAGGCTAATTTGCATGGTATTGTCCTAAAAAGGGTTTGGGGACCCGGGTCCTGCCCCAGGGGACATGTATCAATGCAAAAAAAAGTTTTTAAAAAGTTTTTTCGGGAGCAGAGACTTTAATGATGCTTAAAGTGAAAATAAAAGTGAAATATTCCTTTAAATCTCGTACCTGGGGGGTGTCTATAGTATACCTGTAAAGTGCCGCGTGTTTCCCATGCTTAGAACAGTCCCTGCACAAAATGACATTTTTAAAGTAATAAAAGTCATTCAAAACTGCTTACAGTTGTAATGTTCGGTCCCGGCAATATGGATGAAAATCAGTGAGACAAACGGCATGGGCACCCCCCCCCCCCAGTCCATTACCAGGCCCTTTGGGTCTTGTATGGATATTAAGGGGAACCCCACACCCAAATTAAAAAGAGGAAAGGCATGGAGCCCCAGGCCCTCTGAACAGCAGTATACAGGCGGTGCAAACAAGACAGGGACTGTAGGTTTGTTGTTAAGTAGAATCTGTTTGTAATTTTGAACTGGTACATTTTTAAAGTGTAGCTCCAGCCCAAAAATCTATTTTTAAGCTTTTTGGAAAACATAGGGAAGGGTTATCACCCCTGTGACATTTGTTTTGCTGTCTGTGCACCTCTTCAGAAGATTTTACCTCACTTTCTGTCCCAATTGCAAATGTTTTTTGACAAATTGGGGTTTTTAGTGAAACAAGGATTGGTGATAAAGCATCAGTGGAAAGGAGACACGTTTTTCCCATATTAACTCTTACAGGAGAGAATTTCCCTTCCTAGGGGTAGATTTCATCTCACTTCCTGTTGTCTCCTTCCGTTTGCAAGTAGGAGTCGTTTGTAAGTTGGATGTTTGAAAGTAGGGGCCTGCCCTATATACTTTGCAGAAATTGGGGCCTTAGGTGTTGGTGTTGCCACAACACTGTAAGCCCTCACAGTTACTCTTGGCGGGCGCAGGAACAGGCTCTGCTGTGAAATATTAGATCAATAATTGTAATTACATGCCCCTGTTGAACAGGGTCATAAAAATTGGTCCTTTGGTGGTGGTGGTGCTGGTGCTGGTGACACAACAGTGTAAGTCCTCACAGTTACTCTTGGTGGGAGCTGGAATGGGCCCTGCTGTGAAATATTAGATCAAGAAGTGTAATTACATGCACCTGTTGAACAGGGGCAAAAAATTGGGCCTTTGGAGGTGGTGGTGCTGGTGCCACAACACTGTAAGTCCTCACAGTTACTCTTGGTAGGCGCAGAAACTGGCCCTGCTGTGAAATATTAGATCAAGAATTGTAATTACATGTCCCTGTTGAACAGGGGCAGAAAAAATTGGGCCTTAGGCAAAGGTGCTGGTGCCACAACACTGCAACCCCTCACAGATACTCTAGTTGGAGCGCAGGAATGAGCCCTCCTGCAAAATATTGCATCAAAAATTGTAATTACATGCCCCTGTTAAACAGGGGCTGAAAAATCATGATCATTGAGGAGGAAGAGGATAGTCACTCAGCATAACAGGATAGTCACTCAGCATCAGCATAGGCAGTCTTGAAGGGATCTGACATTTCAAAAAAAAATATTCAGTTACATCAGCATCAGGTGCTTGGTAGCTGGTGGTGATCCAAGACTGATTCATTTTTATGAAGGTCAGTCGATCGACCGAGTCGGTAGACAGACGCACCCTGTGATCGATTACAAAACCTCCAGCAGCACTGAATGTGCATTCTGAAAGAACGCTGGATGCAGGACAGGCCAGTAGCTCAATTGCATACTGTGCAAGCTCTGGCCAGTGATCCATCCTCAAGACCCAGTAACCCAGAGGATTTTCGGTGGGAAAGGTGTCCAAGTCAGATCTTGCCCCTAGGTATTCCTGCACCATGTAAAACAGACGCTGGCGATGGTTTCTGGAACCGATCATACCTTGAGGCTGCGGACTAAAAAATTGTCTGAACGCATCGGTCAGACGGCCACCTTCTTCACTGCTCCTTCTTTGACTGACCGAAGCCTCAGCAACACATTGTCCAGGAACAGGAGTTTGTAACCTCCCAGTCTCTGGGAACGCGTTGCACAGACCTTTCTGCAAGGCCTCCCGAAGATGTTTCATCCTCTGCTCCCTCTGCGATGGCAAGATAAGGTCCGCAACCTTACCCTTGTAATGTGGATCAAGGAGGGTTGCCAGCCAGTATTGATCCCTCTCCTTGATACCACGAATACGAGGATCCTTCCACAGGCTTTGCAGGATCAGGGAGGCCATGCAGCGTAGGTTTGCTGAGGCATTCGGTCTGGAGTCCTCTGGGTCACTAAGGACGACATGATCTGCAGCCACCTCCTCCCAGCCACGTACAAGTCCATGGGTTTCTTGGGACTGTAAATGATCCCTTAAAAACTGCTGCTGATGCTGAGTGCCAGGCTCCACCTCCATGATGACACAATCCTCCTCCTCGTCCTCCTCATCCTCATCCTCTTCCTGTATGATCGGCGGGCACGCAGGAACACTGTCTGGATAAAGGGGGCCTTGAGAGCTAAGGGAGTCCTCCTCTTCCTGCCTCTGTTCTGCCTCAAGTGCCCTGTCTATTATTCCACGCAGCGTGTGTCCAACAGGTGCACAAGGGGGACAGTGTCACTGATGCATGCACTGTCACTGCTCACCATCCTCGTGGCCTCCTCAAATGGTGACAGGACAGTGCATGCATCCCTGATCATGGCCCACTGGCGTGGGAAAAAAAAACAAGCTCCCCTGACCCTGTCCTGGTGCCATAGTCGCACAGGTACTCATTGATGGGCCTCTGCTGCATGTGCAGCCGCTGCAGCATGGCCAACGTTGAGTTCCACCTGGTGGGCATGTCACAGATTAGGCGGTTCTTGGGCAGGTTAAATTCCTTTTGGAGGTCTGCCAGCCAAGCACTGGCATTATATGACCGGTGGAAATGTTGAAGTGCTAGCAATTTTGCCAAGCTAGCATTCAAGCGCTTGGCATGTGGATGGCTGGGAATGAACTTCTTTCTGGGGTGCAGCAGCTGGGGCAGGGAAATTTGCCTGGTACAATCTGATGTCGGTGTACCGATAGCAGATTGCCCGCAAGTACTTGGCTGTGATACACCTAATTCTACACCTTCATTCCTCTCAGTGCAGGTCTCAGAGAGGACTGAAGGTATAGTGGGGTTGGAGATCTCAGCTGATGAGGAGCAAGGAGAGAGAGGTCCTCTTTGTTCTTTGGTGTGAGTCTTTTAGGTACGCTTGCCAACGAACTGCATGGCAGGTCAACATATGTCTGGTCAAGCATGTGGTGCCCAAGCGGGAGATGTTTTGGCCACGAGAGATACACTTGAGACATATGTTGCAAATAGCAGCGGTGCGATCTGATGCACTCGTCTCAAAAAAGGCCCACACCAAAGAACTTTTGGAATAGCACGCAGGGACAGCAGTGCCCTGCACATGCGGAGCTCTGAGGTGTGATGCAGTCAGTGTGCTGCCCTTAGGCTGGCCCCTGGAGGGCATCCTGCCTCATTGGTGATGTGCCTCCTCCTCCTCCTCTCTCCTATCAGGCACCCACGTTGAGTCAGTGACCTCATCATCCCCTTCCTCCTCATCACTGGAGCAAACCTGGCAGTATGCTGCAGCAGGGGGAACATGACTGCCAGATTGTTGTCCTTCTTGGGCACCCCCTCTGACCGTGCTCACGTTACTGCCTTCATCTAGCTCAGTATCATCATCAGAGCCTTCAAAACTCTGGGCATCCTCCTGGAGCATGTACCCAACACTGTGGTCAAACAGTTCGAGGGACTCCTCAGGAGGGAAGGAGTCTCTGATGCCATTGAGCTGAGGGAAGAGACCGCGTTGGCAGCTGCTTTGCCAGAGTACCCTGAGCCTGAGTGAGAGAGGATGAGGAGGATGAGGACGACTCGATCATCCACTCAACCAAGTCTTCCGCATGTTGCCAGCTGCCGAAAAAAAGGCCAAGCATGTCCCACAGCCACGTGCTGATGAGGATGCACCGTCTTCATGACCAGCACTGTTGCCTCTAGACACAGAGCCTGCTTGCCCTCTTTTATTGGCTTGTGACTGTCTGCCTCTTCTTGTTGGCCTTCCAGAAATACTATTGGCCTGCAGTGAGCTGCATAAAACTGGGATATATATATATATATATATATATATATATATATACCAATTATACGGCAGCTAGCAGAATCAACTGCCTGCCTGTAGTATTATTAGTATGATAACCCCTGCACTTGTCCTCAGGTAGCTATACTGTAGGTGCAACTGTGCAGGGTACACAGTACAGTAACTGGAAATACGTCAAGAGCCTACACAAGCACCTGGCTGCAGGTTGCTATGCTGTAGGTCAGACTGTGCAGGGTACACAGTAAAGTAACTGGAAATACTTCAATGAGCCTACACAAGCACCTGGCTGCAGGTTGCTATACTGTAGGTCAGACTGTGCAGGGTACACAGTAAAGTAGCTGGAAATGCTTCAATGAGCCTACACAAGCACCTGGCTGCAGGTTGCTATACTGTAGGTCAGACTGTGCAGGGTACACAGTAAAGTAGCTGGAAATACTTCAATGAGCCTACACAAGCACCTGGCTGCAGGTTGCTATACTGTAGATCAGACTGTGCTGGGTACACAGTAAAGTAGCTGGAAATACTTCAATGAGCCTACACAAGCACCTGGCTGCAGGTTGCTATACTGTAGGTCAGACTGTGCAGGGTACACAGTAAAGTAGCTGGAAATACTTCAATGAGCCTACACAAGCACTTGGCTGCAGGTTGCTATACTGTAGGTCAGACTGTGCAGGGTACACAGTAAAGTAGCTGGACATACTTCAATGAGCCTACACAAGCACCTGGCTGCAGGTTGCTATACTGTAGGTCAGACTGTGCAGGGTACACAGTAAAGTAGCTGGAAATACTTCAATGAGCCTACATAAGCACCTGGATTCAGGTTGCTATACTGTAGGTGAGACTGTGCAGGGTACACAGTAAAGTAGCTGGAAATACTTCAATGAGCCTACACAAGCACCTGGCTGCAGGTTGCTATACTGTAGGTCAGACTGTGCAGGGTACACAGTAAAGTAGCTGGAAATACTTCAATGAGCCTACACAAGCACCTGGCTGCAGGTTGCTATACTGTAGGTGAAACTGTGCAGGGTACACAGTACAGTAGCTGGAAATATTTCAATGAGCCTACACAAGCACCTGGCTGCAGGTTGCTATACTGTAGATCAAACTGTGCAGGGTACACAGTAAAGTAGCTGGAAATACTTCACTGAGCCTACACAAGCACCTGGCTGCAGGTTGCTATACTGTAGGTGAGACTGTGCAGGGTACACAGTACAGTAGCTGGAAATACTTCAATGAGCCTACACAAGCACCTGGCTGCAGGTTGCTATACTGTAGGTGAAACTGTGCAGGGTACACAGTACAGTAGCTGGAAATACTTCAATGAGCCTACACAAGCACCTGGCTGCAGGTTGCTATACTGTAGGTCAGACTGTGCAGGGTACACAGTACAGTAGCTGCAAATACTGTAAAAACACCTGCCTGCCTGTCAGTATATTAGGAAGAGAAGAACAGGATCTAGCTAAACTGAATACAGTGTATGTGTGTGTATATATATATATATATATATATATATATATATATATATACATACACACACACACAACACCTGGGATGCATATGTATACACAATACACTGTAGCTAACGTACTCGACCTGCCTACTCTATCTAACTTAAATCAAATGACACTGTCTGTCTCTCTCTTTTTCTATCTCTGAACGCTGGAACAAACTACACAGGGCCGCTGTGGAGGCGGCCTTATATAGTGTGGGACGTGTAGTAAACTCCCTGAGCCATAATTGGCCAAAGCCTCCTTGACTTTGGCCAATTACGGCTCTCTGTTCAGATGGCGCTGTGATTGGCCAAGCATGCGGGTCATATGCATGCTTGGCCAATCATCAACCAGCAATGCACTGCGATGCTGCAGTGAATTATGGGCCGTGACGCGCCACTCGAATTTGGCGCGAACGGTCCATATCGTTCGTAATTCGGCGAACGACCAAACACACGATGTTCGAGTCGAACATGGGTTCGACTCGAACACGAAGCTCATCCCTAGTAATGAGCAATCCCTGCAAGGGAAGGGATGCGAGGCTTCCCATAGTCAAACAGTTGCACAGTACATGAAGTCTAGTTTTGGGGAAAAGGCCATTAAACCCCTTAAAGATTGGCATATAGGGTCAGAGGGTACAGTAAGGTGTATTCCTTTGGAAGGTACTTTTGATGTCTGGAGGTATGAGACCCCAGAATAAAAAAACCTTGGAAGTAGATCGCCTGTGGCTTCAGAAATCTGTAATGATGAGTGAGTTGATGGATGTGTAGTACACGCTTGTGTGATTAAAATTCTCAGACCTGTTTTTGAACTTTGTGTGGCTGGTCCATACAAGATTCTGAGATGCTCTTGGGTTTCTCCCATTGTATTTTTTTTTCTATCGCTAAAAGAATGAAGGTAGCATTCCATATGGTTGTTTTTGTTTTTTCATTTTTGTTTTGGAAACTATGAAATATCTCCCCCACATTTGTATCTAAATGTTTGGCTCATGTTTTAGTCTTTTCATTGTTTGTATGCAGTAACAATTATATGTTTGAACCTACCGTAACAGCCCTCTTGCATGTCGTTGCATGTCGTGGCTGTTGTATTTTAGTAGGAATGTGAAAGTAAGGGTTACAGAGGGTTTAGTTATTGCCAGTTTTGAGGAATGTCAGTGACAATTTACCGATGTACACAAATGTTGTATTGTCTACCATTCTTTGCAGGTTAAATATGAAGGATAGAGTAATAACTTTTGTTTATACGTATCTTTTCAGGTCCAAGAAATTACTGAAAGTGTATGTACATAGAAAACAGGTGTATGTAGATAGATGTACACATGTATAAATACACACGCCTAAAAAGTAAAAGTATCATAGTCTATTTCACTGTTTCATTGTTTTTTTTTCTCCACCATTCTAAACCCTGTGTGTCTCCCTCAAGTTTGTAATGAGGAAGAAAAGGGGGGATGATAGTGGTGAGAATGACAATTTTCAAACCAATAATACTAACCGCTCTAATTCTAGCCAAGTTTGTGACCCAGTAGGATGACTGTCTTTCTTTGATGGAATTTGAATCAGCAAGCAGCAGTCTGGTGAAGGACTCTCCCATAAGAACCTTTTTGTCAATGGTTCCAGATATTACACCCCAGATGGTAAGCCACGCACAGGTTATGCAGTGACCACAGTCATTAAGTTCCCACAGGTCTGGGTTATTGCCATATGAAGTTTGTTTGGAGGTCAACCAAAACCAGAGTTGTACTTTCCTCAGCGGCTGTCACCTACATTCTCAGCTGATGGGGTAGGTGCAGTCACTGTAACATGAATTTCAAACGGTCCACCACAGGGTTCATGAGTCCCTCCTGGACCCTGACACAATAACCAGTTTACATTCCTTCCAACCAGGTGACTGGGTCATTGTAAAGAAGCTCGAGGGACGAGACACCTGGATCCACGCCAGCCACTACAAGAAGCTGCTCAACTATTCCAAAGGATGAGGAGAATCTTTGTTTATATTTTTAAAGTGTATTTTCCAGCTAGCTAACAAAGTGAACAGGACACGTTGTTGGGTCTACTCTGAGTCTTCACCGAGCTCTAGTGCCCCAGCGATGACGGCTGTACATGCTATATGTGATGTTCATATTGGTATGAGGAGTTTTGACAAACTAGTAAAATCCAAGCAGATGCTTGTCAATGGAATTTAACAATACATTTCTACACGGTAAAATTAGTTGTAATTTTAACAATAGCTCTGGTTCTTGCCAACTTTGGTATCGGGACAGCTAGGTTGCCCACAAGTGTGCTTCAACTTTAGTTTGGTATTAATGCGGATGTACAGCTTATAAGGTAATTCCCCTAATGCAAGAGGTGCATGTGTCAGGGTGAAACTCGTCCCAGCATCTATGTTGCGGCTGATCGTGAAGATCTGATGGCACGAGAGAAGGTAAGAATGGCAGGGACATTCCCTTACTTTATTACTGCCTCGCCAATGGGGTTTGTATTTGTCTATCGCCCATTCCAGTGTACACACTGCTTAGAGCGGTAGTAAGACCGGCGGATAAGGCTGGTGCAATTGTGGTCCTATCAAAAGAATACTATAATAATAAACTTCAAGAACAATTAAATGATGCAAATACCTACATAAAATTGAAAAAGAATCCAACCAGAGAGTATAAAATTGAATTACAGGAATTAATCAAGAAAGGAAGCATGAATAATATACTCACTAAGAAGGAGGAGAGTTATCTTGTCCCGAACATGTGCAGGGTACCTAATATTTATACAGTGCCTAAGCTGCACAAAAACCAAGAAAAACCCTCTGGACGTCCCATTATTAATGGTATTCAATCGATCAATTACAACCGTTAGTTCCATCCACACCAGCCTACCTAAGGGACACCAAACATTTAATCCAGGAATTAAACAAAGTTGTTATCCAGTCAGATCAAAAATACATACTGATCACAGCAGATGTATCATCTCTTTACACCAATATAGGTCATGAGGATGCCATTGCAGCTTCAAAATGGGCTATGAATAAATATAGCAATCTAATTTCCAAGCAAAAAAGGTTTATTTTAAGATGTTTAGCATTTGGTTTAGAGCACAATTATTTTTGGTTTAACTCGGAATTTTACAGACAGCTCAATGGTATTGGTATGGGGGCCAAATACGCTCCTAGCATAGCAAACATATTTATGGCCCAATGGGAGGAGGAAGCAATATACTGCAACACCCCCCCACAACTTATAATGTACAGAAGAATCATTGATGACTGTATAATGCTGTGGAATGGAGAAGAAAAACCCCTTTTAGAATTCTTGGAAAAACTAAATAGAAATGAAAAATACATAAAGCTGACCTATCAATTGAGTAAAAAAACACTACAATTTTTGGATTTAGATATAGAAGTGACCGCGAATGGAATTTTAATAATAATCTTTTTTAAACCAGTTGAAAGGAACAGTTTTATACCTGCAGATAGCTGTCATTTTGATCCCTGGCTGATAAATATACCAAAGGGGCAATTTATACGTCTGAGAAGAAATTGTACGGAAAAGAATACATTCCTGGAACAGGCTAATGATGTTGGAGACAAGTTTGTCCAAAAGGGTTACAATAAGGATTTTATTAAGGAAATAATTGAAGAGGTGTCGGACATCACAAGGGATGAATTAATCCAAGATAAACTGAAAAAACAAATACAATATCAAGATGTTCCAATGATTATGGATTTTAATATTCAACATCTACAGATTGAACGTATTTTTAAAAAACACTGGCCACTCCTTCTAGCCGATCAACAACTACGAAAAATATTACCAGAGAAACCACGATTTGTTTATAGGAGGGCACCCACGCTAAGAGATAGAATTGCAAAAAATGTTCTTGACCCCCCAAATAAATCACAGGAATTGACCTTTTTCCAAAGGAAAGGTTTTTATCCTTGCAAGCAGTGCTATGCATGCAAGAATACGAAACTAAATGGTCAAAAATTCACCAATTTCAAATCGACCAGTAATAACACAGAATACCAGATCAAAGATTTTATGACATGCAAAACTGAGAGGGTGGTGTATGCATTGCAATGCCCGTGCTCATTTCAGTATGTGGGAAGAACTAAAAGACCGATGTATAGCGGACTCTTGAAATTTTACAATTTTAAACTCAAAACATAGCTCTGTATTTTTCATCTTTATTTCAATAGTTGTTTACAATACATATAAAACTTTTATTTATTTTCATTTCTATTTCTATTTATTTTTATTGTGATTTTAACATGCATTTTTTATTAATATTTTTATGAATTTAATAATGTGTTATTGAGGATTCTTCCTATATTGTATAACCGGATATATATCAATTTCTCATCATATGATGATGGGGGAGTGCTCTACATTCTTTTAAATGTTTAAAACATTAATCAAGTTTGAGGCAACTAGACTGTTTTTATACATTTATTCAGCTTGAAGGAATTTTAAACAATGTATTAAAGGTGTTTAGTGTTAATTTTTGTATGTAAATAAATGATATGCTACGTTGTTTAGGAATTCAAAATACCATGTATTCCTGAGATCGCTTAATGGTATGATGATGTATTGACTCCCGGGGTTACTGTGGCAACCAGTACACATACTATAAGTATTGCTCAGGGCTGTCACATGAGCACCCTTGAAAAAGTCACGTGTCTGGTGACGCAACGCGTTGGGAGGAGGAGCCTGTGACGCTCTCAGCAGTGTGTACACTGGAGGTGAATGAGGAGGTTGCAGCACGGAGCTGAATGTAGATGACCATTTATTCTCATGCGATCTATTTAAATGGGGATATGTGAGTGAGATTACTTTGTACGTTTATGTATGCACTTGAGTTTAATTCCTGCGCAATGATTTCGTTTCCCAATTTTGTTTTCTATACTGGGGATGGCCGTTGAGAGCTGAGAATTCCAGTAGCCAGTACCGGCAGGTGAACGGTATTATTCAACCCGCTGTCAATTCACCCAAGCTTGCTTTACAAGGCTCCAGTTTTTAAGTAAAGAGGAGTTATCCCTGTGTCTTAACTAGTGGACTATTTTATTTTTCACAATATTTTATTAACCACATATTCACTTTATCTATGCACAGGAGGTCTGTTTATTGATGCACTATCAGTTTGTTTAACAGGTTCCGTTTTTCTATGTTAAGAGGAGTCCTGTGTGTCTTTTTAACAGTGGATTGTTTCATAATTTATTATTATCTATACACTATATCTATACACAGAGGTTTATGTATACACTTTATTCATACACTTGGATTTAATTTTGCACGTTTCTTGTGAATCTAGCACCTAATGTGATATTAATTGGTTAATATTAGCGCATCATTGATTTTTATTTATTTATGCATTCTTGTGTAGTTCACATATTGATTGCAGCTATATTATTTGGGCATCTTTTAATATATTCTCACATAATTTGGTTTCCACTTCAGCGTTTAGTAATTTTATCACCAACTTGAAAGATGGGCTGCATCGGTTACATGGTCGAGTCGCCAGAAGAAAGCCATTACTACACAATGGCCACAAAGTATCCCGCTTACAATGCGCCAAACATCACAGAGACCAGCCTCAAACCTTCTGGCACAAAGTCATCTGGAGTGATGAGACCAAAATTGAGCTTTTTGGCCACAACCATAAATGCTACATTTGGAAAGGAGTCAACAAGGCCTATGATAAAAGGTACAGAGGTGGATCGCTGATGTTTTGGGGATGTGTGAGCTACAAAGGCACAGGAAATTTGGTCAAAATTGTTGGCAAGATGAAGGAACATTTGCATTCATCAGCCAGGAAGCTGCGCATGGGACGTACTTGGACATTCCAACATGACAATGATCCAAAACACAATGCCAAGTTAACCTGTCATTGGCTACAGCAGAATAAAGTGAAGGTTCTTGAATGGGCATCTCAGTCTACTGACCTCAATATCATTGAGCCACTCTGGGGAGATCTCAAATGTGCAGTTCATGCAAGACAGCCCAAGAATTTACAGGAACTGGCTTTTTGCCAAGAGGAATGGGCAGCGTTACCATCTGATAAAGAGCTTCTTCCACAAATACCACAAAAGACTTCAAGCTGTCATTGATGTTAAAGGGGGCAATACACGGTATTAAGACCTGGGGTATGTAAATTTTTGATCAGGGTCATTTGGGTAGTTTCTGTTGCTATTATGATTTAAAAAAAGTAAAATCAGTTGATTGATAATAAATAGCTTCAGCCAAACACTAACCATGAGTGAAAGAAAAGTTTTTGTGTTATCATTCATATTCTCTGAAAAATGGCCAAGAATTTATCAATTCTGCCAGGGTATGTAAACTTATGAGCACGACTGTATATGCAAGTAATTGGGACACAATGGTTATGGGGGTTCAGGTACTGCCCTGGGGGACATATAGCAATGAAAAAAAAGTTTGTAAAAAACTTTATTTTTTAAATGAACAGTGATTTATTCATGCTTAAAGTTACATAGTTACATAGTTGGTAAGGTTGAAAAAAGACACAAGTCCATCAAGTCCAACCTATGTTTGTGATTATATGTCAGTATTACATTGTATATCTCTGTATGTTGCGGTCGTTCAGGTGCTTATCCAATAGTTTCTTGAAACTAGCAATGCCCCTGAGACCACCGCCTGTGGAAGGGAATTTCACATCCTTGCCGCTCTTATGCCCCTTACACACGGTCGGACATTGATCGGACATTCCGACAACAAAATCCATGGATTTTTTCCAACGGATGTTGGCTCAAACTTGTCTTGCATACACACGATCACACAAAGTTGTCGGAAAATCCCATCGTTCTGAAGGCGGTGACGTAAAACATGTACAACGGGACTATAAACGGGGCAATAGTCAATAGCTTTCGTCTCTTAATTTATTCTGAGCATGCGTGGCACTTTGTCCGTCGGATTTGTCTACACACGATCGGAATTTAAAGGATCGGAATTTGTTGTCTGAAAATTTGATAGCATGCTCTCAAACTTTGTGTGTCGGAAATTCCGATGGAAAAAGTCCGATGGACCGCACACACGGTCGGAATTTTCGACAACAAGCTCCGATCGCACATATTCCGTCGGAAAGTCCGACCGTGTGTACAGGGCATAACAGTAAAGAACCCTCTACGTAGTTTAAGGTTAAACCTATTTTCTTCTAATTTTAATGAGTGGCCATGAGTCTTGTTAACTTCCTTCTGCGAAAAAGTTTTATCCCTATTGTGGGGTCACCAGTATGGTATTTGTATATTGAAATCATATCCCCTCTCAAGTGTCTCTTCTCCAGAGAGAATAAGTTCAGTGCTCGCAACCTTTCCTCATAACTAATATCCTCCAGACCCTTTATTAGCTTTGTTGCCCTTCTTTGTACTCGCTCCATTTCCAGTACATCCTTCCTGAGGACTGGTGCCCAGAACTGGACAGCATACTCCAGGTGCGGCCAGACCAGAGCCTTGTAGAGCGGGAGAATTATCGTTTTATCTCTGGAGTTAATCCCCTTTTTAATGCATGCCAATATTCTGTTTGCTTTGTTAGCCGCAGCTTGACATTGCGTGCCATTTCTGAGCCTATCATCTACTAGGAGCCCCAGGTCCTTTCTAGATTCCTAGATTCCCCCAGAGGTTCTCTCCCCAGTGTATAGATTGCATAAATATTTTTGCCACCCAAATGCATTATTTTAAATTTTTCTTCATTGACCCTCATTTGCTATGTAGTTGCCCACCCCATTAATTTGTTCAGATCTTTTTGCAAGGTTTCCACATCCTGCGGAGAAGTTATTGCCCTGCTTAGCTTAGTATCGTCCACAAATACAGAGATTGAACTGTTTACCCCATCCTCCAGGTCGTTTATGAACAAATTAAATAGGATTGGTCCCAGCACAGAACCCTGGGGGACCCCACTACCCACCCCTGACCATTTTGAGTACTCCCCATTTATCACCACCCTCTGAAATCGCCCTTGTAGCCAGTGTTCAATCCATGAACTCACCCTATGATCCATGCCAACGGACCTTATTTTGTACAGTAAACTTTTATGGGGAACTCTGTCAAATGCTTTTGCAAGATCCAGATACACCACGTCTACGGGCCTTCCTTTATCTAGATGGCAACTCACCTCCTCATAGATGGTTGATAGATTGGTTTGGCAAGAACGATTCTTCATGAATCCATGCTGATTACTGCTAATGATATTGTTCTCATTACTAAAATCTTGTATATAGTCCCTTATCATCCCCTCCGTAGTTTACATACTATTGATGTTAGGCTAACTGGTCTGTAATTCCCAGGGATGTATTTTGGGCCCTTTTTCAATATTGGTGCTACATTGGCTTTTCTCCAATCAGATGGTACCATTCCAGTCAGTAGACTGTCAGTAAAAATTAGGAACAAGGGTCTGGTAATTAATTGACTGAGTTCCCTAAGTACCCTCGGGTGCAAGCCATCTGGTCCTGGTGATTTATTAATGTTAACTTTTCCCAAATCTAATTTTAATTCTGTCCTCTGTTAACCATGGAGGTGCTTCCTGTGATGTGTCATGAGGATAAACACTGCAGTTTTGGTTACTGAAGCCCCCCTGATTCCCTCGTGAAGACTGAGGAGAAGAATAAATTCAATACCTTAGCCATCTCACCATCCTTTGTAACCAGATTTCTTTCCTCATTCTTTATGGAGCCAATATGGTCTGTTCTCCCTTTTTTACTATTTACATACTTAAAGAATTTCTTGGTATTTTTTTGCTCTCCTCCGCTATGTGTCTTTCATGTTCTATCTTAGCCGTCCTTATTGCACCCTTACATTTCTTATTGCATTCTTTATAAAGTCTGAATGCTGATGATGATCCCTAAACCTTGTATTTTTTGAGTGAAAGCATTAACATGAAAAATTCCTTTCAATATAGTGCCTGGGGGTCCCCTTTGTCTACCTGTAAAGTGGCACATCTGTACTGCTGCAGCAATAATTGCATTTATAAAACCAAAAAATGACATTTTCCCTGCAAGCTTTCTTTATTTTGTAAGCAATGGCTTTCAGAACCGGTCTGTATGATGAAGCCACTCATGTAGTGGAATGTAGTGCACTGGAAACAAGATTAGAGATTTTTTGAAAAAATGTTGGTGTCTCTTCCACAGACTTTGGATAGAAGTAACAGGTGTGGAAAAATTGGTCTTTGGTTGTCAGCGAGGCCTTCACACCGTAACCCTATAGAGGTACTCTTGATGAAAGCAAGAATTGGTCTCGTTGTCAAAAATGGTAATGATATGTACCTGTCAGTCAAGTGCAGAGAAATTGGTCTTTGGGTGTTAATTGTGCCCATGAAACCTACGACAAAAAAAATTCTTCCAAATGAAATCAACACCCACAATGTTAGGCAGCCTAGAAGTCCTGCAGAGATTCCACATCCCCAAAACACTTAATCAGCGACATCGGCATCAGTGGTTTCATGGCTGCTGGTAATCCAGGAATGATTCATTTTGATAAATGTCAGATGATCAGTAACAAAACCTCCAGCAGCACTGAATGCCCGTTCGAAAGCACCCTGGATGCAGGAGGCAGCCCAGCAGCTCAATTGCATACTGGGCAAGTTCTGGCTAGTGATCTATTCAGCTCAATTGCAGCTGAATTGCATACTGGGCAAGTTCTGGCTAGTGATTTATTCTCATGACCCAGTAAGCCAGTGGATCGTCGACTGGAAAGCTCTCCATCTTTGTTTTTGCCCCTAGATAATCGTCCACCATGTGATGCAGGCACTGCTGATGGGATGTGGAAGCTGACAGCTGTGGGCGGTGAGGACTAAAAAAATTGTGAAAAGCATCACTTAGGCGGCTGCCTGTTTTCCACAACACTGTAACCTAATAGAGCCGGGAAAAGCATTAGATAAACTCCTCTTTAAGGTGTTTTCAAGAGATTTCATCTTCTGCACTCTCTGTGGGGATGGGAGTAGTTCTGAGACTTTCCCCTTGTAACTGTGGTCAAGAAGGGTTGCCAACCAATAGTGATCCTTCTCCTATATGCCACATATTCTTGGGTCCTTTCACAGGCTTTGAAGCATGAGGGATCCCATGCACCGCAAATTTGTGGAGGCATGAGATGCAGACTCTTCAGGGTCACTGAGGATTACAGTATATAACGACTGAAAACCAGCCATTGTGGTACAACACATTCTGGAAATTCATGGAAGGGGACAGAATCCACCAGATAGAAAGGCAGAAGTTGTAGAGCCAACAGCTTTGACAAGCTTGCATCTAGACGCTGGGCATGTGGGTGGCAGATGTGCTGCAAGGACCTGGGATACCCTGTGCTATACCCTCATCCCTGTCAGTGGAGGCTGCTGAGAGGTCATGAGGTATAGTGGGGGCAGACTGAGGTGAGTGAGGAGGAACAGAATTGCGCCCATTTTGTGTGGCTTTCAGGTGCTTTTGCCAACAGGCTGAGTGGTGGGAGGTTAAATGCCTTGTCAAGCATGTGGTACCCAAATGGCTGGTGTATTTGCCATCCTTGATGTGCTTGAGATAAAGTTTGCAAATTTCAACACAAATTGCGATTGGCTGCACATGCTAAAAAAGGCCCAGACAGCTGAGCTGTGGGAAGTGGGCCGGGAGATAACAGCTCCACAATGTGATGGAATAGGGTGGCTGCTCTTTACTCTTCCATGATGGCTGCCTCGTTGGGGTTGTGCCTCACCCTCACTTTCCTTCTCTGCCCTATCTGGCACCCAAATCATGTCAGTGACCTCATCATCATCTCCTCCATCCTCATTACCACTGGAGACAACTTTGCAATACGCTGCGGCTGGGGGAACATGATTGCCAATTTGTGTACCAGTGTTCTCCCCTCTATGTAGGCTCATGTTCCTGTCTTCCTCAACCTCAGAACCTACATCTGAATCAAGTAATGGCTGTGCATCATCAAGGTGCAAGTGGCTGATGCTGTGTTTAAATAACTCAGCTGACTTCCCCATGCCTGATGCTGGGGCTATGGCATGAATAGCTGTGGACAAGGAAGCAGGTTTAGCCACTCTGGCAGCTGCAGTGGACTGTGCACTAGTCTCTGCTTGGGTGACGGAGGATGAGGAGAATGAGGGTGGTTTAGTAAGCCAGTCCACCACCTCCTTTGCATGCTGTCGTTGGATAGCACGGGCAACATCACTAAACAGTGGAAAATATGCCCTGTCCGAGGACTGTTTTTGTGGGGTTTTTTGTTTTTGTTTTTTTATTTCTTTTCTTCTCTCTCTCTCTCTCCACCTTTTTCCCTCCTGAGAAGTGCTTCATTATGAAAGGCAATAGATATCAAAATAACCAAGGATCCGATGGGTTTGTTCCATGTTTATTTGATAGAAGATACTGATTTCAGGTAAAATAAAGCTGATGTCCTGGAATGTGAGAAGTTTGGGGAACAGGAATAAATGACAAGCAGTTTTGAAATCAATAGAATTTTCTAAACCAGCAATAGTATGTTTGCAGGAGACCCATTTGAGGAGGGAAGATATTAGACAAGGAGTAAGTGTTTTGATCTCTAGTTCTCTCCGATTTTCATGTATACAGAGCATTAAAGACCCTGATGGTTGTTATTTAATGCTCCTGTGTACTTTGGAGGAAAAACATTTTTTTCTGGTAAACGTTTACATTCCCTCTCCTTATAAAGATGATGTATTAAAAATAGCGTTTAAAAAAATGGCACAATGGTCAGATATCCCAATTCTACTGATGGGAGATTTTAATAACGTATTAAATGAGGAAGAAGACAGAGTATTAATAAGATTAATAGAAGGGGAAATGTAATTGGATTTGCTAGTCAATTACAGGAGATGGGGCTGGTAGATATGTGGAGATTTAGAAACCCATTAAGTAGAGAATATTCATGTTGTTCCAGCACCTACGTGTCGCTATCATGAATTTATCTGGCCTTGGGCAATGTTTCTTGGTTGTATCAACCAGAAAGAAAATCAAACCTTTACCCTTTAACTGAAAGTATCAGCATGTCTGATCCTTGGGAATAGGAAACAGATATGTAGAAACTCCAGAAATATGACATTAGACCGTGTTGCCTTCCAACATATGCCGCTTAACGTCTAAAGGGCGCATACCACCCTTCTTCAGACACGGCTCCTATGGAACAGTTCATAACTGTCTTAGCGTGTTAGGTTTTCCAACAGGTCCCTAAGAAACAGCTCCTATGGAACAGTCCATAATGGTCTTAATGGGTTGTGCTTCCCAACATGTGCCGCTTTGCCACTGAGTGACACACCACCATCATTCTTCAGTGACAGCTTCCATGTCACCATTCTGTGTCTTCTCCTTACGGTATCTTCACGACGGGGTGCATTACAGGCAAGGGGTGTCCATTCACTCACCATTCACCAGCACACACTCAGAGCAACATATTAACCAGCTTTTAGATACAGAGTCTCGAGGAGGCCCTTACTCACCCATATTACTAACCTAAAATACACATATGTCACACTATACCAGGGGTCCTCAAACTTTTTAGACAGGGGGCCAGTTCACGGTCCCTCAGACTGTTGGGGGGCCGCACTATAGTTTAAAAAAAATATGAACTAATTCCTATGCACACATCTTATTTGTAGTGCAAAAAAAAAAAATAAAGAACAATTGTAATCAATATAAACTTATCAGTATTTCACAGACTCCCCTCATTACAGAACCACTCCCAATCACATACTTCCCCCATCACAGATCCCCTCCATATCAGTCCCCCACCATAGCACAGAGTCCCCCACATCAGTCCCCCACCATAGCACAGAGTCCCCCACATCACAGATCCCCACCATAGCAGAGTCCCCCACATCACAGATCCCCACCATAGCACAGAGTCCCCCACATCACAGATCCCCACCATAGCACAGAGTCCCCCACATCACAGATCCCCACCATAGCACAGAGTCCCCCACATCACAGATCCCCACCATAGCACAGAGTCCCCCACATCACAGATCCCCACCATAGCACAGAGTCCCCCACATCACAGAACCCCTACCATAGCACAGAGTCCCCCACATCAGTCCCCCACCATAGCACAGAGTCCCCCACATCAGTCCCCCACCATAGCACAGAGTCCCCCACATCAGTCCCCCACATCAGTCCCCCACCATAGCACAGAGTCCCCCACATAGCACAGAGTCCCCCACATCACAGATCCCCACCATAGCACAGAGTCCCCCACATCACAGATCCCCACCATAGCACAGAGTCCCCCACATCACAGATCCCCACCATAGCACAGAGTCCCCCACATCAGTCCCCCACCATAGCACAGAGTCCCCCACCATAGCACAGAGTCCCCCACCATAGCACAGAGTCCCCCACATCAGTCCCCCACCATAGCACAGAGTCCCCCACATCAGTCCCCCACCTTAGCACAGAGTCCCCCACATCACAGATCCCCACCATAGCACAGAGTCCCCCACATCACAGATCCCCACCATAGCACAGAGTCCCCCACATCAGTCCCCCACCATAGCACAGAGTCCCCCACCATAGCACAGAGTCCCCCACATCAGTCCCCCACCATAGCACAGAGTCCCCCACATCAGTCCCCCACCATAGCACAGAGTCCCCCACCATAGCACAGAGTCCCCCACATCACAGATCCCCACCATAGCACAGAGTCCCCCACATCAGTCCCCCACATCACAGATCCCCACCATAGCACAGAGTCCCCCACATCACAGATCCCCACCATAGCACAGAGTCCCCCACATCACAGATCCCCACCATAGCACAGAGTCCCCCACATCACAGATCCCCACCATAGCACAGAGTCCCCCACATCACAGATCCCCACCATAGCACAGAGTCCCCCACATCAGTCCCCCACCAGAGCACAGAGTCCCCCACATCAGTCCCCCACCAGAGCACAGAGTCCCCCACATCACAGATCCCCACCATAGCACAGAGTCCCCCACATCACAGATCCCCACCATAGCACAGAGTCCCCCACATCACAGATCCCCACCATAGCACAGAGTCCCCCACATCACAGAGTCCCCCACATCAGTCCCCCACCATAGCACAGAGTCCCCCACCATAGCACAGAGTCCCCCACATCAGTCCCCCACCATAGCACAGAGTCCCCCACATCAGTCCCCCACCTTAGCACAGAGTCCCCCACATCACAGATCCCCACCATAGCACAGAGTCCCCCACATCACAGATCCCCACCATAGCACAGAGTCCCCCACATCAGTCCCCCACCATAGCACAGAGTCCCCCACATCAGTCCCCCACCATAGCACAGAGTCCCCCACCATAGCACAGAGTCCCCCACATCAGTCCCCCACCATAGCACAGAGTCCCCCACCATAGCACAGAGTCCCCCACATCAGTCCCCCACCATAGCACAGAGTCCCCCACCATAGCACAGAGTCCCCCACATCAGTCCCCCACATCACAGATCCCCACCATAGCACAGAGTCCCCCACATCAGTCCCCCACATCACAGATCCCCACCATAGCACAGAGTCCCCCACATCAGTCCCCCACCATAGCACAGAGTCCCCCACATCACAGATCCCCACCATAGCACAGAGTCCCCCACATCACAGATCCCCACCATAGCACAGAGTCCCCCACATCACAGATCCCCACCATAGCGCAGAGTCCCCCACATCACAGATCCCCATCATAGCACAGAGTCCCCCCGTGTGTCACAGATCCCCACCATAGCACAGATCCCCACCATAGCACAGACTCCCCCCTGTGTGTCACAGATCCCCACCATAGCACAGATCCCCACCATAGCACAGACCCCCCCCCCTGTGTGTCACAGATCCCCACCATAGCACAGATCCCCACCATAGCACAGACTCCCCCCGCCACCCTTACACTTACCTGTATCACGCAGGACACGAGGCATGGTAGGTCCGGATGGAGGGCGGGACTTTGGAAGTGAGGGGCAGGTGATTGGTTCCTGGGACCGCTCTGATGCCTAGTAACCAATCACCTGCTTCTTAGCACAGAAGGTTCTTTGCCCGGCCTGTCATGTTTCCCGTCCTGTGTGATGGAGGGAGCAGAGGGCAGGGGCAGTGCTGGAATTTTAAAGGGGCAGTCCGCGGGCCGGATCAAAAACGCTGGAGGGCCGGATTCGGCCCGCGGGCCGTAGTTTGAGGACCCCTGCACTATACCAGTCCCCCACATCAGTCCCCCACCATAGCACAGAGTCCCCCACCATAGCACAGAGTCCCCCACATCACAGATCCCCCACCATAGCACAGAGTCCCCCACATCACAGATCCCCACCATAGCACAGAGTCCCCCACATCACAGATCCCCACCATAGCACAGAGTCCCCCACATCACAGATCCCCACCATAGCACAGAGTCCCCCACATCACAGATCCCCACCATAGCACAGAGTCCCCCACATCACAGATCCCCACCATAGCACAGAGTCCCCCACATCACAGATCCCCACCATAGCACAGAGTCCCCCACATCACAGATCCCCATCATAGCACAGAGTCCCCCCGTGTGTCACAGATCCCCACCATAGCACAGATCCCCACCATAGCACAGACTCCCCCCTGTGTGTCACAGATCCCTACCATAGCACAGAACCCCACCATAGCACAGACCCCCCCCCTGTGTGTCACAGATCCCCACCATAGCACAGATCCCCACCATAGCACAGACTCCCCCCGCCGCCCTTACACTTACATGTATCACGCAGGACACGAGGCATGG